>NW_027492076.1:0-703206 GCF_021521415.1 Bidens hawaiensis | reverse complement strand
AAAATAATAAAAGTAATAAACGTCGATTATAGAGTCGGTAGTAGAAGTGTTATCTCGTTAAACGATAGGACATTAATGAGGAGAAAGATCGAGCGTTTAGATATATTACTAGCCTACTAGCTGAACACCAGATTAAGATAATAATAATAATAATAGTTATTATAGGATAGGATGCTAAATTAATACTAAACAGGAGTTTATAGTGCAAAATCTGAAATTTAGTTAAAATTTAGAGGTCAAGTATTGCCATATGATGAAACTTAAGTGAAAAGCCTGTATCTTCATCTTCTACACGATTGTTGTGGAAAAGAAATAAATAAATTAAATAAACTTTGATTTGAAATTCAAGATCTAATTCTAATCCCAAACGCTTGTATGAAACTTGAGGTGCAAGATTCGTTTAATTATATAATCTTTGTCACAAACGGCATCCATATGATATTCACCAGCACCGCCGCCCTGCAACTCGTCGCCGGAAACCAGCGACCTCCGCCACCCTCCTCACCGTTTGTTGTCGCCACTGTAATTAATCACAACTGGTGCTATCTCACCTCTGGTTCAATTCTGTTCAACTATCGAACACACAGACGCCTCCGCTAGCCCCTATCGGTTGTTTTTTTTCGAGCAAGCCACCACCGGTTGCTAAGACCGCCACCGCTCCCTCGTCTCGGCTTACTGCCATCGCTGCGCACTACGTCACTCGTTCCAGTTCCACACTACCGGCGTGACAACTGTTTTGTTTATTCGGCTACTGAGGTGCTAAGACAACCTACAGGACTTTGTTTACGGTTTTCTTTGCATACTTATCTAAGGTACGGTTTCTGTTTTTGTTTCCTTTTAGTATTATTAAACTCCGTTACTTTGTGGTACTGCTTTTGTTTTCGTTCACTTTTAGTATTGACTCTTAGTTACATTGTAGTATGGTTTCTGTTTTCGTTTACTCGTAGTATAAATTTATATCCATTTTATATTCGGTGTTCGTCACTTTGTAATGGCGATTTTTCAGTTTGAGTTCGGTTTACTTATTTGGTATGTTTTATATTTATTTTTGTAGCATGCAATAGATTATATATTTTGTACTCGTTATTGCATGTTCCGTAGTAGCATTTTGTGCATATTTATATGAAATTAGCTTTTGTACTCTGTCAGCCGAGCTAGTCTGAAATGTCGTATGGGCGTCAACGGCATGCACTTATCGTGACAGTGCGTAATAAAAGTTCACGGCGTCTCTAGCTTGGCCCCTAGAGGCGTATAGATCGATCTTAGCTCTGAGTTTGCGTTGTGTATGTGGAGATGGAATAATGGGTGTACGCATGCTCACCGTCTCATAGGTGCATGGACTAGCTAGATGTGTACCAGTCTGTTCTGTTAGGCTTGTTGGTGCTTCTGTTTCATGTGACTTTGAGTTTTTGATAGTGTAGTCACGTGGTTTGATATGTGTATATTCTGATATGTTTCTGTATCGGTTTGATTTGTTACGACCAAGCATCGGATTATCGTCAGTTTATGTTTAGTATTTGGTAAGTAAAAAGTTGGTTTCGAGTTTGAATCAAAGTTCTTAGACTTACTTTTCTTCGTCCGTCCTTACCTATACTATTTCTTCTCCGTTACTGGGCAATTTTTTGCTCAGCCGTGTTTTCTTTGTTGTGTTTTTCTTATTTGTTCACATGTAATCCGGGATTGGCGGGAATTAATGATGAGAGAACTAATGAAGTTCAACATTTTAAAAGACTATTCATTTTTGGTTATTTGATTAATTTAATTTGACATAGGCTTTTATGAGTTTGTTTTAATATCTGTAAAGGTGACAGCTCAGCCCGTTCCGGTTTGGGGTGTACATACAAATGTCAGTGATTTTGACATCCCTGAAAGGAAAAGTTCGCTCACAAAATAAAACGTTTCTATTAACGACAATTTTTTACTTCAATGTCGTAGATTTTGTACCCTTTGGTACCTTGAGGGTAGCCTAAAAATATACCCGGTTCCCCTTTCTTCAAATTTGTCTCCCTTCGTGTGGTGTTTTTGAAGTAGGCGAGACAACCAAAAACTTTCATATGATCGTACTCAGGTTTTTGGTTCCACACCATTTCATAAAGGGTTTTATTTTTAATTACTTTCGAAGGGAGACGATTAATTATGTACGTAGCGGTAAGAATGCATTCTCCCTAAAATCTCTTTGGAAGATTGGCCTCAAATCTTAGTGCACGGCCGTTGTTTCAAGCAAGTGTCGATGTTTCCTTTCCACAACCCCATTTTGTTGGGGGGTATGTGGGCAAGTTGTCTCTAGTAACATTCCATTTTTATTGTAGAGTTTGAGCATAGTATTAGATGTGAACTCCCCACCATTATCACATCTAATTTTCTTGATTAATTTTCCAAATTGAACTTCTACCATTTTGTGAAATATATGAGGCATTTGCTTACATCGCTCTTGTGTTTAATAAGAAAGACCCATACCGATCTACTAAAGTCATCACAATAGTAAGGAAGAAGTTTGCCCGTGTGTAGGATGGTATACGATAACCGCCCTAATATCACAGTGAATTAACTCAAAAGTAGCATTGGTTTAGTCATACTTATAGGAAAAGGTGTGCAGTAGTTTTGCCTTTGCACAAGAATCGCAAACTTTATTGCTAAGTTCAACAATATTATTTTTAAAGAAATCACTCTAGAAAGCTTTCCTTTGAGGCGTGACCCAATCTTTTGTGCCAGGTGTCAACCATAGTCACCATAGCTTTTCTCTCTTTGATCATCCCATTCGATACAACCCACCTTTGGCATCTACCCGTCCCAATCAAGTTCCTCGTTCGTAACCCCCGCATGACACAAAAATCAGGAAAAAAGGTTACCGCACATGAAGATCTTGACATATACGGCTAACGGAAAGGAGATTGCATTTAAAGTTTGGAACACAAAGAACCCCGTTCACTCTAACTCCCCCTGGAAGGTCTTCCCTTTACTGGTATGGCTTCACCGTTAGGTATAACAACTGGGGATTCAAAAAGAGTTGTTTTCTTATTTTCGAGGAGATCGGGTAGGTGAGTTATATGTTCGGATGCAACCCGAGTCAATGATCTACTCACCTTCCATCACTCCTTTGCCTGCCCTGTTAGCAATGTGTTCCGCTCCCTTGTTCCCTGCTTCATTGAAGTGTTCCATGAATAACTTGTATTGTATGTTGGTTAGGCCTGGTATAGGGTTGGAAAGTTCTTGGGTTTTTGTTTGGTTTACTTCATCATCTTTTGCCATTTTTCTTTTTTATGATCAAACATAGGCTGGATCTAGGGTTTAGGAAAACTGCTCTGATGCCATCAAGAAAACGATGGGGTAGAGAGAATTGTAGATCTTGATATTATTTTATAATAATTTACCAAACAATACAATCAAATATGTAGAAAACTTAGACGACTAAACAAGGAAAGGATAAAATCAGGAACAAAATAATAGGTGAATATCATAAAATATATTCTAGTTCAGGAACGCCATCGAGCAACTTTTTACTAGTTCATCTTCATCCATTGAGCGGGCAGCCAAGACTATCAAATTCTGAGGCGGCATGTTCAGTTATTTTCCCGGAATAGTCTTCAACGGATTCATCCATTTAATTTAAGTTTATTTTATCTTTATCTTTTATTTTTATTAGCCTCCTAGTTCAAGTCAAGTAGGTTTGTTTGAGCTACTTACAAATACTTTTGTTTATTTGAGTTTGAAATATTAAGTTTGAAGTTGAAGTTTAATACATTTTGTTCTTTCGAGTTCAAATATTAAAACCATCACGGCACCTAGTTCTTTGACATTCTTTGTTTTTTTTATCCAACAATGATATCAGAACATAGGCTTCTATAATCTTTGGAAGTTCAATATGCTGATAGTATCATGCATATTGAGTAGATTCATATGGGGATGTGATGATGCCCATGGAATTGTAGTTGTCTAGTCGTGTATTTTTGGTTAGTTGATCTTGTTATTTCTATATATCTATGTTTTTAACTTTCAATGGTTACTTGCTTTAATCATGTTTTGAACATAATATATTGGATGACGGATTACTATACTACTGGACTTTTGG
Organism: Bidens hawaiensis; assembly: GCF_021521415.1. Classification (NCBI taxonomy): domain Eukaryota; kingdom Viridiplantae; phylum Streptophyta; class Magnoliopsida; order Asterales; family Asteraceae; genus Bidens; species Bidens hawaiensis. The sequence continues at coordinate 699,137 of NW_027492076.1, read as the reverse complement.
ATTCCTTATTCATGTTGGTTTGCAACTGGCAACTAGTGGTCGCAGGGAAATATGTGTATTAGGTTAAAACAAACCAATGACTAAGTGAGTATCAATTTTTTGCAATAATTGAGTTCATGGTTAGCCATTTGCAATATCTACTCCTGCTTGGAATCTTGGTCATGAAGACTGGTCTAACTTTGAACAAACCATGAAAAACTGCGTATAATATTTAAAATTATTTGTTAGTTTAGAAAGTATAATATTGCATTTCCAACACATATATAAGTTGTAAGTTTAAATTTAATTTATTTTCTTAATGATATAACCATAAACTCCTCCACTTCGTTTCGTTTAAAACATCAGCTTCTCCATTAGTCTAATTGAGATGAATGTCGATCATGGTGATATGGGAGCCTCACTCCGAAGCTCAATGAATCAATGACCAGATTGCTTACTCTCAACTCTCAAGCACTCGTATCACATAGTCATTTTGGGTTGTAGAGGTCCAAAAACTAACAAAACGGTAAGTCAAAATGAAGTTATCATGTTAAAAGAATAAAAACAAAATGATAAACAATATTTTTTGCCTTATTGGATTGAATTTTTTAAGAAAGAAGCTTAACACCAAGTCAACTATAGTTGGAAAGAGCAACACGAAAGCTTTTGAAAGATGTAAGTATTAAACGTCAAACTAGTCAAAGTTTGAAGTAAAAGTATAATCGTACCCTAGAATTATCATATGATAACTTGAGTACCACGTTTCTTGCTTTAGATAAAACTACTGTAGATAAGTGTTTAAGAATTGTTTTTGAAATAAGTATTTTCAAAATATATTATTGACTTCCGGGTATGTTCTTAAAACATTTTTACAAATGAATCACTTGCTAAACGCATTTAGAGTGGTGGTCCATTGGAAAAGATAAAGTCAGCTTATACATCTGGGTTTAAAAAAAGCAAGGATTTAAGTTCAAGTCTTACAAAAAAACATGGATTTAAAAGAAATTCGCTGCTAAAAAACTTACTAAAAGCATTCTCATGTTAGAATCTCCATCTTTATTTTCTTTTTTTAAATATATATTTTCCTTAAATTTTGTATGTTTTAATTATCGAGGTCTCACTCTCTAACTCTATATTTTCTTTTGTAATTAATTTCTTTTTCTCATGCTTGACGTGCAATATTTAAATTTTGAAGACGTAAATAGTGAATTTCTATATATATAGACTTACTATTGCAAAATCTTTCTATTTTAGATATAAGAAAAGAAAAAACGTTGAAATCTCTATAATTTGTGGAGAAGTAAACGTAGACTCTAAGTGAGAGGTTTAATGTGTTCCTGAGTTTCACTTATGAAGAGGAAGAAATGAACTAAGGGAAAGAAAAAGAATGAGTTTAGTTTTTTTATGACGAGAAAGGAAAGGAAATTGTATGCCCCCTACTTTTATTAAGGGCGCGTTCGTTTTACATAATGGAAGTGAAATTAAAATTTGCATAGGATTTTAAATTGAATTTTGAATCTAAACATTTCAATAGAATATAGGAATTGGAAGAAATTGAAATCCAATTCCATTCTTGATGTGTTTGTTTGACAAATGAATTGTAATTTATTACCACAAAAAAATTGAAATATTTTTTAACGAGGATAACGGCGGAAACATTTTAGTTTTTTTAAATTTTTTTGTTTTTTATTTATACTTTGCGTTATGATTTTTTTTTCGAACTTTTGTAGAGGTTTTCTATCAAGATTAAAAATCCCTAAACAATATTCAAAATAATAATAAAAAATTCATAACTTAAAATATAAATCAAATACAAAAAAAATAAAAAAACTAAAATGTTTTATTTGTTGTCCTCATAAAAAAATCTCGAGAAAAGATTCATATGAATTTACTTGAATTCCTTCAAATTTTGGAAGGATTTGGAATTCCTTTATTTAAATGAATTTGAAGGAATGGAAATCCAATTCTAATTCTTTGAATCAAACACACCAAAATGTAATTAAGATCCAATTCCTTTAAATTTTCACAAATTATATAAAACGAACGCGCCCTTAGAGAAGAAAAAACGGGAAAGTGGGAGGGGGGGGGGTTAAAGAGTAATTAGGGGGAAAGAGAATGAAAAGAAAGAGAAAGGAAAGGATTATGGTTGTTCATAATTTAATTCGAATTCGAAACATTCCGAATTTGATTTATTTCAAATTCAATTATTAAGATTTGAATTCGGTTTTAAGAAATTCGATTCGTATTCGATATAGTAATCAAATACGAATCGAGTACGAACTTATGATTTTTATTCGATTCAAATTCAAATTTTGTATGTATATAGTTTTTTAATTTGGGCAAAATTTAAAAATATAAATATCTATTAGAAAATATATGTACCCAATAGCCCATACTATTTTCTTAATTTTGCCCGTATTCCTCAAAGGCCCAAACGCTTTATTTTTTTAAAAATCGCATTTTATATTACTCAACCGTAACTTATAATTTAGAATATTCTTAGCTCAAAATATTATTTCTTAATTTGCCCATATTCCCTAAACCATTTTTTTGTGTGTATACAAATTTGATTATGGTTTTGAAGTTTTTAATATGCATGTACATGAATCTAATCGAGTTTATTCGAATTCGAGTTTCAAATACGAATCGAATCGATTTTCGATTATGGCATATAAAACGAATACGAATTCGAATCAATTAATTCAACTTTTAATCGAATTGTCCGATTCGCTTAATTCAAAAATTCGTTATTCGATTCGATGAACACCCATAGAAAATATTCCTCCTTTCTTTAGTTTAATGAACCCGGGAACTCAAACCATTTAAATGTAATATCTAATATGTAGGGATGAGAATTTTTTTTCCCAAATACCCGTACCTGTACCCGTACGTACGTATTGGGTATAGGTTCGGGTACTAGTACAGATATTGTGGGTACTGGTACCCGTTTAGAATATGTAGGGGCTTTTATTAGGTTTCCAACACTCGTGACTTAACTTTCAAGCGAGATTTTCAAAACCTAAAATATATCAGTTGAATCAGTTCCTTCTCGATCTATATGTGTATATTCATATATTGTATTGTGTATTCATATATTTTTATTTCATGTATGTGTAATTGTATATATAATTAAATAACATGTATTAACTTTCTCTCTTGTTTTTCTATAGAAATTGAGGAAGCAATAAACAAAGAAAAGGAAAATGGAAAGATAACTAGCGAAGATTAAACGGATGTTAACTTTCTTTGCATAATTTAATTTTGTTTTAAACATTTATTTTTGGGAGACTTTGTATGTTTTGGAATTCATTACTTGATTATGAATAGATTTTATATTATGGTTTATTTCATTTTTAGTTTTAGTATTATGTTTTGATTGTGTTATTATGGTTTTGGTTGTGGTATTATAGATAATTGTTTGTCGGTACTGTACGGTATCGATGCCAAGTTTAGTAGAGATTTTTTTAAAAAAGAACAAAGTGGTACCAATGTGAGTGCCATAGCCGAAAAACATGTACCCGTACCATAAACTTGAGATAACCAGATTTACTGGTTTTAAGTATAGGTACTTTTGGGTACCCCTTAATATGACACTGACTTTATCTTTCTGTATAAATTTACCCGAAAACCAAGTTGTATTCATAAGAATTTATATCTGATTTTGCGATGCAATTTTTTAATATAACTCGGTCATCAGTATAATTTAAACATAGAGAAAATTACAGAACTTTGTATTTAGATTTTAAAAAATAAATATTATGTTATTAGAGAAAGAATGCTAAATGACAATTAAAATGAAAACAAAAAAGAAAAAATGATATATTTTGTAAGATAATGTGACGGACTTTGAAAAAAATTTCGCAGGGTCAGAGCTGGGTCGTTGTCAAAAATTTGTAAGAATCGATCGGGATTTTAGCATATATTAAAAAAATTCACATGTTCGGCAGACACCTACACCATAAATGTAGGTCCGCCATAGTAAGACACTACGCTTGGTAGGTACAACTACCCATTTATGTAAAACATTTAAATAACTATCCAAGCCAAACATTTATTTTAAATGCATGTCTTTTTAAAATATTTCAAGTATAAAGTATTTAAAGACAAATGACTAAAAAGATATAAACAGTCATGACATGCAGGGCTGTGTTTTTTTAACCGTCCCAAATCTAAACCTGACCTGAAACCACCTAAACCTGAATTAAACAATACTTGAAAAACCTGAATATTTGGTTACCAGGCATTTTTTCTCAACATAAAATTCGAAAACATCCATCTTATATGACTATCAATTTTTTGAACAGAAAAATATAATAACCTAAAACCTCTTGGTTATAGATTCACTATCTTGTGACTTGATAATTATCCTTGAATATATGGATGAATAAAGTCAAAGTCAAAGTCAAAGTCAAAGTCAACTTTATATAAGATTGAATTCATAGGAAGCCTCTTTGAATTGGTCAAAACCGTTGAGTAGATAAGGATTCTGGTCAAAGTTTGAACACTTAAAGATGGGATATAGTTATTTATTCAAACAACCCAACCAATAAATTCCATACCAAATATCTGAAAATACAAAACCTATTTTAAAATCAACTGAATGTGTAATAAGTTTATAAAAAACATATAAATAACAAAATACCCTGTAAAATCTCACATACAACAAAATTGTTGGTAGCGTCCATTGATCTAAGAATGGTCGGATATCATGCTCTACCATAGGTGATAGAAAAACTACTTCGGATAAGACCTCGACTCTAAAAATAATATATGAACATAAAATAAAAAGTATATTTAGTAGCATAACGTGCAGGCATCTAACATGGAACTAAACATAAAAATTGATGTGTATGAAAAGTATAAAAATTTGTAGCCCGCCATAAAGGTCATTAGCCCCAATCTTACGTCTCCATCAAGTCTTATTTTCGACCATGTCCTAAGAGAGGTGAAACACTTCGAGATATTGCTTCCTCCGTATACATTGAGATGTGTGAGCGACTGGGCGTGGTTTATATTGAATAATATGTTCATATCCGCTACCGTCTTTCAGGGCACGACTGCTACATTGTGGAGCTTCAGTTTCTTTGCTCAAGCGTCTTTATTACACATCACCATTGTGACGGTTGCTTCAATGGTTTGACCATGGGTCAGTCGTAATCTTCGTGTTATTTGAATGCAATATGAATGCTTTATATTAAGATATGCAAAATTGTAACTAAAAACATGTTTGTAGGGTTGCCATCAAAATAAGAAACACATTATTAACATGTCACCATGTCTACACTTCAAGTGATAGCGATTTTATTTAACCTTAATTATTGATGTTTTTTTTATAGTGTACGCATTGTTGCATACACTAAACGTATTACACATAATATTTCAATGTATGCAGTAAATGACCACTTACTGCATACGCTACATGGTTCGAGTTGGATCCAATTTTTTTAGTCGATCTTCTGATTTGTAACAACGCTTGAATTTTTAAATCGGTTTTGATTAATTCTCGTTCACTCAACTTGGGATATGGTAATATGTTCAAAACAACAAGAACAAAATTTGAAGTCATCAGCTTTACAAACCATCAAACATTGCTGTTCACCGAAAAACACTCATCCTTCCTATAAATATAAAAACGCCAAAATGTGCCTAATATATGCTGGCTTTAAAGATTTACACCTCCAAGACTCAATCAAGATCATGCATTCTTGATTAAAATACAACAAAACTAAAAGAAAATCAACTATTTGCAACAAGAAAATAACACAAATGGATTGAAGACCTCAAACCATCGATCATTCCCTTCCGTTCACAATCGAATCAAGCCCTGCAGTTCGACTCTTCACAATCCTATGAAACACTTCCCTCACTTGCTTCTCCAACGGATCTAGCCCGTTCTTTAAACCTTCATAAACAAACCTCAACTCGTCTTCTAACCTCTTCTTCCTTATGATCATCTATCGGAAACTGAATTGACTCGGTCAACTCGCTCATAACCCGAGCCGATCTCTCAATCCCATAAATCTCCTTCAAAAGCCCACAACTATTCCTCCTTTCCTTACTCTTCGCCTCATCCAAAATCTTGTCGTGCAACGACAAAATCAGGCCTCCCCAAATGAAAGATTTAGGGATATTGAAATGAGACTGTAACCCGCGGTCTTGGCAGGGGATTGCAGCCACTAAAGCCCACATCACAAACAAGAAAACATAACTCATTGTGTAAACCGCCACCGCAAGCCCGTTAGTGGCAATGATTTCATTACCCTTGGGAGCAACAATGTTGTTCCCAATCGCTTGGAGTTGTTTCGAAGCCGACCACGACCTTGAAACACTCCAAGATAATGATCTAAAATGCTTCAAATTATGTTTTTGAGAATGCGCATCCTTTTGGTACCGCCCAAACGACCGATTTCTATGACCAAGATTCGTGCTTGACTCTTTCTCATCAAGCATCCCGATTGCCAAATCGATTTCGCCCGTCGAATTTGACCTTCTCCAAGACTTTTATTATTATTATTACTACTATTATCCAAAGCACATAACACAATCTCTAACTGCTTTTGCCACTGTCTAATCTGCTCAATCCCATCTCTAATGGCATTACAAACATCCAAACCCTTAACACTTCTTTCATAATAATCAGAAAGCAGTTTATCCATTGGAGGCTTACTCACAACAGACTGGTGATTAAACAATATAGCTTTGAACTCCTCTTGACAACATACGAAAACATCTAGAAGCTTTGAAATCCAATCAACAGACAAGAGTTCATGCGAATCAGCCAATGATAACTCATGAAATCTTTCAGTTACCTGCCGTTGAAAAGCTTCAATATCGGCATATTGATTTACGGTTTCGTGATCAACAGAATGAACGGCTGGATCACGCTTCATACTCAGAATTGAACGCCCAAAATCGGTTCTCATCTTTATAACATCAATTACAAGAAACCCCACTAATTTGGATGGTAAAAATTGAAGCTTTTTTGAATATTATCAAATTTGGGGGTTTTGGAAATTGGAAACAATTTGGGGAAATTGATGAAACCCAGATGATAATTATGATTTTGAACAAAACCCAGAAAGGAAAAGTGGAATTGAGATGGAATTGTGAAACTGATGGATTGGATGGATGCTTGAAACCCTAAAGGGGGTTTTATATGGTGGAATGAAATGGATTATGACCGCGTATTTTGTGGTGTATTGAAAGGGTAATGTTTTTTATTTTTTTTAATTGGAATTTTATTTTACAAATGGAAAAATGAGACCTTTTCTATATCTTTTGGGGTTTAACTTTTCTTTAAAATTGATTTTATTCCTTTGATATTTTAACATTTATATTTTTATAGTAAATAATAAAGCCCGTGGACATCTAGAGCATTGACCATTTTAGTTGTTTTATTCTTTTTTAAAATCAATTTGCTAGAAAACATTTGAAAATACCACCATGTTTTGCACATATACTAATATTTTAAGGGTGGTGGTTTCTTAATACATGTATACTTTGTGATTATACATTTATTGTATGTGAAATTAGATATAAACTAATATCAAACATACTTTTCTGTAATTCTTTACTTGAATTTAAATACCATATTTTAATTATTTTTGTACGAAGAAATACAACGTTTAATTTTACGTTTAGTTTGTGATCCGAACATCATGCTGTGGTTAACTTTGTTTCCTAAGTTGTGCTAATCACGCACCTTCTCCATGAAATTCATGGTTTGACAATCTCTCACGAACAAGCTATGCATATTAATACCGGCTATCACTTTATTTATGAACTTGTTTCCTCCGGCCTATTGTATACAAAATTTGTTCCTGTTAACCTTTAACTAGCAGGCATTTTACAGAAACCTTATGCAACATCTATTAGAAGTCTTATGCTTCAAACTTAATTTAGTCCATCATCTATTCGTTTGACGAGGTATTGGGTATAAACTTAAAAAATAATAAATTTGTATTTATTTTGTTATTTATGTTTATCATAATCTAGGTTGGTGAATTGTCACAAATCCAACAATAATATATTCTATATGTAATTTCAGTTCCCATCATTCATGTCATCTGATTGAGAAAAAAAATATAAAAAATTAGTACCTTACACAAAAAAATTTATATGTAAGAAAAAATTAATTCATTTCCATCCACATAATATATTTATTAAACTAAACATAAATATAAATATATATAAGCAGGTGGGTCATAAGCCAGATGTGTGTAACTGTGTCAGTTGGCTCTTTGATGATCGTTCTCACTCCCGTCACTCGCAACAAGTTGGCCCGGTGCCCACCACTTTAGTCGAACTCAATATGACAAAACATAACATATAAATACAAGCTTTTTAATAATTAATGTAAAATAAATCTGTACAAATATTCTTAATATATTCTATTTATATACATAACGTTGACCGAACTATATATTTTTTCTTATCGGCTACAATATTTATTTATTATGCGCTTATACGATATTTTATTATTTTAATAAATAATAAAGCATACGTCACATGATATGTGCATATGGATCCATCGAATCCAACAAATGGCTACACGACAAAGTGTAAACAAATAAATTATATGACTAGACGACATGGTCTCACCGGTCCGTTTAAAACTCACCAAATCATTCATTATGTTAGATATGCTTAACTTGCTAAGGGTGCTTACAATGTCACCGTAGGAAATAGAGCTTCAAGACCCTTTTTAACAATGTTCTGCTGTGGTTTAAAACTCATTTGCCGTCACAATCTATAATATATATAAACGAAGCCTCAAAAATCTTATGTGTCGCGATGTGGTCACTCCCTTTTTTATGGAAGCCATCAGATTGCTTAATTTTTAAATTGAGGCCTCTCATTGATTTAACCCAAATTCATGGGTATGGGTTTTACTAAAACCAGATAACTCTTAAACGGGTTATAACATCTCATTAAATTAAAAATTAATCTTACCAATTATATGATATGAAAATACTATAAAATAGGGATATACTAAAATTTAATATCCAATTTAAAAAGAAAAATATATTATTTATAATTAATAAATAATTTTATAGTAAAAAACATAAGCGGGTCATGGGTCACCAAATCCAGATAGTTTTTAAACGGGTTATAACATATCATTTATTTATGAAACTATTTCATCATTAAACCCTAAGTATATTATTAACTTTCTTACAATAAAGAAAATTAAAATCAAAAAAATAAATATTAAAAAACTAAAAATGTAAAACAACAATTCTCTCAAGCCATTAGATTGCTTTATTTGTAAATAAAGGTTTCTCACGCATTTGACCTGAATTCACGGGTAAAGGTCTCACCAAACCCAAATAGCTCTTAAACAGGTTATAACATCTCATTATATTAAAAATGAATCTCGTAAAATATGTGATATGAAATCCTATAAAATAGGGATATACTAAAAATTAATATACTATTTTATTTTAAAAAAAGATATTATTTATAATTAAGAAATAATTTTATAATAAAGAAAATAAACAGGTAACGAGTATCACCAAACCCAGATAGCTTTTAAACTGGATTATAACATATCATGTATTTGTGAAACCATTTTATCATCAAAACTCAAGTATATTAATTATTAACTTTCTTACAATAAATAAAATTAAAATCCATATATACATATATTAATATTAAAAACGAATAATGTAAAACAACCCCCGTGGGGGATAAAATCTAGTGTGTGTGTGTGTGTATGTATATATACATACATACATATATATGTATGTGTGTATGAGAGTGAAAAACATGATGGCTCCACCAAAACCCCCCTCCCGCTCCTGTTAATGCCCATAGCGTGTAGTCTAACATAACTTTCCTTGTCCAAATAATGATGACAAAACATAATCTTGTATAGTTATTTTTTTAACGGTATTTTGGATTACTGACGGGCACACCTGATCATCTCTATTTATCGAGTACGGAATCATGTGGTGCTAGGTCAGTACGTCCCTCAATATAAGCATGCACATTAGTCCGCTCTATCAGTAGACATCCCAGAAGAAAACTTATCATAGGTCAGAAATGTCATTACCCAACCTAGACGGCTGAACACCTATTTTATAACACGTGGGCTCTAACTTGGCAATCATCCATGCCTAAACTATAAATCACATTTGAGTAATGTTGTGAACGTGGGTTACAAAAGCTTGATTCGAAACTAACCAAATTCACTAATATACACTTTAGAGTGAGAGCCTTCCTCCTACCTTCATACATAAACCAACTAAACATTTAGTTTTAATTTTTCTTCACAATAAATGAAACTATCTTCTTAAACTTGTATATGAAGCCTTTTAATTTTAAGCATACACTCATCACCTGCTTCATGCATGGACTAAAATGTGGAATCAAAACAAATTAAATTAGATTTCTCTCTGTGATATATATATATAAAGCTCTCTCTTTAAATTTGCGTAGTAAGCAACATTTTACAAAGGGTTTCCAGGGCGGAGATTCATTGGCCATCCGGTCATCGAAATTCGTCTATTTTTTATACATCAAAACCAGATTTAATTAAGTAAAACATTGTAACAACCTTCTGACTAAGATGTTTAGGTTCCGTCACTAGTTTCTCCTCCTTGCCCTTATTTATATGAATGTGGGGTGAGAAAATTATAATTCCCGCTCGTTTCACTCAACTTTTGGTATCGTTGTGGTTATCTCCCGTGACGTTAAAGTTGTTCAAATAGCTCATTAGTCGAAGCTCGCTCAAAAAGAGATCGAGCAAGACCGGATTAAATTCCGAGTAGTCTGGAGTAGAGTTAGAACCAAGATAAGCTTGATGATAACTCTTGAATAATTTTAATTTTAGTTTTGTTTTAATGTAGCCTAAATATTAAAAACCCAATATCCACATGATCTCGGAAAATCTGCTTGACCCAAAACGTCTACCGCGTATTTTGTAGCATATACTTATATTTCAAATTAGAAAATGAGACGTTTTCTATATCCTTTTGGGCCTTATCTTTCCTTTCACATTCATTTATCTATTAATTAGTTTAATATTTACGGTAGATATATCTTGAACATTGACCACCCATTTCACTACTTGTATTCTTTAGCTTGTGCTTCGTGGTGGGTTGTAAAAGGAATTGACGATGATCTATTTATTATCAGGTATATCAATGAATCAATGTTGAATATCTTGCTTTTAATGTAAATAAATTATGCAAGCTATACAATTGACTAAACATGTCTAGAGTTAAAAGTTGGTTTTAATCATAAAAGCTAAAAAAAAAAATTAATAAAATCAAACATATAAAAAAATAAAAAAAACAGTTATATAATAAGAAAAAATATTTAATAAACTAATAACTTTATTAAAGTTTATGGTATAAATTGAAGTTGTTTAAAGAAAAAAAATTATTAAAGTTTAGAAGACGTATGATAGCTCTATTAAATTTTAGGAAAAAACGTACATTTAAAAGAGAAAGAAAGAGATCCAATCTCAAGACGCCACATGGCGTTATCATAATTTAGAACTATTCACCATTTGAATTGTTATAGAGTTATCGTACTAGAAAATATTTGACGAAAACAACAATAATTTGCAAAAATATTAATATAAGATTAGGAATACGTTTATTACACGGGTTAAATAACTAAAATATTAGGCTCTGTGCAGAGGCATGCTCTCTTACACACCCTAAACCTGGTTTGAATTCTAGAAAGTACAAGAATATATTTTATTTTATCTTAATAATAAAAATCTTAAACGATAGTAATGAATATTTAGAAGTTACAAAATGATATCTATATCTATATCTATATCTATATCTTACATATAAAGCATATTAGGATGACAAAATGGTAATTGGTCACTTTTTTTTCTTTTTCTGGAGACGCTGTTAAAATTGAATATCGTTCCCTATCTCTGCCGTTGTCGACTTTCTGACAACTACCACTGGAACTGCCCTTATCCCTTCGCAACGCACTCTCGCATTAACGACACGATCTTTCGTTTACCATTGACATTCATTCACAAGTGACCCCCTTGGCTACAAGATTCTAATTATAAACAAACGCTGAGATTGATTATAACCCAACCAATCGTCAATCACCGGCTCCAAAATTGCTGACACAAGGGCCACCCCCAGTTACCGCTTTATCATCACCACTAGCTTTACGGATTTACATCCTTCAATTGAAAGACCCCCGTTTGAGAAACGTCTGCGGTCTGCGTTTCTCAAACCCTAATCAGATCACTCCCATTCAAACCACCGTAGCCCCCACCCTCCGGCAGCGTCAAGAACCACATTCAAATTCATCATTCACGTTAACCTAGGTGTGTAATTTTGTCATTTAATGTATAATCTTATGATTATGGGGTTGATTATTGGTCTAGAGTTTTTGGCTTTAAGTTATTGATCAAAGATATTTTTGTGAAATTTGGGCACCGATGATGAGTATGACGGTTTCAATAGTTTTTAGTTTTAGGTTGCATTAATCTTATATAGCACATGTATGCACAAATGTGATATTTATTGCCAAATAATTTACAACGATATTATAAATTAGTATAATTGAGAACTTTGGTGTCACAAAGGTTTTTAAGGCTATGACTTTGACTATTTATATAATTACTTTCAAGATTTATTCAAGTTGTTGAGTTGGTTTGATGGTTAATGGAATACTTCATAATTCTTGATTTACTGACCCTTTAGGGGTGTTTTTATAATTTAGAGAGTGATTCAGGGTGTTGTGAGTGAAGAGTGTTTATATTTTAGAAAAAGTAGTGATTTTTCTGTGTATTTGAAAAGTTACTGTTCATCCCCTATAATTTTTTAATATTTTAAAAGTGGTTGTGAGTGAAGAAAAGAGAAAAGGTAATGATAAAAGATATAAAAAGTATTATTTAATTGAAATGGAAAGAGAAAATAAAATGAGTTTTAATATAATTTTTAGTTTGGAGATAGAGGATGGGATAAGAACGCTCTAACCAACCCAAGTTAAAGTCCCTATTGTAGCAACTTTTTTTTTCCATCAATGTATTGCTTTTTGTATTATGTTCTCTTAAATTATGTTTTATTTGTTTATTTCTTTTAAATATGACGAAATTATTTTTTAGGTTTAGTTCTCGTATATGTAATAAACCTAATTGATATTGATATAATTTATATCGAGTCGTCGTAACGCCAATGTTTTTGTTTTAATGATGTTAACTTTAGGGAACTAATTTTTGGATTTAGTTCCGAAACGTAGCAAACATAGCTACCGACCAAGCTAAATGCAACGACTGTGTTTTATAGATTGAATAAACCGTAGTTTTAAATATGTAAAAAAATTTTATCATATGCTATACAAGTATTAATATTGTTCTAGGTGTTTACTAATTTGTGTTTTCGGTTTAATATATGTATGGGTACAAACCTAGCTAATACCAATAGAATTCGTGTCCATTGCCGGAACGTAGCGGGTTATTCCCTAGTTTACATGTAAATGACAAGCTATAGCCAAAATAATTCGTAAATTTTATATGTTGTCGGATTTTTTTATACATCGATTGTTGTGCAAACGCCATAGTATGCCACTAAATGCACGTTCCTGTTGTGGATCGATTGAAAATTCAAATGGCCTAAGAAAAATAGAGAGAACGATAGAACAAGTATAAACTTGAATAAAACTTCTACTTAAATTAATAAAAAAATAAAGCCCATTAAATAGGCAATAGATGCAACAAATCCAACTAACTCTTAGTGAGGAACATGGGATAAAACTAAACAACATGGATAGGAAGCATCCCCACTATCCTTTATTATCGCACACAATTAAACAAATAAAACAAACATAAAACGGCTTTACGACCCAGCAACCATGCATGCCGACCTGCATGCCCGACCCGGCCCATATCAGTTCCCCAATATATCCTATTATCATTTATAAATAGATGATTGGAAACTATTGTTGGTTTTGTAATTGGACTTGTTTTAAGTGTGTATATGAAGATTCAAAGGTGACAATGTGGCTGGTCGTAATGTTTTATTGAACAAATAAATATTTATTTGTACACTATAGGGTTCCAATGATCTTCATATACACCCTAATCACCTTACCATCCCACTAAAATAAGAATGATATTTATATTTTCTTGTTAATAAGCTCTAACACTAATTAGAATTTACATATCTTGTACTATAATTATATTATAATTATATAATTCCTAACAAGTGAGACGGATAGCAATATTAAAAGAATTGCGTTGGTTGTGGCCAGTAAATATAGATAGGTTACTTTGACTGAATCAAGTAAATCTTTCATGTTCATTCTCGTGTTTATTTTCTTTTAATTGATCGTGTGTGTGTTTGATAATCGAATCCCTAACAACTATAGATATTAAGAATTTTAAAAATTACACTTTAAACACGTTAATATGGATAATGTGCATGGAATCAAAGTAACAAATTTATACTAAACTCTTCAAAAATTGAATGGACGTGCTTGCAATATGTGCGTACTCAAGTAACTAAATACCTATACACGGCATTACACATACATGTTCATGTTAAAAAAAGCTAGTAATGTCGGCATATGCAATCATGCACACTTATAACCGAGAGGTTGAGCATTCGATCATATCATTATAACCTTGTTTGTTACACAAAAATGTTCTTTTGTAAAATTCATTTTCCATTGTGCCTAGTAACTACGTGCTAGTGTGCTACTACCAAAGCTGCCAAATAATGCATATTCGTTGTTGAAACTATACGCAACCAGGGTTTATAAAAACTAATTCCAATTATAAAGTACATCATAGATTCAAAAAATTTGTTGGTAGATATATCCTTTCTCATGGACAAAACAAACAATTCTCAGTGTCTTTTATTCATTGTTCATGTTTTGAAGGAGACATCCTTATGGTTAAACGGTGTATCTCACAACAAAAAGGATTGAGGGTTCAAATCATGCCCTATACTTCTATAACCAGCTAGTTAAGTTGTGTACCTTATAACCAAAAGAATAGGGTTCAAATTTTGCAAGTCTTAAGTCATGATGTATCTATTCTTGAAAATCTAAAAGAATTGTTTGAATATATATTTGTCTCGTAATTATGACTGAAATAATATCTATTTTATTTTTTATTGATTAATTGAAATAAAGCATACCTGAAACGTCACATTGAATATGAATCCATTGAATCCAACAAATAGCTACATGACAATATATATAAATAAAAACATTATTATATGGCTAGATGGCATAGTCTCATATTCTCACCGGTCCATTTCACAACTATTAATAAGTCATTTATTGTTTCTAGATGAGATGTTTAAGTTTGATTTTATTTGTTATGTGAACTAACATAACTTTCCTTGTTCAAACACAAATATAATGTATTCATATATGTAGGTCCTCTAGATGGATCTCAAGACTTGACTTGGATCAATCCGTGTTGTTGGTTAGCGGAAATCACCAATGACACTCTGATCTTAGATCTTAGTTTGTTTATGTAAAAGAGAGAAAAAGAGAAGTGAAGAGAGAAACTACATTTATTTCCAAAAGTTGTGTTGAATGAAAGGGTTGTGTTGTTGGAGTTGAGTTGAAGTTGAGTTATGGAGAAATGGGTAAGTGACTCTTTATATAGGGTCCCCATTTCTCCAAAGTTTACATAATAAACCTACGAAATAAATGTACCGAGTACGTAATACACCGACTAAAAGCAAACTAGAACGACATACACAATCCTAAAAACAATATAGAATATTGGCCCTATAATCTCCCTCTAGGATTGAGTATGTCAAGGAACATTCGTCAAGTTCTTTGCTTCGTCTTTATTTCTTGAAACTAGTACTTGTCTTGATCCAGGATCTTGAACCAGATTGGATCTTGGACAAATCTTTATTTTCCATTGTTATCTTATTTTCTGGGAAGGATAGGCAACATCAAATTTTAGAAACGTCAGATGCGGGAGGCTCGACATCTAATTTTGTCTTGTTGACTTTCTTGAGCCGACTGGTTTCTTTCCTTGTCTTAAGATACAATCAGTTCATTTTTAGATTCAACCACCAACTTTCACGTTCTCGTTTTCTTTTAAGCATTTCAGCATATGCAACTCCAAGCATACTTGATCTTGATCCACCTGTCCATGTATAACTGCACAAAACTTAGAACGAATAAGATTCGTTCATAGACCCCCTAAAGGGTCAAGGAAGAATTCGTTCACAGGCCCTCCCAATTTCAGTCCCTCAACTTGTAAGTGGTTTATTTAAGTCCTAGGTTTCCAACAAACTTTGCATGAACGACCTTAACAACAAAACACATGATTTTGACTAAAACAAAGTTTAATAAAATATGTACGAACATAATAAAAACTTAAAATCTTTTTGGCATTTTCGTACTTAAAATATATATACATAATATTTTGAAGTTGAAACTAAAATAAAACAGAAGAAAATAAAAATAGAAGATAGGAGTAAAGATAAAATTAATATTATATATCAATAATATTTACAAAATTTTCTAACGATATTAATATTTTTGTGAGAAAGATCACAACATGGAATCACATTATCTGTTAACGTTCTAGATCACACTTCTATTTTGACATTATTATGCCAAGAACCCAAAGTCAATTGTAGATATAATTTGTCCACTTTAAACTTAACAAGTATTTGGGTGTCAATTTGATATGTTAAGGTATGTGTTAGGCACAATGCTTGTGTGGTCCCCATTTAATCTGACATGTTACAGACTCCATACCTCGGGCTTAATTTGCTTTCACATGTCACCTCAACTTGACTTAAACATTTCTTATTTGATCACAGTACAATTATTACACTTTGGACACTTTTTCTTTATACACTTGACTTTTTGTAAAATTGACTCGATCTAGAAAGATTAAAATAAAGCAGAAGTTCAGGCCATAACAATCAGGTCGGGTAATACCATATTATCGCGCAGAGAAAGTCCAAGGCTTGAACAAAAGAAAGAAAATAAAACAAAGCAGAAGATTCAGGGCCTTAACATTCAGGTCGGATAATACCATATTATCGAGCAGGAGAAAGTCCAAGGCTTGAATCAAAATAAATGAAGAAATAAAGCAGAAGTTAAAATTCCTATAACTGACTTTCCTTGACTCTTTTTCTTGATTTTTCTTTTTCTTTTCTGACTCCTTTTGTTTTCCTTTTCTTTTCTTTTCTTGACGCTTTTCTTGACTCAATAAAAATTAAAAATTGACACTGGATTTTATAAGACAACTGTGATCGGGTAAAGAGAGGCTTGGGTATGACATGTTTAATTATATTTCGGCCTTCATGGATATGACTTTAACGGAATCATGCAACCGCATCATAACGTGTAACCACTAGCATAGGTATATATTTAAGTTTATATCACTATGACACTTACTCATTTGTCAAGCCTATCTACACATCAAGCAATGATCTTGTTGGCTTTTGATCTACTCTTTTCATGTGCTAGAATCTTTAGAGATAATTTCTTATCATTTTCCAAGGGTCGGATCAATTTCTCAAAATTTGAAAAAAAAAAATTAATTATCCGACTCCCTCTAAGCAAGAGCTCCCTCTAAACGGGACAATTCCTTTTAGATTTTCTTAAAAGTAATATATATACTTTTTTTTGGTAAATCAAATGATTTGTTTTTGCTTTTCTTAAGATGAATTGAAAATCTTTTTGGTGAGTTATAAATAATTCCATTTTCTCCCTCTAAAATTGTAACATATTTTAAAAATATTTACAATTTTATATACAAAAAGATAGATAGGTTGTTTTAATCAAAATTGATCATGCCGAACGATTCGACCATAAATTCAAAACGAGCATGATCGATGGTTTTAGTGAAAAGGTCAGCAAAGTTGTTGTCAGGTGGACTATCTTAAGCATGCATTATCACATTGTATAACAAAGTTGAAGAGATTCAAACTGAGATCCAACAGCTGATGCTGGATCCATCACTTGAGAAAAGCAATTGAACGAGGTTAGTTTGAGAAACGCTCGAAAAGTTGTTGTTGAGCCATTTGAACAAGGCTTCCCTTCTTTGACGTTTGTCCTCCCATGTCGCTTATGAAAGACTCAAATCCGCCATCGAATGGTTTAGCATCAAATAGCAAGGGTTCATCTCCCATCATATGTTGGGTGCAATCACTATCTAAGAACCTAATACTATTGATAGTCCTCCTTGATTGACCCTGCATGCACTAAGCGTTTAAATAGACATGGGTTCCCGGGATACTGTTGTCCCGGGAAGATCAGCCGAAAATCGACCAAACTTGATTTTATTTCCTGAAAACCATTTATTTCTTGGTGCATCCTCACTTAATGAAGAATTTCGGACTTTTCTTTTCTTGTTTTTGGTGAATCCTCAAACTTTACAGTCTTAGGATCCTTTTTGATTTTATCCTTCTTGGATTTCCAAAAAGGTTTCTTTTTGTGTTTTACTTTATTTACTTTGGATGTTACATCCGTTTCACTAGGTTCACTATCAGCTTGATCAGTCCTTGAATTAGGGCTACTAAAAGCTCCTTTTGGAGACCGACTAAGCCGCTTTTGAATATCAAGTTGTTGCTTGAACCAGTGCTTGCATGTCTTGCAAGGTGAGAAGAGTAACCACACACAAAACAGCACTTTCTCCTAGGAGTGCCATAGAACTCGTCTGAACTATAATGTGGTTGGTGTGGTGGGAAAGGTGATGCTTGGAAAGGAACATGATTATAAAACACATTTATGTAATATGGATCAACAAAATTTTGTTGATAATGACCATAGTAGTTGCTATCATAGAAGTTGGATGGCTGAGGATTTCTAAATTGATTGGTTGTTTGAGAAAATGATCGTTTATTTGGTGGAACATATTTACACGAAGTACTTGCCTTTTCATTTTGAAAAACTTTGCTTTTACCTGAATGTTCACCTCAACAGGCCTACTTTCATTGACACATTTTTCAACAAAAGTTTCGTTACAAACGGTTTCATAATCACAACTCGTGTTCGTTTCCACCGACCCACTTTCTTCTACACAACCAGCTTCAAAAGATACATTGATATTAGATTTATCAGATGATGGGACTGGAACAGCAGTTTGTGACACCGTAGGAACAAATTTCACTGGTTTTGGTATTCTACCAACCCCATATGACATTTCTTCCTCGGGAGAAGTATTATAGCTAAAGTGGGGCAAGCTGGTGTAGTTGTCGTTCAAAGGTGGTGGTACATTAGTATAATCGTTCCCCAGCCCCGCTTTTACTTTAGTACTTCTCTGGGCTCCAATAAGATCATCTAATTGCTCAGATGATGTTTCAAATCTTTCAACTAATTTTTCTTCTTTCTTTCTATCAGAAGCATCAAGTTTTAACTTTTCAATTTCATCTTTTAATTCTGAAACTATGTTTTTATAGTAAATTACTTCTTGATCTTTTTGAAAAATTTTAACTCTAAGATTTGCCACATCATCATGGTGAGTTTTAATCCTTTCAACGTAAATCTTGTCAATTTTTACATACTCAGCGTTTAATTCACGCAGTTTTGCATTTTCTTTCAAGACTTCATTCTGATGGTATCTATAATATGTGACCTTGTTAATGCAAGCTTGAGAACATAAATTGCTGTATACCTCATCAGCATGTGATGTGTCGGGAATGATAGGACATGCATGACTGCTTTCACCTGCAGCACTTGTCCCAACTTTATTACTTGTCCCAACTTTATTTTCTTTGGACCGATTGTTTATTCGGAGCTTATCTTCTATTATTTCAAAAGACTTGATGGTAGAAGCCAACTCTGAGAGTGTCATGGTATACAGGTCTGTGGTTCTTTTAATGGTAACCACATTGATGTTCCATTTGTAAGGTAGTGAATTCAACAACTTCATGTTGATCTCAAACAAACCATTGATGATACCGGCACTACTCATTTTGGAGACGAGTGACTCAAATCTGATGATGAGAGAGGCAACCGATTCTCCTTTAATATGTGTAAACATGTCGAATTCTCCTTTTAATATTTTCTTTCGGCTTTCTCCCATATCCAGATTTCCCCCAAGCTCAGGTTCGTAAGATATATATATATTTTTTTTGAAAGAGAAAAAAATTTAAGGTTTTTTTCCTTTTTATTTTTTTTGAAAGAGAAAAAAATTTTAGCTTCTGCTCTTCTAACTGCATTAATCGATGTTTCATCCATTGATCCTGCAAGACGTTCGCTTTCAGCCCTTCTTGATTCATCTCAGTCTGCACAGCTTTCATCTGACACGCCTCGTCTACCTTCACCCTCTTTGAAGACCCCTCACCGACACCATGATGATGATGATGTTGATGGCCATCATCATACTCAACATGGTCATCCATGTAATGATGATCCTGATCATCATCATCAAGTCTTCCTTCATCATTATCATCTCTCGGCCTCAGAGCCAATCTTAGTGACCGTTGTAGCTCAGGGTCAGGTGGAAGATGCAACCGATTCCCGTTATGATACGAACACATTTCTTCATAATACAAGTGCTTTGAGCTTAATATCTTTCTAACTTCTTCCTTTAACTTCTCAGAAACATGATCCATCAACTCCAGAAGCGAAGGGTTTTCCACAACTTCACAAGACGTACCTCTTCCAAGAATCTCGTTAAGCCGCTTGTACCGCTTGTTAAGATCGTTAAACTTATCTTCACATTGTTGAGGTGACACGATATGGCCCCGTTCCGCCATAACTTTAGAAACCAACTTCCACTTACCCTTCTTTTGTAAATTCGAAATCTTTCTTCGCGACCCACTACCATACTCCATAGAAGCATCTTCACCAATGTAAGAAACCGCGGTTATCAATATCCTCACCATTGTATC
The DNA here is from genome assembly GCF_021521415.1 of Bidens hawaiensis. Classification (NCBI taxonomy): domain Eukaryota; kingdom Viridiplantae; phylum Streptophyta; class Magnoliopsida; order Asterales; family Asteraceae; genus Bidens; species Bidens hawaiensis. The sequence continues at coordinate 678,348 of NW_027492076.1, read as the reverse complement.
ATTCCATTTCACCCGGTGCCACGGTGACACATTTTTCCCTCGGGCTTCATCATTACTCGGCTCATCTTCATCAGTTAAAGAACACTTTCCCCTTTCACCTTTTGCAAACTCGGCTAAAGATATCGTTTGGTTATGAGGATTACAATCCTGAATCGTTTCTATCCGAAGAGGGAAAGTATTATGAACCGAATGGTGGATCATGGATCCTTGTGGTATAGCGGATTGATGAAGAGTAAAAGGATTGGTTTGTTGATGATGAATTCTCATCGAACTTTGCAAATCGAAACCGCCATCGGAACCTGAAATCAAATGCCCAGAAGATAGATTACCTTCCATTTACGATTACAAGCAAACCCTAATTTCGTTCCTTAAAAAGGTCCATCAAATTCACACTCTAAACACCACAATCGGCTTAAAAAACCCAAATTGAGCATTTGCATGTGACTAACCTAATAAATTGCCCAGCTTTCGGTTACAAAATCCATGCTTTTGGATTAATTTAGCAGTTTGAGAAGGAATTGGGCAAAATTGAAACGAAATGAAACCCTAATTGTAATTGAAGAAGCGAATACGATAATTGAAGTGATTGATGATGAAATTCATGGATAAAGACTTACAATGGCGATGGTGATGAAGATCGTGATGCAATGAGAAGACGGTGAAGAGAGATGTGTGTAATGCAATGTAATTTAATGTAATGTAATGTATGATGAAATTATTATTATGAGGGGTTTATTGCAGGTTCAGTGGATTTCGGTCGATGGTGGGGTCCACCTCAGAAACCAACACCCCCCAAATACGATAAATGAGTTCATCATCTAATACACGGTGTGATTATAAGATTAACACCAAACAAAAACACGACATACTGTTATTTTTGTTTAAACAAGCACACGAACCTATTCAAAAAGTTGTAATCTATAATATTGAAGTTGGACGATATTCATGGAATGTCGTGAGGGGGTGATCTTGATATTATGTTGTGATTTGTCGTTATGTTTTTGGTGACAGTCCAGATTAAGTATCATTGGTGAAGATGTTGTGGTGTACAAGAAAGATGTTAACCTATACTAAGTTATCTTTTTAACTAGGGTTTCACTTACGTGATCGAATGAGACGCTGTTGTACGAAATCAACTGAAAGATATTTAAATTTGATTAACATAAAAGGAAAAATGAAATAAGATAAGTTGTTTGATTTCGCTCCTCGAGTATGACCTACTACTACAAAAAGTATTGCAATGAGAACATCTATAAACTTCATGTATTGATAATCTATTATCTATCTTCAAATATGCAAAGTGTTTAAATAGTTGAAGAGCACTTGTAAACGATTAGTCTAGAGTTTTATAATGTGTAAGATGTTCGTTTAAGCATGAGAATAATGATAGCTTAAATAAAATGAAAGCCGACTTTTCAAAAAAAAAATGACAGCCTAACTCCGACACATTCACAGTTAAGCACTCTTAGGTGTGTTAGGATTAAACTCACACATGAAACTGAACACGACACGAAAGCAATAAACGACATGAGGATTTAACGTGGTTCGGTCTAAACTGACCTACGTCCACGGGTGGCAACTAGGTATATCTTTATTGAGTGACAAATATTACAAGTACATAATGTTGTTTATATAGAGACTGAACTAGGGTTAGTAAATTATTATGCAAGAAATCTAAACCGGGCCGGGCTTGGGCCCGACCGCCCACACTCGTCTCCTCTTTTGACTTCATATAATAAACCGGGCCAACAAGGCCTACGAACCCAACAATCTCCCACTCGGAGGCCTTGAGTACTCTCGTCTGCACTCCTGATTGTACTTCTGTAATCTGAACATTAAACTTCTTCTAGTTGCCACCGCCTTCTCATCAATTAACCTGAAGGCCCGTTGAAGCTCCCCGGAGCTCCAACACGTCAGTCATGGCTGAAACTGCCCCTGACCCGTTCTCTGTCCCTACCGGCTCCTACTGTAACGAACTACCGGATCCTGAGATAACCTGAGAACAAACACTCTCCATATTCAGCAAGTAATTCATTGGAGAGACTTTTACAGCTGGAATACTGGTTTTCTTAATCCACTGTCGACCTGGAACTGTAACTGAAACACGACCTGTGCTCCCACTGTCACGATGTCCCCCAACTGATTTAACCTTCCTAGCTCGTTCATCCTGAATCTTCACTTTGGCTCTGGGTTTGTTACTTGCAAAACGAACCTTCTTCTGCCCACGAGATTCTGTGAACCGGACTTTGTCTTTCACCAAAACTGGATCCACTCCTTTCGGTGACATATCGACCATATACAACGAACCCATTTTCTTGCCACGAGCAACCACGAGATTCCCTTTGACTACTTTCCACTGCCCATTCCCGAACTTAACATCGTGCCCTTGGTCATCCAACTGCCCAACTGATATCAAACGTTTCTTCAAACTTGGAATAACCCTCACGTCTTTCAAAGTCCAAGAAGTACCGGCTGAAGTTATCAAATCAACATCTCCCATACCCGTAACCTCTAAAATATCATCATTCGCTAGTTGAACCTTTCCAAAATCCCCAAATTTAAGATTCTTCATCGTTTCACTACAGTGAGTGGCATGAAACGATGCACCAGAATCCATCACCCAAGCATCAACGCTACTCTCAACACTACAAACCAAAGCCTCATCACTACTGACCCCGTCATCTGTGTCGTCTTCTGTAACGTTCACCTCTTTCTTACCATTCGGACACTGATTCCTGAAGTGTCCTTTCTCTTTACAACCCCAACATTCAATATCCTTACGAGTCTTAGACTGACTCCTCTTCCTGCTCCCACTGCCTCGCTGTTTTCCCCTACCTCTACCTTCTGTGACTAGCATATTGCCTGATGATTCACCTGAACTTCTGCGTCTTGAATCTTCTCCCAGAATCAGATCTCGAATCCCATCGAAAGTAATATTTGTAGACGAACTACAAACTGCAGTCACTGTTTGCGACCAACTGTCGGGCAAAGAGGATAATAACAAGAGGCCTTGAACTTCATCATCAAACTTAATGTCAACTGACACTAAGCGGGACAAGATCGAATTAAGATTATTGATATGAGTTGTAACTGACCCACCCTCTTTCATTCTTGTTGTCACTAGCTCTCGGATAAGATAGACTTTATTCGCTGCCGAAGGCTTCTCATACATGTTGGATAGTGCGTCCATCATACCACGGGCTGTGGTTTCTTTCATGACGTTAAACGCCACATCTTCCGACAACGACAATGTAATACAAGCCCTAGCTTTCTTGTCTAACTTCTTCCAATCTGCTTCTGACAACTTTTCTGGTTTTTCATCCTCAAGCACTACATCCAAGTCTTTCTGACAAAGTAGTGCCTCAATCTGCATCTTCCACCAACCGAACTTCTGTCCGTCAAACTTCTGTATCGAAACCTTTTCGTCTTCTGCCATAACAATGACTAAAACGAAAAACTGGATAAAAACAGAGATAGACACAGCAATGGCACGGGCCTGAACTTAACGACTGTTCTACTGAACTCTGTTAAAAAATCAACCTATTTATACGCAGCGGAAATACGAACTGAAAATCAGAAACTGAAACTTTAAACTGAAACGATAAAACCTGACAAACGCGGTTGGCACTGGTTCTCCGTTTCTTTAACGCTTCTTCTGACTTAAAACTGTTCTTCAACGAAAAATAGGATCTTGATTCAACTATTCTTGACTCGTACTTTGCAAAATAGAATCTCGACCCCCAAATAAAATATAAAAGGCCAAACTGCCAAAAAAACCCACAAAACTCAAACAAAACAAGCCTACTGCTCTTTATTTGTGGCACAAACTAAATAAGTTGATTTTGCCAAATATGGGCTGCTATTTTACGGCCCAAAGGTGGTTGGTCAAACCAAAACAAAATTTGGCCACAATTCTCCACGTTTATGGGAAAACTAGACAAAACAAAAAAAGGGTCTTCTTCTGCAACGGCACACGATGGTGGATGATAATATTGCTTTCAGAAAATAATAACAGAACCTGATAATAACGATCTTCGGCGATTTCTTCTAGCGGCGCTACTGCGGCAATAAGAAATAACGACGGCGATGGCGGAACCCTAGCGACTGCTAGCGGTGACACAAACCTAAGCTTTGATACCACTTGTTAGGATTAAACTCACACACGAAACTGAACACGACACGAAAGCAATAAACGACATGAGGATTTAACGTGGTTCGGTCTAAACTGACCTACGTCCACGGGTGGCAACTAGGTATATCTTTATTGAGTGACAAATATTACAAGTACATAATGTTGTTTATATAGAGACTGAACTAGGGTTAGTAAATTATTATGCAAGAAATCTAAACCGGGCCGGGCTTGGGCCCGACCGCCCACACCCGTCTCCTCTTTTGACTTCATATAATAAACCGGGCCAACAAGGCCTACGAACCCAACAAGGTGTTTATATATGGATTTAACCTTTTTTGTAGCATGAGCATATAAGCAATTAAAGCTTTTACGCTATTTTATAATTCCCCATCAATAATCTATTTGCATGTAATTTATGAAATTGAAAATGAGTAAAATATAGGGTTTTTCAAGCAAACAACCTATCAAAATGACACAATCTAAATTTGTATGAACATAACACAGAAATATTAAATACTACTTTTTAACAAAATATCATTCAAAATACTCTCCCAACAATAATTTCTACAAATTAATAAAACATGTACTACCATTATAAACCAATTCCAAATCAAGAAGTTCAAGGGCACGGCAGTCCTAACGGAGTTCAACGAGTAGAGCCTATGATTGTGTCAGGTCAATTTAAAAAATTTTTATTTTGTTAATAAGTGCTTCATTAAAACTTCATTAGATTATGAATTTTATGATTGCGTCACACATAGACTATAAATATTAATTTGAAGGCAATAATAATTAAATTTAAGTTTCGAAATATCACTGCATAAGGCAGTTTTTACAACCCCTGGCTGTTCATCTGATAAACAGGGCGTTGGTTTCTTTTGGTCACTCATTTCTGATTTGTATCTCTCATGAAAATTCATACCATGTTCTTAATCCCATTTAGAGTTTAATCTGATTAAAGTATTTGAGGAACCATCAAATAACTTTTAATTATAAATCGGTTGTTGCTCAATGGTAGAGCACTCACTTTACTAGTATGGGAGATATGAGGGATGACCCTGGCTTGCCAGGGTTCGAGTCCTGATCTCACCCGGTTTTACCGGCTCATCGTTGTCGTGCTGTTTGGCGGGCGTGGGGGTCGGGTTTTATCCGGGGAATCCCTCAATAGGGGAACCGCTAGGGGCTCCGTCCGTCCGGACTTGTGGCCGGCTCGGGCTACCTATAGCCATTGGGAGTCGCGTACGAAGTACCCGGCGTTACTTAGTTGGTCGTTCCAAAAAAAATCAAATAACTTTTAATCTAAAACTTATCATACGACTCTATATAAATCCAAGTCAAAATACTCGAATCCCCAGCACCTCTCCGAAATATGTCCACCACTAGCATAGACTTCACTCTTATTTCAACATCCGGACCTTTTTTTTCGTTAAAAGTGAATATTGTCTTACCAAAGGTCACGCACTTGCTTCTTACAATGTCTTCAAGAAATTGTACCCACTGTGTTCTTCCAAGTTTTCAACCGATAATGTCTACCAATCAACCGCATGTACATTCCATTTAAACCTTGCGTAATTTCTTGAAAACTCGCTTGAGATATGAAACTTTGAGTATTCATAGACGATCTTGTTATTCCCAGGCAGCTTGGTAGCTGATTGCTTCTTCCAATGCACGGTTCATTCGTTCGACTCGTAACAATCCAATTAATTTCCAGGTGAAAAAACATTAGACATTTCTAACAATCCATTAGACAGTTCATCTTTTGAAACCAACACTTTTGATGTTATTTGACGTACAATAATTTCTATATGCCTATTTTGTATTTGCATCTGGCTCCTTGGGATCGATAAACCTTTTGGACCTTATAAGGCAAAGAAATACGACACTGCACTATAGTAACTGTAGTTAGCTTTGGGAGTGGCTACCACAAACAACTCTAACCTTACATGGCTTTTTGGCAGCAGGGCATCTCACCACATCACCAATGATCTTAATGCATTAGCATTCCATACTGCATATAATGGTGCCGAAGAACTTGTCATCAACGATGGTTCATCTCTTAGATGTTGATACAATTACGCACACTTTCTTTAATTGTTGGATTAATCAAATTTCAAGTATCCTAGAAAATAAGAATTAAAAAAAGCTGCAATGCGAAAATTAAAGTAACATAAAAATCTTCACCCGTAACATAAATAAAATCCAAATAATAAACCAACATAATATAATTCTTTGAGTTGACCCAACATATTTATCGAACTAAAGGCTGAAAAGAAGGTTCAAAAGCATGTTAGAATGATGCAAGAGACACACGCAAGGCTTAAGGAAGAGGAGGAAATAAAGGAAAGGGAAGAAGAGGAGAGACTTCAAAAGGAATTAGAGGCCCATATGCAACGATTGAAGAACGCAAAAGAATCGAAGAAGAGAATAAACGATTGAAGAAAGAAAGAGAAACAAGAAGGGAAACCTGTAACAGCAAAGCAAAAGAAAAAAGCGCAGCGATTAGAATTAACCAGAAAACAAATTCTTGAAAACAACACTACAAACCGACCCGCATCAGAAAATGACTTAACTCCACACCAGCAAGCGGTTGATAGTGAAACTGAAGACACCAACGAGGAAAGTGAAACGACCCTTCGCCCTTCGGTCACCAATATGATGCATTATGGGCCATGCGCATACTGGGAAAACCAAGTTGCTTGACTGCATTAGGCAGACTAATGTTCAAGAAGGCGAGGCTGGAGGAATCACCCAACAAATAACAATTATCATCCTAGATTATAACTTTTAGTTTTGGTACATTGACGGACTGGTTTTAGTTTGGGTCCAAGAAAGGCCTCCAAAAAACAAAAATAAAAAAAAAAAAAAAAGTTGTATGTTAGGCCACGGTTTGGAAGTTAAATAGGGCTTAACTTAAGTTAACACGCTTTCGTTGTACATCAAATTGAACAAGCGTGCATTATTATGCATGTGGAATACAGCATACCGGCACCGAACCGATACCGAACCAAAATTTTCGGTACCGATACCAAGATATTTTCGATACATGTACGGCTGTACCGTACCGAACTCATCCCTACATATGTATGCTTTATTAAGAGCAATTATATTTAAAAAGGTACGAGAACCGGAGTAAATCTTCCGCTACAATATATCACAACGTACACGAAATTTTGGGTAAAAAAAGAGAACAAAAGACGAAAGTTGACACCCGTCTAATGTAGTAATGTTACTTTTTATTTGTTTCCGTATGAATTCTCTTTTTTCCGAATAAGTCGTTAAAGTATTCAAATTGTTTATTACTTTTAGATTTCTCACTCCGTTTACGTAAAGTTTTGGTGTTAGTTTATCACTATCCACTATCTCTCTCTCTCTCCCTATAAATATACAATGCTTATCTAATTCTTTACCATCACATTTATTGAATTTGGTAAGAAGATGAACCGTATTCATTATTCATTATTCATTACTTATGTTATTAAGCAAGCATATATAGTCTAAAAGTGCAAATTTATATATATTTTTATATGCTTTTATATTAATATAAAGATGAAAAAGAAAGGAATGAAAATATATTGAAACCATGATATAAAATGGAATGGCCTATATACTTCAATTAATTCCCTTTGTACCAATTAACATTGTTAAACCATATGTAATGCCCATAGCCACCCAACCTCCAACCACCACCCTAATGGTGGGCTTAACCGTCGGTGCCCTCCCCAATACCGCCCCCAACCACCCAAAAACTGCTAGCATGACTGTCACCACCACCACCACCGCTAAAATCCTCATTCTATAAGGCCTTACAAACGAAACGACTAACAAAGGCACTATAGCCCCCAAAGCAAAAGCTAGGGCCGATGCTGCTGCTGCTTGCCATGGGTTCGGCAGGTTGTTGATCTCGTCCTTGGCAATATCTCTTCGGTTGAAATCTCTTTTCATTTGGGCAACTTCAATATCGAGTTGTGAGTAAACAGAGACAAATTCTCCAATAGCCATACTACAAGCTCCAGCTACTAAGCCAGCAAATCCGGTCAAGATCATGGCTTTCATGTCTTTCTTAACGGCTCCAACACCCATCATTATAGATGCGGTGGACACTAGCCCATCGTTGGCTCCTAGGACTGCGGCTCGTAGCCATTGGGACCGCTTCGAGTAGTCAAACATGTCCTTAGGTTCGAGGTCGAGGGTTGTTTGGTGGTGTGCCATGTCATCGATGGGAATTGATGCCATTTGAAATGAGTGAAAGGGAGTGTGGCCAACACACGCCTACAAGTAAGCTATTTATAAGCAAAAAATTATATAGTTAAATTACAAAAACATCCTTTCGAGCTAACCCATAATCAAAATATTAGAACTTAGAAGTGCATAGTGGAACCTCTTCAATGCTTTCACACAACGCGTATAATATTTTTGAGGTAATATCTATGTAATATTGTCGTGAATAAAGTTAATATTTGCTATTTCTCTCTTGTTTTTTTATAAATTATTTTGGTAGGGACGTCTAGGGGCGGACCTATTCCCACAAAATAAGGGGCAACTGCCCTACATAATTTTTCTAATGTTATGTATACTTGAAAATCCTAATCGTCTATTTGTCCCCATAAAATTATGATTAATCATCCCAATCACCTCTCATTAAATGAAATATTGAGTTTGCCACTGCGTATGACAGTTTTGTTTGCTTTTTTTTTCTTTTTAAATTTTGAATGAATAGCAAAAATACGTAAGCGAATGTAAATTATTTTTCTAGGTCGCAAAAAAAGGTATATAATACTCGCAATATATAAAAATAATATGTGATCATTATATATTTTTTAACTGACATATTAATCTAACTAGGGGAAAGTTAACGTATGTGTTAATTATGAGAATCAAGTATAATAATTATATAATTACATCGTAGAGTAATTATGTAATTACTCTACTTGTATATATAATTACTCTCACTGATTCTCACAATTAATACGTTAATTTCATTTGTGTTTGATCCAAACCCAATCTAACTAATTAACCGGACATGCATATATTTTTTGAGTTTTTTTTTTTAACCCATTGCTGCGTGTAGATTTAGAAATTACATATGCTAGTCTTTGCCTATGTCGTATCTTAAAATTAAAGCATTAATGCACAATTACTGAAATAGTGCATTAACTTATTATCTTGTAATACAACTAACAAGTTTATTTTTTTGTCAATAGTTTATGAATATAAAGTTTTTCTTTTGTTTATTTCGTTTGCTACCTTCTCTCTCTTGAATATTTAATATAGAGAGGAACACACGTACGAGAAAACACTCATATATATGCTTTCGTGTTTCTCATGAATTCTATTTCAAATGTTGAATTACACTCAGATTTGTTATTTTCATTAGACAGCAAGATATATTTTGAATTTTTGATTCACTCAACCACGTTTCGTAATTGTTGCAAACCACATGCGAGAAAATCTAATACTGGTTAAACTAGCATATACAGCATCATCTCTACTTTAGAAACAACTTTTTGACAAGCATATGGAGCCCCTTTGTATAATACGGTGTGATAACTCTAATAAACTAGACATCAGAATGGACGAAGTACCTCTGGGGTGGATCGAGATAGGTTTAGCCCCGCCGGCCCTGTAGAATTTTCGTCCCAAACAAGGTAGCTTCCCTCTTCCGTCCAAGCATTACAACGGTAATATGACCTTCAACTGTCGTTTTTTCTAAATAAATAATTTAATTTAAATATATAAATAAACCCAACTGGTTTTCATGTAGTAGCCAGTAAGGGTGTTCATCATGTTAGTATTCATATTATTTGATTTAATCTAATATAATCGAGTCATTCAAATTTGAAAGTTTTAAAACTGAATCATAATTCAATACGGAAAGGTGTTTCGAGTTTACTTATTGGATCAGGCCTATTTGCATACACACAATTACCAAAAATACAAATAGGCACAAATTCAGACATAAAATTTCAAAAAGGTTTTAAAAAAATAAAATAAAATTATTCAAACCCAAGTTATTTAGTTTGGTTTGGTTCAGGATTCGTAAATTCGATTGCGATTCAGAACACTGAATCAAAATACGGTTTAGATAAAGACTCGATTCGATTCGATTCGAATATTCGAGTTTGATTTAATTTAAATTTCAAATTTGTCAAATTCAAATAATGAGTTTAACCCCGTATACATAGTTAAAAAAATGCGATCAATAATTAATGCATCTATCGAACTAACATTACAACCAAAAAGCACACCAGTCCTTCCAAAAAAAAATTAGTTTCTCTCCCCTTAATTTTAATCCGAGAAACCTAAACACCTTTATTTCCTCCGCCAAACTAGAGATATGGATCGAAGTCCTAGAATGAACTAGCGTGTTTCTCTTCTTCCACAAACACCAAGATGCGATCATACAAGTTGCATGTAGCACTTTAGCTTTCTCCCTCGGAAGAGGTGAGTACTTGTGTAAATCCAACACATAACGGAAGCTAAACATAAATATAAGCGGTAACTTACACCATTGAGCAACCACACTCCGCATGATTTGGGCAACGCCACACGAGACAAGTATGTGTTCAACTGACTCCTCCCCACATATAGGACATTCTCTCGAAATAACCGGAATGTTTCTTTTTACCAACGCATCAAACGTAGGCAAGCAGCCGGGCACCACACCGAGACAAATACGTGTTTTTCTCACTGTTTTGGTGTACTTGGTGTTCTTTGGTGTTAGTTTTTGTTTGATGTTGTTACTAGCTCTTGCTAGTTGGTTAATAAAATGCTTTCGTTGGCCGTTAAAAAAATACTATCAATAGAATATAAATAGGCCCGTTTTTTTATGAATACTCAAAATTCTTTGGGCTTGGAAAATAGGCCCATTTTTTTATGAATACTAAGTAGTGAATAGTACTTTTATGCTTTTAGCCAAATAAATGTAAAACTAAAACAGTAAAAGGGCCATTTGGGCTTATAAGCTTACTGCACATCAAGTGAATAAAAAAAGGTAAGTTAAATGCCATTATTATTAAAATAAAATTAAGCTAATTATGAGATCATATTTTCTAAAACGATTCGTTTAAATACTTAGAAACCCTTAATTCTAAGATATAAACTATCTACGCACTCTCATTTTTCTTTTTTTAGAATTGTAGACAATTGTTTTTACGAATAAGAGAGTTCAATAAATTAAAGTTCGAACTAATCACACGTATATTTGATTCTCTAAGGTCAAAATTTCATAACATGTGAGCGCGATTGGCTCAATGTTTTCTGAGAAGTAGAGTGAACTTATAAATTAACTTGAGTTAGAAATACATGGCTGGATCATTATCTACTTTCATATTGTAGACTGTTAAGTAGCCTATGCGGCTTGAAAATCATTTCTCGCTTGACTTCAATTAGTCAGGCCGAAACCAATGGAACCAAAGAACTTTTATACATGGTTGGATCAAAATCATTTAACAAAGAAGAAAAGCTACTTGTGAAAGGAATTCTCTTTGCTACTTGGTGGGTCATTTCGAAGGCTAGAAACAAAGCAATTTTCAAAGCCAACGACTTGAGGACATTGCTTATATTTGATTATTTTATGGGCTTGTTTCTTTGTATCGTAACTAGAAATAAAAAGAAAAACATAACTTGAATCGAGTGGCTTCAAAACTCGCTACTTTTCATGTAATACCTGTAATTGGTTGCTTGATCAACCTTTTCTAACTAGCACCCTTTTTATATATTACATCTTTATTGTTAAAAAAAGGAACCTTAGCTAGAAATAATTATAAGATTATCGATTATGGATTATGATCATGTGGAAATTTCATATGAAATGTGTCAAATATGCGCTACATCATTTTTCATATAAATCTACACATGGGAACATGGTTTCACATTTCAACGTGTGGAAAGTGTTACGTCATTTTTAATATTTTTTACATTGTAACTAGAAACATTATATAATAATTAAAAAAGAACATCCTAATATATTAAATGACTACTTAAAAGTAGGAAAAAAATCTATAACCAAAGATGTTTAACAAACATAAATGTAAAAAGTTCTAAAGCCAACTTGGTTTACGAAGAAATTTATATCAGAATGTTAAAAAGAAAAAGAAAGATACGTAACAAGTTAGTTTTTTTTTTTTCAAAGTTAATGAATACAAGTTATGACTGAAAAATCAATTGAGGTGCTTAATAGATTAAGCAAATAAAAATCAACTAAAAACGGCTTCCACGCTCACCCCACAGAGTGAAGAATTCCATACTTGACAACCATCCACGCACGCAGGGAGCAATGGGGCAGGCATGGCCTTCTACGGTGTGGCATTGTGCCAAGTCATCCCAAGGCTCATCCTACACATCTACACCCAATAGCGTAACACAAACGCCAGTTCTTTTATACTTCACTTTCCTTGGCTAACATTTTATCAATAAACCACAGCCTAAGATAATTATGCATAGCCTATAAAACAAAAAGAAACTATGACCACTAAAACTTGTCCATGTTGCTAAATATTGACTATAAATATTCCGTTGGATGCATGTTGTCTTTCCAGTTAAATGGACGCATAGAAGTTTCAAAATCTACAAAATATTAATAATTAATTAAAATAATATCTGAGAGTATTTATTAATGTTTAATAATCCAACAATTTGCAAAATTTATGTGAATGGACCCGCACATCGCGGAAGGATTCTAAACTGTTAAAAACTTGATCCTTTCACACGCGTTGTGACATGTTAAAGCCTGAATTAACAAACTTCAGACCTAAACGTAAAACACTAATTTAGGAAAGAATAACCAGGTCGCAACAGTAAAAAAACCCACGTAAAAAAATAAAAACACTAAAAATTTATAACGAGTTGTTCGTCTATGTTTTCGATACTTGAGCATTATTTCGCGCAACTCTGTATTGATTGAAACTTGCATCGAAATGTAGATAAAACTAAGCCTATCGTAATGGTCTATTTGAAATTTTGTAAAATTTTATTTTAAAAGGTATTAAAAAAAACCTCATCAAATTAAAAAAAAATAAAAAAAGAAACCCTTTGAAAAAAGTTGAAGCGGTCATATTTGTTGTTGTAGGAAAAAAGTTTAATAAAAGTTGAAGTGTCGTTCCAGAAAAGAATTAACAAGTGGAAGCGGCCATATTTGTTGTTGTAGAGGGCTATAACATAATATCAAAAGCATGCATTAAATAAATGCATGCAAAAGTGTTTGTTAAAGTTTCACATATTACCTTCCAAACACAAGTTGAGTTTTTTTTTTTTTTTTTTTTTCACTCATTGTGAGATTCTTTGATCTTAAATCTCAATATACAAGCCATTCATGCAAGCTAGGCTAGAAATCTCATTTATCAATACACCTACCCTTCTATCGCATTGAAGATTTTGAATAATTTCTTAAATATTGTGTAATGAGAAAAAAGTTACAAAAAAAAGGTTCCTATATAAACGTGTACAATATTAATATAAAAAATGTTACAAAATTCTTTTACAAGACCCCCTTTAGCTATTCAGTTAACGAATATGGCTAAGTTATTTTCTTGAATTGATATAGGTAGGTTAAAAGTCTTTTTAAACTATGTCATTTATACATTTTAGAAAATGATAGATGAACACACTTTCACTTTTTGACATTCCACCACATTCTCGTAAGACAGATTCTTAGATGGGAGTTGATACAGGATACCTTTGTTTCAAGTATAATTCCACATTATATCATAATAATAAGATTCTTAGATGGGAGTTGGTTGTGGACATGGTTCTCGATGTGATAAGCAATAGCCAATACAGTCCAATACTTTGCAATCATCATCCACGGTCACATCATCTCCACCCAATCTTTAGTGATTACCATAATAGGATAGCATGAAGCCTATATTAGGTGATACTAGACTCAGTTATTCGGGTTGGTTTAGCCTAAGGGATCCTGGTCAGGTCGGAAGATGGGTCAGAATTGTGGCTAGCCTACCCATGATTCTTTGCCCATATATGAAATTTTAATTTTGAAAAATATATATCTATGGTTTGTGTGATCACATATTCACTTTAACACATTTTTAACTTTTATGGTGTATGCCCAAAATTTCTTATTAAAACTAATATTTGATGATTAGTTGGTAGAAATTTGTAAGACAATGCCATGATGGGAATAAATTGGAAGCGTCTGGCTAAACATGTTGTAGTTTTCCCTAATAATTACCACATTGAAATCTTTTGAAACCAGGACAATAAAAGTGAAAATTTTGAGGAAAAGTATACCCAGAAGTGGATTTCGACTGATCGCTGACAAGGATGGGTGCATATTTTTTATTGCTGAGTGTTTTTTTTATTGTGATTCTATGAGTAAAATTAATAGAGAAGATGCTTGTAACTTTTGTGTTTATATATATTTTACCTCATAAACCGAAGATTTATTCAAAATTAAATATTTTTTGGCATCATAAATTATACAAAGTATGTACTGGCATCAATTTTCGTTTTAAAAGTTTTCGATTGATTTAAAACTTGGCAAGATCCTTTCGTGCACATCACGACTTTAATAAGGCTTATACACTCTATTTAATTATATTTATACATTTTTATAAAAATAAATATTAGCATATTATATTACTATAAATTTCAAAATATATTTGGTGAAATCTAAAAATCAACAAAAAACCATGTTTGCTAAAGATTGAAAAGAATATAATTTCAAATGTTATCACTAATCTATTACACTGTTTATATTGTTGAAGATTGTAAAGAAAAACAAAACTTGCAATGTCTTCGTTTTACAAAGCAATTTTTTAATCATTAATTAAATAATAAATATATACTTAAAATTCGATCCATTTTTCTAAAATCAATCCATCATTTATTATTATTATTATATTATTATTATTTTGTATATTGTCATATAAATTTATAACTTGTAAATATATGCTTTAAATCTATCTATTTATTTTTTCGGTTAATTTAGTAAACTATATATATGTTAAAATGTAAGGATAGAATATACCAAACACTTTCATATATAGCAGAGTTTATCATATTTAATTTCTTAATTATTTTATCAAAGTTTAACATATGATTTTTTTATTATTTTTAAGGGGTTTTTTTGTCGCCACAAATCTTTCTTATTATTCTCATTTTCGTTACCCTTTATGGAATAACTTGACTCTTTGTACATATACATAATTTATGCCGCATTGTGAAAATTCCACCGGCTGCAAATATAGCATTTTAATGTATATATTTGGAAGGCAAGTAAATATATATTCATAAAAAAATAACTAATTAATTCACTAATAATAAACAAGTTGAACGAAATTCAAGCTTTGTTAAATTAGGCAAGGACTGCATTTTGGGTCGAGACATAGAGCCTAAAATATGTCGACTTCATTCAAGGTATCTCCTTTACATTAAACGTACATAACTAAGTTTAGTAATAAGAAATTTATGTTTTCATTAATAAAAAAGGATCCAATTACAATATAGAGACAGGTAAGCGTACAACAAGTTGCATCGTAGCCTCATTTTAAATAGCAAAATAGATCCTACTGAAAACAAAATTATGATTCTTTGACGTTGATAAATTACTTTGCATAACCCGTTAAACTAATTTCAAGAACGTAACAACTTCGGGACAAGTCTAGTTGATCTTGAGCTTAATTTTACTTTACTCATTTACATTAATTAATGGATGGAATTATGTGTTGGTGAAGGGTGGAACGGCCCACTCAATAAACCCACTATTCCCACTTCACACTACAAAAATATAATTTCTTTTGGTTTAGTTTTATTTTATTCTTAGAAGAACCCTTTTCTATTTATATAATAGGTAGCTCAACCTTTAAAAATGTTTGGGTTAATTTAGTTACTAAGGGGGTGTTTGTTTTTTCTTCAAACATCTTCAAGGGAGCTAATGTCTGCACGCGCACAGACATTACCCTTGAAGACTGTTTGTTTTTTTTCTTAAAACAGATCTTAAGTTATCTTCTTTCATCTTAAAAGAAAAGCAAAGAAATCTTGCTTAAAACATATTCGCAAAAAAATCATACTCTTATCCCTTTGAAGCCACCCTCTCATCCACTCCTCCCACCACCGTCCGCCACCACCACCCACCGTACGCCACCACCACCATCCCCCACTGCCACCGTCCACCACCATCCACCGCCAATACCCACCGTCCGCCGCCACTACCAGCATCCACCACCACTACCCATCGTCCGCCACCACCACCACCACCACCATCCATCACAGCCACCACCAATCACCACCGTCCACCACCCACCACAACCGTTCATCACCACCACCACCCACTGTCGGACGCCATCACCGTCAACTACCACCGTCCACCACCCACCAAAACCGTCCATTACCACCACCCACTGTCCACCACCACCATCCATCGCCACTACCCACCGTCCGCCGCCACAATTTTATTATTATATTTTCTATGTAACTTGAATAAATGACTTCTATCTTGTGAGATAAGTTTGACAGTTATGCAGACAGTATCAGCTTATAAAAACAAACAGTCTTATATTTTCAGCTTGCAGATCTTCAGACCACATCTTCAGTTGCAGACATGAAAACAGATGAAATCAGCTTGCAGACAGTTTATGTCTGCAAAAACAAACAGCACCTAAAATGTTTTTATGTAACTGTTTTTTTCCATGTTAATTCATAACTTTGGCGTAAATGATTTTCTTTTATATACAAAACAGGACAACTAGGCTGTGAAATTATAGTTATTGTGGTTTGTATGCATTAATCTTAAAAGTTCTTTTTACTAAGATATAATATAATTTATTTAACCTGACTTAAAAGAGAAACCATGAATGAGTCAATTGTTTACATCTCTCGTAGACCTACGAAAGTATCTATAAGTAAGCAAAGTTTCAAAAGGTTGGGTTTTTTCAATCATGTCTAGTAATTCTTAAATATCTTTTGACATTTTGATTGGTTTGGTGTGGTCTAGATTTCCTATCGACAAGATCTTTGTGATTATATCAAGTTTACAACTTATTGACGTTGGCATGACCTAGAATTGTAATCTCGTTTAATACATATAAAACTGGCAAGAGTTTTAAGACATTTTATGTGATTTTGATATCAATGGACTTCTATAATAAGTTCATATGTTATGGAAGATGTGAGTTGGGCTAGGTGAATGGGGTAAACCACGTCACGTAGGCGTTTAGTTTGCAAAAAGTGCTTTTAACATTTCGGTGCGAGTGAAAGAGCCAAATTAATCATTAGCCAATTGCTCAATTAAGTAATTTTAAAGAAAATGCTCAAAAGAGTCGTTTGACCCATCTCCATATGCCCAAAGTTCCTTTTCCTCCCTTTATCGCCCGTTACCTTTATCGCACTCTACTGCTTGGCTCCCTTTGTGCTTGGCATGTAGTGGTGTTAACCGTCAAAATTTACCAAGGTGGCACGCTTTGGCGCCCCTCTTGATCACCGTAACACATACCTAAGCGTAGGATTTGGAAGTTGTCATTGGGAACATAAGGGAAGATAATCTTCTTGTGCATATGACTTAAGTGATTAATTTTAAAAACAAAGCTAATTTGGGATTTCAAGGTTTAACATCATTTTAGCTTAATATGATATCAACAAAATAATATTGTTTAGCGTTAAGATGAAATTCTCATTTAGACCATGAGTTACTTTCTCTTCAACTTGTTGGTTTCCCTTTTGTCTACTCCTGATATTAACGTTACATCAACAAACAATAGTAATATGATAAAGGTTGAACCAACTCATCTCAAGAAGTTAGGACATCTCTTGTATCCACTCATGAACAATCTAAAGTTGTGTGTTTTGGAGGGCGTTTTATGCCCTTCCATGTCATCGACACGTAGGAAACGACGAAAGCCCCTCTTCATAAAGCCATGCTACAATTTAAAGCTCCTTACCATATATGTATGTATATATGTGTGTATGTGTGTGTTTGAGAGATAAATAGATAGAGAGAGAATGAGAAGCTCATGGTCCCGCCATCCTTTCCCTATGTCGCACTCTATCTCCTCACCAGATCCCCTCTACCCCCCCCCCCCCCCAAAAAAAAACTAGCCCTAACGTGGTGTTTGCCCCGATAAAGCCCCCAAACCCGCCCCCATAACATCTACAACACATAGCGTAAGATGTTTTGCAATGAATCGTTCGTCATCCGCTGTTTTGACTCCAATTTCTTGTTGGAAGCTTATTTTTATAAAATAATTGTATAACCATTTTTGTTTTACTACAGCGTATTACATTCATTTATAAAAAAATCTTTTTCAAAATAACTCTTCTAATGTTGTGAAACTTATTTTAGTATCATTTTTTTATGATTTTAAGACATTTTTAAACTAACTTTTGTATAAACTTTGGTTTATATCATAAAAGATGTGTTTTTAAGCTTTATGGAAAGATAGTCATTCTCAAGTGTCATTTAGCTCAATTAAAACACACATCAGTTACAATTACGTTGACACACATCTTGTATAAGAAGAATTTACAATACATACGACATGTGAACCGCCAATCGACCATAGTTCTTCTCTTCATATGCTTAGTCTTTGAGATTCGGTTAGCTCTTAGCATGGCCAATTGTTTGTTGTTTCAAGCATCGATTGTTTGGCTCTTGTTATTGAGTTCTTTAGATTTTGACCTCGTCTTGAGGTGGTCCATCATTCACAGTCGATTCTTGGCCTATTATGCATCGATTTTACACCTTCTATCTAGCTCCCCATATTGATTGACATTTGTTGTTTAATCATTTGGAAAGACTTCTTGATGAGTGGAGAACTTTATGGTATAAAACCTCAACAAATTTATTTAGAACTTTATTTTTACATTATTATATCAAAATAAGTGGCCATGTATACGTTATTAACAATAATGTACCACCACAAATTAAACTAAGAACCATGAGGATTATTCATCCAATATAAGTGTCATATTGTCCTATTTTCTAAATCTCTATCGTTAATGGAGAAAGACCGGTCGTTAACTAACAAAAGTTACATACCACCTTCCTCAACAAAATGCCCCCCCCCCCCCCTCTCCCGGGTGTATTTTATTATACCAAAACTCTATCATCGTGACATTTGTTTATACGTTTTTATCCACCTTTTAATTGTCATCTACTACTAGCGCTCAATGATTTCTTGAAACACCCGCTCTATTACTCACACTGTTGATACAACAATGCTCATCATTTCTATTTTCCATTAGTTTCCAATTAAAATTGATACAACATCGTCTTATGTTGTAATACTACCGCATAGACATCTAAACAATGGCCAACAACGCCATCATCTTGTCACACTTAATCTCTTTGTTTTTATTACCTATACCCTAAAATATGCTTCTTCTTTTTTTTGTAAAACACTAACCTATCATTAAACCTAACAATGCCCTAAACCATCAAAAGATGGATATTATTATGGAGTTTGAATATGTTGTTGAAGATTACTAACAATGCATAGTCATCTTCAAAGATTTTTTTGGAGATAAGTAATAAGTTGTCGTTGGAGATAACCGATACACTCGAAAAAGTTATTGTGTATTCTTTATGAATATGTCATTGAAGATGACCAATAACTTGCTGAATGCTTCTGGTTTTTGCTACTACTTTGTATCTTGACATTAAATTGTGCACACAACAAATATACATACATGCCATTTTCTAGATGGGGGCATACACACACATAAAGAGCACGGTTCTAATAAAATGTGTGTGTTGCTTAAAAAATGTAGGAAACCATAAGAAAGGGTTAAGTTATTCTATAAAAACGAACAAAAATGAGAAGAATGAGAAGGATTTGTAGCAAAAAAAAAATCCCCTCACAAAAATACTAAAAAATTAATTAAAAATAAATCATAATTCAAAATTTAATGAAAAAACACAAAAATGTTTCCACCGTCTTTCTCGTTCTCAAGAAAAAAAAATGTCTAGTGAAAAACATCATTGTGTCTTTGTGTTTATCATTGCATTTTGTGTTTATTTTCATCATTGATTATGTCTTTTTTCCTTAACATTGTGTCTTTTTTTTCTTGATATTGTGTTATATTTTGTTCGGCATTGTGTTATATTTTGTTCGGCATTGTGTTATATTTTGCGATCTGTTGTATCTTTTTTTAGTTATAATTGTGTATTTTGTTCATTTTCGTCGTTTTGTCTTTGATCTCACCATCGTGTCTTTTCGTCAGTTTTTTTTTAACGGGAATGACGGAGGAAACATTTTAGTTTTTTAATTTTTTTATTTTCTATTTACATTTTGAGTTTGATTTTTTTATTAACTTTTTTGAATTTATTTTTAAAAAAATTTTTGTATGATTACATTCTCACACTTCTTGTTTTTGTCTCCCTATATATTCTAACCTTACTCCCACAAGGAAACGACACATGTATGATGTTAGTTCTATAAGCAACACTTTTTACATCAATTTAATAACCACATAGTTTATAAGGGTGAATCACACAACGTTAAAAAAATAATCACATAATGTTATCGTGTAATGTAAAAGCGATGAACCGCACATTAAAACAATAACATGATGTTACCTATGATGAGAGTATAATGTTGACTAAACTATACCTTAATTATCGTTTTTATTAAATAAAAACTTATCTTTGTAGCTAGCGGTTATAAATATCAAGGCAGGTAATGAATTAGGGCCCCAATTGGTAAACCGTAAACCCTTTCACCGGCCGGCAATCAACTCCGGCGGAATCACACTCACTCTCACCGCCGCCGGCAGCTCATGATGGACCCAAACTTCTCCGGAAAACCAATACCCATCTCCCAATACTACCCCACCGGCCGGAAAGACCTCGATCAGATGCCGGAAACCCCCAGCCGGAGTGCCACCCACCGCCGCACCCAATCGGAAACCTTCTTCCCGTTCCCAGACGAAGAAACCATCCTCGACGACGTCGTTGCGGACTTCAATTTCACCAATTTCACAAGCATCGACCTTCCGTCACTTTCCGGCGAAGCTCCGGCTTCCGGAGATGTGTTAACGAAGCCGGAGAGTAACTCTCCGGCGAGGAAGTCAACTGGGTATGGTACCCATCTTCGGAGTCTGTCTGTGGACTCTGATTTCTTTGAGGAGTTGGGGTTGAGTGGGGCCGGAGATGGTGGGTTACGGCACCGGCATAGTAATTCGATGGATGGGTCGTCGATTGAGGGTGATTCTGTGTTGATGTTGCTTGATAACTCGAAGAAAGCACTTGCGCCTGATAAGTTGGCTGAGCTTTCGTTGATTGATCCCAAAAGAGCTAAAAGGTTTCATCTTTTTTATTCCTCTGTTATGCAATTTTGAGAAATTTGAAATTATATGTATTTTGTTTTAATCTTGTATTTATTTCCCAAATTCTGCAATTTTTAGAAATTTGGAGTTCAATTATTATGAGAAATTTGAATTTAAATGATATTTTTGTATGAATCTTGAAATTGAATTTTGAGAATTTTGAAATTGAATAATAATTTTTGTGTGAATCTTGGTTCTGCAATTTTGAGAATTTTGAAATTGAATGATAATTTTTGTATGAATCCTGGTTCTGCAATTTTGGAACTTTTGAAATTGAATGATAATTTTTGTACAAATCTTGAATTTCCCTTGTTCTGTAATTCTGAGAAATTTGAATTTAAATAATAATTTTTGTTTAAATTTAAATTTATAATTTATTTCTCCTGTTCTGCAAGTTTGAGAATTTCGAAGTTAAACAATAATTTTTGTTTAAACTTAATAATTTATTCTCCTGTTCTGCAAGTTTGAGACTTTTGTAGTTAATTAATAATTTTTGTTTAAATTTATAATTTATTTATCCTGTTCTGCAAGTTTGAGAATTTTGAAGTTAATTAATAGTTTTTGTTTAACTATAATTTATTTCTCCTGTTCTGCAAGTTTGAGACTTATGTAGTTAATTAACAATTTTTGTTTAAATTTATGATTTATTTCTCCTGTTCTGCAAGTTTGAGAATTTTGAAGTTAATTAATAATTTTTGTTTAAATTTACAATTTATTTTTCCTGTTTTGCAAGTTTGAGAATTTTGAAATTAATTAATAATTTTTGTTTGAATTATAATTTATTTCCCCTGTTCTGCAAGTTTGAGAAATTTGAAATCAGATAATGTTTTTTTTTTTTTAATTTGTATTTAACAGTACTGCAATTATGAGAATTTTAAAATTCAATAATCGTTTTTGTTTGAATCTTGTATTTCTTTTGTTCTGCAATTCTGGGAATTTTGAAATTAAATAATATTTTTTGTTTGAATCTTTTGTAGGATTCTTGCAAACAGACAATCTGCAGCGCGATCAAAGGAGCGGAAAACAAGGTATACAAGCGAGTTGGAGAAAAAGGTTAAGACCCTTCAAACAGAAGCAACTACCCTCTCTGCACAAGTCACAAAGCTGCAGGTACATGTTTATCTTTGATCAACATGTTTGATATTATTTTATCCCAACATGTGAATTTGAATTGTTTGGCATCTTTAAACAAACGCTGAATCGGTTAATTGTGTTGGTTTTGTTTCACAAGATCGTCTTGATTTGTTGTTATTGAAAGATATATCCTTGCAATTTTGATGACATTATGTATGCAAAATTGGAAAACAAAGCTGCATATCACTAACATATGCTAAAAGATTTGTTAAATCCATATAAAATGACCGATTTGCCCTTATACTAAAATGACAAAAAAACTATTTAACAACCCCGCAACCCACTTCCTCATGTTCCTTTTCTTTTTATACCAAATGAGCTCCGTCTTTGGTACTGATAATAGTCGAAAATGACATATTCCCTGTTTGTCAAGGAGCAAACATTTAGTTTATGGACAAAGAAGAAGAAAGCAACATTGGAAATTTTTTGTGTGTGTGTTTAAAGGGAGGATTAAAATTTTTTATATTTTCTTGAAGTATAAGGGTAATATGGTCATTTTACATGGATTTAATAAATTTTGACGCGTCTGTTAGTGATAAGGATGAGACGACGTGTTACGGTTTAGCAAGCGGATGGGACTAAATTTGTATTTTCCGAAAAGGAAGTACCAAATCCATAAAGTATGCTTTACCACAAGGACCATACGTGTAATCAACTGTTATTTTCTAAACACACTAGAATGATATAGGGAAAGCCGGACGGGAGACGTGGTCCACGGAACCAGTATCACATTCACAATTTTTAAGTCTATTAACGGGTTCAGTATGAAGCCAGTATTATTGTTATGATAAATTTGAAAACATAACTGAATCTTCATGTGATACAGCGGGAAACTAGTGACATGACGACTGAAAACAAGGAGCTCAAACTTAGGTTAGAAGCAATGGAACAGCATGCCCAACTTAGAGATGGTAAATCCTACAACTTTTATATTACTTATTGCCATTACCTATGCTTTCTTAAATGGGTTTTAACTTTTAAATTTTAACTGTTGCTGTGGAAATGGGTTGATTTGACCATGTGGGTTATCGATTGTTTATAGCTGCGCATAGTGTTTCATTGCAGAAAATGTTGGCTCATAATTGCATTTATCGTATTAATTGTTTTGATCCAGACACTGAACATATATTGGTGTAACCGAGCTGAGCCTAGCCTAGCCTAAGCTCGTCTAAACTCGAGCTAAGTTCAGATTAGCTTAACAATGTTTGAGCTCAGCTCGTTTCAAGCTCTATTCCAAAGCTCGAGCTCTGCTCATTCATACTTAATTTTAATTTAATTGATTATTATATTTATTTACATATATAATTATTTTTAGATATATTTATGACTATAGTTTTATATATATAACATTAAATATCTTATTTAGTAATTTTTATCATGATTATATTTATCGTGTAATATGTATTTATTATGCTAAATAAAAATTGTTTATTTATATAAAAATGTTCATTTATAAAAAACAATAGGCTCGTTGTATGAAGCTCGGGCATGTTTGATAAACAAGCTCGATTTTAGGCTTGAGCTCGGGGTTCAGTTTAAGCTTGGCTTGATTTTCGCCTTTAGCAAGCCGATCTTGAGTAGCTCACGAGTGGCTCGGATCGGCTTGTTTACACCCCCCCCCTACAATTAAGTAATCCAAAGATAGTGCTTTTCTTGATCATATAGTGGACAACACATTTGTGGCCAATTAAGAAAGTCAATATATAAAGTAGCAAGAAATCATTAACTTATCCACTAATCTGATTATAAACTGTTGGTTTCACAGCTTTGAATGAAGCACTGAGAGAAGAAGTCAACCGTCTTAAACTTGAAGCGGGTCAACCACCACTCCTTAACGGGTTGAGCTACAGCGCACCATTGCCGCCTCAATATTCACCACACCCTCAACCGCTTCATCACTTTGGTAACCTGAATGCTCAAGCAGGGGCAACAACAAAATACTCAAATGGCTAGTCCAAATAACACAGGTCAGCTAAAACCGAGCTTCATGGACTTCAAATAAATGGTAAAAACAAGCATAAGGTATAATTATACCATCTTGTAAATATATACGCCATGCGGGTATGAATTTATATGAGTAATGGTGAAGATTGTTGTTGAATAACATTTATGCAAATACGAGTTTTTCTAGTATGGGCCGGGTTTGTGAAGATCGAGGAAGCTGGTAACTTGGTATGTGTACATAGGTTATAGATCTCTATATATTTGTTCTAGAAAGTGGTGGTTTATGTGAGTTGTGCTGCCAAATCTTATGGTTATGATATTGGTTTATAGGCATAATATAGAGTGGCAATGTATGTTTGATGATGTAGTGAATCTTGTTACTACGCAATGTCTAATAAAAAGAAAACTAATATCATAGTGTTCTTTCTTTCTTTCTTTCCTTTTTTTTTTCTTTTCTATTATTGACATGATTAATATCATATTAATGTAAGAACTATTTGATGAGCCAATGAACGAGTTCATGATGATGTTAGTTGGTGGAGATGCCATGCTAAAATCGGTTTGAGAAGATTCATTTAGGGGTTGATTCATCTCAAATTCGGTTTTTGACAAAACGACTCCCTCAATCAACGTTGCAAAAATCCTGACCAGGTGCTGATTAATCGATAGTCGTCTCCCCCACTGATTAAATTTGGGTAGTCGGCCAATTAACCAGCCAATGGTCAAATCTGGCCAAAATCATGATTAATCGGACTTAGTCGAAGTTATCTGGCTAGGTTCCTGCCAAAATCGGCAGTTTCCGACAAGATTTTGGCCAAATTCAGCGGTTTCCAATGAGATTCGGTCAAAATGTGTGTGTGCATACAATCTAAATAATCCCCTTGAGGCAGTGTTGTAGAAATTGTTAGTTGCTAGTCGGGTGGTGGGGTGGAGACTAGCGATTAATCGAATCGGACTTTAATGTATAATTCTCAGTTTTATGTACACACACATTTTTATATAAATCTGAAAATTACATACAAAATGTGTGTGTATATAAAACTAAGAATTATACATTAAAACCGATTCGATTAATTCCGATTAATCGCTAGTCTCCACTCCATCACCCGACTAGCAACTAACAATTTCTACAACACTGCCTCAAGGGGTGTTTATTATTTAGATTGGACATGATTAAACATAAAATCGAACCTGACCCAAACCGGGCAAAACTGAACCCAATTGCACATTTGGTTTTCTGTCTAGTTTTAAACTAAATTCGGAAGTTGGTTCGTCTTTTCACAAAAATCTATTCTTGGTTCAAACTGAATGACCCAATTAAACCAATAACAAACAATTATTATTCAATTTGTCATTTAGTCTAATCCAATTACAATTTTAGTCAAATCTTGTTTAGTCAACAATTCCAATATCAAATTATGGTAAAATAAACTTAAAATATAGTTAGAAAAATGTTATTTGGTTCAAACAAATAATCAACTGGCTTCAGCTTTTTATCTGATTTTTTAACTATCTGAACTTAATTTGGTTTCATTTTCAATTTCAATCAAAAAAATCTTCAAACTAAATAAACCAAAAATTGAATCGATAAACACTCCTACTCAAGCTGAATAGCCCGAATATATAGTGGCTGATAACTGATTTCTATGAACATTCCAATGTTTGACGTACAAACAATATGCTCAAGTTACAGCCTCACACGCATTATGTAAGTTGTACTCAATGCATAAATTGCTCAAGGTGAAGATCGACTAGTGCTGATAAAGTCAAGGTCCAAGCTAAATACTCGTACTTATAAGAATTCAAGCTTCCATCTAATAAGTTGTCAACCAAAGACAAAAAGAAATAGTAAGGGGGTTTGAATATAACACCAGGAAAATTAAAAAGTTAACTATAACATTAATTTTAACATTTTTTTGGTAATTGGAAAGGAAATTAACAAATTATCTTGAATTGATATGTACAACAAACAATCTTAATTACATAAAGAAAATATAAAAAAATTTAGCTGATACTCTAAAACGATACATGACATATTACTCGCACGTCTAATTCTACCATAAATGCTTTGCACGTACACGTCTCAAGCACTAAGTGACAACTATGATTCATAGTCAGGTATCATGAACCACACACGTGAATTACTATCTACGCTGATGTGTAGTGATAAAAAAAACACATGAAGTACCACTATCTACGTTGTTGTATAAAGACGAACGAAACAGCAGTCGACCTCTTTTATGCTCCTCACCTAGTGACCTAGTCAAGTCTAAGGACTTTTCACGCATCATCCTCACTTGTTTTTCAAAGATAAGATCAAACCGAAAGATAAATAAAAAAAATTAAAAAAAAAACGTGTAAAAAGGGTGTACATATATATAATAAGTAAATAAAATAATACTAAGCGACATGTATAACTGTGACAACCTACCTGATGATGTCATGTTTGACAAAATCTTAACATGGCAAGAAACAAACCAAACTGCAAATACAAAATCTTAAATGGCCCCTAACACGAGGGACACGTTAATGGGTTAATGACATATGATGTGTTTAATTGCAAGTGAAAATAAAACTATTTGACAAAAACTAAAAATTTGAAACCATTAAACTAAAACCGTAGGTTTGGTCAAATCATAAGAAAGAAAGCCGTAGTTTTCTCTTTTTCTTTTAATCATGCATTTAAAAGCGAAACGCAAACTAAACAAACTACATAACTTTTATTAGAAGTTGAGTGGTTATTTGACACACATTATTCAAAAATAAGCTTTTGTTGTTAGTTGAAGTTCATCATATCAGGTAGAGTCTCAGGTTTGATAAATTAATAGAAGTTGGACTCGCTAAGTTCCATGCTTCCAAGATGATGAAATGAAACATGCATTGCTTTATTCATCTTGAAGATAATACTGGAATGACAGAATTTAAACACCACTATAATTCACTCACTTGTATTTATAAAGTTTAACACACGTTTTACAACATAGAAGAAAATTTTAATTGAGGTTTGATTCGAATATTCAAGTTACCATTTGCGAAAACATTCCATAGTAGCCTTAATAGTCATGATTCAATTTAAATCTTTCATAAATGAAAATCCAGATTTATATGTATGGTTATCAAACTCAAAACATATTTTTTCATTCATTTATACGAATACATGTTGTCTAAGTATTCATTCATATTCATTAATTTATTCGTGTTTGTTTGGTTCGTCTACCTATCCATTGCGTTTTCTTATTTAACATATGTTTGATTTGCCAATGTTATATTTATTATTAGTTTATTAAAATTAGAGTAAAGGAATAACAAATAAAAGTTGGTGACAGGAATGTTTAGATTTTTTAATAGAGACCCAAGTCACTTGTATCACTTTGGTCGGTTGGTGGATTAAGCTAACGAAAAAATTGAGTTAGACCTTGTATAAAGTTGTCAGTTTGCATCTCAAGCCTATCTGGGTTTTCGTCCCACCGTTTGCTACGTTAGAGAGTTATGCTCTTAGGCTGTTCTCTATGGTGGGAGACATCGAAGCTCCTCCACAGTGCCACGTCATTGCCACAAGGCTTCGAACCCTGTCCCACTATGGTTTAAAGCCCGTGTTAAAAAAGAGAAACTAGAAAGTACTAAAACTTAAAATATTACAACCCTTAATTATAAAACAGAAGAACGTTAAGCTACTTTAAAAATAAAAAAAGTGCAAATAATAATAAAAAAAAGGTAAAAGAAAAAGCAAGACATTGGAAACAGAAATTGTCCCCTCATTGAATAATAATAAATAATAATTTTCTCTGCCGTAATTCTTCTTTCTCTTTCTCTTTCTCTTTGTTTCTTTGACTCTGCTGGCAAACGACGACTGTATCTGAGCTGCTGTTACTGATCATCGCGGCGGTTTACAGATCTGCGAGGCGGAATTGGTGCGTTCTAGTGTTGCAAATTGAGCTTTGAAGTCTATTTAGCTGTGCTGTTACGATTCATTAATTAATTATGTTCATTTTGCTAGGGTTAGGTGACGTGGATGGTAGTGGACGGACGGCAGTGTGTGATTCCAATTGATAATGACCGGCGGATTCTGGTGGTGGTGCGGTGGTGAATCCGAATGGCAGATCTTGCAATTAGCTACGGTAACAACGCACAACGTGACATTGAACAGGTATATTCCTATAATATGCCATCTCATATTTCAATTATACTGTCTCATACTACTTAGTAATGTGTGATACTTATTAAATTGCCAAGTTTTAGGGCTTACTGTGGCACACTGAATCATTTTTAAGTTTTTAAACTGATATTACAAGTTTCTTCTATGAGATATATATATATATTTTCCTATATGGAAAATCCATTAGGTGTATAGCAGGTTTCTAAATTATTTTGTTTTTTGCATGATTTGGCGACCGAAAGTTCCATTATTCTTATTTGGTTTTCTTACCTTTTGCAGGCATTAATTGCTCTGAAGAAGGGTGCGCATTTACTTAAATACGGTCGCAAGGGGAAACCTAAGTTTTGTCCATTTAGACTTTCTCATGTGATTCTTCTTAACTTGTTTTCTTCGTAGTATCAGAAACAATGTATCCTTTTTTGTTTAATGATTTTGCTTGATTTCTGCAATTCGGTATGTGAAAAAGAAAAACATGCAATGAGTCATAATTGAAAAACATAGTGGGAACTTGAAACTTGTGGTGGTTCTTTCTAAATACCAACTACAAATGCAGCATAATGTTGATTCTATGATGTAGACAGATTATGGGTTTAGGGTTTAGGGGAAAAGTTATACCTGTAAGTCAAGTTGATGTTTGTGTTTGGTAGTTATTATAGTTATGGTTGATATCCACAACTTATACACGAATTGTTACTTATTACCATAATTGAAAATTTCAGTATGCTCTTTTCCTTCTTGTCATTTAATGGTTGCTAATAATTTAAATTTGAACCTGCAGGATGAATCATCTTTAATTTGGATTTCTGGCAGTGGTGAAAAAAGCTTGAAATTAGCCTCAGTCACTAGAATTATTCCTGGACAAAGAACTGTGAGTGTTATCTATTCTACGTTCTTTCATGCATCAGTTAGGAATCACGATACCTTTTGTTTCTTGCATATCATCATTGTTTGTAATGCTTTGTTATTAATATTCTGCTAGGCTGTCTTCCGGCGTTACCTGCGTCCCGAAAAGGACTATCTTTCATTTTCTCTCATATACAACAACGGGAAACGATCTCTTGATTTGGTTAGTGATTAATTCATCACATGATGCACATGAAAATGATTTCTTTTTTCTTTTTGTTTTTATCCTCTAAACTCATGCTTCATATATCAGATCTGCAAGGACAAAGTTGAGAGTGAAGTGTGGATAGCATGTCTTAAAGCACTGATTTCATCTTTGCAAGGAGGGCGTTTGAAAATTGATGGATGGAGTGATGGAGGCCTTTACCTTGATGTATGTTTACCTGCTTGTTAACTTCCTTCTGTTATAATTGTCATTTATCACAACATGGTTTTGGTAAACATTTATGGATATTGCATTTGCCAGTTTTTAAATATGCTCAAAACGGGAGATCAGTTGATTCATAGGTAGGCCTGTAAATGAACCGAACGTTTAATGAACAGTTCGGCAGAAAGTTCGTTTATGTTCGCTAATTTACGTTTGTTTTTGTGTGTTTGATAATAAATTCATTTAATTTCTTTTCGTTTGTTGTAATTTAGTCCAGTTTTGGTAACTTTCAGTCCCGACACATTGTTGTTTATATTTACTTCTAATTAGTTTTATGTTAGTTATGTTTGTTCATCTTTGTCAAGTTATTTTCGTTGGTTTACGTTCGTGAGCCGTTTGTTTATACTGTTAATGACAAGCACGAACACGAACAAGAAAACCCCGGTTGTTTAATTGTTCGTTTTTATCGTTTGTTTTGTTTAAGTTAAACGCACGAACACAAACATGCTCCGTTCTTGTTCGTTCGTTTTGTTTCCAGGCCTATTCATAGGACGGTTATCACTTTTAAATTTGGCCCGAAACTCCATTTGTGTGCATGAGAAGCTGTAGGGTCCACTTTATCTTGTCAAAGTCCATTGTTAAAATATTAAGTTAAAAACATATCTTTTTGTTAATATTCATTGTAAATTACAATATGAAGATAACATGAGATATTAACTTATTACCATAAGTATAGTCTTTTTTTGGTGTAAGATTATCAATTTCTTAAATATTTTAGCAAAAAGACACTAATTTATTGGCTATCTTTAAGGCTTATGATATTTTGTTTTATTAATGTTATTTTCTGTTTGGTCAATTAAAACCAGGATAATAAGGATTTAGCATCAAACAGTGCAAGCGATAGTTCAATTAGTTCAAACCCAACAGACCGGTCATATGCAGCAACCTCAGACCAAACAAACATGCAACTAAAAGGTTCGAATTCTGATGCTTTTAGGGTTAGCATATCTAGTGCACCTAGTACTTCTAGTCACGGGTCAGGACCCGATGATTCTGAATCTTTAGGAGACGTGTATATATGGGGCGAGGTAATATGTGACAACGTTGTCAAACTCGGGCCCGACCCAAATGTGAATCTTTTGGCCACACGAACCGACATCCTTCTGCCCCGACCATTAGAGTCAAAGTTGGTTTTAGATGTTAGTCAAATAGCCTGTGGAGTGAGGCATGCTGGTTTAGTAACCAGACAAGGTGAACTTTTCACATGGGGCGAGGAGTCAGGCGGTCGGCTCGGTCACGGTGTTGGGAAAGACGCGAGCCAACCTCGTTTAGTCGAATCTTTAACTGTTTCCAATATTGATTTTGTTGCGTGTGGAGAGTTTCATACGTGCGCGGTTACATCGTTCGGGGAGATGTATACGTGGGGTGATGGGACCCACAATGTCGGGCTTCTCGGGCACGGGACAGATGTCAGTCACTGGATACCTAAGCGAATATCTGGTCCGCTCGAAGGGCTTCAAGTTTCTTCGGTAACGTGTGGCCCGTGGCATACGGCGTTAATAACATCGGCCCGACAACTTTTTACGTTCGGTGATGGGACATTTGGTGTTTTGGGCCACGGTGATCGCGAAAATGTGTTGTACCCGAAAGAGGTGGAGTCCCTTTCTGGGTTGCGGACAGTTGCGGTTGCATGTGGGGTATGGCACACGGCTGCGGTTGTAGATGTTATCGTCACACAGTCGGGTTCGAGCGTTTCTTCGGGCAAACTATTTACATGGGGTGACGGAGATAAAAACCGACTCGGTCACGGTAACAAAGAGCCTCGGCTCAAACCCACGTGCGTACCCACACTCATCGATTACAATTTCCACAAGGTTGCTTGCGGGCATAGTTTGACAGTAGGGTTAACAACATCTGGCCATGTTTATACAATGGGAAGCACAGTTTACGGTCAACTTGGAAACCCCGAGTGTGATGGAAAATTACCTTGTCCGGTAGAAGGTAATCTGGTCAATTCACCTGTTGAAGAAATTGCGTGTGGCGCATATCACGTGGCAGTATTAACATCAAAAAATGAGGTTTATACATGGGGTAAAGGAGCTAACGGCCGATTAGGTCATGGGGACGTTGAAGACCGAAAAACACCTACTCTCGTTGAATCATTAAATGATCGGCACGTTAAGTGTATTGCTTGCGGGTCAAACTACACGGCTGTGATTTGTGTTCACAAATGGGTTTCGGGTACCGAGCAATCTCAATGCTCGTCTTGTAGGCAGGCTTTCGGGTTCACTAGAAAGAGGCATAACTGTTATAACTGTGGACTCGTGCATTGTCATTCGTGTAGTTCAAAAAAAGCACCACGAGCCGCGCTAGCTCCAAACCCGGGAAAACCTTACCGCGTGTGCGATTCATGTTTCACAAAGTTAGGTAAGATGGCAGAAACTGGGGTCACTAGCAAACGAAACGTTAAACCCCGCTTATTGGGTGAGAACAAGGATTTGATTAAGCTTCTAGATAACAAAGCGGTTAAACAAGGGAAAAAAGGTGATGTGTTTCTCGGTCGGTCAACACAATGTCAAACCTTGATGCAGCTCAAAGATGTTGTGTTGTTGAGTGATTTTAACCGAGCAATTCCAAAACCGATTAATATTCAGTCTTCCAAAACATCACGGTCAGTGTCACCGATTTCTAGAAAACCGAGCCCGCCACGTTCAGCAACACCAGTTCCTACAAGGTCCGGGCTTTCTTTCTCAAAAGGGGTTGCTGATGGTTTGAAGAAAACAAATGAAGTTTTGAATCAAGAAGTTATCAAATTGCATGGGCAGGTAGGTAGTTACCAGATTTCATACGAGTGGTTTTTTCTAAATTCTAACTAGAAATTAATTTAAAATTTTATGAAGGTTGATATCTTGAGGCGTCAATATACCATTCAAGAAGCCGAGCTACAAAAATCAAGAAAAACGGCTCAGGAAGCTATGGTGTTGGCTGCTGAAGAATCTGCTAAATGTAAAGCTTCAAAAGATGTGATACAATCTCTAACTGCCAAGGTGAGTATTGTTAAAGTGTGTGTTTTAATCTGTTGGATGATGTAGATATAGATGCCTCGTTTTTTTAGTTTCTGAAAACCATTTGGTTTCGGTTTTACCATTTAGGCTCAAAAATTTTGGGCCAGAAAAAAAATTGCCCAAAATAATGAATTTGGACCTAAATCTTTTAATCAATTAATTGATGTTATACATTTGGACTAAAATATTTTGATTACACTATTAAATTTTTATAATTCACTTAACTTTCAAAATTTAAATTGAAAATCTATACATTCGGTCCAGGTTTTTTTTTCCTGTTTTAATTACATGCAAAAGGGAAACTGAACCGATGATTCGTTTTATGAAAACATAAAACCAAACAGTCTGAATTTGTTTGGGTTTGATTATTTCGATTAGGTTTTTTCAGTTATGGATGGGTTTCTTAGATTTGATTCACACCCCTGGTCAAAAGTGGTAACCTTTTTAGTGTGTGTAACAATGGGTCAGGTCGGGTTGGATTTGACCTGCTAACACTTTCCCCCCCAATTTTTTGAATTTAAAACAACTAATGTTATAAACATGATTAAATTACAATCTAATTCTTGTTGTCTTGTAATTAATAGAACTATTTAGGAGCTTGTAGCATTTGACCTGTTTACCCACATATCATCATCATCATCATCATCATCATCATCATCATCATCATCATCGTACTCAGTATATCCCACCAATAGCAAAGCTATGGTAGGGTCTGAGGAGGGTAAGATGTAGGCAGCCTTACCTCTACCCCGTAGGAAGAGAGAGGCTGCTTCCAGTGAGACCCCTGGCTCGATAGTAGTTTTGCATCAAGCCTTGGACATAAGGCACGTAACGCTCAACCATCGGCACACCGGTCGATTGGTGCATGTACCCTTGTCTTTCGGCACATCGGCACAACGTTATACATCAACGCCACCACATGATGCCTGATTAACCTTCCGCCACTTTTAACGTTATCTGTTTACCCACATAGACATATTTAATATTTTTATCAATAGCAAATTCTTTCTATTTTACCATTGTTAACATTATATGTAAAAAACATCCATTGACCCATTTTCCTTTTAACTACTATTTTGGATTTTTATTTTCTTGACATAAATAAACAAGTTAATGCTAGTTTCTCACTAGTTATATGCAAATTGCAGCTGAAGGATATGGCAGAGAGTTTGCCCCCGGGGTCGTATGACAGCATCAGGTCAATAAATGGGTTTGACCAGACTGGCGTTCTTCATAATGCTGATGTGGATGGTGATGATAAACCGTTATCAAACGGGTCACTGGGTCCCACTGAAACAGTTACAGGTCATAGCCCGGAATCGAGAACGGCTAACGGGAATAATGAGTATGTGAATGGAGTAGGGGAAAAGCTGGAAAACAATAATTATGATGAAAGCAAAGATTCTGATGTGAGTACTGCTGCAACTGTTATTGATCATGTTGAGGCTGAATGGATTGAACAGTTTGAACCCGGTGTGTATATAACGTTAGTTGCTCTTCGTGATGGAACTAGAGATCTCAAACGAGTGCGCTTCAGGTATGCTTTATTTTTTGAAATTAAATAAATAATCATTGTATCTGTGATGAAATTAGAGAATCTGATGATGTTTATTTTTGAGTTTGTAGCCGAAGAAGATTTGGAGAGCATCAAGCACAGACGTGGTGGTCGGAAAACCGTGAAAAAGTGTACGAAAGATATAACGTGTGTGGTTCAAGCAAATCATCGGTTTCCTCAACAACCGCCTCGCGTAGGTCGGGTGAATCTGTAGTACCACCCGCAAAGTATTAAGTTAATACCATATCTACCAGTACCATTGTTTCATGGTTCTGAACAAAGTGAAGATAGCTGCCCCAATTATTTTGTTAGTTTTTAAATATTGCAGTTTTTTGTAATTTATGTATTTAGTGGGGCCCACAGTTGGATTTTTATTTAAGTAGGAATTGGATTGGTTCTTTCAGAGACCTTATTTGAACCCGAATTATGTCAAATTATGTCGGCCTTGGCATCTCAAGCTTCTCTCTACTCCTGCTATTCAAATGAGTCTATAGCTATGTGATATGTACAGCTACTCCAATACTCTGGTGTATGATTCTACAAGACTAGTACTCATGTACTGCCACATCATTCTCGTCCTATTGCTAAATCAGAAAGACTAATCAACGTAAAACAATACAGGACATTTTATAAACGCGCGCGCCCCAACATTAGGTTGGGATGTTGTGAGCTTAATCTCCATACAACATGGACCGGAAAATCTGTTGTACTACATCTGATTACTCACTCTGGGCACCGCGTATGAAACCTGAAGAGGGATTTGATATTATTTTGTGTGTACACATGAGAAATACTGGATTGCAAGAATAACCAAGGGTTCGTGAGACCATTATGAATTGCATAAATTTGAATGTAAAGAGAAAAGTTACATTCATACGAAAAAAAAAAAGGTTCTTTTATTGGCCTTTTCTTTTTGAACAACAGCCTTAATCAAACTTGTTAAAATTTTCTTATCAAAAATTAAAAAGTCAGAATTAGGTCAATCTTAAACGCGATGAGTCTATATGAGGCGTTTAGTAAAGCAACTTGGGCCTGAGCCCGAGCTTCATACACCAAGTATGATTGCACGCTTTGTTGGTCTTCGATTGTTGCAAAAGAAATAGATATACAGTAGCATTATCCAACTTGAATCGAACCATTTCATACAACAGCTTGAAATATTAACCTGAGGGTTGAAACCATCATCTCTAATGACGCATTAGTCTTGACCATTATCCCAAAGTGGGCGAAACGCCCTAGTAACACTATGGTCATGAAATCTCATAATCTAGTAATCTACCCAACAATTTTCTTCGAAACTCGATCACAGGCATTTCATCCTTCCGTATAATATACCAAATCGATCTATTTCATATCATCTCAAAATCATATAATCCTAAAATAATAATATTGAACACAAAAAAAATCAATATTCTCAAGACCAAGGAAGGGAACCTGTATACAGTGAAGCCCCACAATATCTAAACAAGCCTTCAATCTCGGGGCAGCCATTAGGATAAGGTATCGATCTATGAAACGGGTCCCGACCAATCTTTTTGCGACGGAGTGAACCCAAACATGCGTACGGGTCATGCTCAAACTGAGTCCTCACTAATGCCTCACCTTTTAACGCTGCTTCTTTTGATGGCGTGGCAGCTGGGGTGCCCGAGTACATGAATCTTGTCTCAGGAAACCGAATTGCAGATCGGTGCAAGTTAACAAACCGCTTTTTCTTGAAATCATACCCCACAACCTACAATTTCGTTAATTAACCATTCAATTTCATTAAAGGTGGTGATTTCGATTAAGCTATGTTTTATCTCAAACGGGCCAAATCAGTCAAGGAAACATGTATGACCAATTAAGTTATGCTTTAACAATGTATAAAGTGAGAAAAAGATATATTAACATACGGTTATATTTTGTGGATACGAGCCTGTAAGTTCCCTGAATCGACACACGCTAAATAGAAGATTCTCAAAGCTGTCGCGAGCATGTTCTTCTGTAAGTGCCTTCCATCTCACCTTCTCTTGGTTGCCTGAAATCACAATGTTAATTATAGTTATAAGTGTTATTATTATGCTTTATTAGTTTATGGCCCGTGCTCGTATGCTCATTATAAGTTTCCTACATAACTCAAAAGCTATAATAACTAGAACTCACCAAACCATCCTTTCGACTCAGCAACCATCCAATAACTCTGCGCCTCACTTCGCGGGCCCGCGTCTTTCCGAGTCTCACCGCCACTAAACAACAACAACGCCTCGTCATCTTTAGCTGCAATCTCAATCCCCTCTTTAATATGTGCTACAAAAGTAGCAGCTTGCCCAACATTCTTCTGATACGGTTCAAGAAACCACGAACCCTCCTTGTCAATCTTCTCACAACTACTACTCGTGTATATTGAATGCCCCGCAACCATTACAAGGTTACGCAGCTTCGCAAACGGATAATACGAATACCCATTATCCAAACCAATGTTGTATCTGCTGTAACTAGTACTAACACGGCTCGTATAAAGCGAAAAAATAACGCAACTGGCGACCACAAACGACAGCAACAGCAACAACAGCATCACAGGGTGCAGCTTGTAGTGATACATGACTCGGTTGCCACACGATTTGACGAGTGTGACCGGATGAAAGGGTGAATGTTTAGGTTTTCTTGATTTTCTAATAATATTGGATTCTAAATCGAAATCGGATTTCGGGTAGGCGGTGAATGACTTAGGGCTATCTGAGTTGAATAGGTAACTCATTATTATTATTATTATTATTATTATTATGGGTTGTAATTATCATAGCATTCCTAAATGATGGATTGTGTGAATAAAAATGGGATCTTGATTCATACACAGAATCGCAGGTAAACGAAATCAGAAACAGTTATCGGCTTACAAATCAAACAAACAAATTGAGATCTGGGTTTAGTTATACTTACCTAATTGAAGACCAGAGTGTAGAATAATTTGGAATTCAGATTTCAGATCATAGATTGACTGTGTTGTTAATCAAGTGACTATTACTTCATTTAAAGTCCCTCAAGTTTGTAACTTTGGACCTAAAGGAACAGGGTTTTAGTAATATGAACTAGTGGTATTCGTGGTTCGAGTTCGAAACCGTCTAAATTGGTCACCCGTTTGGTTTTATTGTTGGTTTTTTTCTTATTTTTTGGTTGGTCGATTTTGAAAATTTAAAACTGTAACGAATGGTTTGATTTACGGTTTATACCCCTCTTTAGCTGCAATCTCAATCCCCTTTTTAATGTTGTGCTTACTTAATTAATTGTAATTATATTTACCTAAATATCAAGTTGGGTTTTTATCAACTTTATATTTTTTAATGTTGTGCTTACTTAATTAATTGTAATTATATTTACCTAAATATCAAGTTGGGTTTTTATCAACTATATATATAGGACTTTTATCAAAAATCATCATCATCATCATCGTACTCATTATATCCCACCAATAGCAATGCTATGGTAGGGTCTGAGGAGGGCAAGATGTAGACAACCTTACCTCTATCCCATAGGGATAGAGAGGCTGCTTCCGGTGAGACCCCCGGCTCGATAGTAGTTTTGAATCAAGCCTTGGACATAAGACACATAACACTCAATCATCGGGACACCGGCTGATTGGTGCATGTGCCCTTGTCTTTCGGCTATCAACGCCACCACATGATGCCTGATTAACCTTCCGCCACTTTTAACGTTATTTTCACGTGATTAGTAAAATAACGTCAAAATTAGTGCAATTTTACTTTTGCCCACCCAAGGGTTCACACATATATACATTATATGTGCGCACCACAAGCAGGGCGTGACTTTTATCAAAATATGTCATCTAATAAAACTTATCAGTATTGTGTCAATTTTTTTCTTCATCGTATAACACAACCTCAAGTTTCTAAAGATATAACGTTAGTTCTCTACTATATTGTTAGATAGTTTGCTGTAACTTTATTTTAAGCATTTTTTATTTACTTTTCATATTTTGAACATCTTGTATTAACTATTAAAACTTTACGAGCTCAAACCGTGAAACCAACCGGAACCAAATCGTAAGTAACGGTTTGGTTTGGATCGGTTTCAAATTTTAACGGTTCAGTTTTGGTTTTCAATAACAAAAACCGTTCTGATTCACGATTTGACCTTAAAATCGCTAAAACCGGACCGTGAACACCAATATGAACGGACGTGAACAAATTCTCTTGTTCAATTGATTAAATGAACAAATATGAACACACATTTTGTTTCGTTCGTTCATTTATGTTAGTTTATTTTGATTCATTCAAATTAAAAAAAAATACTTAAGTAGTTATCTTTATATAAACACAAACATAAAAGAGGCTCGTACGCCTTGATTGTATTTCAAACTTCATGAGCACATCTAGTTCATCTTTAACCCAACAAGTCATTCCCTACAAGCTAATTTGTATTTTTTCAGCTTGTTTGCTCAAATTGTGTTTTCTTCTTAGGATTCTTTGATTGACGCAATATCTTAGTTCTTTGTGTTCATTAATGCTAACTTATGTTTGTTTATGTTTGATTAATTATGTTTATTTGTTTTCATTTATGTTTGTTCTATTATGTTTGTTTGTTTAAATTAACGAACATGAACGGACAAACCCTTTTTTCTTATTGAACGAGCATGAACAACAAAATTTGTTTGATTATATGTTCGTGTTTAGTTAAAGTTAAACGAATGAACACGAGCATGCCCTCGTTTGTGTTTATTTAGTTTGTTTACAAGCTTACTTCTTTGTTTGGGTATTAGTTACTTATTACTATTGAATTTTGAGTGCATGTGTTGGTATCAGACAGGGTTATACACAAGTCGAGTTAAACCAAGCTAGAGTCATTTGGACTTGGTTTGTTTATAACCGAGTCGACTTCGAGCGAGTTTCGAACTATTTGAACAACCCTAGCTTAACATGATCACCACTTTGAGTTCTAGTTCCACCACACAAGTTGCATTGCCAAGGTTCAACAAATTACACGAAAAAGAAGAAAAGAAAAAGAAGAAAAAAAAAAGTAGGTCACTCGCTACCAAATCAGCTATCAACATAAAGTGTCGGTGTTGGTGTTGGACACTCCGACTCTAAGATTTGAGGTGAGAGAGTAAGAATGCAATGTGATATAAAACATTAAAATTTGGCTTTAACTTAAACGAGACGAAACAAGTTGAGCTAACGCCAACCCATACTTGGTTTGTATACAAACCAAGTCGAGCCGAGCCAGCTCTTTCACAACCGAGTCAATTTTGAGTTAACTATTTCAGAGCTTCTTTGAGCGAGCTTCAAGGTGTTTGAATAACTTATGGGGGTAAAATTACTTTTCGAGAGAAATTCTATTATCAACTCACCCCTAAAGAGACTTGAAATATTAAATATTCCCACACTTTTCACAATTCTATAGATCTAATGATTTCTGACTAGTCTTTACATTTTTAAAAATTATATAATATATTAAGATATCTAGTTTCCATGTAGGTAAACAAGTTTGGGTGACATGGACAACCATATCAAATTATCAATATTGAAAAATAATGAAAACGTTTCTGTCGTTAAAAAAGTTAAGTGATTTTAATGGAGCATGATAAAACTTTTGTTACTTATGGGGCATGGATTCAATGTTTTAAGATCGTCAACTTATTCCACCAAATTGAAAGATGGAGCACTAGACCACTATTCAAAAGGCTGCATACAATTGGTGAAAGACATCCCCCCACCGATTTTGGTTTAAAGTTAAAACATGCCAATTAAGTACGAAAAATACACGTGAAGTTGCTACTTAATAGCTAGTTTGGTGGGCTAATTATGCCAATATAACCAATAATACTTCAAAGCAGTGGCGGAGCCACTCTATCACCATCGGGTTCGGCCGAACCCGGTTCTTTTTCGGTTTTATATAGAACCTATAGTGTTGAATTAACGAGCGAACCCATTCTTTTTGACGAGCGAACTCTGTATCGTTTTAAAAAAGTATATTCGAACTCATTGATTATAAAAATGTTAGTTATATTTTTTTAGTAACGAATATTCATTTTATAAAATATAAAAAGTAAAAAAACTATAAAAATTATTAACAAACATTATATGGGCCAATAATACCCTATTACCCCATATATATATTAATAAAAAGCCTAAAACACTTATAGGATGGGTCAGTAAGCACAACCCAATTAAATTTTTTTAAACATAATACCTAAATAAAAAATAAATAAATAAAAAATAAAAACATCGACCATCGACTCAGCAACCAATCAGCTTCTTTCTATCAACCAGATGACCATGGCTTCATTGCCTTCACCGTTTGCCTCAAGGTTTCAACCATTGCCAACAACCAATGGTTGTTTGTTTTCTTCATTGAAGCATGTGAAGTCAGATTTACGTAATCATTTGGGTGACAATTATATAATTGATGCTTGTATTTGTTATATTGAGAATGAGTTCTTTTTCAAGGTCGCTATTGAAGATATTTTTCAAAACATGAAAACACGTAAGGAACAATTATAATATGCAATATCTTTTTATTTAATGACTTTGTATTTTATTGAATGCTAACGATATATTTTTGTTATGATAATGAAACTGCATTTTATTTATGTAACCGAATGATCTACCCGACCCGACTCATTCGGGTCCAAAAACTTTGACACCAGAAAAAATCAAGCATAAAAAAATTCCGAACCCATAGAAAAAAATTTCTGGCTCCGCCACTGGTTCAAAGAAGACATGTGACATAGTTACAAGTAAATAACAATTCATATTACATGTTAAACAGTACCAAAGTCCAAAATTCAAGTGACACAAATAAGTTGTAACACCCCGAATAAAAGTAAATATGTATATGCAAGCATATACACGTTTTTTCGGGATTTAAATAATGTTTAGGGTCAATTTTTGGTGTTTAATAAGCCAAGTGACTAAATCTGTAAATTATGAGAGTTAACAGTGAGGGGCTGAAAATGTAACTTTCGAAAAGTTGGTTAGACGGACCATCTAATGGTTGTCAAATTTGTGGTCTGGCTATTTTGTGGCTGACACGAATCTACCATTTTTAACACCTTGCCTGATGTATGGTAGCCTCATCTTTATCAAACCCACTGTCTAGATGGACGCGATGGCATCTCCTGAAGCTGCATGAGACCTCATTCCATCATCATCTCCACTCTTTTCCTTGTATGTGTTCTTAAGAGTTTTCGTGGTGTTTTTCATGATAAAGATCTATTTGGGATATGTTTACAGAGCGATTACTCGCTGTTAGGCCTTGAATCATCCTTGTGTGGTAAGATTTACTTAAGAGCTTGATTTCCGTTAAGTTGATGGCTTGATTTTAGCGTTTTTAAGCTTTAGATTATTGCATGCAGATTGTTTGGCGGATTTAGGAAGCTTTATTGTTGGTTCTTGTGATTGATTTCAAGTGTAGGTAACTATTTCATGGCCTTTTGTGATTACAAGATATATTTGACCCATTTGCACAAAAACCGACACCAAAATTTATATATGTCAATTTAGGTAAATATCGGGCCTTGATGGGCGTGTGTAGGTTCATTTTGGCTATACAAGCCCATACTGGGTCATATAAAGTCAATTTAGGTCTACTGATATACGTGTGTGAATACTGAATACTATACATTGTCGGGCTTGAAATGTGCTTCTTGGTTTGTGTTTGCTACAAAACAAGTCAACTTGGGATGAACCACGTCCAAAAAACAATTTGCTATATTTGAAATATAGGGATGTCACGCTTGGCTTCAATTCATACAGTCCATGTTTCAAATTTCAATGTGTTTGTTGGCTGTAGCTTTATAAAAGTGGTTTAAAGAACAAATAATAAAGCTTATAAAGTGAACTTTTAATTGATTTAAATACGAAATTAGTGAAGAAGTCAATGTTTTATTTCATG
Organism: Bidens hawaiensis; assembly: GCF_021521415.1. NCBI lineage: Eukaryota > Viridiplantae > Streptophyta > Magnoliopsida > Asterales > Asteraceae > Bidens > Bidens hawaiensis. The sequence goes on along the minus strand of NW_027492076.1, from coordinate 635,925 downwards.
TTTCAACCTGTGTATATACTGTAGAATCTATCAGAAAGTACTAACTGGCTGTTGTCATCAATGATACTGAGTTTTCTAGTAGTGACATCGACTATTTACCGGCTTATACTTTGCTAGCCAATCAACCCTAGATAACAAGATCAAATATTATATTGTGAAATCGAAAAACACTTTTCTTCTTTCTACAAGTTTTTTCTTCTCCTTTCCAAACTAAAATCATAACTACTAAAGAGACACCTTTTTTTCCCAATGGTTCTATTATATTGAAAGAAAAGGCAATAAGAGTACCCATAACCCATCTAAAGCCACTATGACTAAACTTGTGATCAAACTTTGGTTGTACTTGGAAAGCATGGGCATATGAATAAACAAATTACCAACATTTTCCCCTTTTCTTTTAGAGCCAACTTTGTCTTTCATATAGCCATTGTATACACATTTATACTTTTTAAACTACGTGTTTTTTTAAATAAAATAACCTCATGCCCACATCATATCTACAAGAAACTTTGTTGAACAAGAAAATAAACGTAAATACATATACACATAAGATAGATATACATCATATCACATATTATTATATTATGCGTACACATCATTTCCACTTAAATAGTAGGTACTTGCAACCCGTCACCAAAATATATATTTTCAAGATGGCATACTTGTGTTTTGGGCACAAAGTTCACTACTAAATTGTGTCAAAACTCAAAACATTTGCATATTTGATGCACTTTATTATAGATTTTGATCAACATGTACGACACATCAAACTAATTACGATCGTATGTACAACTTATGAGTTTTGTTATCAATTATAACTCGCTTTGATGCACATGTATATATGTTTTACTTTATATGCGAATTCATTGTTATAATTACTTCTGATTCACATGCATATAAATATATGTCTATCTTTATATTCTAAAAAGTAAAAAAAAAAATGGAAATCAACCATAAATAAGGGGTTGAAAAGTTGAGCATATATAGAAATGAAAAAACAAATAAATAAATAAATAACATAAGGTTAAAAATGTTGTCTCCCCGCCGACCAATCAATGCACTTTACCAACATGTAATAATCATTCTCACATAAGGAAAAAAACAAAACAAGAATGCCGGCCGATTAAACCAAACCATTATCAATGGACTATAAAATACATAAACCACTCAAAACTTTTATAAAAATAAAATAATATGTGGGACCCGCCTCCAATTTGACCCAGCAATCACCATTTGTTTATTTATTTCCAAATTAAATATCCCAACCACATTCATACAGTTGCACTTACATAAGTAGACCATTTCACTCACTTTCCTCAATAATAATAATAATATTATTATTATCTCCGTCATGGACTCGCCGGAATATACCGCCGGCAAGTCTCCCCGGTCACTCCAAGGCCCCCGTCCGGCCCCACTCCGAGTCCACAAAGACTCCCACAAGATCCGCAAACCACCGGTGGCCCCACACCCACACCACCAACACCAACACCACCCACCGCCGCCGCAGCAGCAATTCCGGCCACCGGTCATCATCTACACCGTCTCACCAAAGGTAATCTACACAACCTCTAACGAATTCATGAATCTAGTCCAACGGTTAACCGGCCCATCTGCTCCTTCTCCGGTCGGCCCATACTCCGGTTTTCAAGACGACGGCGGAGCAGTGTCGCCTGCGGCCAGATTTGCGTCCATTGAAAAGGCGGTAAAGTCGCCGGAAGGGAGAAAACCGGCGCAAACTAGTAATTTATCGACGGAAGGTTTGGAATTGAGTTGTTTTCCCGGAATATTGTCGCCGACGCCGGGATCTTTGCCGCCGGTGCCGTCAAATTTTTTCTCGCCGTTGACTAATGATTTTTTTCATGGGCTAAGTCCAGTGATAAATAATAATAATAATAATAATTGGAATAATTTAGAGGGGAATAATTATTTTATTCCAAGTCCTACAAATCTTTTATCTACACATATAATTTCACCCACAACTCCAAATGTGGATCTTTTTCATAGTTTGTTTGACTTTTAATGTGTAATATTAGTTACCTTTGTTTTGTTTACCATGGGTAGGTAGGTAGGGGTAGAATTGGAATTTGTAATTATTTTTTAAATTTTGTAGAGAAATTTGAATGTAAAAACTTGAGTTAGTTGGTTTGAAATTAAATTAAAGTGTATTAGTTGGTTTGGACTTTGGAGTATCTTTCTAATTTTATCGGATGTTCTTAAGGGATAAGGTTTGAGTCTTGAAACTGATGTGTAAAATGTTAAAATGGAATTGTTTTTAGACGGTTTGGTCGGTTTTATTGATGGGTTGGTCTGGAAATGTGATTGAAAACCCGAACCGATTCTGGATGGCTTGGGCGGTCGAGCTTACTTAGTCATAATCATTAGTTAGTTTTGTCATTTTCTAAAACGTAGTGAACGGTCAGTCTAGAATTTTCTTTATAATCAAGTTATGTGTGTCTAATAACTCGTAAACTACACGTGTAATAGTATTTGTAGCATATGCTGTTTTTCATATAATAATTTTCAAATCGTTTAGAGTTTGATAGTTTTCAAATGAATCACGTAATAGTATTTGGATAAGGTATCTTGATTTGATTTTTGATTTTTTTTTTAATTAAAGTTACTCTTGGTTTGTGTTTAGACCACCGCACTCTTCAAATTGGAGAGCATCGTTGCCCCACTCTTGGCTTTCTTGTTGAAATACTCTTTGTTTGTTTGTTTTTTTATTTAAAATGAATATGAAAACACATTGATATGTCTTATTTGATTTTTTTTAAATCAAAATACTCTTTGGTTTTCTTACCGACATTTGTTATTAGCTTATTATTTAACATACAATAGAACAACTTTTTCAATTGGGAAATAAATGGTGTGTATAGATTACTCCAAGTTTATATGTTTATACTTAAAAACTTAATAAGCTTTATAAAAAGAATTAAACTTTATTATTTTTATCTTTACGGGAATATTAAAAATAGATTTAAAAAACAAACGCATGTATTTAACATTAATGAGTTATAGTTTCATAAAGAATCACCAACTGTGTTTAGTTTATCTTACTTGTGTTTGGGTGTTAAACCCTTCATGCCCGCAAGATTGTAGATCGAACTTAAAACAAACTTGATAATCTTACACAAAGTAGAACATGACATGAACCAAAAGTATTCCAGCCACATGAGCCTGAACAAGTGACACATATTTGTGGTTGTCACGAACACGACCAGTTACATCGATTTTCTTTTTCATGTTAAATTTTTAAACTGGAAAAGTCATAGCTAAAGACATAAACGTTTGTAAAAGTAGTCAGTTTAAACAATAAAGCATAGAAACAAGTTACAATACAAAGATCAGTAGATCTATTTATTCTCTTATAGATTGTGTTGTTTGTTAACATAACAAACGTAATTAAGCAACAACGAATAATCAAAATCAAGTATACCTTGAAATAATAAGTTGATCAAGAAACACAATAAGAATACTATTAAGGAACTGCAATCTCAATTAATCAATCGATATTGTTTATCACATTGTTCAACAATATATGCCTATAGCTATATTTTTTCCTGTAATTAAGATAATATGTTTCCTTTATTATAAGAACCATGTAACTAGATACTAAACTAGACTAAATTATTGCTATTAAGAACAACATATTAGAATCCATGGATTACTAAGAGTTGATCGAGGTTTTGCTTCCAAAAATGCTAGAAGAGCTTCAAGTTTCGTTTATAACTAAATCATTTTGCTAAAATACTTTTATTTTGCTTATTGTTATCACAATTATCTAAATAATGTATGAGTTGTTGAGTTTGTATTTTAAGACCCATTTATTTAATGTTCCAAGGCCTGGATTTTTTATTTTTTATTATAATATTATTATTTTGTATTCTCGAGATGGCCATATTTATACAGTTAGTAGATGCACTATATGTTAGTTTCCTTTCCTAGCTATCTATACAGTTAGTAGATGCACTATATTGGAAGACTATGTTCTGCACTAGTTGGTTAACTGTGAATACAAATTAATACATTAGCTTTTTAGAAGCCCAAATCGATTGAAGTCCAATTTCAATTTGGCAACATTTATCACATCCCCAAGAGGCCAAGACCCAAGACCCGTTCTTGAATCAATAACGTGTATTAAAGTCCACTTAAAAATTTCAAATAGGACCCAAGACCCGTTTTATAAATAGGACGCTTAGTCTTTAGTTGATTTATGTTTAATAAAAGATAATTATAAGTGTGAAGCTTGTCAACCGAATATTTCGGTTCGGGTTATTTTGATTATGATCAATTGTTCTTGAGCCATTTGAGTAAAGCCGTGAAATCGGTACGAGAATTACATAAATATTAACATTTGAACAAGTGAACATTGATTAAAACTATTTCAGTAAACTTTTGCTTACCTAGGATACTCATCGAACTGGTTACCAGTTATTCGAATTGGTTTTCTTAAATTGGGATTCTTTTGAAAGTAAATCCTAATTGATACTAAACCTAGGAAATCCATTTCAAAATTTTGGTTGATTCGAAGAAACATGATTAAAAGGAAAAAATTCAAATTTGTAGTTGATACTAAACCTAGCCATTTGAGTAAAGCCGTGAAATCGGTACGAGAATTACATAAATATTAACATTTGAACAAGTGAACATTGATTAAAACTATTTCAGTAAACTTTTGCTTACCTAGGATACTCATCGAACTGGTTACCAGTTATTCGAATTGGTTTTCTTAAATTGGGATTCTTTTGAAAGTAAATCCTAATTGATACTAAACCTAGGAAATCCATTTCAAAATTTTGGTTGATTCGAAGAAACATGATTAAAAGGAAAAAATTCAAATTTGTAGTTGTATCTAGAGGGTTAAGTTCAAATAAGAAGTTTGATTTTACTAAGAAGGCTAAGAAGGAAGGTATTTTAGTCTAATACTTAAATATCAAAACCCATTTACTTTAATCTTAAAACCCACTTACATAAAACCCAATTATATCTTCACTTATCTCCTACAACCACCACCACTCCACCGCCCACCGCCACCACAACCGTCACCCACCGCCACCATATCGCCGGAAAAGTTCGAAAAAACACAATGAAAAACACAATGTAAAAAACACAATGAAAAAAAACACAATGATAAAAACGCAATAAAAAACAAAATTATGTGACACAATGTAAAAAATACAATGGAAAAAACACAATTAAAATAAAACACAATGAAAAAATACTATTGTATAACATAATTTTGTAAAACACAATTTGGTAAACACAATTTGTAAAAACACACTAATTTTTTTTAATTTTTATATTACAATATGGTACTCGTATTAAAGATAAAAAGACACTCGTTATTATGGTGAATTTGTTTTTCAATAAAAACGTAGTAAAAAAAGTTATGGAAGTTTAAAAATGATTGGTGAATTTGACATGTGTCTTGCATGTGGAGAGAGAAAGTCAATAAATGTGTTATTCCTTTTATACCCTTTCCTTTGTGTTCACACTTGTTTTCCTCCTGAACTAATCTCAACCCTCCATGTTCAAAATTAATGGACAAGATTACTTCTTATCCTTCCTACAAAAACTATACTTTCTGTTATAACCTAACCCTTATCTAGATTCATATTATTTCAACAAGATGCTGTATTTTTATGTAAAATATATACATGGTTAGTACTTGGGGTTTAGTGAGTTCGGTTCATACTCAAAAATCCTTAACTCTAGAATTTGAATTAACTTTAAATTTGAATTTTATTTTTAAACGGATTCAGTTACTTAAAATGATACTCCTTTTATATTTCATTGCATGTATTTATGCATTCATTCCATGTATTTCTAAGCAAAAATTTACCTCAAGTTAGATTTTGGTTATTGACCGACCCAAACCGAAAAACCAATCGGTTTTTTGTTTGAGGCTAACAATCAAACAACCGTGCACGGTGGTTTCTCTTTTTAAATAGAATGTCTTGAATGTTATAAACGAATGTTAGTCGACGACCGATTTTGTAGTAATGTGTGTACGTAGTTAGTTTCTTCGTTACACTTTCACACCCCTGCAACACAAGGGGTAAAAACATAAGAAAGAAACAAATGGAAAGTAAAAACACTACATGATATTAAACATGTATGACCCTTTAATGCCATATGAATGACCAGATAACCGACCTATTTAAAGTTTGGGTTGGTTGGGTTCGGGTCATTCAAGTGTGATGGTTCGGGTTGGGTTAGTTTGTGTCAGGTTATTTGGTTTTCGCCTTTTCGGATTTAGCTGGAAAAAAAACTATATATTTTATTTCACAGAATATCATTTAAATACGCTACTAAAAATAAATCAAAATTCAAACAACATTTGACAATATGATAATGTTCAAGAGTCCAACAAATATCAAACCAAAATGCATCTATAAAAAAGACAATAAACGTTTGGGTAATTTTTTCTAGTATCATGTTTTTCAAATTGGGTTGTTCGGGATTTTTAATTGGGAAGGGTGATCCAATAACTGACCAGTTTATGGTTTGGGTTTTCAGGTGTATTTTAATTTGGGTTTCCTCGATCCTGAAGTTGTAAATTTACTTTGCCGAGTTCAACAGGTCATGCATATTAATGCTGTGACTCCAAGATCAGCCAATGTAGTTTTTAAAAGATTGGGTTTTGTAATTAAAAAATGAGTAGATCAGATTGCTACCCGTTTGCCTTCTGTTTCAATGTAATCACTACCTTTCAGATTTATATAATATGAAATATAATCTGGGTTTGGATGGCTTCGGATTCTGGTTGAATTTCGAGTAAAAGTTACAGCCCTAGACCAGTGCATGAGCAAACTTGAACTTGAATGATGAATGGTGTAGACCTCACTCATCACAGAAAGGCAAATGGTGGTGGTGGCGGCGAGCGCAAAATCTCTTGCAATTGCCACACATTTATTTATCAACATATGGATGGCTAAGCTACATACTCGTTGATCATTTGATGGGAACTATTCTTTTGTGTCCTTTGTATTGTAGTGTCGATCTTGACTTCCAATTTTAAGACCAATTTTCTTTTTCAGTTAATAGGTATTAAATTTTGTAAGAAGCCCAAAAATACAAATAAGCGAATAAAAAAACCTTAAAAAGCTACAAATACAAGAAACAAACTATATAAAGAAAAGCCGACAAAATTAACTTACCATCTCTCTCAAATAGTCAGACTCCCACTCCAATCATTTGTTTCAATTTAAGGGCATGTTTGGTACGGGTAATGGAATAGATGAAGAAATGGAATGGACGTGATGATAGAATGGATAAATGAATGAAATGGATTATTACCATTCTGTGACATTTGAGCCAAAACAAGGTAAACCTCAGTACGTATTTACCGATTAAGCAGATAAACGCATTTTGCGTACAAACGAACGATTAACCGAACAGGTCGGGTTATGACCCAAATATCTCGGGGGGGGGGGGGGGGGGCATCTATAAGTGATATACGATCTATACAAGCTAAAACATTAGAAATATGGCCTTAGTTTGATAGCAAACAAGTTAAACGAAAATATGCTCGTTTAACTACCCGCTATATATGTAAACGCGAAAGATAGTTACAAACCAAGCATTGTACCATCCGTTAAGCCGAAAAATACTTACCAAACACTTATTTGAAATGTTTTAAGCGATCTGTGAAAATATTTTTGATTTTTACAAACGTATAGTATGTTTTTATAATTTTACACAAAACTAGCCAAAAAACACTCGTTTTCGCGCTGTTTAACGCACCCGATAAGTTTTTCGAGCCAAAAACCGAACCCGAACTAAATTTGGACTGGGCTTTTCGTTTTTGGGCTTGAGAAATCAGAAACTTGGGCCAAAATGGGCCCAAAGTGTGCCCATGATGGTCCGATCGCAGCAGCAGCTCCCCCCCTTTTTATTCTTTCACATTTAAACTAGATACAAGATATTTTCAATATTATTTCTTGAAAATTCTGGACATAAACTTCTTCTCCAGCCAAAAACTCAAGAAACCCTAAGGTAAACAACTTAAATAAGCTACTTTTACACTTGTTTAAACTTGTTTAATACCATAAAAACATGTCTTGGTTACTAAAAATCATTCCTAACCGTGTAAAAATCCTAAAAATGGTCCATAAACATGTTTTGATCATACACATGGTAAGGAACCTGTTTTGATAGTTTTTTTGGCCATAAACACGGATTAAAGGGTTGAAACAACGTTTTTACGGTTCAAAAGTTCGTTTTTGTACACTAGCCGAAACCCTAACTTAAGGGCTGTTATGTTGATGAAATATTGCTTGGTTTGTGATATAGGACTTGTACCTAGCTTTCTTAGAAGCACAAGAACCTGAAAACTTGATTAAAAGGTCGGAAACGAGCCAAACCCGCTAAGGTAATGCCGAAACACTCGCTTACGGGCTATTTAGGTTAAGGTTGTGATGTGCATATTTTTAGGACTTGAAATTTTTCAGTGAAATCAGGGACCATGTCAATGAGCCCCTGTTTAAATTTGGTAATTTTTCGACCATCCGATAATATTTGGCGAATTTATTACCTAATTACGACGTTTATTTGGGAAAAATAGCTAAAATACTTAAAAAATTATGAAATTTTTCTGGGAACTCAAATTTGATGTATCTTGATCAAATATGAATTTTGGGATCATTTGGAGAATTTTAAATGTGTTTTGTTTATTTGCGTTCGTGTGAATTTTTACAGCCGAATTTGGGCCGAAAAGAATATCACACGAGCTTTTTACATTCTGGAATTGATACAGGTTGTTTTGGGACATGATTTGAGTATTCAGGAATTTTTTTGGAATTTTTGGAAATTTTTTGGGGTAAACGAACGATTTTCAGGCGAAATATAGCTGATAAAATGAATTTTTATAAATTAATAAATCAGTAAATAAATTCCAGAAATATTTTTATAAAAATCTACATATTTTAATTGATAAGTGGTTAAATTTTCATAATTTAATGATTAACGGTTAATTAATTATGCTAATATGAATATTAAACAAATTCAGTTTTTATAAAAACCGTCAAGTTCGCAACTAGTGAATCTGCGGGAATATCAAAACACCAAGAGTGATCAAAAATCATATTTTTGGGCTAATTAAGTAAAAATTGACTTTTCTATGAGAAACCTGGATAATCCGGATGGATTGTGCGCGTTTCTTCTCAAATCAAACTGTATAAACGGAAACGGGCCCCGTGGCTAATCCGGGACCCCAATATGTGATCTTTCTTTATAACTTAATCATTTTATTAACCAATACATTTACCCAAGCTTATTTTCCCATAACTGTTTTCTGAACGCGCAAACGAACAACTTGGCCCAACTGGGAAAACGGGAATCTGAGCCAAGTTCAGTTTTAAGTATTAGACATTGAACAACATCACAACCTAAGCCTATTGCCACTTTCTGGGCGTTCCAGCTACACCCAGATTAGTTATACAGCCCAGTTTAGTATTGAGATTATAATAATGTTAAAATATTAATATTATTATAATATTGATTATAGGAACTACTGATAGCGGACTGAACAAACCGCGAGTTGATACAGTACTGAATATCTACTAAACCGTGAGTTTCATGACCCCACTTTTAAACTGTTTTACAAACTTTTGGGATGAAAAGTATGTTTGATTACATATACATACCTGAAACATGTACTGATATGAATTATCTAAGTGCTAACACACGAAAGTCCCCACGATCACAGTGATTAACTTCGAGCCGGTGGCTTGTGAATAGTACTATTGGTTTGACAAACCCAAATGGAATCGGCCTGGTTTCCGTGTCACATAGCGCCGTTTGCACATGACCATATTTATACAAACAGGCTATGTAGTGTTAGACATAGCTACAGGGGCATGTTGTGGGCGGAAAGGGGCCACAGTGGTTGATTGAGCGTGGGAAATGGAGGCACGCAGCACGAACAGTCCAGGCTTCACTGTAGCTTAGCATAATTACATCACATACATCATTTACATACATACATACTTATTTCATGATTACAAGTGTTAACTTGTGAATACTCATTACTGTTTTCTTGAAACTCGTGAAACTCACCAACTCTAGTAGTTGACCCGTTTTAAACTGCTTTTCAGGTGTACCTAAATCGGAGTAATTTGGTGATCTGTTACTTGCCTGAAGTGTGTGGTCGATGCTATGTGAATAGAAGCAAGGGTGTTAGTAGTAAGAACGTTTAGTTAACGAACTAGTTTTGTTTGTATCGCCTAGACTGTAAAACAATGATAGAACGAATAAATGTAATATATTGTAATTTAGTTTGTAATGTTTCTTTATAAACAATGTGTTGATATCAGAGGTGTCTGTTACATTCCCGTTTTACGCTTCCGCATTGTGCTAGTCGGGGTGTGACACATTCCATTGTCATGTTTGGTTACCATGTAAGAATGAAATGATTAATCACTTTATTATTATTAATATTTTTATTAGTAATAATAATAAAAAATAAATATATTAATAATAAATGAATATTCATAATAACTATTTTTAGGACCTTCGTGCTGCAACGAGATAGTTAAACCGTATATACGTTGTGCAATGTTAACTCATCAAATTTTAAAAAAGAATATTGATAATGTAGTAATAGTTCTAATATAATAAATAGTTATATTATAATATATAAAACAAAAATGATAATTATATAATAACAATATAATAACTATAATTGGAAAATAATAATAATTATAATATAACTATAATTTTATAATAGTAATAATAATTGTTGACTTTTTCATTCATCGAAGCCGTACCCAAAAGAATGAAAATCCTAAAAATGGAAGGAGATTCATTTCATGTGGAATGATCCATTTCATTCATACATGACAACCAAACATGTTTTTTTTCATTTATTTGAAATGACTTATTCCATTTCACATTTCATTCCTCCATAACAAACACTACCTAATTGTTTCTTTTGTCATGTTGTATTTTTCAACTAGATTTATATTAAAATAACTTATTTGTAACCAGATTCATATTCAAATATTCAATTCTTTCATTTGAATAGCATTATTTATACCATCCAACTTTCCACAAATGTTTCTCGTCTTCGGTTTTTTCTTTTACTTAGTTTTTAGTTTTGGACTAGAGTAACATATACCTAATATGGAGCCTTAACTAAATTCAATTGCCAATATTGAATTTTCCTCTACATTGTCAAAGGTACAAAATTTCTAATTTTCCTCTACATGAACTGGAATTGAGATTTTCATCCATCAAATAATTACATTTATAGATAAAGAATCCTTGATAAAAACTAAGCCACTAGGCTTGGACGTAACGTTTTATTTTTTAGAGAAGGCCGGAATATAGTTATTGCTTTATTTATTACGGTAATACAATACAAGCACGGCGAACTAGCTGGAAAACATAACATTGTGTATTCCAACCTTATACATAAAAGCAAAACATATATTCCAACCTTTAAGACAAAGGACATTTTGACGACGATAGATCTATGCTTGACTCTCCGGTGGCAGCCACACTCCCGCCCTTAATCAAACCCGCAAGAAGTTGTCCTCTATCATAGAAGAACTCAAGCTTCACGATCTTAAATTGTTCATCCAACTGTTAAATATTAAATTAAAAAAAAAGATCATATGACCGATCTACCGAGAAACATGACCTTGGTAAGAAACAAGACTAATAACTGTTTTGTGTCTTTGTTTTAAGTAGACAAGACTAGATTATTATTACTTATATGATAGGATTGATTCATAAATCGTTAATTCTAATGAAAGAAAATAAGCCAGTTATGTGGGTGCAAGATTTATTTAGTTTGAACCATGATTTACGGTTTAAAAAGTATGTTTAACGAAAAACCGCTAGTCATGATTGTACAATAGTTAACGTTTTTTCACCTTGACAATGGAGACACCAAACATTTCTACTATTTCATTTGTAGGTTGATAACCTTTGAATGGGCCCTCCATGTATCCCCAATGCCTGAACTTATACACAATCACTGGAGGACCCGAGTAAACCTCGAGAACCTCCAATACAAAACCACGAGGGAATGTGCTTGTGAAGATTTCTAGAGCTGAATCAACAGTTTCATCACTAGGATTATATATCCGTAATTTTTTTGGTAACGACGTTTGAAGAAACATATTGTAGCCACCACCCATTTTAACTACATCTTGACGCGTCAAATGTTTCCCACCTGAATATAAGACGTTATCAACAATTACTTTATAATTAACAATATAGAAATGAAGAGAAGTTATGTTTATACCATTAACAGAAACTGTTAGCTTTGTCACGTCAGCAGATTTAAAATCCTCAGGTTTCACCTTGTAGAACATCTCTGAAGAGGTATGTACCCGCCTCAACACCGACCAAGGCGGGTCAACCCACAAGATAAACACATTATGAAGGCACAAAGCCAAAACCTATGCGCATGGCGCATACAAAACATGCTCAGGCATCATCTGCCCAGGCACACATATGCTCGCGCATCACATATGCGCGCGGCGCATATCACATGCTCGTGCATATCACATCTGCGCATGAAATATCTGCGCGTGAGAATAAAGAGAAGACCTCGCGCATCCTCAGGATGGGCGCATATCACACATGCACATAATCGATCTCGCCCTTACCCAAATCAGGATTAGGGCAACCTTGATTGTGCACGTCAGACAACCTTCCAGAAGGCATCTTTTTAAGAAATAAGAATATGCTGATGTTGACAGCTGCCAAATGAAAGGTCGACAACTCAGCATGACACATGTGCTACCACGTGATTACAACCAACGAGAAAGCGCCAGGTGTCCCAGAGGACACGTGGCGCAATGCGATTGGAGGAGGCCAACGAGGTTGAGCCTAATCAGTGGAAACCCTAGCACTATAAATACAGCATCAACTCCACTTTGATGAGGACATTGATACTCAATCATTGACAGTTACAGACACATTGATTCACATTGAAGCATATTCAATCACACAATCATACAGAGTAACAGGAGTATTCAGCTATTAAGCAATACTCTCCCAATTCCCTTACTCTCACATTATTATCTTCTCCTACACATACTTATTCTCACGCCGGAGGGTTACCCCAAAGAGGACCCCTCTGTCCCTTTCTGAGGGGTAAGTAACGGCGCTGTTCATTTTGTAGGTGGAAGAACACTGATCCAGAAGAACCATCGGTGAAATAGTATAATCACACCCGAGGAAAGTAGATCTGCTACCAGTGAGTAGATCCACGTTTCTTCATTGGCGCCATCCACTGTTACATCGGCAATCAGATCTAATCAGATCTACAAAAAAATCAATCACCATGGTTTCTGGCATTCGTAACGTTGATCAAGCTCTGGAGGATATTGAACGTGAGGGTGTTAACGACGGACAGCAGGTTCTGAGGGTTCCGCGTGATTCTACGCGTACCACCAGCAACCGTCCCTTCGTCACAACCCCTCACGGCCAGACTGAAACTCCTCCAGACGATCTCGCGTTACAAAATATGGCCGGCGCGAAACTGAAAGGACCAATGGGTCCAGAAGAAGAAACAAATGATCCGAATGAATGGCTCATAAACGAGCAGCGGCGTCTGATGGAAAAGTACAACGAAATGGTCAAACAGAAGAAGCTAGCCGACCAAACACAAAGGCAAGCGTTTGATAAGCAGACTACAAAGAGGCCGCGCGCGCCGGAAGAAGGACATTCTGTTCACACTGCACACACTGAGTTCAGTGATGAAGAAGTGCATAGCATGAGGAAGACGCGGGATACTCATGCAGGAGGCTCACAGCTCCGCGCGCCTGTGAACATGGCGCTTGGAGCCAGAGCAGATCTGGATCTGCACATGCCATACAGCCCACCGGTCAGAGGGCAAGTGGACGTAACCACACCCTACAGACCAGCCATCTTGGTAAAACACTCAAAGTTTACTGCGCGCATCGCGCAGGCTCCCATCCAGCACAAGACCAAGATGCCAAGTGGTCTGGGCAAATATGATGGCACAACAGATCCAGATGACTTTTTGCAAGGTTTCTATAACACGGGAAACCTAGAGAGCTGGACGATGCCAACATGGTGTCATATGTTTGCTCGCTGCCTCACGGGCGCAGCGCGGGTATGGTTCGAGAGCTTGCCGACTGGGCAAATTGATGGGTTCGAGGAACTATTAGAAAAGTTCCAAGCCCACTTCGTACAGCAGCGCAGGCACACGCGCGATCCTGATGACATCATGCACTGCGTACGCAGGAATGATGAAACGATTGAAGATTACATCACTCGTTTCAATCAGGAGTCCCTGGCAATCGGGGGTATAACTGAGCAGCTCCTGCGCGTGGCCTTTATACAAGGCGCGCGCAGTGATCAACTCCGCCGAGCTCTCGTAAGCAAAGATGGTATGCCCACCACTTGGGCAAAACTAATGGAAGCCTCGCGAGTCTTCGCGAGAAATGAAAAACAGATTGCCCAAGATAGGGCAAGAGAAAGAGCGCATCAGGCTGAATCACCGCGCAGCAAAGAGAAGAGGGCCAAACAGAACTCTGTATGGTCCAGGTTGCAGCCAACAAGTTTTTCTTCCGCAGAAAAGCAAGCGCAACCAAGCTCACCCCAGCCCCAAAAAGATGTTCGTAATCGCGGGGATGGTGACAAGAGGGAGGGCGGCAGAGATCCTAGCAGACCTCTGCCAAGAATATGGACTCCACTCACTAAAACACCTTCACAGGTGTTAAGTACTGAGAATGTTCAATTCAAGCCCCCCAAGCAACTACACTACAAGGGACCGCAAAACAGTGGCAAATATTGTGAATTTCACAGGTCCCCGGGCCACAACACCGACGCATGCCATCATTTAAAGGATGCGATCGAGAAGGATGTAAAATCAGGCAGGCTGGCTCACTTGGTGAAAAACCAAAGAATAGAAGATGAGCAACCGGAAGGAGCCTCTGCCAGCAAGAAATACAAAAGAATCTGTGTGGCTGAGGGGGGACGACAAGGGCAGACGTCAAAAAAGAGAAGCGCGCAAATCCACGGAGATTGGCGCGAGCAGCAAGTCATCTTCCCAAGAATCAGGGGAGGCCCTTCAATAAGCAGTCCTCTCGTCATCACCACACACATTGCTCATTACGAAGTGTCAAAGGTCCTGGTGGACACTGGAAGCGAATCTGACATTATGTACGAGCAATGTTTCAGAAAGTTAGACCCGGCAGACCAAGCGCGGCTCGAAATTGTGAACGCACCAATCTGTGGTGTTTCAAATGAAATCATCCATCCCCTAGGCCAGATTCAGTTTGAACTAACTATGGGGGATGATGAGCACAAACGAGCCGAAGTTGTCAACTTCTTGGTCTTGCCCACCACGTCATGCCACAATATGATCCTGGGTAGGGGAACGATTGCCCAATTTAATGCTGTACCGTCGCCAGCGCATGGCGCATTGGGGTTCCCTACACCAACAGGCGTAACATTTGTTTACCGCGATCATTTGTGCGCAGTGATAAGTACGCCGCGGGAAGGGAGAATGAAACTTCCAATGGCGGACAATGCGCCAGAGAAGTGGATTTTAAACCCAAAATTCCCAGAGCAAACGGTCACAATTGGCGCTACCATTTCAGACGAAACGAGATTGAGAATGAAAAAGATGCTCACAAAATACACGTCGGTTTTCGCGTGGCAACACTCCGATATGACGGGGGTCCCGCGAGACTTGGCGCAACATTCTCTTAACACGTTCAAGTCGGTGGAGCCACTTGCTCAGAAAAAGAGAATCATGGGGGATGAAAAGGCGAAGGCCATGAATGAGCAAGTGGAGGACCTGTTGCGCGCAAACATCATCCGCCTGATCCGATACCAGACGTGGGTAGCCAATCCTGTGATGGTAAAGAAAAGCAACGGGTCATGGAGGATGTGTATTGACTTCAAGGACCTCAACAAAGCATGTCCGAAAGACTGTTACCCCCTCCCAAACATCGACGCAAAGGTGGACTCCGTGGCGCCATTCAAGCTCAAATGTTTCCTGGATGCCTACAAAGGCTATCACCAGATTCAAATGGCACCACAGGACGAAGACAAGACTGCCTTCAAAACCGACAAGGGTGTTTTTTGTTACACAAAAATGCCCTTTGGTTTAAAAAATGCGGGCGCAACCTATCAGAGACTTATGGATTCGGTTTTCAGTGAACAAATCGGAAGAAATCTAGAGGTCTACGTTGATGATTTGGTGATCAAGAGCAGGGAGGAGAGACAAATGCTCAAAGACATCGAGGAAACTCTTCAGCGCCTAACGGAAGTTAACATGAAGCTCAACCCGAGCAAATGTACTTTCGGCGCGGAAGAGGGGAAATTTCTTGGTGTAATGGTCACTAAGGATGGTTTCAAGGTGAACCTGAAAAGGTGGAAGCCATCCTTGACATGCCTTCACCATCCACCATGAAAGAGGTTCAGAAGCTGAATGGTAGATTGGTGTCAATCAACAGGTTCCTAGCGAACCACGCCAGCAAATCTACTCCATTCGTTAACACTTTGAGGAATTGCTTGAAGAAGAGCCAATTCAAGTGGACGCCTGAGGCTGAGCAAGCTTTCAGTGAGATAAAAGAATGTCTCATAAAGCTGCCCGCCCTCACAGCTCCACTTCCTGGCGAAACCCTTACATTGTACTTGTCAGCTGGAGACCGCGCCATCGGCGCAGTATTATTGGTGGATCGCAAGGGGATCCAAACGCCAATATACTATGTGAGTCGGGTGCTGACAGACCCTGAGACGCGCTATTCCATCATGGAAAAGTTAGTTTTGTCACTAACACACGCGTCGCGCAAGCTTCACAGATACTTCAATGGTCATCCGATTGAAGTTCTGACAGGTTACAACATCCAGCAAGTCTTGCGACGCCCCGCGCTCTCCGGAAGGCTGACAAAGTGGGCGCTGGAATTGGGTGAACACACGATCACTTATAAGCCCCGTCCAGCAATAAAGGGTCAAGTTTTGGCGGATTTCATCACGGAAATCCCAGAGGGAAAGATTGAAGAAGCTCAGCGCGAGGTAGACCCTCCGCGAGCAAATGATGAAGAAGATGTTTGGAGGCTATTCACTGATGGAGCCTCCAACAGCAAAGGGTCCGGCGCAGGCCTCAAACTGGTGGACCCTGATAATCATGAATATACTTATGCTATTAGGTTGGACTTCAAGAGTACCAACAATGAGGCTGAGTATGAAGCCCTGCTGGCTGGTCTGCGCATTGCGCGCAAGTTTGGAGTTAAAAAGCTAGAGGCACATGTTGATTCTTACTTGGTAGCTGCACAGGTCAATGGCCTTTATGATGCCAAGGAGAACACCATGCCTCTATATCTAGAGCAGGCAAAAAAGCTCGTTGAGCAGTTTGACTTCTTCAAAATCATACACATCTCGCGCAGCGAAAACAAGTCCGCTGACGCGTTGAGTAAGATGACATCAACTAATTTTGATCACTTTGGCAAAGATGTCAGGGTGGAAGTGATGAGCAACCCGTCAGTGCAAACGCAATCGGTCCTTGTAATTCATACAACCCCTTCATCCTGGATAACTCCAATAATGGAATTCCTGAAGGAGGGGACGTTACCGGACGATCGCGCACAGGCGAGAAAGATAAGACACAAGGCGCAGAACTATGAACTACTTGATGGTACATTATATCGACGCTCTTATCTTGGACCGCTCATGAAATGCCTAGATGCTGAAGAAGCAAGCTATGTGATTAGGGAGATTCACGAAGGAATCTGCGGCATACACGCTGGCCCGCGCATGGTGGTTGCCAAGGCAATGAGCTCGGGCTACTATTGGCCAGGCATGTACTTGGATGCGCTAACAGAAATACAAAAATGCAAGGCATGTCAGAGCTACGCGCCAAACACCATGCGGCCAAAGAACAACTTGATTCCGGTGACCTCTGCATGGCCTTTCCACAAATGGGCCATTGATATCGTGGGGCCCCTGCCGCAAGCGCAAGGGCGAGTGAAATTTTTGGTAGTGGCGATAGACTATTTCACTAAATGGGTTGAGGCCAAGCCACTAGCAAAAATCACAGCTGAGGCGATGAAGCAATTTATCTGGAGCCACATCATTTGCCGTTTTGGCCTTCCTATGGAAATTGTGAGCGACAATGGCAAACAATTCACTGACAGGAAGATATCCAGCTGGCTCAAAGAATTGCACATCAACCAAATCTTCACTTCGGTCTACCACCCTCAGGGGAATGGCCAAGTGGAGCGCGCGAATCAAAGTTTGTTAAATGGGCTGAAGAAAAGGTTGGAGGGAGAATCCCATTCTTGGGTCGAAGAGTTACCTAATGTCCTGTGGGCGCACAGGACATTAAGCAAAACTAGCAATGGCGAATCCCCGTTCAGCCTAACCTATGGGACAGAGGCTATGATCCCAGCAGAAATTGGATGCCCATCCCATAGGGTACTCATGATGAGCAAGACTGATAACGAGCGCGAAAGAAGATTGGACCTTAACTTGCTTGAAGGGCGCAGAGAAACGGCTATCATCAATGAAGCCAGATACAAGAAAAAGATGGAAAAATATTATAATCAGCGCGTTAAAGAGTGCCACTTCAAGAAAAATGATTTTGTCCTTCGAAACAATGAAGCTAGCCGCGCAATACCCCCAGGAAAAATGTCCCCCAATTGGGAGGGACCTTATCAAATTTCAGAAGATTTGGGAAAAGGCGCGTACACTTTAAAAGATTTGAATGGAAAAAAGATACCGCGCGCGTGGAACGCGGCACAACTTAGAAAATGCTACATGTAAAAGTTCAAATATGTAATCAAGGCTTTTAAGCCATCATGAATGATGATTCGCGCTATCTTTCAATATTTGTTCTATTACCTTTGCATACATGTTTCACACTTCCTTTATTAATTTGGAGCAATATGACAACACTATATTGACTTCAAAACGAAATAAAACGAAGTAAAACATACATGCGCGAGCCTTAGCTCAAACGCGTTAACGAGTCTTAACTCTAAAACGTCAGGGCCTTAGCCCAAACCTACGAGCCTTAGCTCAAACACGTTAATGAGTCTTAACTCTAAAAACGTCAGGGCCTTAGCCCAAAACAAAGAGCCTTAGCTCAAAACACTCACAAACATCCATCCCGCGCAGCCTGATCAAAAAAATCCTTAAACACAACTAAGGCAAAGTACATGCCATATCATAGTTGTTAAGGTCTCAGGTCGAGGTCGCGCGCGGAATCATAGTGGATATCTGAGTAACACATGCTGACATGTAATGGCTAAAACTCATACTTCCATATTAAAACCGCGCGACCTCGACGCGCAAAAAAGGAATTGAGAAAAGATATCGCGCATGTCAGCATAAACAAGATACTGCGAAACCACTTACAAAATAGGACTATGGTTAAGTGAATAATTTCCTTACAACCTTGTTCTTATTTTAACGTGCAAGCATATCTTATATCTATACAAGCAAACATGAAGAGATGAATGGAAATGCGCAAGATGTGAAAAAGGGAAAACAAGTTTCATTCCATAGCGTTGAAATTTACAAGTATGATGAGTTACAAATTACAAATAAAAATAAAAACATGAATGGCTTCTCAAGTCTCCACGTTGACACTAGCCTCTTCATCATCCTCATCATCGCCCTCGGCATCTGGCGCAGCCTGCTCCTCTTCATCTCCTAACTGACCATAGTCAAGTTCTTCCTCCTCATTGGAGTCTTCTATCACGACGGTGTCAGGAGCAGATTCATTCGCCGCGCCAGAAGCGCTGGCAGGGGCAACATCCCCCGCGCCAGCATCATCGCCACCAGCCCCCTCGCATTCATCGAGCAACTTCTTTAGCGCGTCGAGGTCGGGCTGGTCAGCAAGCGCAGCAATCTGCAAATCAATAGAAAAGTACTGAGTACAAAACACTTGGAAAATTAATCAAGTAAAACTCATTAAGGTCAAGGTACCTGCACAAGGATGGGGATGGGAGTACTCATATACTTCTCCCCCACCGCGGCCATGTCCGCGCAGGCCGCGTCGCTCTTGTAAGGGTACTCGGATGGGTTCTTCTTCAACATACCATATTCGTACCCATCCGTAAACCCTTCAGCTTGACCCACCAAGCGCGCGGCAGCATTGCAGTCCATCACAAGGGCCTGAAACTCGGCGGAATATTTCATCGCCAAAGCGCAACGAGTCATGCCCTGTGACACCAGCCATTGGCGATCCTGCGCGAGGCCAGCAACAGACGTCTCGAGGGCAGGAACCTGTGAGTTTAATAACTCAACAGTTTCCTTGGTCTTTTTTAGCTCCTCTTTATCAGACGCTGCTGCCGCCAAAATTTCTTCTTTCTCCGCCTGCGCAGTATCAAGTGCTTCCTGGCTGGACGCTGCCGTCGCCAAGGCCTCATCTCTATCGGCCTGCGCGGCCGCCAACTCCTTCTTTAGGCGCGCGACCTCACTCTCCAGTGATGATTTCTCAGTGATACTCTGGACGATAGCTTGGTCACGCGCCTCAGCCTGCTGTTCCAAGACACGCACTCTCCGCGCGTACTTGGCAACTTCGGCCTCCGCCACCTGCTGCTTCTCCCGCGCAGCCTGGAGCTCATGCCCGCGCTTAATAAAGGCGGTGTTGGCACTTGCTCTATTTTCGCTGAGCTCCGCCTGGAGTTTCTCAGCTCGTGCGCGAGCATCAGAAAGGTTCCAGGCAGCCACCTTAGCCTCTTGCTGGGCTGCCACAAGAGCATCGCGTACTTTAATATAATCGCGATGAAGCTCTTGGGAGGCAGCAAAGAAAGCTGACCCAGCGAAAATGTGATCGTTGAGCAAGTCAGCGCGGGTGCGCTCCTCCTGATACCTCCTTTCAGTAGGAGGCACGACATGAGCCCAGAAGTCCTCGCATACGCCCATGGATTGGAAGGAACTGTCTTCATTAATATTCCATCTCGGGCGATAAACGTGGTCACCTTCCTACAAAACACAAGAAATGTTCTAAGTCATAAAACATACTTATATGGAGGTACGCGCAGCGGAGCAACAAATTAAAACATACCTGCGGGGATGAAGCAGAAAAGTCAGCGCCAGCCCCACCAGAAGTATGCGCTGCGAAGACTTGTGGCATCGCAGGGCTGGCGCGGTCTCCCAAGGAGTCTTCAGCTTGAGCCCCCTCATCCTCCTCATCTTCTTCAATAGGCCTCTTCTCCTGCGACCTGGAGGGCTCCAAACCAGCCTCGCGGAGAGGGCTGCGCGTAGGAGGAGGCGAGGGAGGTCTCGACGCCGCCTGTTCGGCGCGCAATACGGCTTCCTGCTCCTTTGTAATCCCAATAAGGGGAGACTCAGCACTAGCAGGAGCAGGACCAGAACCAGCGGCGCCGGCAACGGCGCCAGGAGTGTCGCCAGCAACTTGTACGCCAGCTACAACTCCTATGAACAAATCAACAAGGAAAATTGGTTTACGACTGGATCCAAAAGAAAAAATTCAGGAGACAAATGTGCAAAACATACCTTGGCGCAATTCTGTTCGCGCGGCGAACATCGCCATAAAGTTCATTCTACCCTTCTCAGAGGGTAGAACGGGGGACTTCGAAGCAGACCCCGGCGCAGCCTCAGCACCTTGTGGCGCCTGCGGCTGATCTACAACCGTCGCAGGTCCTGCAAACATTCAAAGGAGCAAAGGTTTA
This sequence comes from Bidens hawaiensis, assembly GCF_021521415.1. NCBI lineage: Eukaryota > Viridiplantae > Streptophyta > Magnoliopsida > Asterales > Asteraceae > Bidens > Bidens hawaiensis. Next base: position 614,287 of record NW_027492076.1, on the reverse strand, counting down.
ATAATAATTCAATCAGATGAAGATAAGCAAACTATACCTGTCGCAGGCGCGGCACTGCTTCTCTCTTCAGCCGCGCGAACGGAGGAGGTGACGCCACCATACCTCAAGTGGACAGGAGGTCTGCCCACTTTCACAGGCAGGGAAGCTAAAGAACCCATGGTGGTAAACACCTGGGTTTCCTTAGGTCCCTTCGTTTGAGCATGGGGATGAGCGACAGGGGTGTCATCTTTCTTTTGTCTTTTACTGCCCCCTGCGCCTGATTTCCCCTTAGCTTTGCGCTTTAGTAGGGGCGCCTCCTCTTCCTCCTCCTCCTCCGCGAGCTCCAGCTCGTAGTTCTCCAGCGCATCTACAATACATGTAACACAAGTGTTAGCAAAATTTGGTATTCTCAAGGAATAAACATAAGTGTGAAGGCTTACCAGGCGCGTCGCCATCAAAGTCAAATTCCAGATCCACTGGGATGAACATGTCATCGAAGCGATCTGGGAAACAAACCTCCCCAGCGCCAAGCGCGACGGAGCCACCCTCCACTTGATCATCATAAGCGGCGTGGATATAATCCTTGGTGACTGCGCAAAAACAAGTCAACTGATATCAGAAAAAGAATTATGTTCGCGCAGAAAAAGAAATAAAGCAATGAAATAAACTTACACAACCCGTCGACTTGGATAACGGGCTCAAGCGCGCTGTCGGCCCATAGCTTACTCATGCCGACCCCCACCAGCGCCTCCTCGCAAATTTTCTTCGCGGGGGATGGTTCATCGGTCAGCTTCTTAACCCAGCCGCCAGTTGGGTTCTTAATAACATCCGCATCCGCGGGCGCAGAATCGATTGCGCGCATCGTCATGCGGATGGGGATTACGCCGGCCCTAATGTAGAAGAACCTCTCAGACCAGTCATGAAGGCTCTTGAATGAAACAGTGGAGCACTTCACCTTCTGACTGCGAGGAATAAAAGAGATCCAATTGTCTTGGATCTTGGCCTTATAAAAATACTGAAAGCGCCGAGGGGTAGGCTCCTCGCGCTGGGATTTGCACATGAACTCAAAGTGAGTCATGCGCACGAGTCCAAAAGGATGGACTTGGGATATATGAATCCCATAGAACTGTAGCAGTGCACCCACAAACCTTGTAATCGGGAGACGAAGGTTGCAGTGGGTGAAAAAATGGCTATATAGGGATATATAACCGGCAGGCGGGTCCGCCGCCGATTGCCCGGCCTCAGGCAACATGCAGCCAAACAGGGTGGGAAAGCCCTGAGAGGCGATAAGGCTGTCAAGATCAGCCTGCCTCAATTTGCAGGGGATTTCATTCCACCTCCTCACCACCTTGGTCCTCCTTACCTCCTCCGATGAGCCCTCAGCAACCTTCTTCCCCTTGCCTTTCTTCTTCAACGTCGACATCACTACGGATTTAACGCGGCGTTTTCGGGAGACGATTGAAGTGATCGACAGGTTCGACGAGTCCGAGCTAGCAGACATACAACTGTCAAATCTAACAACGGAAACTTCTGAACAACAGATATTTCAGAAGACAAAGAAAGAAAAAATCAGAAGAGAAAACAAGAAGATGAAGGATAAAGAACTCCAAGGGCTGGCTTTTATAGGCCGAGGAGAGAGAAATTTGGGTGCTGAACGGACTTCACGCGCCCCCACTCGCAGGTAATAGCCAACGCGAGCGCGACACGTGTCCCTGACAACTGTGTGAGAGGACACGAAAAGAAAAGTACGGCGGGTGCCAGACTTCACGCGCCCCCACTCGCAGGTCTTGGCCAACACGAGCGCGACACGTGTCCCTGACAGCTTGTGAGGGGACACGAAAGGCAACTGTAGCACCTCGAGCACACGAAATGTCTGACACGTCTCCATCACTGACCCACGTCAGCAACCGTCACGTACATGGACGATTCGTTTCAACCAAATGGATAGAACTTCGCGCAATGATGGAAACAACCAAGAAAACGACAAAACACCTTTTAAAAGACCAAATTAGTAAGTCTAATATCTATCTTACCGCGCTCGCGCGAGATAAGACACACATTAGACTGGGGGGGCTTGAAGTGGTATGTACCCGCCTCAACACCGACCAAGGCAGGTCAACCCACAAGATAAACACATTATGAAGGCACAAAGCCAAAACCTATGCGCATGGCGCATACAAAACATGCTCAGGCATCATCTGCCCAGGCACACATATGCTCGCGCATCACATATGCGCGCGGCGCACCAGCGCGCGGCGCATATCACATGCTCGTGCATATCACATCTGCGCATGAAATATCTGCGCGTGAGAATAAAGAGAAGACTTCGCGCATCCTCAGGATGGGCGCATATCACACATGCACATAATCGACCTCGCCCTTACCCAAATCAGGATTAGGACAACCTTGATTGTGCACGTCAGACAACCTTCCAGAAGGCATCTTTTTAAGGAATAAGAATATGCTGATGTTGACAGCTGCCAAATGAAAGGTCGACAACTCAGCATGACACATGTGCTACCACGTGATTACAACCAACGAGAAAGCGCCAGGTGTCCCAGAGGACACGTGGCGCAATGCGATTGGAGGAGGCCAACGAGGTTGAGCCTAATCAGTGGAAACCCTAGCACTATAAATACAGCATCAACTCCACTTTGATGAGGACATTGATACTCAATCATTGACAGTTACAGACACATTGATTCACATTGAAGCATATTCAATCACACAATCATACAGAGTAACAGGAGTATTCAGCTATTAAGCAATACTCTCCCAATTCCCTTACTCTCACATTATTATCTTCTCCTACACATACTTATTCTCACGCCGGAGGGTTACCCCAAAGAGGACCCCTCTGTCCCTTTCTGAGGGGTAAGTAACGGCGCTGTTCATTTTGTAGGTGGAAGAACACTGATCCAGAAGAACCATCGGTGAAATAGTATAATCACACCCGAGGAAAGTAGATCTGCTACCAGTGAGTAGATCCACGTTTCTTCAATCTCCATTTCCCATGTTTTCACAAGATTTTGAACTTGCTCTTCCAATGACCCTTTTGGCCATATCTTAACAACCAAAATATACATTTCACTTTGCACTTTTATTATTATGGTATTATTAGTAGTATTATTATTCAAGCTATTTGTATAACTAATATTTTCTCTCTATATATAAATAGTGTGTTATGTACAAGTAAGAAATACTCAAAATAAGAAAGCATACAAAGATAGTTGGACATAACATACGTTACATAAAATGAGCACTCTCTCTTTTTTTCTTAATCTCTCATTTCTTATCACTAGTCGTTTTCTTATCATATTTATTTAAAGTTTCTTTTTACAAGAATATATATACATTGTAATTGGTTTGAAGAAGACACGAGATTCAGTTAGCATCGATCATTCACATAACTTGCATTTAAATTTTCTGAACTTGATGCTCTTAAACTCGAGTGACCCTTGAGGTGATCCATACGACCGACCACCTTTGCAACTTGAAAATTTTACAAGTTTTATACAAGTTCTATAGGTTTTATATTCCCGAATCGATATTTATGTTGAAAAAAAGTTATAAAAGTGAGAGAGAATTAATTAAAAGACTTATAACCTTGGTTCTCCCTTCTTCAAATAGTTTGTTGACCACATCAAAGTTTGGTGGTACACCATACTTCCATGTGGTGTTCTTCTCCCCTTCTCCACTCAAGAAGCATCTGTACTTGTCTACATCTGAACCTTGATATTGATCCATCTTTGTGGTTAGTTCTTGATGATATATACAACATATGATCTCACCTTATATAGGAAGTGGATGAGTTAGGGTGGGGCCTAGCTAGCACTAGGGGTGTTTGTGATTGTTTATTCAAATAGTACCCTTTATAAGAGTCAGTGTAGGGGGGATAGCTAGCACTAGTTGTATACTTTGTATACATAGTGTTTGGATGTACTTGTGTGTTAACAGTTGTATACGTCGGGCCCGTTCTTTTCACGGACTTTCTATAAAGGAATTGGAATTGGAATTGGATTTGGAATTTGAATGGAATGGAATGTTTGAGAATCCTTTTCATGTGTTTGATTGGTTAATATGTATTGGAATTGGAATCTTCTTCATTCTCGGTTTTTTTTAGAACGAGGACAACGAAGGAAACGTTTTAGTTTTTTTACATTTTTCGTTTTTGATTTATACTTTGAGTTATGATTTTTTTATTAATTTTTTTGAATTTTTTTTAGGGGTTTGTTTTCCATAACAATCTTTTCAAATAGGTGGGATTTTAAAATCCCATGAAATGTGGGATTTGATGGGATTTAGTTTCTATTCCCATTCTTTCATTTAATGAAACGAACATATCAATTCATGAGATTTAAAATTCCATTCCTTAGAATTTCTTCCAAATCCTTGAAACGAACAGGACCATAGTGTTCGGAATTACCTATGTATTGAGGTTTATATTGTCAAAAATGTATTGATGTAAAACCTCATTTAAAATATAACAAAAGTCATGAACTATTTAAGTTTGTAACCTATTTAACCATTTAGCGAAAAAAAAATTGATCAGCTTATTTTATTGTCATGTTTGGTCACACACTTACACTATACGAATGGAACGAACCGTTACTTTGTAATGTTTGACAGAGGGAAAAAAAAAACAAGAAATGGAACACAATTCATTCAAAATGATTAAAAGTATATATCTCAAAATAAAGAAAATATAAAATTTTTCACAACATTATCCAAATCCGTATCGCGCGCGTCTTCTATGGGTTGTGATTTGGCTAACGATTTAGTGCCTTCATCAACTGCCCATGGATCATTCGACATGTACACTTCTCCGTGCAATACTTCATTTCACGGGGCAAACTCCTCTTCCGACGAGGTTATTGGATCCTCAACGACCGATAGAGGGATTGGATCTTCATTAGGCAAAGGGATTTAATATTCGACGGTTGGTTGGATTGGGGTTTGTTTTCTAGTGGTGGTTTTGGAACTAGGAAAACATCATTTAGTCGATTTGCCATGAGCACAAAATGAAAACGAAAGTTGAACAGTGAGGATGAAAGCTAAGAAGTGTAGTTATAGTCGCTCAGTCGTTTAAACGCTAGTTTGAATATTATTTTATAATAAAAATAATAGAATATTAGTTGATATTTTTATCTTTATATAGCTTGATCCGTTGCGCTCCAATTAACACATTTAAATACTATGGAAACCCTTTGTAGAAATCGGTCTCATGCCTTTAAATCTCATAAGCCCTTTTCGCAATTAAGTTATACATCGTGTTCCCTCTTGATTAATTATTGAATCTGTGTTGGTCATTAAATCAACATAATCAACACCTGACAATAGTTTTCTAACAAATGCAAAATAAGAAAATAAAATAAAAATTTTTTGAATTGAAGATCGAATGAGTTGGTCACTCATAGGCAATGACTAACCATTTCCCCAGATATCAACGTAACTTAATACACTCAAATATTGTTTTGTCTATATGTATTCTTCCATGAGGTCATGACTAATTTTGATTTAATCGAAAACTTTTACAACTTTGCATTTAAAAATTGAATCACAAAGATTCAATAAGACTATGATAAACATATATCACAAGAAAAGTCAAATAGCTTTAGAAAAAATTCATAAGAGAAATGGCACACGACTTTTAAACTTCAAATCAATGTCTGGAAAATTTGTGAGGAACATAAAGACGGACTTAATCAAAAACTTTTACAGCTTTAAAAAAAACATATAAAACTTATAAACAACATAAACACTAATTTGAACCAACAATAAAACTTTTAACTTCACAGCCAATACTAAATCACAAGGTTCAAGAGTATACTATATAATACAAAGATTTGTAAATATCTCTAGAAAATAGGAGATAAATTTGTTTTGCATTTTGAATAGGTTATCGGTTCCTATAATAGATAGAATTATCAAGCATAATCGTTATGATTGTTTCATTTGTTATTATACGGACTCAATATGTTAACCTAACAACTAATGAACCGACTATTTCTAATACAGATTCCACCTATCAAACAGTTACAAGCCAATCCCTATACTTATTGTAACATTCGTTAAATTTCAAACCCGAAACCCAACCCGTTTTAAACTTTTGGATTTCCGTATTTAGTAAGCTCTATTGTTAACTTATAATAATATTATTCCATCTTTACGATTTTAATCCTAAACTCCATTTTATGTATTTTATACGTTAATTGCATTTTATTCAAGTCTAGGGTATTTTACATGTTTTCATGTTTGATCTTCCATTAACTAGTTTTAACATCATTTTAAATGATTTCAAAGGAGTTTCAACTCATTTTTATGATAATAAACTTATTTGAATATATTCCTTACGTTTCAACCCAACTTTTATGATCATTTTAAAGGTTTTGAATGTAAATACGAGCTTATGTTCTTGTAGATTTGCAAGACTCGTGTAATGTTATATAATCTATTCAAATATCATAATTTATTCTTTATCAACTTCACTAGCTTCTAATAATATCTACAAAACAATTTAGGGCCAAAATCTTGGTATTTTGCTATTGAAAGGAGTTTGAAATTATACATCAATGTAACAATATCCATAGGTTTATAATGACAAATGTTCAATCAGAATAAAAATTGTACAAGTGCTTACATCGTATATATATGATTATTAAAAATACCAATAATAAGAATAAGAAACACTAATATAATGACAACAATAACATAAATAAGTCAAATTAGACTAATAATTTAACACATAACCCATTGGCAAATAAGAATCCATAGTAAGGACAATCCTCCTCGTATAACCATCATACATATAAAATCGGCTTACTGTTCACTCACAAGAAAAATGTAAAAATGTGTTTCTTTGTCTCATCTGTAATCATTATGAGAATGAAATTGCCATTAACAATAAAAGTAAACTTTAGAGCATCCCCGATAAAAATGTCCGTATGCTTTAGATCATTAAAATCCAATTTTGCTTAAATTCATATAACGAGGGATGGAGTATGTGTGGTGTAGTTGTAGGAAGCATGAGTTTCTCAATGGAGACCCAAGTTCAAACCCCATTTACAACACTTTGGGGGGGCATGGGTGGCTCAGTGAATGAAGACCGGGGATCTTTGTTATCTCCAGTTTGATCCTGATGGCGTCTGGGTTTTGCCACCAGCGGGCCTTCGGGCGGGTGAGTTTTCTTCAGAACTGGAGATAACTTGGAGGCGATTAAGGGTTCTGTACGATTGGGTTGGATCATATGACGGCAGCCTTTTGCTATTGGGTAATCTCATACGAATTCCAGGCTTAAAAAAATAAAAAGAAAAAATGAGGGATAAAATATAATATTTTGAACTTGGAATCTTGTTTGACAAGCGCCTAAACCCAACTTGGAATCTATTATTGCATCACATCTTGGAACTCATCAGTTGGAAGCTGCGTTTTTGAATATCAAAGGCACCAGACATGCATTAGATCCGTCCTTCGATGGACAGTGCTGATCTACCGCCGGATAATTCAAATCTCCACCGTTCATTCAACGCCACAACGACGTCGTCTTCATCTTCGTCTCCTCCAGACTTCCTCCGCAACGTACAAGCTGCCTTCAAGCGCCACCGTACGTACACACATTTCCTTTATATCTTCACCTGTTTTGTTCAATTTCAGTTTAATTATACTACGAACTGCAGATTAGGTCTAATTCAGTTCCATTATCTTACGGCTTCAGTTATTATGTGAAATTAGGGTTTCAGTTTTGGATTAGACATTTAAACTTCACTTTTAGTTCAGATCAAACAAGTAATGATTACTTACTAGAATGATTATGAACACATGTGAAAGGACAAAAGGGTAAAATGTTCATTCATCGTCATTTTGAAGCTTAGTGGTTAACAGGTTTGCTGACCGATTCAAAGGTGTCATTCTGGTGAACCAAACACACTTAATGTTGGCTCATTCAGAGGTAACCTATTAATGGGATCATTAAGAGGCTACCAAACGACCCCTTACTGTACCATAGATACGCACATGCATTAATAGTGTACGTAATTTAGGGCTGTACTGCTATTTTAGAGGTTGTAAATTCATGTTTGCGTTTCAATTATAATGTGAGATGCAATTTTCAGGGGCTTATTATGAACAAAGATTGATATTCATCTCTTTCTAATGATTACAGTTGTTTAGTTTATGGTTTATTGGGTTACTTAGTTTTAGAATACATTGCTGCTATTTTATAGGAAAACACTTATTTTAGCTTGTAAGTTGCTGCAGGTATGATGCCGCAGATACAACCAAGGAGATTAGTGGCTAGACGGGAACCAATAAGGAGCTCAGATCCAGAAATAAACTCCAAAACGGGAGCCGGGTCTCATAATGTTTTGCTGAGTGATGTTTCAATCACTCCACCTACTATATCTGGTCAAACCAACAATGAAGGCAACTCTATCTCAATCCATGCTGATAGAGGTCAACCCAGTACTGGTTGTACAAGCAGTGATGCAATTGTGTCCTCATTAGAACATGAACGTGGTCCATTGGTCGATGGTCCCAAGAAGGTTCAGTTTGCATTGCAAAAGAATACAATTTCTCATGGTAATATATTGCTAGCCTTCTCGTGATATATTATATTAATGTCGTTTTATGAGCATGCTTTATGATACGTACCTATCAATGAGAATTATTTAAGTAATTTAGATTTCCGGTTTCTATCACTTAACTAGTTAGATATTTCATTTCTTTTGCATCTCTTCTAAAAATGTGAAACTTGAAGGAAAATCAGTTTATACGTTTGCGCAGAGTTTAGTAATTATTACCATTTATCGTGCAAACTACAAAATGTTTGTGCAGGGTCTGATGATCACATGGACTCAGGAACAGAATCAACAGACAAGTTATTGACTCATATGAATTCACTTGCATTGACAGATATGGAAAGCAACGGAAGTAATCAGCTGGACGTCTCATCTGCTATCAATCAAGATACAAGGGTCCAGAATTTTAACAAAATGGATGTTGGTCTTTGTTTACAAACCAACAATGAACGACCTTCGTCACATATAAAGAGTACAATAGGCGTTCAAGATCAGATTAAACCTTTCAGAAACTTCTTACAAAGTGATTTTAGCCATAACATGACCCAATCATCAGTTGTCGGTTCATCTTGTGCTACAACAACGTTAGTGAATCCAGAATATGCTCCCATGCTTAGCCCAAGTACCCACTGTTCCCGCCCTCAAAACAATAGTTTTCAGCCTAGTGAATGTTCTAATGTACAAGACCAACCTATGACACGTGTAGATAAGGAGCCAAAGTATAATAACAATATGGTATCTGATTGTGTCAGATCTTTACTTCCCTCTGCTGATGTGGGCCCTCACCCTGAAAAGAGAAACGAGCTTTCTAAGAATCAACAAGGCCAAGAAGGGCACAGTGGCATGACTAAAAAGGATGCATATTGTGGTGATATTACTGATATTCAATCTCAAGCTCCTATAACAGATGACCAGTTTTCCAATGTGAAAACGGAATCTCATAAATCTGAAAAGAAGAAAAAGACTGATGTCAGCAAAAGTACTGGTAAGAGAAGTTATGATTCTGACTTGTTTTTCAAGGTTAATGGGAAGTTATATCAAAAGCTTGGAAAGATAGGTAGTGGTGGAAGTAGTGAGGTTTATAAAGTCATTTCTCAAGATTGCACGATTTATGCATTAAAAAAGATAAAGCTTAAAGGACGGGACTATGCCACTGCGTATGGATTTTGTCAGGAGATTGAATATTTGAACAAACTCAAGGGAAAGGACCACATTATTCAACTCATTGATTATGAGGTATTTTTTCTTGACTTGTAATGACTTATGAAATTTAGAAAGCTTTAGATTCTAGTTCATAGAACAGAGGATGGAAGTACATGCAGCTTTTAATGTGAAATAACCCATTGTTAGGCCACAAGAACATTGCCAAATTATGATCTGTCTAATACTCTAATTAAACTAATAATAATTAAACAAACTAAATGACTCATATGCCCCTGACCCATTTGGTTTGTTCTACAGCCCCAAGTTTTGAACCTACTTTACACTTGTTTTTACTGTGAACAAAACACGATTAAGGCCAACAACTTTTTATTAAAAACTAGACAGGATCAGTTAATTTGTGATTTGTCCCCTATACTGGTAACATATGATAGAACAAAACAATGTATGTTGTTTGCACGTGATCTGTATTCATATCAATTTCATTCAACAATAGCACATGAACATGGTGCCATTTTAACATGCACCATTTTTGTTAGGTGACAGATAAGGGTTTGCTGAAGGAAGTTATGAGTGGTTGCGAGAGTAACAAAGATGGGAAAGTGAAGGATGATGGATACATATACATGGTACTTGAATATGGTGAAATTGATCTGTCTCACATGTTGTCCCAGAAATGGAAGGAGCTAGATAAGTCAAAGTTGACCTTAGACGAGAACTGGCTTCGTTTTTATTGGCAGGTACTCTTTAATTCCTTGAAACATTTCTTTCTAATCATTTAATGGAATTTTCTTAAAGTGATAAAAAATAGAACTCGATAATCATTTAATGGCTTGAAATGGTTTTCGAGCTGAGGGTCTCTCTGGAAGCAACCTCTCTATCCTTTGGGATGGAGGTACGGTTTGCCTACATCCCACCTTCCCTAGACCCTGCTAACAGCTTTGCTATTGGTGGGATTTATGCTGGGTATGGTTGTTGTTGTTGTTGTAGACTATGAAGTGGATACTTTGCAATGAATCTAATATGTAATGTCTTTCCAATGAATGCCAGCAAATACTTTTAGCTGTCAAAACCATACACGAGGAACGCATTGTGCACTCAGATTTGAAGCCAGCTAATTTTCTCCTTGTTAGAGGATCCCTAAAGCTAATTGATTTTGGTATTGCCAAAGCAATTATGAGTGATACAACAAACATTCAACGAGATTCTCAGGCTAGTCTATCTACAACCTACTTATGTTTTATGTTAAACGAGGCAAAATTTTAAAATATTGAAAAAGGAAACGGGTAAAAAGTGGGTCGAAAATCTAAAGTTACATAATGTGTATATATAACAGAGCATGCAACCTTCTAATTTGTTTTATTTAAAGTACTAGATTATTGGGGTAATGTAATTTCTGTAATCATATCTGAGAGTATTTATATGTAGAAAACATAAAAAAAATTGGACAGAAAGTGTCTCGGGGTTAACGTCCGTTTTGACTCAAAGTTACTCGTTTAATTTGATCTTCCTACTCACGCATGACTTACCCATTTTGCCACCTCTAGGCTTGTAAGCAAATCGAATGAACACAAACGTGCTTGTCTTCGTTTGTTAAGCATAAACGAACAGTTCACAAACGTAAACAGGCGAACATATAAAAAACAAATATTGTAGCTAAACCCTATTAAAATAAAAGTGAACAACAATGTCTTGGGCTTAAAAAGTTATTAAATTTAGAGTAAATTGTAACGAGTCTAAAGAGTTTTAAAAGAATATATTAACGAACGCAAGCGAACAAACTAAAACAAAGCGTAAGCGCACTAACTTAAAATACATAAACTAATAACAAGCAGGAATGAACGAACATAAAGGAATTTAAATGAAGGAATGTAAACGAACCTACACGAACAAGACATGTGTTCATGTCGTCTGTTTATTGAATGGACGAACATAAAAAAAAATAATTAAAAGTCAACTTGTGAAATGGGTTGACCGGGTGACCAGGTCAAAAGTCGCTTGAAAGTGTATTCAATCCTCCTAAAGAATTTTCTCAAAACACAGGCTTATTATTGAAATAATAAAGTTCTAATTATTTTTACTTTATTGGAAGAAAACTGTTTTGGGTCAATCCAACCATACAAGAATAATGATCGACCGACCCGTTTTCTGCAGGTAGGTACATTGAGTTACATGTCACCCGAGGCATTCATGTGCAATGAAACCGACGCACACAGCAACATAATAAAATGCGGTCGTCCATCCGACATTTGGTCACTCGGTTGCATACTTTACCAAATGGTATACGGAAGAACACCCTTTTCAGATTACAAAACATTTTGGGCAAAGTTTAAGGTTGTTACAGATCCCGATCACCAAATCCAGTATGACCCTCTGTCAAATCCACGGCTTCTTGATTTAATGAAAAGGTGTCTGGCGTGGGATCGCAACCAAAGATGGAGAATACCACAACTTCTTCAACACCCGTTTCTTGTGCCTCCTGTTTCGTTACATGAAGATAAACGTAGTACACTTGCTCAGTTTGTTTCTGAATATTGTACTCAGAATCCAAAAGGTTTGATGTTGTGTACCCGACTTGAGCAACTGTTTAACGACCCATTAGCGTATGTGACAACTGAGGAGTCGGTATCAATAGAAAAGAAACGTGTGCCGGCTTTGTTTTATGAAATGAAGAAGCTTTGTGGTCAACTGGAGGAGTTAGCTAGTTCGGAATTAGACTTAAAATGATGATCAAGATCCTGTTGGTGGTGTATTTATGTTGTGATTAAGCTATAACAGATTATAAGACTAGTTTGATAGAACATTAAAAATGCATTAAAGAGTTGTTGTATCATCTTCATTATCGTGTCTAGAATACTAGGCTAGATATTCAAAGATTATTCTCGAACCAGCTTGTTGTATCTGTGTTTGTCGAACTAGATCGACATGCCAACCTGCTTATAACAAACAAGAAAAGAAAAAGAAAACATACATTCTTTAAGGTATGCCCACTAGCTCCATCTAACCCTATCTACTAAATTACTATGGCACATTTCACTGGCGAATACAATTTTTTTTACGAGGGACAAAGCATTGGTTGAGTCAAAACTTTTAGGGTACAAATACGTTAGGTAAAAATAATAAATTAAAAGAAAATGTGAGTGAATATATAAGAATATATCTAACACAAGTAAGCAAAGTATTCGGATTACCAGTGTGCATAACTTACATAACACAAAACTAACACAAAATTTGTGAGTTTGAGCTTAGTCTAAATGGGTTGAATCTGTAAATATATTTGGCTAAATGGTTAAATTCATGTTAACTCGATAGGTTCGTAAGTTGACATTATTAACTCATTTATTTATAATGTATTTTTTATGCCAAAGTTAAAAAAAATAAATTGACACAATGTTAAAAAAAATCATTTTTTTGGGTTTCTCTTACACCTAGACATTACAAATAGCAAACTTTGCTATGTGAGTTATGAATTTTATTTGGTATGCTGTCTTTTTTTATTTCTTCAGGTTAAACAAATCTTGTTTGTGTTTACATAAAAAAAATACACGTGTTGTGTTCTAAGTTCATATCGCTACTTTTGTCTCATCCTACCCGCCAAGCTCATGAACTTCACCCGTTTAACACAACCCAACCTATAAATACTCCTAGCTTGAACCATGACAGAAAATGGCTCCAAGACGAACAATATGGCAGCAGTAATCGGATGGTACGGACCTCTAATCGATCTCTCGGACGCATCTTCTCACACCGGCCACTTCGTCCAACTTCTCGTCCTCCTTCACAAGTCCGTTCCTGTTCAGGTACTTTTAACACTTTCCAAACCCTAACTAACTTTTCATTCACATATTAATTATTAATCCCATAATTCCACAGTATAAAACCTCAGGCGGCGGCAAAGTAATCAGAACCGACATTCAAGTCGGAGACGATACACGGCCTTATTTCCCCGTATCGATTTGGGGCAAACATTCGGAGTCGGCTTTGAATGCCGGTAACGTCATTTTGTTACAGAGTAAGTTTTAAAGTTTCAATAATAAGTTACTTAAATATAATTGAGTTACTATAAGATTTTTTTTTTTTGGTTAGATGTGAAAGTGACACAATTTGGTGATGCTGTTGAGGCGAGAACAGTTCACCAGTCTTCCATAAAATGCTTGATTGACAGTTACGAGTCGATATGTTCTGAAGGTCTTCACGATTCCCCTAACATTTGCAATAACAGATTACTAAATTGTTACGTAAATAGTTTCGGTATTTTTTATATGGCATCATGACAAAATATTTAGTAAATGGAGGTTTTAGTTTGTTTGTATAGGTGTAGACAACTTGATGAAGGTTCAGAATATTGGAGTTGCATCTAAGGAAAAGCTTAAGAAAGTTATCGAATGGGTGTTGCATGTGGAACCGATTCTTTTTAAGCGTCCGTCACACGATTTCAAGGTATTGTTGTGCATATTCACTTCCCTTTTTTTTTAAATACCTAGACTATTATTATCATTGTTTTATTTATTGTCTTTAGCCAACGGATCCGTTAAAGGTTTCTGGTTTTCTATATGTTGAGGGTTTCTCCTCTACTTTAATCACAGTTTTCAGATATATTATTGTTCCAGTCTCTTTTACACGTATTAGTATTAGTCTCTCCTTAAATGTTAAGAGGATGAGAGCTGAACTTATGACCATTCGTAATAGACAAACAAGTTTAATGTATAATGAGAGTTTCAAATATATCCCTAGAAACTTCCTAAATATTATGTTTATGAAAACCAAATTCTACGTATCACATATTCACATACATCCTTATAAATTTCTTAACTACCATATTTGTTCAAACCAAATTCTGTATATCATATAAATCCCTCTTTAAAAATCAAAATATTATGTATATTCATTTTAATTAATAAAAAGAATTCATTGTATGACCACTTTACTATTATTTTTCTAAGACTTTTAAAATTTCATATATGCCCTTTTTTTAACTCATTTTTTACTGCTTTTTTCAATTACTGCCAGAATTTATTGTTTTTTCAGCATTTTTCACTGCGATTTTCAGCAACATTATACTGAGATATCTGGCATTTCTTACAGTTTCTCTGCAATCTGAAGCAATTTTTTACTGCTTTTAATATGAAAAAATCAGTAAAAAAACTACTGTAGGTTGCAGAAAAACTTAAACAATACTGGAAATTGCAGTAAAAACTTGCTAAAGTCACAGTAAATTTTGCAGTAAAATCAGAGGAAAAATTTACATCTGTGCTTGATATTAACTTAATTCTATAATAAAGTTGTTTTTGACTTTTGGTTCAGAGGAATCAAAAATCAGCAAACTGGAAATTACCCGAGGAGACACAGCATAAGGAATCTTTATCTCTAGCAGAAGTATCCAATCTAACCAATTCATGCAACGCGTCTTTTTTTGCTTCTGTTAGTGAAATGTTTCTACCTATGATTTTTCCTGAGTCCGAGGAAGAAAGAATGTTTATCAGAAGCAGAATATGCTCATCTGCTTATAGAAACCTTACGGAAGATCTCATTTGCACAGGCTGCCAGTTATGCGGGGCCCCTCTAAATTCTGAATTTGGGTATGCATAAAGTTTTGATTTTTAGTTATCTTTTTGTTATTTGGTTTTGATAATACTAAAATGTTTTTAATGCTTTGTGAATCCAGATCGAGAATTGAAGAAAAAACCGTTCCTTTGTATTGTCAAATAAGTTCAAATTGGCTTCATGTTTTAGGCTTGATATATAGGCCTTTCTTGGTATGTCTACTTTTTTTAATTCAAGGCGGTTAATGTTAGATGCATAATCAGGATTTAGTTCTGGGTTATCAAGTCTGTAAACGAACCGAACGTTCAGTGAACCATTCAGCAGGAAGTTCGTTTGTATTTATTTAATAAACGAACGAAAATGAACAAACTTTTTTGTTCACTTATGTTTGTGAACGCTTGTTTATGTTCGTTCGTTTACTCTTGTTACATTCATTTATGTTCGTTAGTTTATGTATTCAAGTTTGTTTGTTTACGTTCATTTATACTTTATGCTTTCAAAAATTTTTTTTGTCTAAAACTTTAAAACCAAACCGTAAAACCATAATTTCCGGCAGGTTTGGTTTGTTGTTTTATTTCATAACCGAATTAGCGGTTTGGCCCAAAATTTACGTTGAAACCAGCTGAACCTGACTGTGAAATGAACCCGAGTTAGATGCTTCATCTGTGCTCATATTTTATGTATTTCGAGTATTCACATAACTTTTTTGTCTAGTACAATATTAGTTATTTTTAATATGTACACTTTTATCAACCTTTTAGGAATTAATATAGTATATATTAATACAAAAACATATTTACATTTGTCTGTAAGTATTTAAAGTGTTGCATGATCTTGATATGCAGTTATATGTATGGGAAAACTCGACTCATATTCCCCTTGTCATAAAAAACAAGGCTGCCGAAATCTTGTTTGGAAACATCAAAGCTGAGAGTGTTCAGTCCAGCTACCGAAAGCAAGCGTGTGCCTATTCGATAAACGAACGCGTGGAAGACCAATGCTGGCCAGGTCTAAACTTTTACTCACTTTGGTTAATACTACTGAAATCATTGCTGCAACCGGGAAAGAATAGCCCTTTAAAATTCCAAGTTAGAGTTGATATGACTAAAAATTGGGAAAATGGGAGATTTGAGATGGTGTCTCTCTCACTTCCTCTAATTTTTCAGAATGATAGTTAGCTTTGCATATATTTTCTATTTTAACCTTCCATTTTTTTAACATTTTAATGATAACGTGTTTGATGTATAATCTCAACGAGTGGCACCCATGGTTGAAAAATGGTCTGATAAATAGTTGAAAAGCCATTGGAGTTATTTCGAATTTGCACGATTGATAGAGAGGTACATGGAAATTGGCGAGACGGGGAACTGGTGGCCAAGTTGTTGTTTACTAACTGATAGCCAATTTACATGTACCTCTGGTCATCACTAGTAAGTGAATCATCAGTAGTTTTAGTAAGTTACTACTGATTAGCAGTAACTAGGACCAATAGTAATTTGGCTCATCAATAGGAACTTGGGAGATCAACAGTAAATGAGTTAGTGTTGATAGCCAATCTGCAACAGCAACCGAGTTTATGGAGTACTTACTAAGGGTGTTGATGTAATCGGATACTTGTCAACAGCTATAACCACTCTTTCATAGTTTCATGAATAGTTGTGTTGTTTCAACTTAGAATTCGTGATGGCTCCCTACCTATAAAGGGAAGTCATTGGTCTATTTAAGATGCATGGATTAGATCTTCGGTATTCGACTCACTGACTCAGACTCGAAAAACTTGAAATTCAATTCGGTTCATTACAATTTAAGTAATCAAATTCGAATCCAGCTTCAAAATTTCAATTCAAATTCGAATTCAGTAATCAAATTTCGAATAGATTTCGAATCCAGCTTCAAAATTTCAAAACTCGAATAAGTCGAGTCGATTAATACGGTTTAGGTGGTTTTAAACAATTGAGAACACTTAAGGAGCTTTAACCTGCTTTTTTACCCTAAGTAAAAGTTTTATATATGTTTGACAATCTGGAAAGCAATAACCTCCTAAATTGACCGAATTTAAGTAAAAAGGTCAAAGTTGTCATCTTTGTTTTTTCTTTAAAACTGACCGAATACAAGCTTACAGTGTATTTGTAATATTTTTTCATTATTTATGTATGTGATTTTGAATTCAGTTAAAAAAACACACAACAGATATATACACATAAATTTTTGATTATGTTGTATAAAATAAAAAAAAATGATAGAATTGATTCACCATACGCACAATTAGGAATGAGCAAATTCGGTACCGGTACCGAACTGGATTTGGTATCTTCGATTCCGAATCGGTACCAAAGTTTTGAGTTTCGGTATCGGTACAGTACCGGTAGTTTCCGAATACCTTAAATACCAGTACCGGTACTGAACTGATACCGGACTGAAAATTTCGATACCTGTACCCATGGGCGGATCTAGTTAAGAAATGGGTGGTTCCTCGGAACCACATGAGTTTCAAAATAATAGTGTATTAGTATATATAAAATAATAGAGTGAACCACCTTATAAGTTAGGAGGGAACCATCTTACTTACATTAAATGCAGCTGGTCTAGTGGATAAGACACCAATATTGTTAACTAAAAGTCACATGTTCAATTCTCATTTCCCTAAGTTTTTTTAATGTTGTCTTTTAGGTTTAGGATTTTATAAAACAAAATTGTTACAATTATATAAAGTTACAGACACCGCTCTCTCCCATTGTATTTATATTATGTGTTTTTTAATTTTTAATGACGTTGTCTTTTTTTTATTATTGTTTAATGGTATTTTTATTATGTAATGAACTTTGGCCGAACCATCGAACCAACCCGAAATTTTTTATCTGACTCCATGAAATTGAAGCATCTAAAATTAACACCACCTAAAAAATATTCTTGGGTCCACCATTGCCTGTACCAAGAATTCGCGATTTTTGAGATTGGGGTTTTCGGTATCGATACGGTATCGATCTCATCTCTATGCACAATACGTATATATAGAGAGAAATATTTTATGAGGAACCATAATTAAGTTGAAAACCTTGGCATGCGCGTTAGCCCTCTAAAGCTAGGACTGGCAAACGGGTTACGTGGATTTGGGTTACGGGTTAGAATGGGCTTTAAGAAAAATAAATTCGGATCAAAACGGTTTCTAAGTAACATGAATTTGGATCGATCTAGGCCATCCCAAAGAAGTATCAATTTGGTTGGGGTTAAAAATGGGGCTTGGCCAAATTAAATCAGTGTAGAAAAATAAAGTACTCCCCTGAAGGCAAATGCTAGTCCTTTTAGAAAAAAAAATTGTCCACTCACCTCCACCTCTTGGTTAAAATAAATCATTTTAGAAAAAAAAAATTCCTCGCTCTGCCCGTAGGTTAAAATGATTCTTGAATCTATGATTTATGTGGTTTAGGGATTTCAATTTGTCGGATTTTGATGGGTAGTTGGTGGTGTATACAGTGGTAAATATAGATTGACGTTATACAGTGGATAAGGTGAAAGATCTAGATGAAATTTAGATAATTGTATTCGAACAACTACCAAATAAAGCCTGTAACATGGGTAAACCAATGGCCAAAGGCGATCATATACATCCGTGATGGCAGACAACGTTTGTGCTCAGGCCCACCATCTTTTGTTATGGGAAAACCCGTCACCTGAAAGCCCACTTCGATAAAACCTGATTGGAATTGAGTTCGCACTTGAGACCTTATGGCCTACAACCTAAATCTTCATTGCCACTCAAATGTCAATTGAGCTACAAATGACAATACATAATGAACATGTACCTAAATTAACAATGGTAAAAAAAATAAATAAAATGTATAAACATGATTTTCGTTAGAGAAGGTTAATGATCTGATAATTTTCAAAATGTTGTTTAAGAATCATATAAAATAGAAGGTTATAAAAATTGTTAACTAACCCGTCACAAGAGTTGTCTACATGGTACTAGACATGACGTGCACGTACAAATTTAAGACTTAGAAACCTATACAAAACCTTTTATGCATACAAATAAATAAAGTTTACTATTTTCATTAAATTAAAAATAATCAATATATTTAGAAATTAAAATTTGTCTAAAGTTGTGTACTTTTCATGCAGTATTCTGTGTAAAAAATGATATAGTTCTTACAAAATTCTTAGGTAGTGTTTGATATGCAGTAATGACAGTAGGAATGGAATGATTCATTACGTGGGAATGAAAAAAGTGGTGTTTGGTTGCTCAATGGAATGGAAGCATCCATTACACATGGAATCTCATTCCATCAAAACCATTTCTTCCCACCCCCCTTCTTTTTTTTCATTTCATTCCTCCTTCACCCTACTTTCTCAACAACACTACCACCTAACAACCACCACCACCAACTCCGCCGACACCACCGCCGCCACCGCCACCACCATTTTCGTCGCCGGAGCTACCACCGTCGCCATTTTAGGTTTTTTTTTCTTTTTTTTTGGGTGGGGTGGGAGGGGGGGGGGGGGGTAAAAAGTATTTTGAGATATAAGTGTTTTTATTCTTTCTATTTCATTTCTACAATATTTTTTGGATACCAAACAATAAAAATTAATAATTGATTTCATTCCTATAGGTTAACCAAACAAGACAAATGAATGGTAATGATCCATTTCATTCCCTTGTCCATTCCATTCTTTCTCCCATTTCATTCCCCCTTCATTCCATTATCTCCAACCAAACATACCCTTAGTTTATTCCTTATCGCATTCTGTTGTAGCATTACATAAAATTCATGTAACCTACTAAGAATTATTTAATTCACATTCTGTGTACGCGGAAATTGTAAATTTACTGGTAACGTTATGGCAGAAGTTAGATATGCGCATCAAACATAAAATAATGTTTACAACAGTATTAGAGCTGATAAAATAAAAGTTATGAAAATAAAGTTGTGAATCAGAGCCGGCAATACAAGCTAAGTAGGTAAAGCTAGAGCTTTAGGCCCCCGAAATTTAGAGGCCTCGTTGTAAAATAAAAAAATATATTATACATATTATATGATTTCTACTTCAATTGCCTTATCATTTATTTGCTGTAGTGTACTGGTAACAATCCCTTCTTCCTGTCTGCAGCACCCAAGCTCAAGTCTAGTTAGCAGCATCAAATTTTCACTTTTTCCGAGCTTCAATTTAGGTGGTGGGACAGACCTCTTTACTTCTTTACGACCCAAAAAAACATGTCCAACTTCATTATATTTCTTTTCTTATGATGATTATTTCTTCTTTTTCCAATCCTCATATCAGATTTTTTTTTTCTTTTACGTATTCCTTTTTTAGCTTTCTTTTTAGAATTTGTATTATAAATGGATTTTTTTTTACTTGCACAATTGTGTACTAGGACAATTTTGTATCAAAGTTACCGAACAAAAAAAATTGTGTACTAAGACAATTTTGTATCATGGTTACCGAACAAAACTTAAGTTGGATATTTCCATTGACAAATTACTTATATCTTATAGCTGGGTTCAGAAAGATAGGTTTTGAATTTTGATTATGTTTTATAGTAACGCATCAAATTTTGTTAATTGGTCACACATTTAAATACTTTCAAAACTGTTAATCAAATAAAAACAATGCAAAAGGCCCCCAAATTTTACTCAGCTTTAGGCCTCCTAATTGGTTAGGCCGCCGCTGTTGCGAATTACAGGGTTATATTGCAGTACGGTACCATTTCGGTACAGGAAGTGCAAAAATACCAAAACTGACTAGTGTTGAAGCCAAAAACCATAAAATTGAGTACAGGTACCGATGTTTTTTCGAGCAGTGTCGATTTGGTAAAAATTATCATTCACCAATTTCTCGCATGGGACAATTACCGCATAGCACGGTTATCGCACAGCCTAGTTATCGTGTGTATGAGTTCTCACATAACTAAGATTATGTGTGATCTATACTATGTTTATGCTTGAGTTTATCTACGTGTCAACTATACTGCTCGATAACTAACTAGGCGAGAATACTATGTGATAACCGATACTAAGCGATAACTAAACTATGCGTGTATCTATATTATGATCATGCGGCAACTTCAAACGATGAATCCCTGAAATGAAATAAGTTTCCTCTCTCTTCCTCCCTCCCTCCCTTAATAAAGGAGTAAATGTACTGCCACATGTCCGTCCTTATTATCCCTCCTAAAACCCATTTACCTATTTTATTAGCTAAATTGGGTAATAAACTTAAATTCTTAATTTTTCACTAAATTTTGCTATTTAATGATGCTAGTCGAAATGGTTGAGGTGAGGCACCTATGAACTTTAATTAAAAAGGGGGATGTTTTTGGCTCAAGTCCAACCTATGACAAGAATAGGGATTAGAGGTTGGGTCAGAGTATTTTCTCATTTATTGTGTGTTTTCTCCTCATGATGGTCTTTGGTACTCGGGAAATGAGGATGATTGGGTAGACCAATGACCCATTAGTGATCCAAATAGTCGATAAAAAAACTTAATTTTGCTATTTAATGTTTAAATTAAGATTATCTTTGGTTATGGTAAATTGTTAACTTAAATAATATTATTTTAAAATTAAAATAGTTGGATCGAAGTTTACAAATATAAAGTCCGTTAAGGATCTACAAGGAGTGGTTTTGATGATAATGGATTCTTCAATAATTAACACAAAATTGCTAATTCTATCGATAATCTCGCATAGAAAAACGATAAGTTAAATAACAAAATGAGAGTGTGTGATGTACAGCTGTGTGACTGTGTCTATCGTTGGAATAAATTTATAACCTGAATATTGTCCTAGTCTCGCTTATAAATGGAAAAAGATACATTTATATTTATAAACTTGATAAACATCACATGATTTAATCATACAAGACATGAAGTTTATTCGCACATCTGAAAGGTTTTTGAAAAATATTATCTTATAACTCTTAAATCTTCGTGACTAACCATTTATTTTTTTACTTTATTCAGCCCGTTTAATACACATGAGTTATAACATATTTGTACTATAGTATCTATCTATAATATATATAAACGAAAACCCTAAAATCTTACGTCTCGTGATGTGGTCGCTCCCCCCTTTTATGGAAGCCACCAGATTTCTTAATTTTTAAATGGAGGCCTCTCATTGATTTAACCCAAATTCATAGGTATGGGTCTTACCAAAACCATCTAGCTTTTAAACGGGAGCATCTCGTTAAATTAAAAATTAATCTTACCAATTATTTGACATGAAAATCCTATAAAATAGGGATATACTAAAATTTAATATCCAATTTAAAAAGAAAAGGATATTATTTATAATTAATAAACAATTTTATAGTAAAAAACATAAGTGGGTAATGGGTCACCAAATTCCAGATAACTTTTAAACAGGTTATAACATATCATTTATTTATGAAACCATTTCATCATCAAACCCTAAGTATATTATTAACTTTCTTACAATAAAGAAAATTAAAATTCAAAAAATAAATATTAAAAAACGAAAAATGTAAAACAATCATTTTCTCAAGCCATCAGATTGCTTTATTTGTAAATGAAGGTTTCTCACGCATTTGACCCGAATTCACAAGTAAAGGTCTCACCAAACCCAGATAACTCTTAAACGGGTTATGACATCTCATTATATTATAAAATAATCTCATCAAATATTTGATATGAAAATCCTATAAAACAGGAATATACTAAAAATTAATATTCTATTTTATTAAAAAAAGAGATTATTTATAATTAAGAAACAATTTTATAATAACGAAAATAAACGGGTAATGGGGATCACCAAACCCATATAGCTTTTAAACCAGATTATAACATATCATTTATTTGTGAAACCATTCCATCATCAAACCTCAAGTATATTAATTATTAACTTTCTTACAATAAATAAAATTAAAATCCAAATATACATATATAAATATTAAAAACGAATAATGTAAAACAATATGGGGGATAAAATCTAGTAATATATATAAATGAAACCCCTAAAATCCTACGTGTCGCGATATGGTCGCTCCCCCTTTTATGGAAGCCACCATATTGCTTGATTTTTAAATTGAGACATCTCATTGATTTAACCTAAATTCATGGGTAGGGGTCTTATCAAAACCAAATAGCTCTTAAACGGGTTATAACATCTCACTAAATTAAAAATTAATCTTACCAATTATTTGATATGAAAATCCTATAAAATAGGGATATACTAAAAATTTAATATCCAATTTAAAAAGAAAAAGATATTTTGTAATTAATAAATAATTTTATAGTAAAAAACATAAGCGGGCCATGGGTCACCAAATCAGATAGCTTTTAAACGGGTTATAACATATCATTTATTTATGAAACCCTTTCATCATCAAACCCTAAGTATATTATTAACTTTCTTACAATAAATAAAATTAAAATCCAAAAAATAAATATTAAAAAACGAAAAATGTAAAACAACAATTTTCTCAAGTCATCAGATTGCTTTATTTGTAAATGAAGGCTTCTCACGTATTTGACACGAATTCACGGGTAAAGGTCTCACCAAACTCAAATAGCTATTAAACGGGTTATAACATCTCATTATATTAAAAATTAATCTCATCAAATATTTGATATGAAAATCATATAAAATAGGGATATACTAAAAATTAATATCCTATTTTATTTAAAAAAATATATTATTTATAATTAAGAAACAATTTTATAATAAAGAAAATAAACGGGTAATGGGTATCACCAAACCCAGATAGCTTTAAACCGGATTATAATATATCATTTATTTGTGAAATCATTTTATCATCAAACTTCAAGTATATTAATTATTAACTTTTTTATAATAAATAAAATTAAAATCTATATATATATATATATTAAAAACAAATAATGTAAAACAACCCCCGTAATACGGAGGATAAAATCTAGTATAATACATATAAGAACAACACAAAGGTAAATGCTACATAATTATAAAAATTTTAATAGTTATAACTTTTAAACCATATGGTACAAATTGTACTTATCATTTAAAAATATCGTTAATTTTCAAACCAACCAGTTATCACAATATTTAAAAGTCCATAACTTTTTATTTTATATATATTTTTTTAAACATAAATCACCTATAAAAATGAACATTTTATTTTTATTAAATTGGGTAATATTTCAATAGTTTTTTTTTTAATTAAAACAAAGCCTAACATGTTACATGATTACGGGGGGTGTGCTCCGGACGTCTAAATTATCAATATTCAATATTAACTTGAAATTGCAATTGGTTTACGGCTCAATAACATGAGAGATACGTAATACTTGGAATCCCTAAGGTCTTATGCTCGAAACCTAACTAAAAAGTGAGAGTTTTTTACATTTTCAAACGAAAAATGTAAAACAACAATTTTCTCAAGTCATCAGATTGCTTTATTTGTAAATGAAGGCTTCTCACGTATTTGACACGAATTCACGGGTAAAGGTCACACCAAACTCATATAGCTATTAAACGGGTTATAACATCTCATTATATTAAAAATTAATCTCATCAAATATTTGATATGAAAATCATATAAAATAGGGATATACTAAAAATTAATATCCTATTTTATTTAAAAAAATATATTATTTATAATTAAGAAACAATTTTATAATAAAGAAAATAAACTGGTAATGAGTATCACCAAACCCAGATAGCTTTAAACCAGATTATAACATATCATTTATTTGTGAAACCATTTTATCATCAAACTTCAAGTATATTAATTATTAAGTTTTTTATAATAAATAAAATTAAAATCTATATATATATATATATATATATATATATATATATTAAAAACAAATAATGTAAAACAACCCCCGTAATACGGAGGATAAAATCTAGTATAATACATATAAGAACAACACAAAGGTAAATGCTACATAATTATAAAAATTTTAATAGTTATAACTTTTAAACCATATGGTACAAATTGTACTTATCATTTAAAAATATCGTTAATTTTCAAACCAACCAGTTATCACAATTTTTAAAAGTCCATAACTTTTTATTTTATATATATTTTTTTAAACAGTAATCACCTATAAAAATGAACATTTTATTTTTATTAAATTGGGTAATATTTCAATAGTTTTTTTTAATTAAAACAAAGCCTAACATGTTACATGATTACGGGGGGTGTACTCCGGAAGTCTAAATTATCAATATTCAATATTAACTTAAAATTGCAATTGGTTTACGGCTCAATAACATGAGAGATACGTAATACTTGGAATCCCTGAGGTCTTATGCTCGAAACCTAACTCAAAAGTGAAAGTTTTTTCATAGTGGTGGGTTTCTTCTTTAATGGTGTTTTTATGTGAGTAACGCAGGGACAGAAATGGGTCTGGTTTAGGTATTCCCAAACTCATACCTAATTATTAAAGTTCGACTCAAGCTAGTCCCAAACCATCAGGTTTTAATCGGGTAATTACCCGTCGGATTTTGACAAAATACCCGTCAGGTATACTAGTCTCAAAACCTGTCAGGTTTCTATCATGTTTTGACAAAATAAACTAATTGATTACAAGCAATGATTACCATAAAAATAAAATGTCTCAAATAATTGTCATAAATAAATTTCAACAAATAATATATTTAGAATATATCATGTATATAAATTATACATATATAATACAAAAAAAGTTTTGTGGGGTACATATGGAATATAATCGGGTAACCTCAATATTATCAGGTATATTACAAATTCCAAACTCACGAAAAAAATCAATACTAATTCCAAACCATAATAGGTCGGATATTGGGTTTCGCTATCATTCCTAGTAAAAAATCAGTACAATCACTCGGGTATTGAGGGTATTTTCAAACGACAATGAACAAAAAAAACATTCACTTAAATAGTCAGTTGTTTGTTGCGTAAGGGGTTTGACCAAAGAACAAAGGGGAAGAAGAAGTATTGAATTGAATTGAATTGAATTGAATTGATAGCCTGCCTTTGTCTTTGATAAATTGGGCTGCTGTCTTTCTTCTCTCGAATGTAGCGTCATTCACCGATTAATATCAAGAAACCACCGCTTGATACGCAACTCCCAACTACATACACTATGCCATTCATTACTCATTTCACCTTCCATTCATCTTCAGTTTCACATCTTTTCTTCAATCCTACTGCACTCCAAATCAACAATTAAGTACCTTTTTTATTCACCCCAATTTGCTCTTTTTTTGGGGGGGTTTTTTATGTATGAATTTGAAGGGTTTTGATTGATCAAGAAAAAGATGGGTGGGCTTTGTTCACGGAGATCATCGACGGAAGATAATAATAATAATAATAATAATAATAATAATAATAATAATAATAATAATAATAATAATAATAATTTTGGATAATGGAAGCTTGCCTCATCATGTTAATGGATTAAGTAATGGGTCTGGTGTTGCAGTTAGTCGACCCGGCTGTCGTCGGCTGCACACCAGGTGTTCGATGAAAGTGCCTCTTCGGGTGTTGGGGAAAATACGGGTGATAATAGTGATAGGAATAATTTGAGGGACCCATTTTCATTCCAGGAGATGAATGCTGGTTCGTTTGCGTTGGATGATAATGATGGGATTCCGAGATTGGCTAGGGCTGCGTCGACTAAATCGAGGTCGACTAAGTCTAATTCGGCTGCGGTTAAGGTATGCGGTGTAGATACATTGTTTATTAATGCGATTTTGATGGCATTTGGATTATAAGTTACAATTGCGCTAATCTTTGATCTTGATTGTAATTTGGGAAATAACTAGCCACTTGGGTTGTTAAATGTGTTAACTTTAGCATGAAGATCGTATACACGCACTAAAGGAATGGAAGTTTTAGGAAGATTTGTTATAAAAAGATGATAGACCACGTGTTTCATGTGTAAAAGGAATCAATGTAAGGAATGAAGCAACATTAAATAAAATGCGTATGGTTATATGCCGCGTGCTGGCTAAAGAGTGAAGCCGTTGTTATCTTTTAGTTACAACCAACTAAAGATATCAACTCAGTTATCATACGGTTAACATTCTTTAGATTACGTCTCAATGACCGAATGCAATCTTTGTGACGTGGAAGAATGAGTATAAATAGAAACACTAATATCGGTGACGTATAAGCACCGACAATGCAAGAACTATGATATAATGGCAATACAGGAACTATGAAATAACGGAAATTTCATGAAATTTTGTTGTGATCATGCCATGTTGTAATAAGATGTAGAAAGGTCTAGTGGATCATTGTCATGCTTTGACATGTTGGGATTTTGAATTTAATATATTAGGAGTCGAAAGAAGAATATTGTTGATTTTTTAAATCTATCATTAATAGTACTTTTGTATGGTTGTTTACGCTGTTTTCGGAGCTGAGTGTCTTAGCGGGGAGCAACCTCTCTATCCCTTGGGATAGAGGTAAGGTTTGCTAAATGGAGAGTAACGAGAAGGGAAGGTTGTAATCATTATGTTTCACCTACTTACCTTGATCTTGCTAACATATTTCTCTCGTTACTATTGCGGTTTTTTTAGAATAATATGTGCTTATATGTTTTTCTCTTTCCTATTTTATTGTTCTGAGCCCTATGTTTCTACTCTAAGTAAACCTTTAGGGAAGACGTGAACTTGTGATTATCTATCTATTGATTTTTCTTTAGAAAACTTGATACGAATTTGAGATTCAAATATGTGAAAGTAGTGTTTTATAGTGATATAAATATGCAAACATGGGAGGTGTGATGATTAGTGTGCCGACATAAACCTGCAAAGATAGTTTTTTTAAACCACTATTAGTAATTGTAAAAATGGGTTGTTGAAGGAAATATGATGGGTACTTAATATGGGTACTATATTTGAACATAATGATTTTTTCATAGATTTGATTTAAAGCTAGAACATTTCAAAACTAAAGAAAACAAGAAACGAATCGTACTACACTAACTTGATCTCTTTGTGAATGTTTCAAAATGCTTCAATTCGTTTAACACCCTACATCTATGTAGAAAGCCTATTATACTTCTATACATGTGTCACAAGTACAGCATGCATCTTAAAGAAACCACCATACCTAGTTATATGTAATAACTACATTATAGTTGTATGAGTTCTTAGATATGTACTTAGAAATTTCAGCCTTTTTACTTTAATTCGGTCAATTTATGTTGTTTTTTGCTTTATCTTCATCGGGTCAAACAGGTGGCGAAAATGCAAACCTCCCAAATCCATTTATTAGGAAACAAAAAAACTATTATTATAATCTTATTCAATGCATAGTTAGTTAGTTACAAAGTTTCAAAAAAAAAAAAAAGTTGTTGGCGCCAATCCAACCTGACCGATTTTGACCCGTTATTCAACCTGCGAGCCTCTTGTTTAGTACCTCTAAATCTTATAAATTGAATAATGCAGGTTTCAGAACGTTTGGGTAAAGCGGGGAGCGCTGGTCTTGGAAAGGCGGTAGAAGTGCTAGATACACTTGGTAGCAGCATGACAAGTATACAACTCAGCAACAGCGGTTTTGTCTCGGGAGTAGCAACAAAGGGAAATAAAATAACAATATTATCGTTTGAAGTTGCCAACACGATCGTTAAGGGTGCCAATCTTATGCAAGCCCTTTCAAAAGATAATATTAAGCACTTAAAAGAGGTCGTGTTGCCTTCGGAAGGTGTGCAACGGTTAATATCAAAAGATATGGACGAGCTTCTTAGAATTGCTGCATTTGATAAGAGGTGAGTAATATGAAAATAATTAATAATAAAATCATTTATTTTGAAATATTTACAAATGGTCTTGATTTTATAGGGAAGAATTGAAAATCTTTTCGGGAGAAGTGGTCCGTTTTGGAAATCGCTGCAAAGATCCTCAATGGCACAACTTGGACCGTTATTTTGAAAAGTAAGTTTCAATTTAGATTCGTTTAGACCCATTGTCTAACACCCCACCCTGACCCTGATCTAAACATGATGCTAATGTCTTTGTTGCATTGTTTAGATTGGGATCAGAACTAATTCCTCAGAAGCAACTAAAAGAAGAAGCAGAAACCATCATGGAGCATTTGAAGAATTTGGTTCAGTATACTGGCGTGAGTATAGATTTATATTTATAATGTTTGTATACTAATCTATTCGAATACATCAAGGATAGTAGTACTTTATTTTGAACGAGTAATCTCAAAACTTATCAAAAAAAAGGAAATAAAAAAGATGTATGAGATACTGAGATACGAATATAGTTTTCTGACATTAATAAAGGTGGCCCTAATATGTAAACATACGAAGCACACTTTAGAAACGATAATTTGAAGAGGGCATTTATTTCATTTTGTGATTATTTTCATCATCATCATCGTACTCAGTATATCCCACCAATAGCAATGCTATGGTAGGGTCTGAGGAGGGTAAGATGTAGACAGCCTTATTACCTCTATCCCATAGGGATGGAGAGGCTGCTTCCGGTGAGACCCTCGGCTCGATAGTAGTTTTGAATCAAGCCTTGGACATAAGACACATAACACTCAATCATCGGGACACCGGCTGATTGGTGCATGTGCCCTTGTCTTTCGGCTATCAACGCCACCACATGATGCCTGATTAACTTTCCGCCACTTTTAACGTTATTTTCACGTGATTAGTAAAATAACGTCAAAATTAGTGCAATTTTACTTTTGCCCACCCAAGGGTTCACACATATATACATTATATGTGCGCACCGCAAGGAGGGCGTGTTTGTGATTATTTTGTGCAGCACTAATAAAATTGCAATGCAATACTGTCACCAGTTCTAGGTGTAATGTTATTTTAAGAAACAAATAAACAATGAATGTACCACCCAAGTTATGTATTGTGTTGTATATGTATGTGCACACATATGTATACTCATGTACATACCTACACGCATATACATATGTACATAAACACAAACATGATTTTGAATGGCAACGCGAGGAATGGAAAATATGATGGTGTTGAAATGAAAGTAACGAGTTTTATATGCAGGAGTTATACCATGAGATGCACACGCTAGATAGATTTGAACAAGACTTTAAGCGTAAGCAACAAGAAGTGGAGAACCCTAATGCTCCCCCAAGAGGTAATCAGCGGTTGAACTTTTGACTCATAAATGTTTAATGCATATCTTTTTAATGCATTTTTGTTTTATTTCAATTGTGTACAGGGGACAGTCTTGCTCTCTTGAAGGCAGAGTTGAAAACTCAAAGGAAGCATGTGAGAAGCTTGCAAAAGAAGTCACTTTGGTCCAAGATTCTGGAAGAGGTAACAAACTACAACACGTTTTTATCCTTTATAGTAGGCTTATAATTATTTATTTTATTTTTTGCATCACATTAGAGGCGGCTGTTTTTCAGTATTTATATTCATTTGTTTTTTAAGGTGATGGAGCAACTTGTTGACATTGTTCATTACTTACACATGGAGATTTATAATGCGTTTGGAATGCCGGTATGTGTCTAAAAAGCTACCTTTTTATATTTAATTTTGCCTATTTTTGTGGAAGTGTATTATTATTTACGTTCTGTATGTTATTTCAGATACACAAACACCGGTAAAGAGTAACCGTCAGAAACTGGGAGCAGCTGGTCTTGCTCTACATTTTGCTAATATTATTACTCAGATTGATACGCTTGTGAGTTTCTATGTGACGTTTATACCCTTGTTTTAATACTTTGATTAGGATATGAGAGAGAAGGGCATAATGATCATATCACTTTTTTTGAATGAGTGTTTTCAAAACTTTGATTGATGAAGTATTTAATGATTACACATTAGGTCACCCGTTCAAGTTCCGTACCTCCAAGTACTCGGGATTCTTTATACCAAGGTCTCCCACCTAATATTAAGTCAGCAATGCGGTCTAGATTGCATTCATTTCACCCGAAGGAAGAGGTACGTTCACGTTAAGTGTGACATCATATACACGAGACGACAAAACTTCTTCTGCAATGATTGTTCTTATTGAAGTTATAAAGATATATTTTCATTATTAAACAATATATATATATATACATATATATAAATAGAAAAGGAAATATTCTTTTATATGGTTATTATGTATTTAAAGTTGATTATTAAGTACTTTTGACGAAAGAAATTGAGACCATGAAAGTTGTTATAGATAGAATAGTAACCAAGTTTCAAAAGTGTTCGAATTAGGTCACTCGTGCAAATTTTGCCCAAATCGGGTCAGTAAATATTCAAATTGAGCCCCGTCAGAAATTTTGTGCGTCAAGAAAGCAATAGAGAGGATGTACAATTCGGGATTTGCTATATATGTAGTTATATTAAAAAAACAAAAAAAAACCCGTTAATTATATTAAAAATTAGAG
Organism: Bidens hawaiensis; assembly: GCF_021521415.1. NCBI lineage: Eukaryota > Viridiplantae > Streptophyta > Magnoliopsida > Asterales > Asteraceae > Bidens > Bidens hawaiensis. The sequence continues at coordinate 582,711 of NW_027492076.1, read as the reverse complement.
ATAAAAAATAAAATCCACGCCACCACTCCACATCAGCATAAAGAAAAAAAAGATAAAAAGATTTCCTCATTGAAACAAAAAAAAACATGCTAAAAGAACATTTTAAAATCTATAATTTTAATAAAATATGAAATTTGAGTGAGTTAATTGGAACACTTTTTAAACTTGAGTGACTTAATTGGAACATTTTAAAACTTGGTTACTATTCTAAAAAGTTACCCTATTGTAAATTAGCAAATACTAATTTTGCATTCAAAGCTGTACTAATCGTCTCGCTGGAGTTTGTTTTTAACCATTCCAAATAGTTATTCATTTCTTTTTAAAGACTTATTATCTGTGTTTTGTGATTTCTTTATGTGTATAATAAATTGTTTTGGTTTTCTGGAATTTTGTCTATGCAGCTTACCATACCTGAAATTAAAGCAGAGTTGGAGAAAACTCTGCAATGGCTTGTTCCAATCGCAACGAACACAACCAAGTAATTAGTTCCTCACACTTATTGCTATTTTTTGTTGTCTGGAAACTTACTCTCACTATGTAAATTAATTCTATATGCATACTGTTTCACAAATGAGGTGGGGTGTTTATTATTACAGTTTTCTTGGAGCCACTTTTTTGGATACCACAACTTAAATTATTTTCACCCTTAAAATAGAATAACATTATTATAATCAGTTTTTGGCATGCACTTTTATCTGGAAACAACTCAAAAGACATAATAATCAGTCTAAATACACATTCAAACGCCCACTTAGCTGTTAGGAAACGAGCATTTTGGGTGTGTTAGGATGTGCGTTTTGTAAGTGATTTTTGGGAAATTTAAAGGTGGGGATTTGTTAAAATTTTTACCTTTTTTGCAATTAATTACAATTACGATACACATCCGAACACCCCCTTTAATTTTGGATCTGCTCAAAAACAGGACAAACTATATGAGCTTCTATTATCACACATATATTTTGTTATTTATTAACTGCTAATCTTGTGTCATGTCAAAACAAAAACCGGATCAATTCAGGGCTCATCATGGTTTCGGCTGGGTTGGAGAATGGGCAAATACAGGGTATGTAATATTTCCATTATTTATCTTTTTTTTTCTAGAGGTGGCATAATAAATGGGCTGGCCGGGTTTGCTAATACTGTTCGGATTCAGTTGACCGAAAACATTTTTTTTTCAAAATTTGTCAACTTTCTCTGTAAATCATTAGTCTGCCAAATATAGTGCTGTAACTGTGCAAAGCGAAGGTGGGCCCGGGCTCAGCATGTTCACAAACCGAGCCGAGCCGGTTTATTAACGAGCTGAAATTTTTAGCTCGAGCCAGCTACTTTTTAACACATATTTGGGTGGCATTCAGATTTTTTATTCAACCAATTATAGATAAACCATCACCTGACTCAACCTGTTCATAAGTAACGTGTCGAAAATTAAACAGCTAGTGAACTCCTTGTAGATCTGAGGCGAACCGAAACCTGTCTTGCTTGGTCGACTCACTGAGAATCGAGACACTCCACCATGCAGATAAAGAAAAAACTGAAGAATGTATTCTTGAATTAATCGTTTGGCTTCATCATTTAGTCTGCCAATCTCGGGCCATAAACGGTGGAATGAGATCACCCGTTAAATCTCCAATTCGGTCCCCAAGTAAGGGAATTCAGATTTCACCAAACCGGGCCCAATCCCCCTTGCCCGCACTCACAACCGAGGACAGAGAGATGCTTCGTGACATAAGTAAACGAAAGTTCACACCCGGGATTAGTAAAAGTCAAGAATTTGATACCCGAAGCCGGTTAAGTAAGCACCATAGGTTGACTAAGAGTAGTAGTCATTCACCAACGCGAGAAATTAAGCGGGACCCGTTTCCGATAAAAAGGCCATCCTCTGTTCCGATTGTTAACTTTGATATTGATAGGATCAAGGCGTTGGATGTTATAGACCGAGTAGATGATATTAAGAGTTCAGCTAGTGAGGGGCTTCCGTGTTGATGTTAAAACGAGTCGTGTTGAAACGAGTTTATGTTGGTTGGATAGTTTTTCTCTTTTTTTTTTAGAGTTCGCATTTTGCACATGAGTCTTATGTACAGAAAGCTGTAGTTTGTGTCATAATTGCAAAGTTATGCTAAATGTTTTTCTTTTGTTTATGGGTATTTTATGAATATACCAGTGCTTTTTGTTGAAGATGATGCTGATATCTTCTAGGATTCATTTGTTTTTAATCTAATGGCATTTTCCTTATGTTTTCAAATGTGATACATACACTTAAAAAACGGTTATGTTTCATTACATGGGCGGAGCCACTTAGAGATGAAAAAGAGAAAAAAAAACACATGATCGCAAACGTATGAAGTGGACCGCAATAGGAAATCAAGACAAACCGAGCACTACGGTGAGACGTTAAAATGCCCGATCCAAGTTACAGAGAACAAAAATTGGGCACACTTTCCGGATTCGCTCCACCACCTGAATTGCTACCAGTGCCACTGTCTCACCCACAACAAAATTACATAACTGTCACAAAAGCATCACATCATATTTCAAACTTTTTTTAATCCCTTCACATTTTCTACGACAAACATAAACCCTATTAAAAGAATATTATAATTGCATATTTGTATTCACAAACCCCTATCTTCACAAACTTGCTTCACAGGGAAAGTTTGTCACCTCAAATTCATTCATTTGCCACATCATCCAGCCCTCGATTAGAGGAGCCTAATGCAGATGCTCTTATGTGGTGTTGGGTCGCCCGACATCATTCTTTTTTGCGTGGTATATAGAATGCATAACGAGAATTATGAATGGAACCCAATCTTCTTTATGGTTGAGCCCATTGGTTTTATAAATAATATATTTAAACCCAATTCCCATGGAAATTTACTAAGTAATTTTTTGTTATATAGTTTTAACCAATTAAAAGAGGCCCCGTTTTGTTTTTAAAATAAGTTCATATCCTTAACCAATTAAAATTGTCATTTTGTAATTTCCACAATAATACAATTTCCCAAGGCCCCATTTAATCTGTTAATCTAACAAGTAAAACTACGTTTATTTAATATTCTCCTTTTAAAAAATAAACGTGACATCAAATTTATTTATTTTGTATTGCCATCGTATTATTTTTATTCACTAAATTTTACCAACAAGTGAAACTACATCCAAGTTTTTAAAACGTTTTACTTGTACAAAATATGTCACATCTTAGCAAGCGATGTTCAATTTCTTTAAAATGGTCTCAGTCTTCAACGTTCGCTTGTTCAAAGAATCAAAATGCCTCAAAAGTTGCTCAATCTACAACAGAATTCGAATTCATTGAAACCAGTGTTGAGTTTCAACGCCTTTATAAACACATCAGTCGGGTTTCTGCATGACAAGTCAAACAGCTAAGTCCTTGTAGTGTAGAGGTGTTTATTCGTTGATGCACTTGTATCAAGATATTAATAACACGTTTAAAATGATCACATTAATGTACAACTCGGGCCACGCACGAAAACTAGACTAAACTCACATCTTATGTTTTATTGATAACTACAGGATCAGAAGACGTTTATACACAAACCGTCACAGCCATGGGCACCATGGGATCAACCGATTACGGGTGAATGCGCTAAAAAAACTCTATACATTGATTTGGGTCGTGTTTTCTCTCAAATTAATTGACATTTGATTTGCAAAAACTAACCTGAATAAAGTCATGAATCCAAAAATGAGTTTGTATTTAATTTTATTTACTGAAGGGTAGTTTTGTAGCTCCTTCTTCAACCGCGGTTCTCCATAACCGGTATCTTACTCCAAGCTTATCGTAAGATACCGGCATGTTCCACACATTTTCACCATTGATCATCCTATCTTGTTGCCCAAGTACAAGCCGTAGATCCTCATTTAATACCTGCAATTGAAATTGTTGGGTGTTATATTGCTATATTTTACAGGCTTATCTATTAGATAGTTCGTTCATGGAGTTTTACGTTTTATCTTGCTTTTATTTAACTATTGTATGGGCCCAAGGCCATTTTGGTTGTAACAAGCTCAAAGAATTAGATTATTATCAATATCTAGACGGATCATACTGGAATAAGAACGTATAGTGTTACCTTTTCTGCAAAATGCCTCCACAGAATGTGCATGAACGGAATGTATTGCAAGACGGGAGCAAAATCAAGTGACATTCTGTATAATAGTCTCGTTTTGTTTCTTGATGACGGTAAGCAGACATGTAGTTGGTGAAGATGTGTTGAACACTGCCTCATGCTTTGACCCTCCAGTTTACCCGGTTTTGAAATGCCAATGGTTGATAGTACCATACAAGGCGGTCTAAATTCCATATCTATTGGATATGGATCCCAGTATCCTTCCAAACCTGATGAAGGGGTCAAAAACTTAACCAAGCTGCAATAACAATGTAAACGTTAGTCATCATCTAAAACTCCAACTACTAACACCAACTTTTAAAGGTTATATTAGACCAGTAAAATATTATCACATGTTAAAGTTATATATGTGTAATATTATTCGCTCTATATAGAGCCCCTATGTAACCCTACTAGACACGCAATCAATATACAATACAATAGCATGTGTGTTTTGAACAAAATGCTTATGATTTTCATGCATTAAACTACACTTTGGGTGGCTTCTAAACAGTTTGATCCATTTCGCTTGTTTCTTTTAAGCCATTATTATTATTATTATTATTATTATTTTATTTCACCTTGTTGACCCGTTAGGAAAGGAAAAGAAAAAAAAATTAACCTGAATCGACCCATTCACTAGTTAACAGGTTGAGATACCAACTACTTATATTCAAGATCAACTCAACTTAAAGAGATGATCAACCATCCATACGGTGTTCATCGAATTGGTTTTTGGGTTATTCAGATTTGAAACTTTTAAAAACTAAATTAAATTATGATTCAAATTCGTATAAATATCGTAAAAACCAATTAGAATAAGCTAATTCGAATTCGGGTCTATTCGATTAAACCGAATCAGCAAAAGGAAAATCAAAAGTTCAAAACCATAAGTATATTAATATATATAAAAAGAGATCATGAATATATTATATGAAAATATATCTAATTTGAAGCACAACTCAATTGAAGTAAAAAGTATTATATACAATGAGAATTTGGGTTATTCGAATTGGTTCAATTCGAGATACCTGAAAAAAGAATAGAAAGTTGGTTCGAATAAAGACCCGATTCGAATAAATTGAAATACGTGTTATTCAAGTCCAATCCGCATAATGAACACCCTTACTGTTTATCATAGGAAATGTTAAAGCCATTAACTAGAATGGAAGCAAACCTTGGAACACTCCACCCCTTTGCAAATGTGGAAGTGTGAGTGAAGGGTGCATGCGCAAGATCCAGCAGGTTGTCTAATAGCAGTCCATGCTCCACTGGTAGTTCCATGACAATCTATTGTCCACACAAATCTTATTTTAGTTCACAGAATAACATGAACCTAATAACAAAGAAACCTTAATATTTTCAAACACCTCTAAAATACCTCAGCATGTATTTGAAATCCCTTAGGTGGTTCTAGTGAAGGAATTGTGGATGAAGGAGGCTCATTGCCCGGCCATATCCATATCATTCCCTCCTGTTCAAAGCATGGAAGCGACTTTATCTTCACGTTAACAAATTTAGTTGACGGCATTTTTTCACATTTCCCATCTGTAGAGTATTCCCACCCTGGAAATTAATGTTTGAGAACAAAAATCAAATTCAGTAGTATTAGATTAGTTATGTAATCTATGCAACTCTATTATGAAAACAATCAATATACAATAAAGTTCTTGTTTAACTTGGTTGATTTTCATGGAAGTTGATCTTCATTTTGTTGGTTGCTCAAGGAAATTTTTATGTGCTATTTATATCAACAAATGATCATATTGCTGATGTCTTTATAACAGGTTTCCCTTCTTGGCGATCCAAGTTGCAGGTCGTTCAGCCCTTAGTTTGCGGGGGACTTATTAGACTAGTTATGTAATCATTATCAATTAGATGTGTAATTAAGGACTCTTATAAGGTCTATGTAACCCTATTATGAATACAATCAATATACACTTATACAGTGTGATTCCAGGTTTAACTTACAGCATCTTCATATATGATAAATATTTCTTTTATCATTGGTATTAAATTCCAAAGACTATAGTTAATTACAATATTACCATGGTAGGGACATTGCACGCGCCCCTCATTTACAGAGCCCAAGTCGAGAGGGCATGCTCTATGTGCACATGTGTTCCTTATACATCCGGGTTTCCCATCCTTCCCACGAAATACCACCCAAGGTTCTTCAAAGCAGTCAATTGGAATCTGCATTGTTAAAATAAATAAATATAATGAAATTTGAATGAGAATTGTCTAACATACAATGAGGAAAGATAACAAAAAGAAATAAATAGTTACAGTTGCGCATGAAACCGAAAATTACTGAATTTGGTTTGGTTTTATGCATTCGTAAAAACCAAATTGACGGTTTGGTTTTATGCATTCGTAAAAACCAAATTGATGGATATTAATTTTCTATTTTGAATTTGAAGTAATTTATATAAATTTAACAAATATTGTAGCCCAAAGCCCCAAATATTTTGGCCCAAATGAATAATAATAATAAGTTAGTTATTGATTAACAAAAACATTCAGGCCCAAATTCCTTATATTGGGTTAATTTCTTTTATCTGCCCAAAAATTTACACCCAAATAATGGCAAAACCGAAACGGGCTGTTTTCAAAAACAGAAATTTCTGTTTTTGGTTTGGTTTGGTTTGAGTCCAAAAGCAACCCAAACAGATGCACACGCCTATAAATAGTTCTAACTTTTGGTGACCTGATGCATTTGTTTTGTGTCTAGATTGCATTACATAAAATGTAAAATAAATTTATGAGCTTAATAGATATCTGATGAAGTACAAATTGGGAATATAATGGTTACCAATGTGTCTTCCTTGAGGTCTCTTGAGAAAGCAATAGGGTACCAAAAGTTTTTCAAACGGGCATGGTAAGGTTGCACAGGACCTGACACATTGAGGCCTTTCCTTTGTGTTTTTCTTTCATCGGTTTCTTTAGAAGTACTAGGGGGAAATGAAGTTGTGATCTCGGTTGTTGTGTTCCGGTCTTGTAAAAGTCTATCATTCACTACAGTTTCCATATAAGCTAGCTTATCTAAAGCTGCACCGACCCTTGCTTCTGATATGTGCATCTGTCATTTAGTGGATTTTGAAATAAATATCAGTTAGCTTTCTGGTCAAGTCTTAAGTTAAATCATCTTGTTTACCCTTTCCTAACCTGTTTGTGTGCTTCTGCTAGCTCTTCTTGCAACTCTGCTAGATCCTTCTTCAAGGTTCCAATCGATTTGTAATCACGGGCCAAAGGGTTTAAAACATCTACAACCTGAGATTGTTTAAAAATAAACTAACTCAATTAAACAAGAAAAATACAAAACCAAGCAAGCGTACCCAGTATAATCCCACTAATAGCAGAGCTGCTGATAGTGTACGGGAAGGCGTAATGGACACAAACCTAGGCTTGCAAACGAACCGAACGTTCAGTGAATAGTTCATGAACCGTTCGGTGTGAAGTTTGTTTATGTTCCTTCATTTAATAAATGAACGAAGATGAACAAAAACTTTGTTAGTTTAGTTAAACGTACGAACATGAACACATGCCTTGTTTGTTCATTTAAATCCGTTCATGTTCGTTCCTTTGCGTTCACTTATGTTCGTTAATATATTTATTCAAAATTTGTTGACCCATTACAACTTAGTCTAGTTTTAATAAGTCTTTAGGCCCAACACATTGTTCTTCACATTGCTTTTAACTTGTTCTAACTCAGTTGTGTTCATTCATCTATGTTCAGTTATGTCCATTTATTTACTTTTGAGACCATGTACTATATTGTTAATGAACGAACACAAACGGATACGAACATACTCATTTTCTTAACGAGCAGGCATGAACAAGAGAACCTCATGCGTTTAATTGTCCGCACTCGATAGTTTGTTCGTTTAAAGTTAAACAAATGCAAACATGTTCTGGTTTGTGTTGATTCGGTTCATTTACAAGCCTAAGCAAACCTTACCTCTCTATCCTAGGGAATAGAGTGGCTGTTTATGCTGTGACCCCTGGCTCTAAAAACCTTTCTTTACGTGTACAATATAGAGTATAGTAACCCATATGGCATAAACACATAAGTAATTTTGATTTCCGAACTCGTATATATAGAAAATTAATGTTTATGTCGTGTATTGAAGTTGGAAATTTTGTTACCTTTTCATGTAGGAGCATGATGGTAAGAAGATCTTGCCTTGCTCGCCAATCACAATATTGTATATCATATCTAGCTACTTCAAATGCTTCATTTACATCCAAAAACTTTCCTTTACTTTGTGAAACTTTAAACCTAGGCTCTTCCACATTAAATAGAGTGCTCCATGGATTTTTCTTGTCCACGAGTCCACCTCCCTCCCCGCTACTAGCTGATATGGCAAACACCACGAAGCCTCCTCTAACACCCTATGTCCAAGACATCCAATAAGAAAACATTAATAAGGTAACTATGCTTAACCAAGAAGTGTTTATTAAAACTATAATCTGTCTAAGTCACAAGCGTTTTGTCATTGATGAAGCAGCATACAGATATGCACATGAGCTAATTAGCCGATGATGAATCATTACTGCAACTTGTTATAAATTCTATTTCAACTTTGTACCATGATATTTGAGTACAGCTTCTATCTTGTAAGTTGTATATGAGGAATACAAACAGACTCCCTCATGTTTCCTTCTCTACTATAACTTGATAACTATTTAGCTTAGATTAACAAAAACCAAGTCAAACTTGCACTTTAAACCTGTAAAATGCTAGCGTCAAAGCGTATTATTTAACAAAACCTAACTTGCTTCCCTTATCGGCCAAACTAACTTCTCACACATCATCTTAAACAGTATGTCCACTAATAAAAATTCAAATCAAAATCATCAGACATACATGAAAAAACTTGATATGACTTGAAGCTTAACTAATCATGAATCATGATTAGGATTAACGCTTAAATTTATCGACTAAATTAGAACTGATCCTAAACAAACAAAAACAAAACTAAATCTCTAGCATAATCATCATAATCCAACAAAAACAAGCATAATCGATTCCGTCACTAACTTATCACATAGCATCTTAATTCTTAAACATTTCATCCACTGATAATGTAAAAATCGATCCGACTCGAAGTTAAACTAGTCATTATTATGATTAACGCTTAAATAACTGAATCTGTAGCAAAATCATCATCTTAAAGCGTTTGGTCCATTAATAACAGATTAACAGCTGTAATCAAAACCTATAGACATACGTGAAGACCTTGAGCTAGCTCGAAGTCATGATGAGGATTAACGCTTCAATAACTAAGTTAGAATCGTAAACAGGAATTGACAGCTAAATCTGTAACAATAACAAACATAACCGATTCGGTACCTTTCTGTTGGTGAATTTAGAGGATCGAGTAAATGAAATGGGAAGAGATAGAGCTGTAGCAGTAGCAATGGCTGTCATGGCGAAGGAAGGAAGGAACGAATAATGACAATTATGGAGAGAGAATGAGTTTTGTAGCGGAGGAGGTTTATTGAAGGAAATTGAAGATATGTGGCTTGTGTTGTGCGCGATCTCGGCTGGCCTGCCAGACGCTGACAAGTGGAATGCGTCAGGCAAGTTATTGTATTCGTAATCAAAATTGGGTTCTGGCTATATCTTGCCACCTCGGATTTCCTGATTTCTTCCCTATCGGATTCGGATTTATTATCTTCATTTCTTTTTTATACCTACAACTTGTTTTTAACACTCATTTTTATTTAAATCACTTTTCATAAACCACACATTATTTCTTGAATATGGGTCGTATAGCATCTGAGTTGTGTCAGTTTGTTTCGGACGTTGTCGGTCAATGTTTCTGGTGCCTCATATACAGGGCCGTCTCTGAGAATTTATATGCATCGGCCGAGCCGAAATAAAAAGGCCCGTAGACCCTAACAAGTAACAAAATAATATAAGAAAAAAAAATTTAGGCCTTATGTTAATGATTTTTTGTTTGATTTAAACAATTAAATTTTTAAATGGGCCTACTTGGTAAACTTTTTGTATAAAAATAAGCTTAAAAATATCTTAAGTGAGACTAGAACCTACAACCTTTTGTGTTGGGAATTTCGGGTCAAGTGCGTTACTTGGCGTGCAAGGCAAAGTAGCATGATTTAAGGAGTGGATAACTATAAACAATTAAATGTGCTCAGATTTAATTGTTAGTATAATTATCAAGTCCTGTTATTTAGCAATCCTAATTGTAGTCTAAACGTGATAGGTTAGATTATAAATACCCGTGCTTTGGGGTTTAAGAGATAGTAATATGAACAATTGAGTTTTGTGAAGTTTCTCAATAATAACAAACGTGTCTGAGTTTGTGTTCGATACCTGGTATCAATTCCATTAATTGGTATCAAAGCTAAACTGTATTTTGTTAAATATGAAGTTTCACCGGTGCACGCAAGAACAAGCGGTATACCGAAAGAAAATTGGAGCTGATCTCTTAATAGTCGGTGTGTACGTTGACGACTTAATCGTAACGAGTTCCAACTTTGAACTTAATAACGGAGTTTTAAGCGCGAGATGACTTTAAACTTTGAGATGTCGGATTTGGGAAAGCTAACTTATTATCTCGGAATTGAAGTTTCACAAAGCAAGGATGGGATAAAAATTAAGCAAGAAGCGTATGCGAAGAAAATTTTAGCTAAAGCGGAAATGGAGATTTGCAATTCTGCTCAATTTTCATTGGATCCGAGTATAAAAGTTTCTAAATTTGAAGATGAAGAAGATTTTGATGCTACGAGATATCGAAAGATTGTCAGGTGTCTCCGGTACCTTTTACAAACTCGTCCTGAGTTTGTGTTCGATACCTGGTACCAATTCCATTATTTTGGTTGGGAGATAACCCTTTGCCACTAGACCAAGCTAGTTATTGTATAATTAGGGTAAAACATTAAATATACATATTTTGTTTTTCATATATATATTATATATTTGTGCCCCCGAAAACTAAGTGCCCCAGCCGGTCGCCCATGTTGCCCAATGCCCGAGTCAGCCCTGCTCGTATAGCCCTATACGGGTCGTATAGACCTATACGGGCCGTATAGACAATTTTTTTTAGAAAAAAATAATTAGACACTTTTATAATGTGTTTGTTATCTTTATGCTGAAAGTTAGAGAGAGTGTGAATGCATTACAATGTTATATTCACATAAAGACTTGAAGATGAGTAAAGTATTGAAATGTTGAATAATATAATATGATAAATTGAATTTAAATTTATATAACATACTTCTAAGTAATTTGTAGTTGTATCCCGAGAACCCTCGTTTAAGATTATATTATAGATTATATTATGACGTTTTTCTATAAAAATTTTCTATATGGCCCGTATAGGTTTCACGGTGTACCAAGTGCCATACGAGCAATTAAATACTTATACGGTCGTATAGATTACAAAAAAGCTTCTTTTTTCCCCTCCGTGCATTTGTCAGTCATCCGTAGCCTATATGGCCCGTATAAGTCTATATGAATCGTATTAACATGTTCATGACGGGTAATGCATGAAGATCACATCCATCCCCTTTCAATAATAATAATTCTATATTTTTTTAACGACGTGATAATTTGGTTGTTTGACTGAAGGTCAGAAGCATTCCAGGCTTTCAATTGAACAGTACTAAAAACAAGTGTTTGTATTATATTAATTCAATAATTAAATTTTAATTATCTAATCTATAGTATATTAGTGGTTGTTTTTAAACGGCATGTAGTATATTAGTTAATAATAATTCATTGATCAATAATTATAACTTTTATTACCATTACTAAACATAATCAGACTTTAACAAAGCAATAATCATTGAACAAGATATCTAGACGAGAATCGCAAATGAACAAATCAAAGTGATAAAAATAACAGTTTATTCTATAAAATGTAGCAAAATATTTATTAACTAACACGGGTGGAAAAAATTTCAAACGTCATATATATATATATATGTATAGTAGAAACTTTATAAAATAATACACTTGGGACCACCAAAATTTATTAATTAAAAGAGTTATTAATTAATCGATAAATTAATAATTATTAATTTATATATTAATTAATATTTTATTAATTTATAGTAGAATACTTAGTTTACAAACACCTTTCAAGCTTCCACTTAATTATTGTATACAATGCATGTATATCAAATGAACGGCCCAATTTGAAAGAAACCTTCAATCTCCCAAGGTGAATTAAAAAATGATCCAATAAATTATTGAAAGCGTTATTGGAATTAATAAAGATGATATCGATGAAGAAGACGATGAAAGTTCTACAATGGAGCCCCCTTCGCGAAATGAAGCTATTAAAGCGGCAATCACATTGAACAATTTCTTGTTGAGCTATGAGAAAACAACACCAGAAGTTCTTACCATGCTAAGGAAAATTAGATACGAGATTCAAGGGGAAATTGATTTCAACAAAAAACAAAAGACAATTGAGTCATTTTTCAAGAAACCTTCATAAATCATTCATGTAATATGCTATATATAAGGAATTATTAATTTATATTTTATATGGGGTCTAAAGAAATTATCAAAAATGTATTATTATCTTATAATTTTAGCGAATTATTAATTTAGCACCCTATCCCCGAGTCGGGACCGGCAAAAAATATTATATTAGAGAGTTTATTAAATAATCGAGTATTAATTTATCGAGTTTCTACTGTATATATTTATAGGGTTAGGTTATAATAGGAAGTATAGTTTTTGTAGGAATGATAAGAAGTAATCTTGTCCATTGATTTTGAATATGGAGGGTTTAGATTAGTTTAGGGGAAAATCATGTGTGAACACAAGGGCATAAAAGGAATAACACATTTGTTGACTTTCTCTCTCCACATGTAAGGCACATGCCAAATTCCCCCTATCATTTTAAAACGTCCATAACTTTTTTTTACTACGTTTTTATTGAAAAACAAATTCACCATAATAACGAGTGTCTTTTTATCTTTAATATGAATACCATATTGTAATATAAAAATTAAAAAAAAAATAGTGGGTTTTTATAAATTGTGTTTTACAAAATTGTGTTATACGATAGTATTTTTCATTGTATTTTTTTTGTCATTATGTTTTTTCGTGTTTTTTACATTGTGTCATACAATTGTGTTTTTTTCATTGTGTTTTTTTCCATTGTGTTTTCCATAGTGTTTTCCATTGTGTTTTTTCGAACTTTTTCGGCGAGGTGGTGGCTGTGGGTGACGGGTGTGGTGGCGGTGGGCGGTGGAGTGGTGGTGGATATAGGAGATGAGTGAAGATATAATTGGGTTTTATGTAAGTGAGTTTTTGAAATTAATGTAAATGGGTTTTGAGATTAAAATAAGTGGGTTTTGTGTTAAGACAAAAATACCCTCCTTCCTAGCCTTCTTAGGAAAATCAAACTTCTTATTTGAATATTATATATATATATATATATATATATATCATAAGAATTCTTTACATTGTTTTCTGTAAAACCACAAGATGTAGGAAAAATATGTATAAATGGTGTGAATGAGAAACTGTATAAATACACAAATAATTGTATTGCTAAAGTAATAGTCATACTAAAAAATGTAGCAAAAATTAGTTGTATATAATTAATTGCAGTTAAAATCGGTTTTTAAATCATTTGAAAGGAAATAGTTGGTTATGATTCTAGAAAACATTAATTAGTGAGGTTATGATTCTAGAAAATATTAATTAGTGAATTATGTGACAATTCTAGAGATGGAAACCTTGTAAGCTTATGTGGACATCCTATTTGAAGGCCATGTAGATATTTTGTTTTGCTTTAATTGTATAGTAAGAAGATTAGTATTAAGATTAAAATTAATTGATTAATTTTGTGGAAATTATAAGCATGGAAAGTGGATGACATGGAACATTAGGTGGACACACCCTAGGAGAAGGACAAGTGGATAAATTGGTTTTCATTTAATATATTAGTTAGATTAGATGTAATAAAGTCAAAGTAAATGTTAAGACGTCTCTTGACAACCAACATGTATTTATTCATTTTGCTTTTGACACTTTTGGTTTTCTCGCGCCTGAAGCTATAGAGTTATTTACCTGTGTTCAACGGGTTATGCATAGTAATGTTATGACTCGAAGATCAGCAATTGCAGTTTTTAAAAGATTGGGTTTTGCAATTCAAAGGGGGGTAGCGGCGCAGCTTGTTGCCCGTTTGCCTTCTGTATCGATGTAATCTAAACATTGAAATTTTTTATATTTAGGTTGGTTAAAAAAAATGTTAAGTTATGAATTCAAAACTTTAAATATTAAGTTTGACCAATGCTTGTGTTATATATTGGTTTAAATGCTAATTAGCATTATGATTAAAATTAATTGATTAATTATGTGGAAATTATAAGCACGGAAAATGGATGACATGGAACATTAGGTGGACACCTTAGGAGAAAGACAAGTGGACAAATTAGTTTTGTTTTAATATATTAGTTAGATATTTACCCGTGTTCAACGGGTTATGTATAGTAATGTTATGACTCAGAGATCAGCAATTGCAGTTTTTAAAATATTGGGTTTTGCAATTCAAAAGGGGGTAGCAGCGCAGCTTGTTGTCCGCTTACCTTCTGTATCGATGTAATCTAAACATTGAAATCTTTTATATTTAGGTTGGTTAAAAAAAATGTTAAGTTATGAATTCAAAACTTTAAATGTTAAGTTTGACCAATGCTTGTGTTATATATTGGTTACATGCTAATTAGCATTAGGATTAAAATTAATTGATTAATTATGTGGAAATTATAAGCACGGAAAGTGGATGACATGGAACATTAGGTGGATACCCTAAGAGAAGGACAAATGGACAAACTGGTCTTGCTTTAATATGTTAGTTAGATTTTTTTTAACTTTGTTATACTTTTATATATAATAACTAACTTTAGAGCCTGTGTAACACACGAGATGATCCAAATAATAAAGTTATAAATGAAACAAATAAGTACATTCTGTATATGGAAAAATTATTACATCTATGCTTATATCTATACCATGTATACATAAATTGATTTTATTTATATCAGAAAATGATATTTTAAAAAAAAATGAACTTAATAAAAAACAATAATAATAACGCAAGTGCAAAAACATACCTGAGAATGGTCCATCTATTGGAAATTTGATTCTCGGTATCACACACACACACACACACATATATATATAACTGAAAGAATTTTGGTTATGAACCAATTTAAAAAAAAAACTTTTCATACAATAATAGTTCTGAGCTACACCATGAAAATGATTTATATAATTTTTAGGTGGCTTTTCTGCTTTACCATAATGACAACACATAAAAATAATACGTTAACCTGTTCAATTTTGTGAATGTTTTGCTTCACTTGAGCATAATTTTGTATTACATGTTTCACACTACATTTTAATCACCATTAAAGGAAAAGTCAATGTTGACACAAATGTTTCACATTTGATAAAAGTTAGAAGCATTGATAGGCCTGGAGGTAGTATATCGAAAGTGTTCGCCATCTTTTTTTAAATTTTAATAGTTGTGAAAAAAATAGTCAATTAGTCAAATCCTGAATCTTTTCATTATTTTCAAAAATGTCATTGAAAATAAATTTGAAACCTAAATTACGTTTAAAATTCTAACTTTAATTTGTTTGACATTTTCAAGTCAAAACTTTGAACCCGTAACAAATTTGGTGATAAATCTACTTGCATTATCAAACTTTTAAAAATACTCATATTGCCCGTTTTTGACCCATAACAAATTTTGAGCCAAATGTAGTTAACTTGTAACACACAATTTATTTACCAACTTTTAACCCATAACAATCAAATTTAAGTTCCACAAAAAACCCGAAACAATCATTGATAAAAAAACCGAGAAACTGACAATGATAAACATTATTATATATGAAAGTGAAATGTATATATTATTTATTATATTTAACATATACATAGTTTAGTAAATTATCTGAAAAAATAAATAGATAGATTTAAAACATATATTTATAATTTATAAGAATATTTATTTTTATAAAAATGTGTATATATATATATATATAATAGAGTTTTAAAGAAGAGTGAATAATTTAATCATGTTATAAATGGAGTGTAAAAGGAAAATGAATAATTATTGATCTATGACATAGTTATTAGTTTGGAGTAAAAAAAGTTATGAGATTTAACCATAAATTGACATGTGCCAACGGTTATTTTACTTTATTAAACTAGATAGATTATATATATCACGTACTCATATATTTTTAATGTTAAATACAAGTTATTATACATATACAAAGAACAATTTTATTTAAACCAGTGAGCCTAATTAAACTTGGTATGAATAGCTTAGACTTGAGCATGTTACTTAAAATGAGCTGTAATTTAGGTCGGGCACATCTAAGCTCATCTTGCTTCAAGCTTAGAATCTCACGAGAGTCTTAGCTTGTTTACGCACCTAATTAATTGGTGCAAAATCATTGTCACATGCATTTAAATGCGTCAAAGTCGTCTTAACAAAATATTAAAATAACAAATAGCCTCACTTTAAAGTAGTACAATTTTATTAGAAGTTGTAGGAGAATAAAACTTAAGAAATAAAAGAGAAACTAGTATTAAGACCCCCCGCGTTGCGGGGGTGGGGGGGGGGGGCATAAAACCATTAAAAAGAGAACAATTTAAATACAAAATGGTACATAAGACATCTGCGTTACAACATGAGCGTGACCAAACATCTGTCTGTCTACCCGGCTCACTCCTCACACATCGTACACACACAAAGCCAAAACCGTCCGAATGATAAAAGTTTTAAATGCCGAACAAAACGTACAAAATAATAAACTGAAGGGTTAAAAAGGAAACAGCTTGTGAAGAACTATAACTCGGAATGAAGAACTGACCTTTAGAGCTGACTGCATGACCCTGCACTAAAACACAAAAAAGGTCAAATATCTAAACTATATTTTAGAAAAGACTTTTTGTATATATCAAGCAACTTACCATTTGACAGTATGTCCATTCATTCAGCCAACAGATGTGTAAACAAAATAAATATCACTTCAGAGAAAATTATGATGACTACCCATAATTCTATCTAGCTTTTTAAGAGTGCCTTTTAGCATCCCATGGTTTTTATTTAAACTGAATTTGAGATGCTGCTGTGGGAGATAAGTAACTTCACATTTTGAACACAAACATGATTGCATCTTCCTGATTACTATATACCGGACATATAACCAAGAAAAGTAAGATAAGAAAATTTGAAAGAACAAAATTTTAAGGAGTATCGTTCACTTAGAAAAAGATCTTTATTAGAACATAATAAAGAAAAAAATTCAGAATTTACCTTTGCAAATTAAGACACAACAGCTATTCCAAAGAATAGTATCTTACACCTACTTTTCTCGCCAAATAAAAAGGGTAAATTGTATAACCCACAAACGGATTTTGTAAGAAAAAAATCAATGAACACAAATAAAGCTCAAAAACATATACATGTGAAAACCACGTGCTAAGATCAATCCCATATGATCATCATAGCACAAAGAAAAAACGAATCGAGACAGCTTCGGAGGCTCAGATGAAGTCAAGTTCAACATCATAGCCTTTATCAACCCAAAAATGTTAAGATTTTAATTACCAACGTCTTCAAGCTATGGACCATGAAGTAAGCTTGTACAGAGTTAGAAACAGAGTGTAGAAACACTATTAAAAATGCCAAAAATAGACATACTTCGCAACAACCACATAAAGGACACAAAGCAAACAGATCCGATCACACTGCCATACCACCACCGCTACCTAGGGTTCCCAAAAAGAACCCGGCAACAGTAGGTTGGCCGTGAACACCCAACCCAACGCCTCATATCTGCAATAGTGAATCCGACCACAACCTTGAACACCATTCAAATAGATGTAAATAATAATGTTTTTTTCATGTATTAGTAAATTGTTGACTTATTTGTACAACTTTTAGACTCGTTTTAGCATATTAAACAATGCAACTTGTCATTTGCCATTGAGTTCTAAGACTCCCAAAAACATGGAAAACATAACATAAATAAAACTAACCACAAACAAAAGTGTAAAGTTCTAAAATTGTAAATTTTAATTTTGACATCAACTCATGGTACATCTTGTACTATTTTATAATATCATGACACTTTGGACACTAAAAGTGGCTATTTTTAGCATTTTCAAAGTCAGATAGCTCAAGTTACATGGATGAACTCTTGAAAGTCAAGAACATATCTAAAAAAAAGTACAAATATACACAGCATATGTAAACTTTTAACAGAAACAAAACCAGACACAAACAGAAGACCAATTATAACACAGTCAAAACTCATGAAAGGCGTAGCTTTAAAAATTGAAAATTTTAGCTTTTTGACATGAATTCCTTTTCTATTCATGGTCAATTAGATTTGAAGACACAAACGAAAAAACGCATTTAGCACACTATAAACCAAGAATCCAAACAAAAACAGAAAAATTAATACCAATTTGTAAACCCTAACTACTCACCTGAGCAAATTATGCTGAAGGAATTGGCAAAAGTTAGGCCATAGTAGGTCAGCCGCATCTCCCACCACCACCCTGACAGATGCAACACACCACCACCACGCCTAGGGTTTCCAAATCCACCCCCTTTCGACCGCTACCTAGGGTTTCCAGATGGAACCCGGCAACAGATGATGGTGACAACCTTGGTGGTGGAAAGGTGTAATGATAGAAGTGAGTAAAAGAGGGAAAAGCAAGCAGTAGTGTCGGTGCAATTTGTTCAACTTTTGCGATCAAACTACAATGTATTACTGGACCAGACAACTTACATGACTTGTTCGAGATACCCTGTAACTTTTTATGCATAAATAACAAAAGACATCAGTTTCAGTAACAATCACAACAATGGTTTGCATACATTATATCAACTATAGTAAATAATAATTCTCAAACATTTACAAAATTATGCTATTCTATTCTATTCTATACTTTTAATTATGTTAAGTAAACAATAATATACATGACGTCAACTCAACTGTGCATTATCATAATGTGTTTGATGTGCTACTTTGAAATACTGAAATTTGAAGAATTTTAATGCTTCATTTGTACAAACTCATAAATAAACTCAACTATAGATTCTTTAAACCCAAAATATAATCATTTTTTTCAAACAACATTGGTATTCCTAATACAACTCAACCCATTAATATGCTACATGGTTGAACATCCAATTCCCACAATCCCACATACAACAATAGCATTTGTACTTACACATCTTCATATACCACTTCATTGATACACTGATTTGTATCTAAACTTCATAAATATGCAATTAGTTATAAACTTTGATCCCAAACAAATAGAACCGTGTCAAACTCACACCGTATCCGAATGCAACAACGATGACGACACCTTCTCAATATTCATCCCCGAAGCAAACGATGACGACCCTTTTGTTGTCTGAACAGACGATGAAGACGACGGTGGCACAGCCGACGGTGCAAAGGTAGACGCACTACTACTCATGTTCACACTGGTCCCCGCCACCGACCCGTCTAAGGCGGGCCCGGTCCCCGCCTTAGGAGCCGGCGCCTTCCCAACCTCTGCCACACCCTCCAACATCTGAACCACCTTCCCCATCATCGGTCTCTGTGACGGTTGTTCTTGGATACACCAAAAACTCACTTCAATAACGCGCCGAACCTGGTCCATATCAACTTGTTCATGATTCCTAATCTTCGTGTCGATTATCGCTTCGACGTTTCCCTTATCCACTTCTTCGTACGCCCAAACCGAAAACTTTTTCCGGTTCGTTTGTTCTGAGACCTCAAAGTTCCGTCTCCCACACACGAGCTCCAACAAAACCATCCCGTAACTATAAACATCCGATTTAGATGTTATTGGGAGGTTCGCAAGCCATTCGGGAGCCAAATACCCGCGGGTCCCTCTCACACTCGTTAACGTTCGGTACCGATGGTCTTTCGGGTTAACCAACTTGGCTAGCCCGAAATCCGACACCTTCGCGTTATAATTCTAGTCTAGAAGAATATTCTCCGGCTTTATATCGCAATGCACGATACAATCCCGGCACTCTTCGTGAAGGTACGTTATCCCCCGAGCCGTTCCGAGCGCGATATTAAATCGAGTCTCCCAATTTAACAACTTACCCAATTGCAGAGGTTCATCCGACGCAAACAAAAACGTATCGAGAGAACTGTTTTTCATGTACTCGTATACCAATAACCTATGACGACCCTCAGAGCAAAACCCAATGAGTCTCACGAGGTTTAAATGATGCGTGCTGCTAATCGTTGCGACTTCCATACGGAACTGTTTCTCGCCTTGCTCGATTCCCTCAAGTTGTTTAACCGCAACCGTGGTTCGGTTGGCTAACACCCCTTTGTAAACCGCACCGAACCCACCGGCTCCAAGCTTCTCCTTGAACCCTTTCGTGGCCCGTTGAAGGTCCTTGTATGAAAACTGGACCGGTGCACCAGATGCATACTCGAGTAACGCGTATTGAGCCGATAACACCCCGAGTTTCGGGCTATTTCTACAGCACCAATACCATAACCCAAGTTCGGTAGCCACCAGCCCAATAAGAGTACCGACCACCACCACCACCACGACCCACGGTCTAAGCTTCCACCGCGTACTCGTATCCGAATTGCTAACCGCGTTCGGCGTCACAGGCCCACACACCTTAAGAAACGAGGTGCTCGGGAGCGCAGGCGACTGGTACCCACTCACGAAACTCGGTACTTTCAAATAACACAACCCCGTCCCATCCGACAACGACGTCGACGCAATGCACGAACCACTCACAAGACAGTTCAAACGACACGCGGAAATCCCAATAAAAAACACCTGTGAAGACAACTCAGGCGGGTACGTCAAGAACCGTGCGTTATCAATCTCCAGCATCGTCGAACTACCCGGACAATTTTCAATCTCCACCTTCCTCCGACATCCTCTCCGTCGGTCCATCGGGTCAATAAAATCAAAATTCTGCGAGGGACAACCGCATATGGGATCCGACCCGTTGTAACTACAAATACCCAAATTACCACAGTACCCAAACACCTGACATTGATCACTCACAGCAGCCCATCTTACATTCTGGTTACCGGTGTTACCAGCCGAGGAACTATAAATTCTCAAATTACCATCGTTGTCTAATTTGGTAAACCGGAAAATATCCGGGCCTTCGGCATAATCACTACTGTAAGCCATAATTACAGAAGTGGGAAGCATTGGATCTGAAAGTGATAATATGCCTATAGATTGAAGCCCTAAGCTTGGGGAAGTTAGGTTAGTGTTAACGGAAGAGTTTAACCCTAACGTCCAATACACAATCGAATCATTCCATCTAAGAGTTAAATTACCGGAATCGATTAAACGGAGCGAGTATAACCCGGAGCGTAAGACGTTACTGGTAGTGAAGTTTTGACCGGGGAGTATAGTATCGGTGGGGTTATCGAAGGTAGTCCAGATTGAAACGGTGTCGTTTCGGAGGACGAGGTTGCCGGAATCGGTGAGAGTAGCGGTGGTGGCGCCGCGGCCGGCGGTGTTGGATTCCCAGACGACGGTGTTGGTGGAGCCGTTGATGAGGCGGAGGTTGCCGTCGGGGAGGAAGGTGATGGTGGCGGTGGAGTCGGTGGCGCCGCCGGCTGTCCAGAGTGGGATGCCGTTGAAGGTGATGGCGGCGAAGAAGGATGTGGGGGAGGTGGGGTTGGGGATGAAGCCGAAGGAGAAGGTGGTGTTGGGGGAGGTCCAGGTGACGGTGGGGTTGGTGGCGGAGAGTGATTGGCCCGGCCGGATGTCGGCGGCGGTGGTGGAGATGAGGATGGTTAAGAGGAGGAGGAGTGGGTTGAAGGTGATGATCATTGTTGTTAGGGTTTGGTGGTGAGCATTTGAGATGATGAACTGAATCAGCAGTGGTGGGTGAGAGAGATGATCAGGTCAGGAGTTGAGGTGATGGCCTGTGGGAAAGAAGACTTTGACTTGGTTATAGAGGTTAGTCAATGGATGGCTACATGTTTTATGTATAATCTCTGTATTTTATATAATTAATTAATTGCTAATTATGTTAACGTTTGTTATATTATTTTATTTTATATAAGCTAATAAGATTTCAAGTTGGAAAGTCTTTTCTGTTTTCTAGTTTGAAAGTCTAAAACAGAATGGTCAAACTTGTTGGCTTTCAAGAATTTGTTGACTTTGTAGTATACTGTTAAAAATATGTGTCAAGAAACTTGCTTTACGGAATCAACAGATTCAAACATGCCAATATCGTAATTTAATAAATATAAGTTTATTTACTAAAAGAGTATACAAGTTTGATCTCACAACACATGATTCAAGTAACTTGACATTAACATATGATTCAACACAGATACTGAGGTTAGAATTTGTCGCCTAATCTATTTAATAGCTTCTTACCATGATCCATTGTGAGTTTAAAACACGTAACCACCCATATCGCACACTTAACAAAACTACTAGATATCTTTGCTTAAATTTAACATGCAATTTAACTACATGGTTATGTGATTACGGTTCACATAGACGCATCTCTCCTTAAATGCGTCTTCTTTATAAAGTGGCAAGTTATGTGCATAAGCGCGGGATGGGCACAACGCCACTTTATATAGCATGGCTATAGGCATGGTCATGGCCTAACCATATGCTCTCCTTAATTAATAATGGCACCATTATGTGTATAGGCATGATATGGTCTTGTGCCATACAAAAATTTCAAAATCCAAGATTCTAACATAAATTGGCATGGGTATGTTAATAAGTAAACCAGATCCATCACTCTAGCAGCTTGCTACACCAGTCTAAAAATTAGGCAACGTCATAATCAATTTAAAATAAATACTCATATATAAAATACTTCAAAAATAAAATAAAAGATTGTAACAAACACTATGTTGAAACATTTACAAAGCATAACACCACCTAGAGTAAAATGTAAATGTAAGAAATAATAATAATACTATCAATGAACTAGTTATCAACCAAACTACTATTGGGATGTATATGATCCCAAACAAATAGATACAAGCCAATTCTATTTTCACAAGAAGATTGCCATGTTAACTTCCTTTCATAGAATGTTTCTTCTATCTCGTGGCCCGAATAAAAATACAGAGTCTCAGTAAACCTATAGCCGATCATATTTGAGGAGTTTCATGATACATGCTGCCAAAAACGGGTCATTTGAAATGATCTGGCTGAATTATTGCAACAACTTCGGGGCATGATTCATCATCTTTGTGTTTCCATATTTCCCCGTTTGCACGCACAATCCACGATATTTGAGGAGAAAGTGCTGAATATAGGTCTGCAAAGTTATTGTAAATTGATTCAACAAACCCAGTATTGCCAAGTTGACCTATAGTCAACAGTTGTGTATAATTTATATACAAAATACTTAAAAATTTCATATTTACTCTTTTCATTATACAGCTTACATTATGACCAATATACCCTTATCTTTCACCTTACACTCCAACCTCTCGTATCCTAATGCAAGTTTTAAGAGGAGGGTATACATATCAAAAATCTGAAATTGGGTGCATTGGATATTATGAATTTATCCCGATTAACGCAATTACATATATATCTCTTAAACCTTGCATAATATATTAGTATCATATAGTCAACCAAAGAAGTTAATATCAAACATACCCATGCAGAATTCTTAAAGTTTCATATTTACCCATTTGATAAAATGCAATTGCTATATGACCATAATACCCTTCTCTTTCTCTTACACTCCAAACTCCCATATCTTAATGCAGATTTTAAATGAAGGGCATAGACGTTAAATATTTAAAATGGGTATAAATTATGACCCATAGACCTTAATTAGGACCCATTAACGTTGAAATACTCATCCAAAAAAGTCATATGCAATAGGTAACTAACTAACTATATAGCATGTGTTTACCTGAAACAGGTTGCGGATCGGGTTCTCTTGTACTGTGCAAAATCATGGTACCAGAAAGTACGGTCATGAACCCACAAAGAACCGAAATAATTGTGCTAACACTCTGACCAGACCAATCCTATGATGGTTAAAAAAAATTGTCAGTCAGTTCATAACAGATGTGAGATGTGGAAAAGCATACAATAGATACAACACAATACCTTAAACATGATGGCACTTGCGAGGATTGTGAAAGACGTGAACATCGCATAATAAATTGGTGAAACAACCGCGGTGTTAAATGTGTCCAAAGCCTGTACAAGTTTATAATTAGTCCATTTTGTAAGATAATAAGCAACGAATAAAATAAAGGGAGCGCGTGCACCTAACCTTATTTAAGTAGTTTAACTGAGTGATTATACATGTAATCGCTACCATTACAAATACCCATGTTTGGTAACGTGCCACCTGGCTTGAACCCTCTAATGTAAGTTTTATGGCGATACCGATTGCTTTCACACTCATAACCTGCAAAATAAAAAGAAAGCAATAAAGAAGTTAATGATATAATATATTAGGATTAGTGTTCATTCGTTCAACTTTAACCAAACAAATGATTCAAGCACGAACAATTCAAAAAACGGGGTTTCTTGTTCGTGTTCGCTTGTTATAAAAATGAGTGTGTTCGCTTATGTCTGTTTGTTAATAGTATAAATGAACAGTTCATGAACACAAACAAAGGAACATAACTAAACATAGAGGCACGAACATAACCGATCGAACTCCAGTTATAAGTAAATGTGAACATCAATTGGTCGGTCCTAAAAAGTTAATAAAACTAGTCTAGATTGTAGTGGTCTAAACTTTTTTATTGAATATATAAACGAACAAACATATATGAACGTAAAAGAACAAACATAAATGAACGTAAAAGAACAAAATTGTTCATGTGCATTCATTTAACTAATTAACAAAAGGTTTGTTCATGTTCGTACGTTTATTAAACAAACGAAAATACACGAACTTCCCACAGAATGGTTCGCTTACAGCCCTACCTTTAATTAGATACGCATACCGACAATTCAGATTGTGCATGAAATATTTATAGAAATGGATTCAACACCTTACATCTCAAACAATGCAAATATGGCTATTAAGGATGGACAAAGGTTGAAAAGAAGAAAAAAAATAGAAAAAGAATAAAATACTAACCGTCAATGAACCATTTATGGAACACACACCAATATACACCATCATATTAGTCTGCCCGTATCGTGGTTCACAGTACAACACTAAGAACAGTACCACAGCTAGTGCTGATGCTGTATACAAAAGGAAAGCTGTACCAAAAGCCCGTGAAATCATTAAGTACTAATTTGTGTCAGTTCTTGACTCATAAACAAAACTAACTAGGTTTATGATTGTCATATCTAACTTGTTTAACAGACAGATTGTGTTCGGGTAGAACTGTTGTGACCCCTTAACTAAACAGCTCAACATGCCAGCCCATTAAATCAAACAGACCAACCCCCAACCCGACACGATTGACAACCCTAATTATATGATGTCTCATTAACGTCATTGAAAGATAATTAGGGTTGTAAACAAACCAAATGTTCAGTGAATAGTTCATGAACCACTCGGCTGGAGCTTCGTTTATGTAATAAAAGAACGAACATAAAACCAAAAAAAATGTTCATTTAGTTAAACGAACGAACATGAACACATGTCTAGTTCATTTATTTATGTTCACAAACGTTCGTTTACGTTCGCTCATTGACGCTTGTTTATGTTCGTTTGGCGGTTTAAGTTCGTTCGTTTATGTTCATTAATATATTTATTTAATTTTTTGGCCCACTACAACTTAGTCTATTTTTCATAACTTTTTACACCCAATGCCCCAACATATTGTTATTCACGTTACTTTAACTAGTTTTAGCTGAGTTATTTCCGTTCGTCTACGTTCCGTTATGTTTGTTCGTTAATTGTTCGTTTATACTGTTAACTAACATACATAAACATGTTCATTTTCTTAACGAACTAACACGAACAAGAACACCCGTTTATGTTCAATCGTTTGTTCGCTTATATTAAACGAACAAACACGAACATGCTTCGTTCATGTTTGTTGAGTTCATTTACAAGTCTAGAGATAATCATTACTAGGACCATGAATCATAGGTTTGTCTAGGGTTTCTGGCTTGGCTTCCTGTATACTGAGGGTCCCCCGCTATAATTCCATCTTTCAGATATATATGTATATAAGTATATCATTATTTCAGTCTCTTTACAATGTTTAACAAGATTGCACGACTCACCTGGTTGTGTTGCCAAGTCCCAAATCTCTTCAACAGAGCTTATGCTATGTTCAGCGGGAGCATGAAGCACAATAACCGTAGACCCCACTATACAAAGCACACAACCTAGTATCCCCATCCGCTTCAGCTTCTCATTTAATAAAAAATGTGCTAAAACCGCGCTGTCAAGTAATTCAATAACTCAGTAAAGTAAACACTAAAACCGAGAACCGTCTGCCATAACATAACAAATTTTAAAATTTTCACCTGACAATAATACTCAATGCTCCCAGTGGAGTCACAAGAACAGCTGGAGCATAGATGTAAGCTATAAAATTAGCAAATTCCCCAACCACCACTGTAAATTATGATTCAGAACAAACATATCATGTGAATGAACAATTGAATGAATTGAAGAAAAGGAAGTGTAAAGTAAAGGCTTACTGGTGAACATGCCAATCCACCACAAAGGCTCCAGCAAATACCCATATCCTCCAGACCCTAAATTAATCAATAATTCGCCCAAAATTGAAGTCAAAATGAGTAAGCTCAAAATAATAATTGAATGGGAGAGAAACTTACTGGCACTTGTACCGGAAGCACCGGCTCTTTGAAGGCCTTTCTTTTTAATGATGAAGCTTGATCCGATGAATGCACTGGAAGATACGGCTAGACCAAACCCTAACAGATTACCACTATACATGACGATGATGATGACAATTTCATCTGAGAAATCGTCCGAGATCTGGAGTTGATTACGGAAACTGGAATTGGAATTGGAATCTAGCAGCAGATGCAATCGGACGAAGAGTGGGTTTGTTGTGTTACGTATTTGGGGTTCTGACAACAGGCCATTTGTATCAAGGTTGGTGGTTGTCAATTGACCTTAACAAATAGGATTCCATAAAATAATAATAATAATAATAATATTTTTTTATTAATATAATATTTTTACCTTTCTTACCGTATATGTTAACCGCTCATTCTGATATTTCAGACTTAATTCCTAACTCCACTAAAAAAAAAAAAACTCCCCAGTGTAGGAAAACTCTCCAGAAGGCCAATTTGCATTGAATAATGATTTATATGTAAATTTGTGTAAGATGTATAAATAATGACGGAGGTTGAGTTTGAATATGTGTTTTCTTGTTATTGTGATCAGATGGACATGATATCAATACATTTGATACCTTGATTTAGTGTTGTAGAACATGTTATGCATTTGTCGGTGGTGGGACGGGGACTTGCGATAATCGGGTTGGAAATTTATACGTATATTTTCAAACACACACACACACAAAGGGTAAATTTTTAATTAAAAACTGTGACTTTAAGAGTGTAAAAGTGTAATTTAGGTTAAAAACTCGAACATAACAAATGGATCGCAGGTCACATCTCTCCCTTGTCACTGGTAAAACCCTAATTTCAATCGCAACAAACACTTGCAATTCTTGGTGGCATGTAAACCATAAGGTGAGTGCATCTCTACAATTTTATCGTATGTGATAAGCAAAACGCATGGGCGAACGTGTCTCACTTCATCCCAAAGCACTTTAAAGATTGTTCGATTGACATAAACTACCGATTTTTGGCCGATTAGGTCCGCCTAGCGATTGATTGGCTGAATTAGATGAAAATTCCAAGATGAACCTTCGATTAGCGATTAGTCGTTGATTAATCAGACGCTAGTCGCGATTTATGCTTATAATTTGGTATTTCTTGCATATGTTAATGATATAGGATTAATATAATAAAATAACTTATTGTATCAACTTTATAAATGCCATTATGAGAACTATCTCAAAATAAAATACAACATTCATATAGCACGAAATATAAGATAAAGGATATCGTAGTTTATAAATGGTCTATCGAATGTGCAAACATCAATGTACTTCATCATAGTTGAAGAACTCAAGAAAAAGACATGTAATTCGCACAGTACAGTCATTGATCATTCAATAGAGTTGAACGGATTTGGGAAGAAGAAAAAAACATAACTAGAGTTGAGCAGGTGCATTGATCCATTGCATGTATGGACACTATAATGTAGTTTTGTATTAAAATCTACATTAATCATACACACTCGCAGGGCCGGCCATAGGGTGTGGCGGGGTGGTCGACAGCCATAGGCCCGACACCCCGCTAAGCCTGATTTTTTTTTAATTATTATAACGTCCGACTTCCAGAAATAATAAATAAAGTAATATTTAAATGAACGTTGTTATTTAAATTCCGTATAGTAAGTAAATAAATTAAAATTAGAGAAAGTAGACTTAAATGGATATGGACTTAACAATAAAACATGGATATAGTAAATTAATGGGCCTAAGGTCCATGAGGTAAGGGTATGAGTACCCTTAAACCTTTCCTAAAACCCTAGATCTCATAATTCCACACCTTTCCATTTTTACCAACACACTCTGAAACACACACATAAATACTCTCTTCATTTCGGATCCAAATCCGAGAAAGAAAGAAGTCGTTGGTGTTAGAGCATCGTAACGAGTAAGAAATACACCAAGATTCGGTCGTGTACGAGAAGCCGATTCAAACCGGTTCGTCTAAGGTACGTTTCATAACGAAAGCTTGTTGATTTAGGCTCGGATCGTTTAGTATTTATAGATCTAGCTAAAACCGGGCTTTAAAATCGATAAAGGTTCGAACTTTATCATAAACAAGCTAGATCTTAGTTGATAATAATAATAATAGAAATAAAATAACAATAATAATATCGTAATACTAGTATCATAATAACAGTGGCGCAATAGTGCAAATAATAATATGATAATAAAATGAAAAGTATGATATATTGATATGTGAACAGCAACAGTAGCACAGCATGTTGATGACAATAATAATGTAATAATGATAATAATAAATAATAGTAAAATGAAGGAAGCATGCAGCAAAACAATATCTATACATAAATAAGTGAAATGGAAGGAATACTATTCAAGCACTCTAGCTTAGTGGTGGAGCTGTTGCTTTGAGTGTGAGAAGTCGCGAGTTTGAATCCCAGCTCTTGCGCAAAATTTCATTTTCGAAATGGGTCAAGCGAAAAAGTCCAAGCGAAGCGAACTGAGGTTCATGTGATACGAACTGAGTCATGCTATGTTAACTGGGCCATTCCTAGTTAATCCAAGATAATCCAACAAAATAAACCAAACCAACCAACTTCTTTATCTCCGTATAACCCGATATATTTTAAGATAAATAATCAATTAAAGAAAAGGAATATATTTGTGTGTGTGTGTATAAAAGAAAGGTACGTATATATATATACACATACACAACAATATATTAAAGAAAAGGAACATGTATTAATGAAGAAGAGAAAATATATATATATATATATATATAGTAATGGGAGGATATGAACGCAAAATAAAGATCGTCGTTAAATAAAGTTATTTCGTTATATTTGTTAGCCCAAACAAATGAGCCTAGCCTATTAAGTACGCTAGATTAATAAATACAAATCTAATTAATTATGTCAGTACGTGGTTAATTAATGAATATATGTGTTAAACAGTTAGCCGCGCACAACTCAGGAAGGGCATTACTATAAACGGTGAACGTAACATGATCCAGGTGAGTTCTAGCCCCTTTTATGTGTTATGTTTTCGGGGCTATGTGCATACTACGATGTGTTTAGATTTGTACACTTAACTTAAATGGTAAGTGTATATTAGATATATGTTTATGTATGAATGTGAACGTTATGGATTGATTAATTAGTATGCACGTAATGTTATATTAGTTATGATTGAAGGAATTAGAAGGAAATGAAATGAAGTTATAATGGTATGGTATGTTAGAGGGCACCGGGCCCTAATAATAACCGAGGTATATAGGGCACTGGACCCTTATAATATCCAAGGTAAGTAGGGACTGGACTCTGAGGAGATCCAAGGTATGAAGGATACCGGATCCTTATAAATTCCGAGGTATGTAGGGCACTGAACCCTTATAATATCCAAGGTAAGTGAGGACCGGATCTTTATAGTATCCGAGGTATGTTGCTAATAAGAAGCATGAAAATATGAATGTATGTATGTATGTCTGTACGTATGTATGTATGATTGAATGATAGACGAATGAGTAAGTATCAATACGTATCTTATGACGGTATTGGTAAGTAAGTGAATGTAATGTACGTTAATTAACTATAACTCACTCAGCGTAGCTGACTTTTAGTATGCACGCAGACAAGTAGAATGAGACAAGTTGCTTGATGAGGACACGTGGCAAATAAGAGGAAGACTGGCATTGCTATGAAGAAGACACCGTGTCGTTTTATGTTTTATGTTTATGGATTTATGTTACGATATTTTAAGACAAGAAGGTTATGTTATGAATGAATGACTTTTATTTCCGCGAAATGTTTTAATTAACTCTGATTTTACGAATTATGTGAATGAGTAAATCCAACCAGCATGAAAGTAGGGCGCCCGGGTCGGGGGCCTTACAATTATATGTATTTTTATTAAAGCAATATGTATATTTAGTGTTTAACCTTAGTTACATAACTACTAGCTTGGTATAGTGGTAAAGGGGTATTATTCTCAACCAAAAGGTTATGGGTTATAGTCTCATTTTGTAACATGTTTAAGCTTATTTTTATACAAAAGTTTTTTAGACAATCTAAATTATAACCAAGCAAGCTCATATTAAAATTAAACTGTTTAAACCTAACAAAATAATCCCTTTACTTTAGACCTAAAAAAATTTTCGCCTTCAACCTAAAATTATTTTTGCGTTCTCGAAGCAGGTCCTGCACACTCATATACATTCAAGCAACATTTAAGTAAAAGACAAATATTACTTATCGCTACAAAAATACTTTTTTTTCTAATCTATTTAAGATTTTTGTTTTTTTAATTATTCAGACAATAAAAAATAAAGTTTTTCAAAGGAACCTTCTTATATTCCATTAGAAGATTTTTCAAAGTAAGAAAACACAAGCGTGAAGGTGCAATATTTTGCAAAACAGTAAGCCATGTTTGAAGGTTGTTTCCGGTCAAAACGACTAGAAGTAAGCCGTCTATCCTTTATTGAGTTCCATCGCATTTTAAAACAAGACAATTGCCTCCTACCTGAGTTTGG
This sequence comes from Bidens hawaiensis, assembly GCF_021521415.1. Classification (NCBI taxonomy): domain Eukaryota; kingdom Viridiplantae; phylum Streptophyta; class Magnoliopsida; order Asterales; family Asteraceae; genus Bidens; species Bidens hawaiensis. Next base: position 551,262 of record NW_027492076.1, on the reverse strand, counting down.
CAAATGGCATCTTGTTAGGACTAGTGGTTCTATAAGGACTAAAAAAAATCATGTTTTGACTAAACACAAGTGCTAATAGTTTATGAGAGAAGAGCACTCCATGTAGGAACTATTGATACACATCCAGACCTTGGATCGACCATATGACTTGGAAGGTTCTCTCACACGTCTATTTAACCTTATTTCAATCACTTAGACAGGCCTTACCGCTTGAACATATAAATGAAACATAAACGCTTAAACAATCTCAAATAATCATTTGTTCTTAAAAACCTTTAACCCGATATTGTAAACCTTGGTTCCGTTAGTCACAAATCTCCAGATGATTATCACAAAAAAAAATTGTTATAAATGTAATATATCCTAATATACCTGTCGTGGAAACATAAAGTTCATGAATGATTGAATGCTAAGACTTAAGACTGGAATAAAAATCATCCGATATAACTCCAGGTGACCTCTTAGTGAAGATGTTGGCTACATGATATTTGGACGGAACATGGCGCACCCGAACTTGCCATAAGTGACTTTCTGGCCACACAATGAATGTCTATTTCGATGTCCTTGGTGTGTTGGAGTTGGGCAGGATTGTCAGTTAACTAGATAGCACCAGGGATGGCTTAATACCCACACCATTGTAGCTAGAGGGCTATAATATTTTTTTCGATGCTATATATGTAGAGTTGTAGGCGACAGGCACAGGTTTTTCGAGTGACTCTATTGATTTTGTGGACGATGACTCCATTCTTGAATATTAGAGAGAGATGGAGAAGAAATTGAATGTTTTGAAGGATATGTTAAAAGGGAAAGGAAGGTTTCTAGCAATCGCAGGATTGCGGCTCTAAGTTATATATATATACTCATAAAATATCAATGCATGTCATGTTGGTGATTTTGGAATTGCAACCTTGAGAGTCATATGAAAATTTTCAGATAAAACTCGGAATATGAGACAAGAATTTAATATGGAAATTGTGAAGAAGATGAACCAGAGAATGTGTCGGCCAAAACAAAATCGTGTTTTATCTTCAGGGCAGTTGTAGTTCAAGACAGCTGCTTCAAGTAGTTATCTATTCAAAATTTAAAAACATTAATAAATAAACTTCAATAAAACTTATGATTATGTGTGAGATAATCATAAAATTCATTTTCTAATAAATTTTTAATGAAGCTTTATTAACGAAAATAAAGGGGCTCTGCCCCTTGTAGTGGCGGAGCCAAGAATTTTCACTTATGGATTCGAAATTTTTAGGTGCTCGATCTTTTTCCCGGCGTCAATGTTTCTGGGCCCGGATGGTCGGGTCGGTCATTCGACCAAATAAATAAAACACAATATCACTATCATAACAAATGCACATCATCGTTGTTTTCGGCTTGAACTGGTAAAAAAAGGCTATAGTCTAGACCTGGTTGATATAAAACAAATTACCTAGTCGTTGTTTTTGGCTATTTTTTCTATTTACTTTTTATTTTAGTATTATGTTTAATGCTAATTGGGTAGGGCTTATTAACCCATATTATTAATAATCTTGAGCTTAACATATGTGGGTTATTATTGGTCGACAAATAAAGTTTGCTACTAATTTTTGTAGTTGTTTTTTAAAGTTTTTATATTTTATAGAATATTATTCATTACTAAAATACCCTTTTAACCAATTTTTTCATAATCAATGGGTTCGAATACTTTTTAAAATGATGTTAGGTTCGCTCGCCAGAAAAGAATGAGTTCGTTCGTTAAATTGTACTTATTGGTTATATATGAAACCGGAAATTGACCGGGTTCGGCCGAACCCGGTAAGGCACGTGTGGCTCCGCCACTGGCCCCTTGGACACTAAAGCAAGCGTGCACTCTGCATATTTCAAACTTGCTTAATGTTTATTATGATTACATTGATCGGCCAGCTAATCCAATTACACTAAAATACAAACATATTAAACCTCTGTTTTAGTCATTTTATTAGCAAATTTACGTGAACCGATATTTAATTCGTGTATATTTGATTTTTGTAGGTATAAGTTGAAAAGAAGCTAAAACGATGTGGTCATGTGCGGCTGATAAGATAAAGTGATTATAGTTTTTGATTAGATCTCAAGGAAGTATGGAACAACCTAAGAGATAAGTTTGATACTTTGGTTAGCATAATTGAAATAACAGCTTTGGACCGAGATATAACCAAGAGAATGATTTGACTTGTTCACTGAACTTCTGCTCAATTTACCAGGCTGCGAATGTGGGGACAATTCCATCAAATGAAAGAAAGAAAGAAAGAAAGAAAAAAAACGTAAGCTATCAAAATCTTCACAGGTTTAGTCACTTTTATTCTCAAAGTTTTTTATTTATCGCATTGAATCTTTCAGGTTTCACAATTATTATAAATTCTGTCCAAATCAGTAACTTCGTTTATTTTCATCTCAAGTCATGAACAATTATATCAATTTATATAAAAACATCTAGAGATTAAAAACATAAATAATTGTTAAATGAAAAAAAATATATAAATTAAACAATGAAACCACATCTTGTTTCAATTCTGCCGACCCCCCCCCCCCCTAACCGGTCACCATCATCACCATAGCCCATCCACCATCAGCCAAACCTCACTTCCCTTAGAATACCACCAGGTCCACCATCACTCTCCAATCACTGCCACCACCGTTAGATTATATACGGAGTGCGGGATCTTAGTGCTCAAACTCGCTATAGTTCAACCACCGACTATCTCAATTGTGAGTATAATTGGAGAATGCCACAAATATATAAATCCCTTGGTAAACACAAACAATTGGCTCATTGTGAACCGTTGAATAATGTCAATAGTACAATATTGGGACTGGCAAACACCCGTCATGGTTGGTTGCACCAATATGAAATTACAAATAATATGCTAATCAATTTGTTTTGTTTGGTATCAACAAGACGAAGGGTGAAATTTTGATTTGTCAAAATTGTGTCGTGGGTTTTTAAGTATTGCATTAACTTGCATAAAAACGTGTTATACCTATTAATACGAAAATAAGCCATGGTGGACCAAATTGCCATCATGCATAATTTGGGTTGTGGTTTATCAGTATTCACATAAAATTGGTTAAGCCATGGAAGACCAAATTGCCATCATGCTTAATTTGGGTTGTGGGTTTATCAGTATTCACATAGAAAAATGGTTTAATCTTACCGTTTAATGTTTTAAACCCGCGAACTCACCAACTCTTTGTAGTTAACCGTTTTAAACCCATGTTTTAGGCCAAGATGACAAGTAAGTGGATATACTTCCGTTTAAAAATGTAGTTTTTAGAAGACATAAATATTTAGTATGTTTAAGTTGGTTCAAGTGTAAAGGTGGCCTGGAGCCAAACCCATGAAATACTCTAAAGATGTGATGAAATATAAATTTAGTTTATTCTCGTTAAACAATGTTTTGTGAAACAATAATTCGTCGCACCTTGTAATTCCGCTTTAACATAATTCGTCGCACCATGTAGATTGGTCTTCATATACATCCGAATTCGGTATGTTTAGTACTGGTACAAAAGATAAACATTTTGTAACTAGTTACAATATTATACCAATATACAATACCCACTTTCATAGAAATTATGTTTTGTTATTTTCGGTACTGGTACCTGTACCGATTACACCCCTACCCTAAATTATTCGAAATTCGCACTTAAGCCATTGAGCTTACAATTTTTTTCCTTAAAATACACGTTTTATATTATTACAAGCATAACTCTTTAACGTGCTTATTTTCACAACACTTATTTTATTTGCTAAACAATAAGAATACCAACGAAATGAACACGTGTCACGATACTTTTGTGCATATTACGACTTTATTTTTCAGTACTATAGCGAGTATAATAGCATACCGGTAATTCACCAAATTTCCTAGTTATACCCAAATGAAAAGACCATTGTGCGATCATTTTAGGGCTCAACATAATAATAATAATAGTAATAATAATAATAATAATAATAATAATAATAATATCCCCTGTTGATGATATAACACTTTCTGAACCAAATTCACCACTTTTTGCAGTCATCAATACCATCTTTATTCAAGCCCATTTGCTCATCATCCATATACCATGGCGGCGGCATGGCAGCCTCAGGAAGCAGGGTTCAAGGAGATCTTTGGATTACTCGAACAGCAAATATCTCCTAATTCCGATAAATCCCAGATATGGCACCAGCTCCAGCACTATTCCCACTTCCCAGATTTCAATAATTATCTCGCCTTCATTCTAGCTCGTGCTGAGGTAATCTTTTACTTTGGGTGATCTGATGGGTTGATTAGAGTGTCAAGTTTGTGTCTTTTTTGATAATTTTGGATGGTGAGATTGAATTTTTTAATAATTGAATTGTAACTTAAGTGGGTTGATTGGGAAGAGGCAATTAGGGTTTTGAATGTGTCAATTGGAGCTAAAGGACTGTTTTTTGTGTTTAAGAATTGACTATGGTTGATCAATATATTAAATACTAGTAGTGAGATCCAATACAAATGAAATTAACCTACTAAACCTAGAGTAGCTAGGTGGGAAGTAAAATTAATCCTTGTTCATACATAGGATTTTCTGGTACGAAATGAGTCACTTCAAATAGATTCATTGCTCTGGCCAAGAATACTATTAATCCGGCATGGGATACATGAGCCCCTAGTAGTGGTAGAACTAGAGTAATTAATAATTATTATTACTCTACGTCTATACAGTTTTGAACTAGAGTAACTACGCTACAAAAATGAAGTAGGGTAATAGTAATTAGTAAGTAGTAACTACTCTAGTTCAAAATCTGTAGAGAATAATAATTATTTATTATTCTAGTTACCATAGTTACTCTTTTGTATGCTTCTCACGTTATGAGCAGTTTGTATTTGATCATAACACTAAATACCATTAGCTTAGATTACTAGTAGTTTGGTCAAGGAGTTTCAAATATTAAGTATCTGACTCATATGCATTCATGCTAATTATGTTGGTGCGGTATAAATAGAGCTTTTGGTGTTCCTCGTATTTTGTTTGATTATAAGTGAATTCTTGATGCTTGCTGATAATGTGAACTTATGAAAAAAACTCCATTAACACAAAAGTGGTAGGCTATTACCGTGTACTATTTGCTCGTTTACAAAACGATCCGATTTTGAGCGTAGTGTGAATTCTTTAAACAACCCTATCAAAGCGTTTTTTTTTCCGGATATCTAAAAATAGATTTTGTTTTTGCGTTTGTGACGTTATATATACATGTATAGAAAATTGTTGCTAAGGTTGATATGACGTGTATAATCTACAGGGAAAACCTGTGGAGGTTCGACAGGCAGCCGGATTACTTCTGAAAAACAATCTAAAAACCGCATTCAAGTCAATGCCATTAACTAATCAAGAATACGTAAAAGCTGAATTGTTACCATGTTTAGGATCAACAGATAGACAAATCCGGTCTACGGTTGGAACTATTATTAGTGCTGTTGTTGAGATTAGCGGTGTTTTAGGATGGCCCGAGTTGTTGCATACTCTTGTCAAGTGTTTGGATAGTAATGACTTAACTCATATGGAAGGTGCCATGGATGCTTTGTCTAAGGTATTCTTGTTAATTTTCAATCCTACGTACATAGTTTATCAGTTATTAGTTATTATATACACAATTATAATTATTATATATATATATTATATATATAAATTAGTTTTGTATATAACACAATATATATATTATTTTGTTATTTTTTATCATAATTTACTACTATAAAATACAGATTTGTGAGGATGCTCCTCAAGTGTTAGATGTGGAAAGTCCTGGATTATCTGAGCGACCCGTTGATATATTTATCCCAAGATTACTTCAGGTAACAATTTCATCTTGTTATAATACACGCGTGCGCGCACACACACACACACACATATTCATACATTGGGGAGTGTTCAAATCAGAACCAAGAAATATGCTGAGAGCTGCGGAAACCGCATAATGCACTTGTACCTCTTGTTTTAAGTGCTATACGAAAGACGGTTACATATGCGCCTACCCGCTATCTCATGAAATCATTAATGCACACCGTACAAGAGCTTTATGCGGTTCTCGCAGTACTCAACATAAAACTGGTTTTTGAAAAGAATGTGCCCCTTACTCCCTATAACATCTTTGGTATAAGGGAGGGTTCTACATAGTACACAATATTTTGGAGAACAAGAAGAACAAAATAGATCATTCATTTTTTCAATCTACTTAAAAAAAATAGTTTCGTCGAAATTCTAAAATAAATAAGATTAAATTTTGTTTATATATATATATATATAAAACCAATACATGCACAAGCCATATGTAGGTTATATTACCTACACACATGTAATAAACGTTAATTATTTGGAAAAAGCATATGAACAAGTTAGTTTTAACGGTTTTCATGTGCATAGCATACACATTTGTATGTAAGTGGTAAAATTTTTATAAATACAAAATATTGATTAAAAAATTTAAATTATTTAAGTTTGTATTCACAATAGTTTAGTGTTCTGTATTGAATCTTATCCTATATATGTATATGTGTGCGTGTGTGAGTGTGTGCGTGTATCTATGTAACTATATCTTCTTTATAAAGTTCTTGACTTACCCATGTCGCAAATCGTGCAGTTATTTCAATCTTCACATGCCTCTCTTAGAAAGCTTGCATTGGGCTCTGTAAATCAGTTCATTCTGTTGATGCCACCAGTAAGTTTTGTTTAAAGAATTTATCTTTATACTAAATAAGTTTAATACTAATGACAGGAACATAAACTTTTTACAGGTTTTGTATATGTCTATGGATACATACCTGCAAGGTTTATTTGTTCTTGCTAATGACACCTCATCAGAAGTCCGGAAATTGGTAAATATTTCCACACCTTGTCAATTAACACGTTTAGCTTAATATTCAGAAGGGTATTTATGGAATCTTGTTATTTATGTGATGGATAGGTTTGTTCGGCTTTTGTTCAGCTAATTGAAGTTCGTCCTTCTTTTATTGAGGTGGGATTTTGTTTAATATATACTTTACTTTCATATTCATACTTATTACATCTTGTGATTATTTTCGGGTATATATTGTGTTCGCCTTTCATTTATTATTTCATACGGTTCACAAGTGATTTTTGTGGTTGCAGCCACATTTGCATAATGTAATTGAATACATGCTACAAGTGAATAATGACCCTGATGATGACGTGTCACTTGAAGCCTGTGAATTTTGGTAACCTATTATTGCTTGTTGGTGTTGTTATAACTTTGTACCTTCTAACTTTATTGTTTTTCATTTTTACCCTCTGTTTCTAAATTTGCAGGTCTGCATATTGTGAAGCACCATTGCCACCTGAGAATTTAAGACCCTTCTTGCCACGCTTGATTCCTGTATGTTAATGTTTCTCATTACTTAAGGGTGAATTTCATATACACCCCTAAAGTTTCCTAAATATCATATATGCCTCTAGAAACTAAGTAAACTATCATGTTTTTACTCCATTTTATTATAAACAGTTGAGAATATTACCATTTTACCCTTATTTTCCTCAGAGCTTTAAAGTTTCATATTTACCATATTTAACCTTCAGTTTTCATATTTACTCATCAACATTATTAATCTAAAAGTATAAAGTTATTCATTTCATTAAATCAATATATTTTTCTTCTCATCGACTTTCTTTTACAATTAATTTTTTTTGAGAACATGCATAGGAACTTATCGGACAAGTGTGATATAACAATACTTGTCTTTGGAAAATTGAGTAATACAAACATCTTTTTTGTTTATAAAAGTGTAGCTTCGATTCTTTGAATTTTAGATATCCCTTGAGCGCAAGTAAATTAATTAAAGTTGTGTGACATGTAAGCAATATTGATTACAAAAGACTTTTAAAGAAGCACAAGAAAGTTAAATAAATCACGTTATTTTCATGATTATACAACATAAATTAGTTATTAAATAGGTGTATAAATAGTTATATATATATTCTTTGCAATATTTAAAGAGTCTTTTTGTATGATGGTCATATTTCAATTGTGTTTAATGAAATGTTCAATGTGTAAGTATGATATTTTAGTTAATTACTAGGGTTATATATGATATTTTAAATTTAGATTGGATATATATATATATACACGAAATTTGTGTAAGCTTATAGGATATATATGGAATTCTCCCTCTAATAATATTTTTCAAAATTTTCTTTTTGCACAATTTTAGGTTTTGTTGTCAAACATGGCTTATGCTGACGACGATGAGTCACTACTTGATGCAGAGGTCAACCTCGTTCCATTGTTTTTTCTTTAACTGAATTTTTTCATTAATTGTAGATTATAAAAAACATTCATAATTGCAGGAAGACGGGTCTCTTCCGGATAGAGATCAGGTTCTAATTTCTGTCTCTAGTTAGACCTCTTTAGGAGCATTCTTAATAAACTTATGGTTCTTGAATGATTTTCTTAATTTATATTAGCTATGCAGGATTTGAAGCCGCATTTTCATTCATCACGTTTTCATGGATCAGATGAAGCTGAAGATGATGTAAGTTCTCAAAATTTTGGGTTTGGTTCGTTTTCAGTTTTTTTTCGGTTTTAGGTATTCAATTTTCACAATGGGTTTAGTTCGATTTCGGTTGTTACATTTGGGCAAAAAAAGGCCCAAAATGAATTTGGGCTAAAATCTTTTCATTAATTAATAGTTAATTGATTCATTAATTAATAGTAAATTGATTATTACATGTTTGAACTTTGGACCTAAGCTATTTTGGGCTAAACCATTTATAGTCTCTTATAAATGACTTAAAATCGATTTTTTTCGGTATTTTTGGTTTAGTTCGGTTCGGTTTCATTTGGTTCGGTTCTTTTGGTTGATAGCAAAACCGAGAACCCGTTTTTTAGAAAACAAAAACCAAACCGTCAGTTTTAGATTGGGTTCATTTATTTCGGTTTGGTTTGCTCGGTTTTTGGTTGATAGCAAAACCAAAACTGAACCGAAAAATCGGTTTTTTAAAAAGACAACCATATCGTTAGTTTTTGACTGGGTTTGGCTACTTCGGTTCGCCTTTTTTTTTTGGTTGATAGCAAAGCTGAAACCCAACCTAAATATCAGTTTTAAACAAAACAGAAAACCAAATTGTCATTATTTTATTGGATTCAGTTATTCCAGTTCGGTTACGTTTGTTATTCAGTTACAGTCATGTTATTTCGGTTTCTTGCACACCCATATAAAAATGTATCAAAAACTTGTATGGGTCAGCCCAACTCCACCAGTCATTTTAAAATACCACAAATTATTTTTTGTATCCTGACTCACACATCTTACCACCTGCATATAACTTCAGTCGGTTAATTTGGTAGTTTGTTTCCTTTTGCATATAATAACGGCTATCAATGACACTTGTTTACTTTTGTTTTATATACTTATAATAATTACAGGATGATGACATAGTGAATATATGGAACCTCAGAAAGTGCAGTGCGGCTGCCTTGGATATAATCTCCAATGTCTTCGGTGATGAGATTCTTCCGACTTTAATGCCCTTTGTCCAAGTAATTATTCTCCAATATTTCATTTTCAAGTGAACCATTAATTCGCAATCGTCTTACCTTTTTTTGTTACAAGAAATTATATAACATGACGGTCAATGTGCAGTCTAAATTATCCACTTCGGACGATTCAAGTTGGAAACAAAGAGAGGCTGCAGTTTTAGCTCTTGGTGCCATTGCTGAGGGTTGCATTAATGGTCTTTATCCTCATCTTTCAGAGGTAACTTCTATAATAAAATATTATAATCAGCTTGAGATTAAATAAAATAATTGCTTGTCTCGTCTTATTTTTCAAAATGTTAAAATTTTCTTGTCAGATTGTAGCTTTCCTCATCCCGCTTTTGGATGATAAGTTTCCATTGATACGGAGCATTTCTTGTTGGACGCTTTCACGTTTTAGCAAGTTTATTGTTCAGGTACGGTTTTAATTCATTGTTACTTGTTACACACATAGTTAATTATGACTTAATATTAATTTATTTGTTTTTTTGTTTTCTGTTTTAGGGAACGGGTCATCGAGAGGGACATGAACAATTTGAAAAAGTTCTCAAGGGTCTTCTAAGAAGAATTTTGGATGATAACAAGCGTGTGCAGGAGGCTGCTTGCTCAGCTTTTGCAATTCTAGAAGAGGTTATTAGAAAAGGGATGCGCTATAAATTGATTTGTTATTAAATGAAAAGTGTATTTATAATGTGTTGAACTTCAGGAATCTGCTGACCTTTTGTCACCACGATTGGAGATTATTTTACAGCACCTAATGTGCGCTTATGGGAAATACCAGGTTAATTTCTTAATTAATAATTTCTGTATTAGATATTGAAGAGGTAGGTCCCAGTAGAGCCCATTTGGTCCCGCAAGACTCACCTTAAACAGGGACGTCTGCGCGAAAACCAACTGGATCCGCAGGACCAACCATGCTCAGAGACGTGACGTCCTTACGCGCAGTACGCAAGCTGTTCCCGCAGGAAATGCCTCCCATGGTGAAGGACTCCGCCTGTTCCCGCAGCCTCGGATACAAGCCATGAGGGAAGGACACCCGCGCAGCATGGCTACACGCACTAGGTACTTAGCTCTCGATCATTCAGTGTCACCTGAAGGAATGAGCAAAGCCGGGAGCAATCCCGCACAGAGGCGGGAGGGGGAATACTCCCGCCCAAATAAGCCAGTCTGTATACTGAAGGACCTTTTACTGTACCTGACGAGGTATGGGCGAAAGATCTGATCAGAGATACGACAGCTCACTGATACAGCATGGCGAGCAGCATGCTCCTGTACTGTATCACTATTAGCCGCTGCCTACTCACCAACTACTGTCATACCACGTGCGTAGCCGGCAGTTGGTGGAAAGGGAACAGTATACAGCAGGCCTGGTCACTATCAGCCGCTGCCTACCCACCAACTACCAGCAGGGCACGTGCGTAGGCTACTGTTGATGAACAGGAACACTGTTGCAGCCGGCCATACCTCCTTGGAAACCTACCTTCGGCTATAAATACCCCAAATGGTATGATCATCTCAACAGGACATTATCATATTATCATCATAATATATACCTGATATCTGCTCTAGCAATCTCTTAATATACTTTTATATTTAAAGAGCAATCTAGTCTGATTCTCACGCCGGAGGGTGGTCACAAGGAGGAACCCCCCCTTCTCAGTGACGAGCTCACGGTGTCTGTTTTGCAGGTTATCAGAAGAACCATCTTCCAAGGGTCTAACCCCTCGTGGGAAACAGCTATCCAACCCCCAGGTTACCAGTAATCTGTCGTGGGTCCGATTGGTGTTTCTTCATTGGCGCCATCCGTGCATAAAGCTAGAACTTTATTTTTCTCCAGTTTTTTCAAACTTCTACAAAGATGGTTAGAGAAATTCCGGTAACCACAACCCCAGCTACTGGGATGAACACCGGCAACACAGTTTTTACGAACACTACCCCGGCTACCGAAGCCGGGGCAAGTGAAGTAAATTTTACGAACACTACCCCACTTACCAAAGCTGGGGCAAGTGCAGTAAATGATCACCTATTGGGATCCACCGATATCCAGTTTGAGAAACGAAGACTCCCCCGCCAGACTCTCGATGAAGTTAAGGCATGGGCGGAGGCACGACAAAAGGAATTCCAGGCTGAGTTGGACGAACGCTTGCGTTCCGTGCAACAGGCCGACGAATTCGAATACTGGGAGGATGACTCGGAGGAATCCGACTCCGACGCGAACCCTCGCCATAGGGCAAAAGGGAAGCGTAAGGAAACGGAATCCCAACCGAAAAGGCATTTTGGACAAGCCTTCAAACCAAAAAGCACAGGTGGAAGTCCACGGGACTTCTCTAAAACGTTCAGACCAAACGTTGCAAATGCAGGAACGTCCAAATTTGCAAGGGACATTGCTGAAGCAATCGCCCCAAAGAGTGCCAAACAAATGCCTAACATAGGCACATATGACGGTATATCTGATCCAGACGATCATTTGAACAGGTTCATAGCGGGGGCAACCGTCAGTAATTGGACGGAACCCACGTGGTGTTACATGTTCCAAATGACGCTGGTGGGGGCTGCTAGAGCATGGTTCGATCGTCTACCGGTCAACCACATCTACGACTGGGCAGACTTCCAACAGAAGTTTAGCCAACACTTCAGCCAGCAACGAAAGTATACCGAGGAGCAATGGACAATCCTCAAATGCATACGAGAGGAAGATGAATCTCTGCCAAACTTCATCACTCGCTTCAACTCAAAGAAGCTAAGTTTGGGCAATATCAGCGAAGATCTCGTTCGCGCTGCCTTCATCCAGGGCGCACATGACCCAGAGCTCATCCGCACCCTAACGGGTAAAGATGGCATGCCATCCACATGGGATGGCATCATGACAGCAGCAAAACGCTATGCGGAAACAGAGAAGCAACTGGGTAGAGATCTCCCACAGAGCACAAACCTCTACACCCAGAGGACGAGAGAAGACAACGTCCTCACCGCCCGACTAAATAAAAAACGAAAGCTAGGCATTTGGCAGTCAAGGGTAAACTTTGACACCTCATCCGGCTTGCAACATCGGTTGGACGGAAGGGATAATGTACAGTCGCACCGGAACTCCAGATGGACGCCACTCACCAAAAGCGTCACTGAGATATTCGCCACTGAAGAGCTCCCATGGCCAAAGCCTCCAATAATCCGACATCGTCACGATGCTGATCGGAGCAAATACTGTGACTTTCACAAGACAAAGGGCCACAACACTGAAGAATGCATAGATGTAAAAGATATGGTCGAAGCATTTGTCAGAGATGGGACGCTCGCGCACCTCGTGGTGTAATAAAGGCTGAGCAGGCGAGTGCGTATAGAACCCCAGCTGGGGAAAACACGAATCAATTCCAGCTTCAAAATCGAGACTACATGCTGCGTAAAGAACGAGATCCCGAACCAGGTGCGTATCGGCTCGATGGCACTCCCATCCCAACAAGGGAGTCATTTACACAGTCTGCATGTAAATCAATTCCAATTTGTAAAGAAAAGGCCAAGAGCCACTTCTAATGGAAATGATTCTCTTTAAGAACACCGAAGCTGATGATTTTACATTGATACTTTTCTGAACTAATATGCCGGTTTTCACCGCATAATTACGTCGTCATTGCATGGGAAGGCGGTCCTACCCGCACGAACCCAGCAACGTGACAAACCTTCACGCAGGTCAGTTGAAGGGGAAAAAGTTCAGCAGCCAAAAATGAAAGTGCCGGTCTATCCGCATGAATCATTAAGAAAACTGAATAATAACCTATCGACAACCGCGCGTCGAACGGTTCAAAACAAAATTCTTAAAAAAGGATAAGAAAAACCTACACGCAGGTCAGATAAGGGTAAAGTTTTGCCATCCTACTAAGTGCAAGTGACGGTTCTACCCGCACAATCACGAAAGAGGAAGCAAAACTTCACACCTATTATCAACCACGTTCAAAGGTTAACTTATCCTCAAAAGGTAAGAAAAACCTACACGCAGGTCAGATAAGGGTAAAGTTTTGCCATCCTACTAAGTGCAAGTGACGGTTCTACCCGCACAATCACGAAAGAGGAAGCAAAACTTCACACCTATTATCAACCACGTTCAAAGGTTAACTTATCTTCAAAAGGTAAGAAAAACCTACACGCAGGTCAGATAAGGGTAAAGTTTTGCCATCCTACTAAGTGCAAGTGACGGCTCTACCCGCACAATCACGAAAGAGGAAGCAAGACTTCCTGTTATCAACCACGTTCAAAGGTCAACTTATCTTAATGCCTTAGAAATTTCGAAAAGGAAAACCTACACGCAGGTCAGATATAAGTTGAAGTTTAGCCATCCTACCAAGTGCAAGTGACGGTTCTACCCGCACAATCACGAAGGAGGAAGCGAAACTTTAACCCACTATCAACCACGTTCAAAGGTTCTTATTCTAAACACTTGGAAAATTGCTAATTTAAACTAAGTATGCAAGTCATAAGTTTATAAAGCAAGGAACCCAAAGAAGGAAATAACAATCTTATACGCAAAAAGATTAATATTTCAAGAATATGTTACAAGAATGGCCGGGTAACTACCCGCCTAAAAGAAAAAAAAAAACTATACAAGTCTATCTTAGCAATGGGAAGGGATCTTCAGGATCAAGCTTCAGGGCCGCTTCCACTTGGACCCGCTCCGTCAGAAGAACGGGGTGGTTCGAGGAACGCTTTGAGGACAGTTAACCCATCATCAGCAGCAGCTACTTCGTCCACTTTCTCCACCACTGGATGCGGGAAGGCGGCGTATTGGTTCAATGCTTGGTCATAAATGGCTTCGGTATCCACATTGAACAAAGGGAAGTTGCAAGGCGGGACGCCTTTCTCAACAAACCCTAGACCAAGCAAGAAGCCGGCCTTTTCCCCATCCTCATGAGAAGCGTTGAGGGCTGCGGTCATAGCATCATCGTAAGAGGTCTCTGAAAAGACCCGACGCACAACCTACAAAGAAAACACAAGTATTAGAACCTTTTTACAAAAGAAAAGCGTGAAGATAAAACTAAACATACCTGAGGCAACGCTTCTCGAAGAAGCCATTGGAGGGCAGCTTGAGCTTCGTTATGGGCGCGTTCGGCTTCGCTCTTGTTAAGGTTGGCAAGTAAAACTTCCTTTGCGGCAGCCTCTTCGACGCCCTTATGCTTCCGCTGGGTCTGGTCAAGCACCCCCCTCTGGTCCAGGATTTCCTGGAGTTTCTTGGCATCTTCCATTGCCAAGGCATCATGAGCGCGTTGGAGAGCCTCTAATTTGCCTTTCAGCTCCTCATTCTCCACACACAAAGGCTCAGCAACGGCTTCAGCCTTGGCAGCCCTCTCGGTTGCGTTTCGCGCAGTCTCCCTGGCCAGCCGAAGCTGTTCATTCACAGCTTGGGCAGCCTTGGAGCGGGCCTCGAGTCGCGCCTGAACTTCAACCTCGAGGGCCTTGAAGGCCTTCTCCTTGTCGGCGGCAGCTGCCGCCAGCTGTTGGTTCTCCTCCCGAAGAGCACGCGCCTCAGATATGTCCTTGGCGCGAGCTGCTTTCAACTTGTCGTTTTCACGACAAAGCAGCTCGACGCGCGGCTGCATCCGGGCCTGGAGAACCCGAAGCTCATTAGTTAGCCTACCCTCCTGGTAGCTAACCATGGCTTCCCCCAACGCACCCGGAGGAGCAGCGTGGCGAGCCCAGTCCACGCACTCCACAGGTGTGCGAAGGGTTGTTCCTCGGCGTATGTTCCATCGAGGAACATACACTTCATTGGAATCCGACACTGCAAAAGAAACAAAAGCAGTAAGGAAAAGATGATAAAAAACATAAGGGAAAAAGAAAGGAACCCTACGCACCTGTAGGGTCAATGACAGGCCGATAGCCGCCAAACCCATCACCTGAACCTAAAGGAAATCCATCTAACAGGTCAGGCAGACGGGAAGGTGGCAAAAATCGACGGGAAGCCCTGCGCGTACCTGATGGTCCGGCCATCGGTGCCGGTGGCGCGGGCATGGCGGCAGCCGCCGTGGTCGCCGTTGTGGTCGCCGCCTTGTAAACAGCAGCAGTAACCGCCGGCTCTGTGAAGGATGCTGTAAAAATCGCACTCACAGCCGGCGGTGATGTCATCTCTGCCGGAACAGTTGGCTCAAAGGAATGAGCAACTGGATCAGCGGATGCAGGCGCAGGCGCCTGGGTCGACGCCTCAGGAAGGCTGACCGAGCCTACCGTCATTGGCGGGGGGATACTCCCCTGCGCTTCACCCCGGAATGCGTCAACACCCACGCCTGCACAAAGAAGAAAGTGTTAGATAAATTTATAGCGATAAATCTGCAGACATTATGATTGTACTTACGGGTTTTCTTGACCCTGAACGTACGGACGGGCGGGGAGGAACCCGATGGAGCCGGCCTCTTGGTACCGGTCACCGTCGTCTTCGTTGGTTCTCCGGAGGTAACGGTCGTAGCCTCCGGAGTAGTGGTCTCCTCACCAACTACCAGCAGGGCACGTGCGTAGGCTACTGTTGATGAACAGGAACACTGTTGCAGCCGGCCATACCTCCTTGGAAACCTACCTTCGGCTATAAATACCCCAAATGGTATGATCATCTCAACAGGACATTATCATATTATCATCATAATATATACCTGATATCTGCTCTAGCAATCTCTTAATATACTTTTATATTTAAAGAGCAATCTAGTCTGATTCTCACACCGGAGGGTGGTCACAAGGAGGAACCCCCCCCTTCTCAGTGACGAGCTCACGGTGTCTGTTTTGCAGGTTATCAGAAGAACCATCTTCCAAGGGTCTAACCCCTCGTGGGAAACAGCTATCCAACCCCCAGGTTACCAGTAATCTGTCGTGGGTCCGATTGGTGTTTCTTCAGATATGGTTGCAAAAACAGTTAATATAAATAATAATATAGCTCTTTTGAACAAGTGAATTAGGAGTTTGTGCATTTAAAATCACCTTGGGCGACTTTTAACCCATGTGATCCAGTTATTTTATACGGTTGTAAGCTATCCAAGCTTACTGACCGAGCCGGTTTTGCTCATTTATAAACGAGCTGATTTCTAGCACAGCCACGAGCTTCTTGAACAGCCCTACTTGGTCTGTTAGAAACAAAACATTACCTGAATCAAATCATCATAAATAACGGGTTAAAGTTATCACAACTAGGTTGTGTTAAACGTGCTTGTAATTTCTCTTTCACTTTCTCTTATGTTTCTTGCTTGATGGAATGATGGTATGTAGAGGCGGAATCTCAGAATTGTTTATGATGCTATCGGTACTTTAGCAGACGCAGTTGGAGGAGAACTCAATCAAGTAATGCATATTATCTTTTAGACTTATTATTATTATTATTATTATTATTATTATTATTGTTATTATTATCATCATCATCATCATCATCATCATTGTTATTATTATTACTATTTTATTTTAAGTTTAGAGCTTTAGGTATTAACTTTATGCATCATGAACTTCATTGTGGAATTGCAGCCTAAATACCTTGAAATTTTGATGCCACCATTAATCGCCAAGTGGCAGCAACTTTCAAATTCTGACAAAGACCTCTTCCCACTTTTGGAATGCTTTACATCAATAGCACAGGCATTGTTTTCATGCACTTCATTATTGCAGCCTAAATACCTTTATATATATTATTATAAAATAAAATGATTTATTGTCTCTTAGGCATTGGGTAGTGGATTCTCTCAATTTGCTCAACCGGTTTTCAAAAGATGCCTAGATATTATTCATAGTCAACGACTTGCCAAGGTCTGATTATTAATTGTTCTATGAAGCATATATGCCATGTTTGTACCTTTTTTATAAATGTTTAAGTTTTATAAAATTAAGCGAGGCAAATTAAACATATTTAAATCTTGGTTATTATTTAGCGATAATCTTTTTTCCAATTAACTTGAAGTAGGAGTTTATCGTGAAGAAAAAAGATTTACTAAATAATAACCAGGTTTCATAATTGTTCAACTTTAAGTCAAATTAGAAAATAAATTATCAATAAGTAATAACCAAGATTCATATATGTTTAATTTGCCTCACTAAATATTAAACCTTATTATTTTTTACACAAGATTGGAACATGTAATGAAAGTTGAGTAATTTTAAAGGAAAAGAAAAACTGTTACTATTATAACATATTCCAGTTTAGTGTTGGTCAGCTTCTGTGAATTTGACTTTTGTTGCAGGTTTCACAAAGTAATTTTAAATTTCTTTAGCATTTATAAAAAAAATTCACAAGATTGGAAGAATTAATGAAAGTTGAGTGATTTTGACTTTCTTTATGTCAACTTTTATGAGTTTGACGTTTTTTTGTTGCAGGTTGATCCTATTTCAGCCGGGGTTCAGTTTGACAAAGAATTTGTTGTTTGTTCATTGGATCTTTTGTCTGGACTGACTGAAGGTCTTGTTAGTGGAATCGAGAGTCTGGTAATGTACCTTTTTACCCCTGTATATTATCTAATGCAATTCATATATTCATTGCATAATCAAATTTCATTTTCATCACAGGTTTCGCAAAGTAATTTAAGGGATCTACTTCTGCAATGCTGTTTGGATGACAGTTCTGATATCCGCCAAAGTGCGTTTGCATTGCTTGGAGACCTTGCAAGGGTAATTTGGTAATTTGATGAATAGATCCAGACATTCATGTTACTTAATAAATTTGTTTTGTCTTGGTGTTTTCATTAGGTTTGTCCGATTCATTTGCGTCCTCGTTTACCTGAATTTCTTGATGTTGCTGCTAAGCAACTGGTATAATTTGACCGTTTGACTCCTTTCTGTTTATTAATTTATTTTTAGCATTTTTATAACATATATATAAATTGTATACGTCTTGCAGAACACTCCCAAATTGAAGGAAACGATCTCTGTGGCTAATAATGCATGCTGGGCCATTGGGGAATTAGCAATCAAGGTGCATACTCTTAACTATGATGCGGAGGAGGTAGAATTGGTGGGTTGTGGGGGTGTAAATGATCCGAGGCGATCCTGAGCTCTGTTCATTTAAGTTACGAGAGCTTGAGCTCGAGCTGGGCTTGTTTCGAGCTGTATTTCTATAACTCGAGCTTGGCTTGATATATTAACTGTAATTTATATATGTAACATTATGTATATTATTTAGCTATTTTTATCATTATATTTATATGTAATATGTAATAATAGGTATTATATAAAGTTATATTTAATACATCAAATAAAGATTATATAAATAATAGGCTCGCTTAGGCTCATGAGTCAGCTCGATCTTGGCTCGTGAGTAGTTTTTCAGGCTCAAGTTCTGCCCGAGGTCAGCACATTTATAATTTATTAATTATTTTATATAAAATTTTAAATAATTGTATATATGTTCATTTATAATTTTTTATATATAACGCAGTATTTATAATTTAGTTAATTTTATTATTGTTTTATCACTTTATGTATACTGTTTACATAATAGGCTCGTTTACGCTTGCGAGCCAGCTCGAGTTCGATAAGTGAAGTCCAGGCTTGGGCTTGTTCATTAAACAAGTTTAATTTTAAGCTCGAGCTCGAACTCGAACTCGATAAGCTCAGTTCGTATCGAGCTTTATCAAGCCGATCTCGAATAGATGACATGCGGTTTGGCTCGTTTACACCCCAAGCGGATTGGATAAATGGTGGTAGTTGTTTTAAGATATATGATTACAGAAATCATATTGTTTTAATAAACCGATTTTGGAGGTTGTATACATTAACATGCAACTTTTGACCTGTTAGTTGACCTGTTTGACCCGCAAATATGTTGACTACGCCACATCTAGCACGCCACGTTTGAAAACTTTGTGTGCGCTACCTATGGAGTTTTACTTCTATGTTGGAAAATATGCCTTTTTAACTTTTAATGCCTATACAATTTTCTTTTTATACATAAATGCTTCAATTTCTTGTATTTCAAATGCTTCAGGTTAACCAAGAAATATCTCCAGTCGTGATGACTGTAATTGCATGCTTAGTCCCAATCCTACAACACTCAGAGGTAATTTCATTCGTTTCATTTCCTTCATGACTTTTCTTTTAATTCTTTTTTCATATTATTTATTTTCTGATCATGAACAGGGGCTCAATAAGTCACTAATTGAAAACAGTGCCATCACATTGGGTCGACTCGCCTCGGTTTGCCCTGAGCTTGTATCACCTCACATGGAACATTTCATGCAATCATGGTGCAGTGCTTTGTGTATGTACGTATTTCGGTTGCATGCTAATATTATTTACTTGTCATTTTGTGGCTTCAAAATTTCATAATTTCATTATTTTGGTGGACAGGATTCGTGATGATATTGAAAAGGAGGATGCTTTTCGAGGTCTATGTGCAATGGTACAAATCTGCTTTTATGATTATGATATTAGTGTTGTTATTATTAACATTATTATTTTTTTTGAAGACGAAAATTATGGTTGGTTGTTTTTCAGGTTAAAGCAAACCCATCAGGGGCTTTGAGTTCACTTGCTTTCTTATGTAGAGCTATTGCTAGTTGGCATGTAAGCTATCTAAAATATGATAAACTAGGTAATATTATAAATGAATATTGCTGTTCTTTACATATTATTGTGTCGTTTTGCAGGAAATAAGGAGCGAGGAATTACACAATGAAGTTTCACAGGTTCTGCTTGGTTATAAGCAGGTATGATCTACATTCTCACACACATATATATGTAATTATTTTTATCATGTAATATATGCTTATTATGGGGTAGGTTCATGTACATTTTAATCTTAACATGAGAATGTAGGAAATAATATCAATTTATAAAAAAATGAGAACATAAGAAACAATACCAATCTACATTTATAATAACAAAGAAAAAACCTAAAAATTACAACAAAAGAATCAAAATCAAGAACAAAATAATAACAGCAAATACCAGCAAATACTTATAACAGCAAAAGAAAAAAATCTAATAATAACAACAAAATATAAAACAGCAAATACTTATAACTTCTTATAATCGAAAATTAGCAAACACGAACAAAAAATAACAGAAAACACCTATAAAAATAAACCTAATAATAACAGCAAATTGTTTCTCACTGTTTTTATGTTAAGAATAAAATGTATTTGATCCTGTTTCTGCTTATTATATGATATGAAAGTTGCTTTATGTATATAATTAAAAGGCTCAAACGCTTAAGCTCAGGCTCATTTATGAAACGGGCATTTTTTAGACTAGAGCTTGGCTCGTTTACAACCCTAGAATCACTATGGCTTTGGTTGCAGATGCTGAAGAATGGAGCATGGGAGCAGTGTATGTCGGCATTGGAGCCGCCTGTAAAAGAGAGGCTTTCAAAGTATAAAGTATAGTTTTGAGGGGCAAATTGGTTATTTAGGAGAGTGTTTTGAAGTTTTATTCGGGCCATGCATCTCAATTTTTTAATTAGATTCATGTTGTGCATTATCTTTCAATGGAAGAAAATCCAAACATTAGGTTTTACCCGATGCAAATTGCTAATCTTCAACGTTATTTGAGAGGACTTCAAAATCAAAGAAGAATATATTAGGTTTACTTGGACATGGATTTTGTGTACAGGGGCTTTTTCGTCATTTGCCACTCCTGGTTTTTTCTTTTATCCTTTTTGATTTTATTTATATATCGTTATTGCTACTATCCATCTTGTATTTTGTTCTTGTATTTCTATTGATTTGTCGGTTTTTGGGTCGAATCTATAGGTTATGGGTTTGAACTTTAAAGTGATGGTTGTTAAATTGTTATGGTGATTTTTGATGGGTGGTAAGGGTGTGTATGCACTCTTGTATGTATTTGGATGGACCACAAAGATGCTCAAATTACAGCTACAAATGGAATTGACATTTTTTTGTCTACAAACTTTTTAAAACTGTAAATACTTGCAAAAATATATTTATGATGGGACTTAACCCTACAAAGCTTTGTTAAAAAAAGACAAGAAAATAACATTAAAATCTTCCTTCAAAAATCAAGCATAGTATCAATAATTGAAATTATTCATTTGCTTATGTCCTCAAAAAGAAAAATGGAGTCATAGAATCAATAAGTACGTAAGTTTTTAAAAAAATAAGAAATTACATCAATATCACTTTGTAACTTCAAAAGGTTGTTCATTTCCCATTTTATTTGTATTAATATTGTGGTCTATATGGTTTAGTGGTCTCTGTATTTGCTAGAACACCATATGACATCACTTAATGGCACTTCCCTTTAGTGACTAAAGAAACAATACATGAAAATAAAGAAGCTAAACATATTATTAGTGCCAAGAAAAACACACTTGAGTTGTATTCTTGAAGCAACTTGTTGTATGCATGAAAAAAAAAAACAAAAGACTCAAATCCCATCAAGCATGAAGTGGTGTCTCACACAAATAATGGAGGAATGGCATAACGTTCTCTTAAACATGAACACCACATATGCATGAATCACTAATGATTTCTCTGCATCATGCTTTCTTTGCATATATGCACAAAATCCAACATCCAAATAAAAATACAACCTTTTTTTTAACCTAAATCATGTCCCAATCAGACTCGACTCGACTTGACTCGACCGGGACCTTTTGAGTTAGACTTAGTTAGATACTCTAATGCATCCCACCACCCGAAACCTTTGAAAGCACGACGTCTGGAGGTGGTGAAGGAAGCATAGTGAGCGCAAAGATTCCACTGGCTGCAGCTGCCACCGCTCCCACCATGAACGCGGGTAAGTTGCCACCACCGAATAACGCATCCCATGGTCCACTTAGTACTGATACCACCATCTGTTGAATGAAAATAAAGTTAAATTGTGTTTCAATACTAATGTTATTTGCCACTATCATATGTTTGTTAAAGAAAATGATTCGGTCCAACTCCAACCTAACCCGGGCCCAGATTCATTCTTATGGGACCATTCACCAACCCGTACCATGTGTTCGTATTAGCTCAAAAGAAGTCAAATAATGGTGTGGGTGATGATGCTACACATGTTTTGGTCCTATTATTGGATGGTGAAAAAGTAATGTACATGTTCCCACTAGATGGCAAAATTTGTTTGGTAAAAAGCTCAATTTTTTATATATATTCATACTTATATACACACATACATGCAAAAATGTATGTATATGTATATGTGTATAGATATACATACGTACAAAACTTACTTTTGGATTGTGGTATAGAAGTCATGAATGAGTCCAATTGTAACTAGACTATGTAAATTACAGAAACCAAGAAACATTGGGGCCCGTTTTGGTCTTAGAGGTACCAGTATTAAATTCCACACAAAAATACAAGGGACATTTTGGACTTTTAGAACAAAAAGTGATTTTACATGTATATAATAAAGATAAATATATATTATCAGAATCTTCAATAATTTGTTATAGTTGTATAAAAAAATATATGGAACATTATTATGGCGCCCGCAATGTTGTGTCACGGATCACCATTGTGCAATTATCGAGAGACCGCGTCAAGAAAATTATAGATATGCAAGTCAAACACTCCACTCACACTCATAACGTTATTATGTGACACCTGACAATATTATATACAAATCTTTGAAAACATGGTTTGTACCTGAGGTATGACGATTGCAAGATTCAAAACACCGAGTGATAGACCTATAAGTAATAAAATTGGAATTAATAGTTAGAAATTTAAAAAACATATTCTTTTTTATTTTTAGAAGTTTTATTAAAAAATCAAAAGTTTTAATTTACCTTGTCCAGCACCAGAGTTATTAAAAAAGATCGAAGCTAGAGCACAAGAGACACTAAAAGTCACCTGAAACATACAACAAAAAAGCCAAGTTAAAATTTAAATATAAAAACTATTACAAACATAATCTTATCTATAAATCAAAAATTGAATCGAAAAATTGAAATCACTTCTTTTAATGGATTCCTAGAATATTAACTTTTATTTTTAAGAATATATTCCATAAATAAGTAGTTATCCAATTTATTCCGTCCATTCCCCTTTTAACTTGTTACTAATCTTTCATAAATATTCCGAAAATAAAAACCATAAACTTATATTCGGATAATGACGAATTTTTTATTTTTTTATTTAATACATAACTAAAATTATTCTAAAAAAGAACAACTTTTTATAAATTCAAAACAGTGTAATATTAAAATCATTATACTTATATTCCCATATACATGCATATATATTTTATACTTTAAGTTTGCAATATTTTGTGTATATAAATACTTTTGTTGCAATCATAATATTTATATTCACACACACATGCACATATATTTAATATTTTATTATGCATGTAAATATACTCATATGTTCATGATAAGATAATTTTTAAAACTATTAATAAAAAATAAATAAGTTGACCAGTTAATAAATTGAGTAATAAATCAAGTTTGCATGAGAAAGAAAACGGTCGAATCACTCACTGCTAGTGGGGCACCAAGCACTGCGAAAATAGTCAAAGCTCCGCCAACAACACCGGAGCTCGGCGGCCGAACATCACCGGCCGCCGTGAACTCCCGTGACGACTCCGCTATCTTCGTCACCAAAACCGTCATCGCTAAACACACCGCCAACAAAAAATTCACACCACCCCACAACCGCTTCACCCCGCCTAGCCACCGAGCCAAATGCTCGATACAAAGCGAAGCCAAACCCGAAACCACCGAGTTAAGCATCAAACCCAAAGCCCCGGCTCGCACACCGCGGTTATACAACTGTCCTTGGCCAACCTTACCACCGTACACCTCTTTACCCATCCAGTCGGTGTCGTATAACAAGAATGGAATCCATGCAATCCAGTTTAAGCATGTTACCAATAATAATATCCACATCGGTCGTGACAACTCTTTTAGAGCACCAAACATTTCTCCGAAAAACACCAAATGCTTACCGGTCGACTTCTTGGGGTCGACCGGTTCGGGCACGAACGGGTCTTCTGACACAGTCGAAAGAGCCAGTATCATGATCGACACCAAGAGCGCGATGGAAATGAAAAAACAAGTTTTCAAATTCGCGCTGTACACGTCACACGCGTCCGTTTTGGTAAACGGGGCGATTTTGTACAGATGGGTGTAGGACCCGGCTGAGTATCCCAGCACGTTCCCTACACCCATGAAGAACGCAAACATAGGTTCCCGGTTCAAATTTTACTGGAATTCGAACCGGCTAAGTCTGCCAGCAACGCCCTGCAGGGGCCCTGCAAGGTGTTGTTGGCGACGTCCAGTATCCAAAACCCGACTACAAAAATAGATATGGCGCGGGGTTTAGTCGGCGCGCCTATCTTGTCGCCGGTGGATACTCCGATATCAGCTGCATAGCCGATGAGGAATACGGCTATGGCGACAAGCAAAGCGCCGCCCGCGATGAACGGGCGACGACGGCCGAAGCGGGAAGTGCATCTATCGCTGTAATACCCGACAATGGGTTGCACGATCAAGCCGGATATGGGACCGCAAAGCCAGATGAAGGAGGACCATGTATGGGGCACGCCGATGAGTTGGACGTAAGGGGTGAGTAAGGAGAGTTGCAAAGCCCAGCCGAACTGGACACCGGCTGCTATGGCGGCGACCATTATTATTTGCCATATGGGGGCGTTGTGGGAGCTCGTGGTGCTGCAGTTGCAGCGGTGCTTGTTTGTTATCTGTTTTCATGGCGGATTCCATGTTAGAATGAAGAAGAAGAAGAAGAGGAAGAAGATGAAGATGAGTTTATGTGAATTAATGAAGAGGGGATGAAGGGTATTTATAACGTTTTGGGCGGCTAAGAGAATGATGACGTGGATATTGTGTGTGGGCACTTGGCGGTAACACCTTTTATTTCGGATAAATTACTCTCTTTATAACATAAAATCTGATTAAAGTGAAAAGGTAAATCATTTCGTATCCAAATATGGTTTCCTTAACAAACAATAGTAATAATCTACATTTATAAAATTCGTAGATATAAATCCGTTTGGATATTTAATTGCCCTATTTATTTTATCTAATCCAAAATGATACGTATAGGGCCCTGAATGTGATCATACGTAGATTTGATTGACGGAGTGATGTGATTATTAAAAAAAGTGGATAGATTAGAACCTTGAAAGTTTTAGGACATAAAATCCGTTTTATACCTATTTTGAGATTTAAAATGTTTATTAGATATCGAAGCATCTTCTGTTAAAAACAAATTAACATATTTAAAATATGAACTTGATATATTATACAATACTGCTCTTCAGAAAAAAATATATATATATATATATATTGTACAAAAGTGTATGTGTCGTAACGAATCAAAAGTCATGCACATAGTCTAAGAAATGAAACCTTTCAAAATGTCATTATGATATTGTAATTATAAAATTATAACTAGCATACCATAAAATCATAAAGTAAGGAATTTTTTAAAGTGTTTTACATAGAAATTTCAAAGAACAAATATGTGTATATTATGGCTAAAATGCGTAGTACAACAAGATTATCATCAACAGACACACAATCAGTTGACAACGTTTAATACATACACGAAATGAATCACGTGGTATTTATTTTATTTGCGTACTTGGCAAAAAATACTTGGGTTCACTATTTATGACGTCAAATTTATATAACGAATATCACTAAATCATAATTCATGACTCAATTAATGTATACACACAGAGAAAGATCATTATGCATCGGGATGGTTTTCAAGCGAGTTATTTCATGTATTGAACGGGTGGTTGATTCAGGGTGTACGCTCACTCAGCCATTGATTATATATATGTAAGTCTAAGAACTTCACAAATGAACCGGAAGGCATGAGTGAATATCACATAAAAACTAAAAAGGTAGTAAATTTGATTTGTATAACTGAAACCACGAATCTCACAAAAGTGCTTTGTGAACTTGACGTGTGTGATTGAGATAAAAGAATCTCAAATGGGTTATAATTGACCGTACAAGCTTGGTTCACATAAGTTGGGCCAACATGAGTATTGGTATGATAATGTACATATTGCATGTGAAATTGAAGTTTATAGGCGCTAACACTAAGTAAACGCTAGAAGAAGCCAGCACCGGCTCAATACTAACCTAACTAAAGGTGCACAAATCGGGTTTTTCAAATACCCGAGTTCGGATATGGAACCAGGTTCGGGTATGACCGGGTATTGGAAAATCG
The DNA here is from genome assembly GCF_021521415.1 of Bidens hawaiensis. NCBI lineage: Eukaryota > Viridiplantae > Streptophyta > Magnoliopsida > Asterales > Asteraceae > Bidens > Bidens hawaiensis. The sequence goes on along the minus strand of NW_027492076.1, from coordinate 524,604 downwards.
GGTATTGGCAATACCTATAAGGAATGACGATATCAGTGAGTCAAATCGAAAGATTCAGCAATATTAAAGGAATAAATATATGCAAATCAAACATATTCAAACCCATTGTTTCTTTCCTAATTTATGTACTTATGTCTTGCCTGCAAATACTTCTTTCCATGCTTGTAAACTGCCTATATATATGGCCGTATTGTATGTGTTGTAATTATCAAAAACAATATCAATTGTTACTTTATAATACCCGGGTCGGGTTCGGGTATTGTCTTTAAAAACCATACCCTATGCATCGGGTATTGAATATCCTATTTCTGGGTATTGAATAAACCCTATTTTCAGGGTTTTTTTTGGGTTTTTCGGGCTTTTTTCCGGGTATTTTTCGGGTATAGATTGGATTTTTTAAGAGGTTGCACTTTTTAGGGGTATTTTCGGGTATTTTTAGGTATTTTTCAGGTATTTTCGGATATAAATCAGGTATTTGAAAAACGGTTTCGGGTATTGGAGAAACCCGGTTCCGGGTATGGAACCGGTTCCGGTTTTCGGGTATTACCAGGTATAAATTGGGTCCGGTTCCGGGTGCGGGTTTTGGTACTGAAATGCATACCCTATCCATACCCTACGGCTAGGGTCGGGTATCAAAAACCCGGGTATTAAAAAAACCGGTTCCAGATATTTTTTCGGGTCCGGTTCAGGGTTCGGGTTTTTTGTGCACCTCTAAACCTAACATGGGAGGTATCTCGACTCATTTCAAAAACATAAGTCGAAGTGTGAAAGGGTGTATGTATAAACGGTATGATTCACTTAGCTTTGCTACGTAAATGATTATAAATTCAATGTTTTTAGGCACCCATAATGGATCGAAAAGATGGATGAGCCTTGAGATCAAAGTCAAGCTTATATTTGGAATAACCCTCTGTATGTTATGATTTTTTTACAATGTTATATTGTGAAGTTATCAAATACTATAAACCACTTTAGTTAATATTTAAACACAAAACCCCAACAAAAAAACATCATAACACGCCCTGCCTTCACAATCCGAAGAGCAAAGCAACACAAAAAAACAATTTACATGAATCTTTTGTTAATCACTTTTGCTAAACATAACAAGTAATGGAGAACTTCTAGACTGTTTTATAAAGATGTTATTATAATGAGAACTTAATATAATATTAAGGGAGTTATTATAAGTGTAATTGTTGCCTATAATTACAAAAGCTATATGTATTATATAGAATCAATGAAAATAACTACGGACACGTATTATTTATATTTTACTTTAGTTGTTATAAGTTTATAACTGTTATATCTTAGATATTCAATTCCTTTACGTATATTTTATAGTATGTTTAAAGGTGAACTTTCCATTAACCGTTAAAAATACATGTTGAAGCATTAAAGTCAATTTATATAAAGAAAAATAACAATATTAGTAAAAAACCTGAAAATAATAAAACGTCGGCCAAATTTAATTTTTCCAGACTAATTTTGAGACCTATAAATATTAATGAATGACGTCACTATTATTGACTTTCTTCCTATGGTCTATTCAAGTCATCACCAAGTCATCTGGTCGGTTACGAAAAGGATAAAAACACGTCAAATTTGAGTTGACCATATCACGTGAAAAATAGATTTTACAAATGAATGCAATAATTTTATTTTTAGTGGCTAATAATTTTATCATCTTATATTTTTTTTATAATCTCCTATAAATTTCATAATGTCGATTTTTAAATTCTTCCAATAACGTTTTACAAACCCAAAAGTAAACCCATCAAATCTCTTGTCAACGTATAGTGATTAAAATAAAGGACTTGGCGAAGTAATCTTACTCCATCAACTTTTTTAAATTTTTTTTTGATAAAAGTTATAAAAAACATCTTTGATCTCATCCGGGTTAGAAATCCACACGCCTTCATTTTGAATACCTCGAATTATAGATTGTCTCATTCTTCGATTAACCACGCCATGAAAAAACTTTGAATTATCATCGCCCCAACACTCCGTTAAACTTTCGCCTTTAGATTTTCCTCCAAAAATTAACTTTATCCACCTATTGGATACTATTTAAAGGAAAATTTGAATTAAATAATCTCAAATATGAACAATCGGTAAATAACAGTCTCAACTAATTAATTGATTGATAGCGGTCCCATTTTTTAACATATTTGTTCCCAACAAGTCATGACTAACAAAAGCTTAACTCTGTTAGTTACCGGTTGCCGGAAAACGTTTGTGGCCAGAAAACTCTTTTTTGGCCATAACACTCAACCTTTTCTTCCCAAACCTTTTGTAACATTAAATTGGACCATTAATTATTTTTTCAAGTAAAACCCCAGATTATTAAGGTCGCCGGATCCCTAGAACCACTGTTGGAGTTAGTGATGGTAGAAGAAACGGTCGCACCAGCTCTGTGATGGTGATGGGCGACCATTTGAGTTAGATTAGGCGTGCACCCAATCACCTAAACGACGAACTAGGGCTACAATGACGGGGATGAACGGCTGTTCGTTGGTCTGATCAGTTGAGAATAAGAGAAATCCCTAACACGTAGAAGGTTTCCGGCGACAGCGGTTTTGGTGGTGATGGTGGTGAACCGTGGTGGTGTTTAGGTGATGGCGGTGGTGTTTAGGTTAGAGGTGTTCAGAATTTGATTCGTATTCGAAACATTCGAAATTCGATTCGATTCGTATTCGAGTATATTAATCGAATACGAATTTATGATTTATTATTCGATTCAATTCGAAATTCGAATTCAACTTATATATACATATATTACATATAATTATTTATTTTTATTTGTGTCAAATGCATAAATAATAAATATCCATTACAAATTAATTAAACTTAATAGGCAACATTATTGTTTTTTAGCCCATACTTGATACTAATATGGGTGTTATTTACTTCTAGTTTTGAATATTATGAATTTTATATTATTTGTACTTTAGTTTTGAATTTATGATCATCTAGTATAGTATTGTAGCTACTTTAAATTTATATGTTTGTTTTGCAATTATGATTATGGTTTTCGAATTTTTGGCATAGGTTAACTTGAATTATATCGTATTTATTCGAATTAAAATCGAACTTATTCGAATTCGATTCGAATTCGAGTTTCAAATACGAATTCAAATCGAATTTCGAATTGGACATATAATATGAATACGAATACGAATCGAATAGTTCAACTTTTAATCGAATACGAATACTGGCCAAAAAAACAGTTATTCGGATTATTCGATTCGATTTTACTTGAAAATTCGTTATTCGATTCGATGAACACCCCTAGTTTAGGTTGGGTTTTTGGGCAAAAACGCTTTTTGGCGACTGGAGCCTTATGGTGTTAAGCTTTTCTTAGTCGCGGCTTATTGAAAACAAATATATTAAAACATGAGACTGTCAGCAGCAAACTCATTAGTTGAGACTATTATTTCCCAATTGTCCATAGTTAAGATTATTTAAATCCAATTTTCCTTATTTAAAAGACTTCTTCGCTCCATTTTTCAAAGTATCCTACGCCTACCCTTTATCAATCAAATTGCCCATATACTGAAGCTGGGGTTGCAATTCCTAACTATTTGATGTTTTCCGGCTTTACTCTTAGAATTCCTAACTTTCAAAAATTTCTTTTAAGTTTTTTAATCTCTTTAAATAAAACGAACCCATTCTACGAATTAACCACAATATATAAAAATACTCTTTTATAATATATATATATATACACACACATATAAAAGAAAAAAAATGGTATGAAAATATAATACACACACATATATATATACATAAATGTGTGTCATTTTAGTGAATCGATCTCAAGTAGCTTACCTGCGACTCGGCTCGGTTATAATCCTAATTATTGTTTATCTACTCGTGAGCTGAACTCGATAACTCTTAAGTTAAATATCTAAGCACAGGCCTAAGGGTGGTGGGGGTGAATAACTACCTTGTTGATTTTAATTAATTAGGAATTAATATATGATAAAAAGATAACAATATTAAAGCTAAATATAAGGTAACAAAATTCATATTTAAGGAAATGTCGGCGCAGCTTGTTACCCGCTTACCTGTCTCTCTGTTATAAGTCTTTATTGTAATTGGATTATTTTATTTTAATATAAAAATTGATAGCAAAATGACATATAATTTAAATTCTCATTCTTAAGATCCCATTATATAAATACAATTCAAGCGATCCATTGATCTTACCATCTTGGTAAGAATAAGAACACCAAAGCTGACTAAAAAAAGTCAAATATTGTTTTTTCCCCTTTCTAGAAACGACAATATCAAGACTCAAGAGAAAAACCTTAAAATGAGATTGTATGGGTAGCCGGTCAACATGCTGGGGTGGACAGTGGTAAAGAGCCCACGCCCCTTCTTTTTTACCGCTCAAAATTTGACGTGTGGTGGGGATATCTCCATTCTTTTGAGTGGACAACGGTAAAAAGTGGAACACCATTTTTGTTGCTTGAGTGATATTAAATGATGAGAAAAAGAGAGTGACGTGGAGTACCACGAATCGACACCTATACTATACAGTTTTATTATCTGTATTGTGTTTATACTGCAATGATTATTTAAAATTTTTAAGGTGTGTTTGTTTTACAAAATTTGTGTGAATTCAAAGGAATTTGAATTAAAATCCCATAACATGAAGTGTTCGTTTCGTTGGAATTGAAATCCTAATTCCATTTTGATGTATTCGGTTGTCAAAGAATTGGAATTCAATTTCTTCAAATTCCTTTAAATAAAAACATTCCAAATCCTTCCAAAATTTGAAGGATTTCAAGTGAATTCATTGGAATATTTTTCTCGAGGTTTTTTTTAACAAGAACAACGAATAAAACATTTTAATTTTTTTTAGTTTTTTAGTTTTTGATTTATATTTTGAGTTATGAATTTATTATTATTATTTTTGAATATTTTTTTAGGGGTCTTTGATCTTAATTAACAGAAAACCCCTAAAAAATTCAAAAAATAAAAAATAAAAATCATAACGCAAAATATAAATAGAAAACAAAAAATAAAAAAAAACTAAAATGTTTTCGCCGTTATCTTCGTTAGAAAACGATTTCAATTCATTTGTGGTGATGGATTACAGTTCATTTGTCAAACGAACACATCAAGAATGGAATTGGATTTCAATTCCCTTCCAATTCCTATCGAAATGTTCAAATTCCAATCCCTTCCAATTTCAAATAATATGCAAATTCCAATTCCAATTCAATTTCATTCTTTGAAACGAACGCACCATAATATCAAATAATCTTAAATGAAAGATCAAAAGACCCTTGATGTAACGACACAAAAGAACTAGATAATGCTTTGCCTTTACAAGGGTGTGGACTCAACTCCCATAATTCTTTGGAATGTTGTAATTTAGTAGGGTCGGTAACTGTGACAATTTCATTTAGAAAAATATATAATAAGTAAACAGATAAACGGAAGCTTAAATATATTTATGATTATCTAACAAACATGTTTATGTGCATATATAAATTATACATGTAACTTGAAAACCTATTTGAGTTGAAAAACTCTTAAAAACCTATTGTAATAATCAATTTTTTAACACAATTTAATATATGTTATGATCATCACATAAACAAAAGTAACTTTTATTTTATGTAGCAATCAAAATATTGCGCATAACATAACTCGTAGGTAAACTAATTTTTTGTTTAACTTTTGTTTTACGTTAATATAATAATATATATTATTGTGTTAAAAGAAAAATTAAAAAAATTGATATAATGAGTTTTTAAGTTTTTTCGACTTAAGCCGTTTTTAAAAAGTAACATCCCGATATATTTTCATATTATGTAATCAGAAAGAAATCATATAAATGAATAGATATTAAGACGCCAACGACTCTGTTGTTTAAGGTGGTCTCGTTCCTTGTGACAGGTGTGTCCATTTTAATTACGAAACAGCAACATTTCAATATTTCATATGAAGTTTGAACTAGTAAATAATGAGTTGACCAATTGCCATCAGTGATATCACTACAAGAATATAAAAAACATTTACGAGTGTACAGTATCTCTCATCTTGATATAACTTAATATATTATAAAGCTATAACTAAAATAAAAATAATAAAAATTCTAATAAATGGAACGTAGCAATTTGAGCCGCTTATTTTTAAATGAATGGTTTCGGGCGCTACATTTCATAACGCCACTAGGGTTAGGGGTTGTCGAGAAGTAAAAGCGGTGTTAATCTTTTAAATACATATTCAAGTGGATTTCAGTTACTTGTTGCGCACACAGAGGGAGGTAGGGAGAGAGAGATATATATATGTTTGTGACTTTGTGTGTGCAACCGCCGGGGTTGGGGGGGGGGGGCATCGTAGGTTAACATTACTTACAATGAGTTGTCGGCCGATGGTTGGATCTTTGACTAGTTCCTTCAGTGAATGCCCCTGATGCCCGAGGATGAAGTTTAAAATGGAGGAATAGAGAATACTAGAATAGAGAAACCAGTCAATTTTAACTTTTTAATATCAACATCTTTTTAAAAAGTTAATAAATTTTTCATATAACTAATATATATATTTTTAAATATTACCTCCTTAAAAATTTTTTTCTATCTTTAATATGAGTATAATACTGTGAAACCAAAGACAAATTAAGGTATTTTTTTAACTAAGTTTCATACATGGTGCTTAAAGTTTTAATTGGGTTGAATCACTCAAATGAATTCAAAGACTATTCGTGATGATGGTCAAAGCTAGCAAACAAGCATACACTATCCATATCCAACTTCATGTATTCTCTTAAATTTTCTTACTTTTTTTTTCTTTCGTTGCAACACCCACTGAGTTACTTTATTATTATTATTATTATTATTATTATTATTATTATTATTTGTTTGGGTTGAATCACTCAAATGAATTCAAAGACTATTCGTGATGATGGTCAAAGCTAGCAAACAAGCATACACTATCCATATCCAACTTCATGTGTTCTCTTAAATTTTCTTACTTTTTTTTTCTTTCGTTGCAACACCCACTGAGTTACTTTATTATTATTATTATTATTTGTTGGGACCAGGATTTTTAATCCTTGAAATTCAAGTATCGTTGGCAACTGTTAGCAAGACTGAGGATCCTCAATGATTCAAGGATCCTTAACAGTCAATTTCAGTTATATTCTAATATGTTTTTTTGTAGGTATAACACGTGCTTACCAGAATTCTTATTATTACAGAAGGAATATTTTACCTGGTCTTCCCTTCTCGTCCACGCTCCTAAACGGTCGAGTTGAAAGAGTAAACCAAACGTGGCCGAGATTATAGCATAAGTAGTTAATTAGCCGTTGTATTTCATTGTATATATATATCGAATGATAGCTGATCAAAAAACACAACACTTTAGCATTGAGAGTTCATAGCAAACACGATCAGCTATTCCACCATTTGTAACCTTTTTAAGCTTAATATAATTGGTAGTGATATTTTTCACTACCCGAGGTTTTTGTGCCGGCGGGATACTAGTTACCAAGGGCTTTTTCTCGTATAAATCTTTGTGTTCATCGTTTATAACTGTTACTTTCATCACATTAATCCATACTAGCACCAATACTCACTTACGAATTTGGTTCACTGATCCTTAGACCGATTTTTAACCAAAACAAATCAGTAACCCTTATGGGAAGGAACCCCAATCTAGGCCATTGGAGGTCCATGAAGGCGATTTCATACCCATGCAAACTACTGCCCTTGCTGGACCAACTGCTGGTGCCGAAACAATATATCCCGGACGCAGCTATGGAGCTAGATCTTTTGATCACATAAAAGGAAACATTTATGATAATCCGTCTTTTGGCACTAACCATGCCAGTATGCCGGATACTGGGATCAACCAAACCATAGCCCGTGAGCTACAAAAGCTCAAGGATATGATATCGAGTGTGCCTGGAGTCATCAAACCTATACCCGAAGTACCTCTAGGAATCCATAACATATCCAGGTTTGCTCCACCGATTTGCGATGCCGAGATACCAAAGCGCTTCACTGCTCCTAGTATGAAACTATACGATGGATCCACGGATCCTGGGGAACATGTGGCCTTATATCGTGGAGAGAATGGAAATCAACCCTATTCCAGAAAGATTGAAGGAGGCTTGCTTGTGTAAGGGCTTTGGCTCAACCCTCACTGGATCCGCCCTTAAATGGCTGCTAAGTCTTCCTCCTTATTCTATTACCTCATTTTCTCATTTAATCAATCTATTTAATAGTCAATTTTCATGCAGTAGATCTTTCGAAAAATTAACTAGTGATTTATATAGAGTTGTCCAACCTCGTGGGGAACCCCTTAGGCAGTTCCTTACAAGGTTCGGAAGAGAGGCCTTGGAAATTCCAAATTTGGATGTCCCGACAGCTGTTGAGGCATTCAAAATGGGGTTACAAAAGGACTCTCCATTTTATCAAGATCTTGTGATGACCCCTTGCAGGAACTTAGATGAAGTCCGAAACAGAACTTTAAGATTCATCAGGTTGGAGGAGGATCAAAGAATACAAGATCAATTGAGCACTCCGGTGAAAAATGAATCTCAAGACAAGAAACAAGGATCCTACTTTAGGAATAGCAACTCTAAGCCATACAATAAACCAAATGGCCAGAAGATCAATGCTATAGAAGAGGAGGACGATGATGAAAATTGTCCAAGAATATATGATTATTGCTTCTCCGTAGATATTGGAGGAGTGATGCTTGCTGTTAGGAACTTGGGCGACAAAGCAAGATGGCAAAGAAAAAATGAGAAGGCACCGCTCCACAAAGACAAATCGAAATGGTGTGCCTTTCACGAAGACTTCGGCCATATGACAGAAGATTGCATAGCCTTGAGAAAGGAGATAAGCTACCTCCTCTGTAAGGGTCACCTTAAGGAGCTGTTCGGAAGAAATAAACCTAGGAACCAGGATCCTGAACCAGTTCCGGAAAAGGCTGCTCCACCTCCCCCAGACGCTCAAGTTATCAACATGATCTTCGGAGGATCTGATATATGCGGAACCTCTTACTCAGCTGCAAAGAAGTATGCCAAAGAATGCAAACTCGAGAATGGTGAAAGGCCGGTCAGGACTTCTACAACAACCGAGCAAAGAATTATCTCCTTCGATGAGGATGATCGAATCAATGTTCAGGATCCTCACCATGACGGTTTAGTCATTACTTTATTTATTTCTAACCATTATGTATGCAGGATACTCATTGATGGAGGAAGTTCAGTTAATATCATCCAACTAGAAGTACTTAGAAGGATGAATATCCCAGAGTCGGAAATTATCCCGCGATCTTCGGTTCTTGTGGGATTCAGTGGAGAAATGAAGAACACATTGGGGGACATCAAATTACCCATATATATAGGGGGACTAAATTCTGTTAAAAAATTTTGTGTTATAGATTCCTTGGCTTGTTGCAATGTTATTCTTGGCAGGCCATGGATACACGAAATGAAGGCGGTTCCCTCTACCTACCACCAGTGTGTAAACTCCCTATCCCGTGGGGGATAGCAAAGATCGAGAGCGACCAGCAAGACGCTAAAGACTGCTACACTTCTTCAATGAAGCCTATAAAAAAGCTGAGAGAAGCATAGCAATTACGGAAAGCAAGAAGAAATGTCATGGAGACTAGGGAACAAGACTCTAAGGAAGTGGTCTTGCATCCAGAGGATCCTGACGGCAAAGTCCTAATAGGTGTTGAAATACAAGAATCCATTGAAAAGGACCTAATATCCTTCTTGCACAGAAGAAAGTCGACCTTCGCGTGGAAGCACGAAGATATGACAAGTATTTCTAAAGATGTAATAATCCATAAACTTGGAATTGATCCTTCTTTCAGGCCTATTCACCAAAAAAGAAGGAAATTTGCCCCAGAAAGAAATGCGATCATCCAAGAAGAGGTACGGAAACTACTAAAGGCAGGTATGATTAGAGAAGTAAAGTATCCAAAATGGTTAGCCAATGTGGTCGTAGTTCAAAAGAAAAATGGAAAGTAGAGGGTATGTGTCGATTTTACTGACTTAAATAAGGCATGTCCCAAGGATCCTTTCCCTCTTCCCTACATTGACTCCATGGTGGATGCTACCGCAGGGCATGAAATGTTGACCTTTATGGATGCTTCCTCAGGATTTCAGCAAATCCAGATGGAACCATCTGATCAAGAGGATACAGCGTTTATAACCCCTACGGGCATATATTGTTATATTGCTATGCCGTTTGGTCTTAGAAATGCAGGTGCTACATATCAAAGACTAGTCAATATGATGTTCAAGGAACAGTTGGGAGATACCATGGAAGTCTACATCGATGACATGGTGGTGAAATCAAAGAAGGCAGAGGATCACCTTAAGGATCTGGAAGTAGCATTTGACATCCTCGACAAATACAACATGAAGCTAAATCCTGCTAAATGTGTATTTGGTGTCAAAGCCGGAAAATTCCTAAGCTATTTGGTAACCAAAAGAGGGATAGAGGCGAGTTCAGAGCAAATCCAAGCCATCTTAAATCTCAAATCTCCAACAAACGTCAAAGAGGCACAAAGATTAACAGGAAGGGTGGCAGCACTTAACAGGTTCATATCAAAATCCTCGGAAAGATGTAAAGATTTTTATGACATCATGAGGAAAAACAAAAAATTCGAGTGGACGGAGAAACATGAAGCTGCTCTCATTGCTCTGAAGGATTGTTTATCTTCAGCACCCGCTTTGATGGAACCTTTAGATGGAGAACCATTGATCCTCTATCTAGCTGTTTCCCTCACCGCCTTGAGTAAAGTCTTGGTAAAAGATCACGAAGGTAATCAACATCCCATTTACTACGTAAGTAATCGATGCCGAGTCCAGGTACTCTCACCTAGAAAAACTTATTCTTGCTTTAATTATGGCTTCAACTAAGTTAAGACATTATTTTGAAACCCATACTATTATTGTAAAAACCAATTATCCCATAAAGAATGCCCTTAGAAAACCCGAAATGTCGGGTAGAATGGCCAAATGGGCTGTGAAATTAAATGCATATAATATTCAATATGAGACTAGAAACGCAATTAAGTCACAAGCACTAGCAGATTTTGTGGCTGATTTCGGTAGTGACATAGAAGAACAAGCCAATCTTGAAGTTCAACAGCTTGAAGAGACCAAGGATCCTTGGATACTCTTCACTGATGGAGCTTCAAATATTAAAGGAACAGAATTGGGAATATTACTAAAATCGCCACAGGGGGACATAATACCCCATTCCATAGCTTGTGAATTCTAGGCCACTAACAATGAAGCAGAATACGAGGCATTTATCACAGGTATACAGCTAGCTAAAGGTATGAGAATCAGATATATTCAAATTTTTGTAGGCTCTTTATTAATTGCTAATCACTTTAATAGCTCATATGCAGTCAAAGGTGAGAAATTAATTAAATATTTAGATATAGTAAAGGATCTTGTAGGATCCTTTGATTATTGTACAATTACGCAGGTACCAAGAAAAGAAAATGTTGGGGCCGACGCCTTAGCAAACCTGGCTTCAGTTTTGAAGCTCCCAGAGAACATAAAAATTCCTATCATCCACGTCCTATCCCCTGCAATTGAGGAATGCCAAGCAATGGAGATAGACGGGAGCCTAAACACGGATCCTAAGGATCGTTCCCTTGATCACTCATCCTGGATCCTTCCGATAATAAAGTACATTCAAGATTTAGAAATCCCAAAAGAAGAGAACCCCAAAGCTTTTAGGGCCAAGGTATCACAATATACTATTGTACATAATATGCTATATAAGAAATCCCTTGCAGGGCCATATTTAAGGTGCATCGAAGGATCCGGGATCCAAGAAGTACTGATGGATTTCCATGAAGGAGATTGTGGCAACCATACAGGGGGGCAGAGCATTATTCTTAAGGATTCTAAGAACCGGATACTTCTGGCCTACAATGAAGAAGGATGCTATGGAATATTCCAGGAAGTGTGATGCTTGTTAGAGGCACGGCAACATTCTCCATCAACAGGCAGAACCCTTATATCCTATTGTCTCTTCGTGGCCATTCATGAAATGGGGAATGGACATAGTGGGTAAACTCCCCACAGCTCCAGGAGGAAAAGTCTTCATGTTAGCAATAACAGACTATTTCTCTAAATGAATTGAAGCTGAGGCTTTCCCTCAAGTTAGGGAAAAGGAAGTTATATCCTTTATCAAACGTAACATTATAACTAGATTTGGAATTCCTTCTAAAATTATTTGTGATAATGGTTCCTAATTTATTAGGAAAAGAACTACTAACTTTTGTGATGGCTGGGGAATCAAAATGATCACTTCAACACCAGTCCATCCACAAGCAAACGGCCAAGCAGAATCAAGCAACAAAGTCATCATCAACAACCTGAAGAAAAAGCTTGGAGCAAAGAAAGGCAAATGGGCTGAGGAACTACCCTATGTGCTCTGGGCAGATAGGACAACTCCAAAGAATGCCACAGGACAGACGCCGTTCTCATTAGTCTTTGGAGCTGAGGCAATGATCCCCACTGAAATGGTGTACCCAACAGCCAGAACAAGAATCCGTGATCCTCAGAAAAATGACGAGAATCTTGTCCAAGATCTAGATACTGTGGAAGAACTCAGAGATCAAGCAAGATTCAGGATGGCAGCCTACCAACAAAAGATGGACGGCGCATACAACAAGAATATCAGAATTAGAAGATTTGAAGTTGGAGACTTAGTCCTTCGAAAGGCGTTCCAAAACACAACTAATCCCGCAGACGGGAAGCTGGCACCCAAATGGGAGGGTCTTTATCTGATTGAAGCCGAAGCAGGAAAGGGGGCATATCGTTTAATGAATATGGAAGGTGACATGCTCCCAAGGGCTTGGAATGCAATCCATCTAAAAAAGTATTTTTGTTGATCAGGATCCTGGATCCTAATCAATTGCTTCAGTCCGATACTTGGTAACATTTTACTTTATGTTTATATTTTCACATTATATTCTTGTTTTGTCAAATGTATCAAGTTGCAGAAATGCCGAGCAGTAGGGCCCTCAAGTGGAAAAAACGGGTTGGCCATCTCTCTCCTAAGTTTAAACGGCCTTGTCGCCAGGTTTATAAAGTCTTCACCTTATCTCCCGAATTAGGGTTTCTACACCCTCGCTTGGAGCGCACAATTATCTGGGTATAACTGGAGGTTGTGGTACCAGTGCACTATACGTGGCTAACAATTTCATGGCTAAAAATTATATCTTGGATCCTACGAATTAAATGGTAGACGTACCATATACACAAGTTAAGGTCAACACCAGGTTAGGCTCGTCACCGCGTACAATTGGGCCAACGCCAAGGATCGGCTCGTCGCTCGTATTTATTGGGATTGTCCCCACGAATTATTGGGCTTGTCCCCACGAATTATTGGGCTTGTCTTCACGTTTCATTGGGCTCGTCCCCACGATTTATTGGGCTCGTCCCCACGATTTGTTGGGCTCGTCCCCACGATTTGTTGGGCTTGTCCCCAAGATAGTTGGAATTTAATCTAGCGCTTCTAACTATTATATCCTATTTTGATGATTTGTTTTGACAGGAAAATATCTTAAAGAAAAAAGTTCTAAGGATTGAGAATCCTCTATCCTAGTGACACAAGTTATAAAGCAGAAATCAAAAGAGTTATATTATAATATGCAAGATAAAAAGGCGATCCGGGCTTCACCAGCAAAACGTGGACCATCCACCCGAATCAAACTACGTCAAAGTTCATGCAGAAATTTAAAAGACAAAGGCGGTTAAGGCTTCATCCCTATAAAGCTAAGGATCCCTCTACCCTAACCACCTTTGAAAATTGTCTTATGGATCTCAAATCCTAAGGATTTCCACTACCATTGTCCATACAAATCATAAACAAAAACCATTAAAACATCATAAAAAATGGGCTCCGGCCTTGTCTTCATATCCATCATCGCCCATTGCACCAGCTACTCCTTAGCGACATCACCTTCACCATCACCCGCCTCCTTGACCTCCAATGCGTCATCCTTGATCCCGCTCGTCCCAGCATCCTCGATCCTCCTCTCAGCCCCTGCATCCTCGCTCTCTTCACCGAAACCAGCCAAGGCCTTCTCCCACATAGCCACATTCCATATGGACCTGTCGAAGTTGGGATCTTCAGCTTCGGCAGCCATCTTGATTCTGGTTGTGAGCACCGCCTTACTGGCCCATACCTTGGCTTGCACCGTACCTCAACCACCTGCTCTTGAGCCCGGATATCTGCGATGGCCAGCTTGTTCTCCAACGCCTCCTTCTCTTCATGAAGTGTTGCGTTGAGCTTATCTTTCAGGTTGATGCCAGCGCGGTATTTGGCCAGTTCTCTTTCCGTGTTGGCCACATTCTCATCATATAGGCTCTTAAAGCTGGCCACAGCCTAAAGAAATAAGGAGAATTAATAAAGTAGTCAAACTACCTATACCTATGGATAAAGGATCCTTACCTCCGAAAGCTGATCGAACACATCCTGGGCACTGTGGATCTCCACGTCAGGATCTCTTTTCCTTTTCATGATGGCCTTGGAACAGGTGGTCATGGTCTTTGGCGGCGCGAGGATAGAGCTCTTCATGGGCTTCTTCTCAGAGGAGCGAGAAGAGATGAGCCTATCAACATCCTCCAACTGGAACTGACCCAACAAGTTTTTGGACGGGTTGGATGAGGACTTCTGTGCACCTGCCCGAAAAAAGATAAGTTATTATCTGTTATCTTTTCTTATTTAGTAAACTTACAATTAAATGATGGATTCTAACTTACTTGACGTTGTTTCCGAGGAGCTGGCGGTTTTATCGTCTGAATCCTCTGCTTCTTTAACGATAGCTTTGAAGGTCCTATCAAAAGGATCCAGAGGTAGGAACAACTTTGCCTTTTCAATACCTTCCGGGTTAGCGGCAAGATCAAAAAAATTGGATACTGCACAAAAAATAACAAACCCACAGTTAGCCAATTAATAGAACAAGCATCACCTATCATCTGGATCCACTATCCTACCCTTCAGGATCCAGCGAGACGGTAAGGAATTCCCTTTGGGGTACTGTCTCTTAAAACAAAAAAGAATTGGTTGTTCCAGCTTTGGTCGTTATGAGTAGTCTTGTTGATCGGCAAAGGCTGGAAGGGTTTACTCTTGAAGAGAAATCTGCTAGAACCATGAGTTACACGGCTGTACAAGTAAGAAAGGGCTGGAAGATTGAAGTTGAGATCCTGCTCTGCAATCAGTCTCTCAAAGGTATGCAAAGTCCTCCACATCATCGGCATAGCTTGAATAAAGCTAAGACCAGTAAATGTTATGAGATAACTCCATACAAATCAAAATAGACTTAACCAAGTATGTAGTTCTATTGTGAAGAACCTTAACGTTCGTTAAGCGAGTATACGACTTTATCGGTCCGAACTTGTTATAAGATCAAGTTGATTACCGACATGCCAAGTATGTTTAGAAATTAACCAAAATTGATTTAAAATATAATCTTGAAGAAAAATATGATTTTTGGTGGCTAAAAACACACGTGTGTGTCTTAAGCGAGTGAACTCGGTTTAGTTAGGTTTTTTTTTTGTTTGGTCCTTGACTCGGAATAAGACCGAGGATGGTTACCACATACCCAATTACCATAGAACTTGTAAAATAACTTATAAATAATAATACTCAAGTTTTACATTCAAAAAGTGAACAATAAAGCTTTTAAACAAAAGTTCGGTTTTTGGTTCGGTTCTCAACTCGGGATGAAACCGAGGCTAGTCACCACATACCCAATACCATGGAACTTGACAAATATGAACAATAAACTAAAATATGCAAAAGTTAAGAAAGTATAACAAGTTATATGGTTAGATTTGTTAAATATATAAACAAGGACTACAAAGTCCTCCATGTAACCTTGCCTTACTAGCCCGACATTTCAACTAGCCTAGACTGGAGAAATGAAAGACCGAAGGTAAACAAGGAGTGTATATTATATATATGTTGTAACATCAAGCTTTAAGTATTGTGAAGTTAGTTAAAATGAAAGATTAGCTTATGAAGAACAACCTTACAATTCAAGAATTTGAGAGAGAAATGAGGAAATGAGCAAGCACAAATGAAGAAGATGGGTGTGTATATATAGGGTAAGTTGAATGGGTCTTTCATAAAGGATGTTGCATGAAAATGGGTTGGTTATAGACCCAAAAAAGCACAAACTACAAATGGGTCATTCAAGTCTCCATTTTGGTAGTTTTAGTCATTGAGTTCGTTTTGAGCGTTTTCGGGGCATTTTAAGAACCGAAAAGGGTGTTTTTTTTAGATCCAACAACTATAAAACAAATATGTAACATAAAATTCATCATTTTGATAATATCGAAAGGTTCGGGATACAAAACGGGTCGGGTTTACATTAAGAATACAAGTATAAAATAACCCGAAATTGACAAATGTCACAATAGCTGATCAAAAAACACAACACTTTAGCATTGAGAGTTCATAGCAAAGACTTGTACTCACGATCAGCTATTATTCCACCATTTGTAACATTTTTAAGCTTAATATAATTGGTAGTGATAGTTTTCACTACCCGAGGTTTTTGTGCCGGCGGGATAGTAGTTACCAAGGGCTTTTCCTCGTATAAATCTCTGTGTTCATCGTTTATAACTGTTACTTTCATCACATTAATCCATACTAGCACCAATCCTCACTTACGAATTTGGTTCACTGATCCTTAGACCGATTTTTGACCAAAACATTATTATTATTATTATTATTATTATTATTATTATTATTATTTAAATTTAGTTTGTACCTAGCCGGATATGATCATGGTAGATTTAAGAGGATACTGAAACTTTAGGAAACCATATTTTTTGAAGGGGGCAGTATCGACTATGAAGGCTTAAGAGGTCATTAAACTTACATTCATTACGCAGATGAGCGGATGACCCGAGACAAAGAAGTTAACTCAAAATAAAGAGGTACTAAAGTCATTTGAAAAGTGAAAGTGTTATGAACCCCCAATGAAGTTATCAAAGACTTAGAGCATTCCCAGCCCGTCCCCCATCCTCATCTCCATAATTACACTATATAACATCATATCTCTTTCTACAGTTTAATTAAATAATATCTTTTTATACTTTTATCATTACAGTTTTCTCTCTCCACCCTACAATTATAAAAAATCACTACCTTTCCCCCAAATTTACAAAAAATCACTACATTTTCTCTCTCTACCCTATAATTTACACTCACAACCACTCACAACCTCATCCTATAATTTACAAATTCTCCTCACAAAATTATAGGGGATGGGTTGAGAATGCTTTTAGGGGACATTTTATCATGTGGATGTCATGAGTTTGCAACAACCCTATTAAAGACAATTAGTTAGGATCTTTACCATTATATCGCTAGGTGTTATCGTACTTTTTGACAATTGAAGCTTGCGACGTTGTAGGTGTCGTTATCATAAGGTAAGTCTAACAACACGACTCCCCCTCCTCTCTCTCTCTCTCTCTCTCTCTCTCAAGATACATTGTACCCACTCGATAATTCTATCTTTTTTTAAGTTTACATAATATTTAACCGTTATTGACTTGATTGTCTGAGAAACAAGAAAGGGTTTCGCATTGTAGTGTTGTTAGCTATTTAGCATTTTCTTTTGGATAGGAATTAGACAAGGTGAATCGTATTAGAATCAAATGCATTTTATGACATTTGAGGCTCACAATTAATATAATTGGAAACGTATATAAGTTAGGATTACCAGGGTAAAGCCCATTAGGGTTATGTGGTCTTGGTCTATATATATTTCAATATTTCATTGTAAATTTCTAATTATTCATTAGAGAATGACAAATCTCACGAATCTCATGGTATCACAACCATAGAGCTCCACACCAACATTTTTCCATTGTACACGCTGATTTCAATTTTTCTTATAGCCTTCACACCCTCCCCCCCTCCTCCTCTCTCTCTCTCTCATGTATATATATATGTGTGTGTGAAAAATATTGAATGAAATCATTTGTTAAGTTGTGAACTTTTGAAATCCATTTGTGTAGTCATGGGCGTGTTCAAATCACTTTGTATTAAAATAAGCATAAGAGTAATTTGGGTATTGAAAATGTTGTCCTTTCTTTCCAAATTGTGTTGACATACTCCTCTTTCTCATATGTTTTTTCTTCTCTCTTCCAACCACATGCTGTTCTTTCTTATTTCAAAATCAAGAAGCCTAGATGTAACACCATCAAACCACACCAACCTCCGCCACCCTAATAGCTAGTGTCCAGTAGCCATCTCCGGCACCATCTCATCTCTCCCTCTGTAAACACATCAACTGATCACCCTCTTTGGCGCTCACTACAACCCACAACATCATTGTCTACCAACCGGAGCAATTATGGAGCGTTTATGCGGATCTATTTGGAGCTATGACGAACGGTTGTCGGAGGTGAACAAGAATCTGAAGACTTTTCGGCGAACCCTAGCCGGATATGCAACGACAATTGAAAAGAAGATACGACGCAACAGTGGTTATTGTTTCCAGTGGAAAACCTTTTTCCGGCAACGATCTAGCGTTTTTTAGCCACAATGATGATTAGATTTGTATGTAATTGGGTTTTCTTTCCCATCTATGAAATAGTTAGGTTTTAACATTTACTACATTTTTGAAGCTATTAATGGATCCGTTCATTTACGTTTGTTGCATTTTGAGTCTATTCATGGAGCCGTTCATTCACATGTGTTACATTTATTTTCTTAATAATTTATTTAGTTACATTCCCTACATTCTGAATCTCCTAATGGATCTGAATTTATATTTGTTATGTTTATTTTGTTAATAATGTGTTTACCTCTGAATGTATGTTAACATTTAAAATACGTCTGAATGTAAAGAATGTAAAATATGAATGTAAAATGTGTAAACATATGAAATGTCCGGATTTTGCTTAATGTTAAAATATGTAAAAGATTTAAAAGATGTAACATATGTAAAACACGTCTGATTATATAAATGTGGAAAGAGAAAACGATTTACGTTTCTTACATTCCGATTTACGTTTCTTACATTTACAGGTGATAAATATAAAGATGTAAAACGAAGTAAAATGATGTAGCAGATGTAAGCACCGCAAATTATATAAAGGTAAATGAGAGAAAACGATTTACGTTTATTCCGATTTACATTTGTTACGTTTTACATGTGATGTTAATTTAAAAGAAGTAAACAATTTAACAGATATGAAACACCGCTGATTATATAAAGGTGTGTAGAGAAAACCAAGCACGCATCCCAATGCTGTTTTTCATAGAATTTTCTCTTCTTTAGAGCATTCTCATCCCGTTCTCTATCCCTATATCCATATATATCATATAATTACACTAAAAAACACTACATTTTTCTCTCATGTTCAATTAAATAATACTTTTTTATACCTTTTTTATTATAATTTTCTCTCTCCACCCTATAATTTACAAAAAAATCACTACCTTTTCCCCAAATTTACAAAAAATCACTACATTTTCTCTCTCCACTCTATAATTTACACTCACAACCACTCACAACTTCACCCTATAATTTACAAATCCTCCTCACATAATTTTAAGAGATAGGTTATGAATGCTCTTACTCATATTTCCCTTTCCTATTTTGTCATTTTATAATATTATATTCAAAACATGGTCAAAGCAACAAGCAAGTGGGCCCATCAACTTTAAATGGATCTTAATTATAGGATTTGAAAATAAATGACTAAAGATTCGGTTTTAAAGGTTCATTACTTTAATAAAGGGTTTCATGTTAACCCTTCCACATACGTGCGCACACACATGTATTAACGGTGAGATACAGTATAAATAAAATTAACATATTAAATATACAAATAAATAGAGTCATTACAGTTATAAAGTAGTGTAATTATGTTATAAAAATAATATAGTGTAACAGTAATTATCTTAGTTCAAAAGTTACATAGTAATAATTATTACTCTAGTGTTAACATAATTACTATAGTTATTTGCAAACAACCAACTCCCGAACATCACCCAACCGAACACCATACAACCGAACATCACCCAAGCGCGTCCACCAACCCCCACATTCTCGGCCGGTATGAATTTTGGCCATAACATGTTGTCATGCATGCAATATTTAGGGATGTCCATCAACGTAGCACCTGATGTTTTTACCCATCGACTCATTCGAACTTCCCAGCGACACTAAAGGAGACGGTGCCAGAGACGCAACTCGATCCGGTGCTTCAAGACGAGCCAGAGATAGAACCCGACTCGAACAAACCTAAAAAGTTGGTTCGAGCAAAGCCGGACGAGGACGATCACACAAAAAGAAATACGTGACCGAGCCTCGTTCTAAAAACAACTTAACTATGGACCTCCGAGAAGTATTTGGCCCTTTCACAATCGTGGTGCGAGGTCTCGAAAGATCCTGAATGTGGTAAGTGTTGTTTAATAACTTTTTTTTTATTTATGTACTAATTTTTGTTAAACAAAATATAGCTTTACTAATATGTTTTCTACTTTTTTTCAGCCAACATTAGGCATTTTTTGTGATAAAGATTGGGAACTTTTTTTTTCGAGGAAATGGGTAAAGGGGATGACTACCGAAAGGCCGATTCTATATCGGAAAAATGGTCCGATATAAACGGTATATGCCAACTCTTTCAAAAGGTTTACAACCGGCTTTATAAAGCCTGGGGTAGTGGTGCCGGTGATATATGAGTTGCGGGAATTTTCTTCGCTATCACCCTAAGTGGAGCATTGTACCCCTGCCGGGTCCAGAAGTAGGCGACGAGCAAAAAGGTCCAAAACGTCGTCCCCGGTTGATCCAAAAACCACGCGATCCGATGATCGAATCTTCGACTTAAACGACAATATAGTCAGTGATAACGAGAATGAGTATATAGAGTTGCCTTGACTAGGCGGTAGAAGAAGTCGTGGAAAACCGGCGGGGTCGTCGGCGGTGGGTGCGAGTGTTCAAGTTAGAGAAGAATTCAGCGAAATGGATCGCCGACTCGCCGATTTACACGACCTTGGGGGCATCAACAAAAAATGACCTAACGCAACCTTTATTTTACAAAAGCAGTTGCATTAGACCTTATGCAACCTTTTTGTTAGATAATGCAACCGTTTCTTTCAAATGCAACCATTTTAAAAGGTTACACTTGAAAGAATAGTTGCATTATGTAACAAAAAGATTGCATTAGGTCTAATGCAACTTCACCTAGTGCAACTGTTTTTGTAAAATAAAAGTTGCCTTAGGCCAATTTTTTAGTAGTAACGTTTTCAGGTGATGCAACAAAATTCTGATTCCAACAATGTGTTCGCCGTTATACTGAACGACAAGTAAATGGACAAAGATCTCGCATTTTTACAGGAACCGATCGATCACCTTACCTAACATGACCGGAGGCTAGCTGAAATAATTAAAGATAAAATTAATAAAAAAAATATAAGCTCGACGAGTAATATGTATTTTTGGTACTAGTATGATTTTTTTAGTTTAATGTATTTGTTTTAATTTTAATGTAGTTTTGTTTAATTTATTTTATTTTATTTAATGAAATGCTATTTGCTTTATTTTAAATACAAAAGAAAAATAATAGCAGTGAGGAATGATTGGAAGAGGCTCCATCCACTACACCAATTTTAGCCATAAAGCCCTTATGATGACATGACGTCACATCACACATAACGCTTCGATAAGGGCTCCATTCACCACACATAATCTCTTAATAAAAGTTATTTGTATTTGATACAAACCTTATATATTAAAAACTTGTACATACTCTCATCTAAATAAGTCGAATCTTTATGGGATCGAAGTTGACTTTGAAGAAGTCACTTATTATGCTCAGATCACTGGGTGTAAGTCAGATAAAATCCCCTTCGTTTATTTGGGGCTTCCGGTGGCAAGTAATATGAATAAGGCGTAAAGTTGGCAGAAGATAGTTGATAAATTCAGAGTCAGACTATCGAGTTGGAGAGCTTCTTTGCTTTCTATTGGTCGCAGGTACACTCTTATAAAGTCAGTTATGGGAAGTTTAGGGATTTATTATATGTCCCTCTTTCTTTTGCCCGATAATGTGGCTCGAAAACTTGAATCAATTAGATCTAATTTTTTTGGGGGCTCGGGTGAGGGGGCGAAAAAAATTCCATGGGTTAAATGGGATATGGTTTTGGCGGACAAAAAAAAAGGGGTGTAGATATTGGTAGCCTCAAAGGCAAAGGCATCAATCTAGCACTTCTTCAAAATGGAGATGGCGTTTCATTAGTCGGCCTAATGATCTTTGGGTTAAAGTGATAAAAGTATTTCATGGAAATATGGGAGGAGTTATTGGCGGGACTGAGATTGGCTCTGGTAATGGAGTTTGGCACCGAATTGGAAAGTCTAGTAGAATCCTACATGAAAAAGACATTATTACTTGGAACACGCTCAAAAAGAAGGTGGGGAACGGGGAGGGTACTAGATTTTGGGAGGATTTATGGTTAAGTGATTCTCCGTTTTGTTCTAAGTATAATAGATTGTATCACCTAGAAACGGATTAAAGATGTTCCATTGCCTCTATACGTGAAATGGTCGGGTGGAGTTGGTCATGGCGGAGACCAATCAGGGGAGGTGTGGAAAATGAGCAATTTGATCTTTTATTGGCGAAGATTTCTCAGATCGAGTTCTTTAATCATCCGGATTCGTGGTTTTGGGATTTTGATGTAGATAATAAGTTTTCAGTCCAAACTATTAGGAAGCATATTGATGCCATGACATTACCTGATTGGGGCTCTGTAAAGCGGTGGAATAGATTGGTTTTTATAAAAGTAAACATTTTGGGTTGGTGCATTTATCATAACCGGATGCCTTTACAAACCAATTTAGTGAATAAGGGTATAGATGTCCCTTCGGTTCTTTGTTCTTTTTGCCTTAACTCGGAGGAGTCTTCAGATCATGTTTTTGGTGCATGTGGGGTAGCGACTAGAGTATGGAACAATATATGTAAGTGGCTTGATCTGCCTTTGATACTAGACTTTTCTGTTTTGGGGATCTTGATATGGCTCGATACGCTTTCAGTTAATAGTAAGAAGCAGAAACTAATTCATGGTATTATTCTCTCTGCATGGTGGATCATCTGGCGGGCTCGAAATGAAGTTGTTTTTCAACCAGAAGTTAATAGAAAAGACCTTATTTTCGACTCTCTTCTTATTTATTCGTTTTCATGGATTACAAATAGAGATGGTAAAAATACTATCAGTTGGACCGAGTGACTTAAATATCCTCCTTGTAATGTAACTGTTTTGTTTTCGTTTCTAGCTTTTGCTAGTTTTGTTTTAATAAAAGTTGTTCTAAAAAAACAAATAATTATTATTTTATTCCAAGTATACTGATATGTCTTAAGAGTGTACTAGAGGTCTTGATTACTTCTTGTTCCTCAATTCTAACATTCTTGTATTTATCTGAAGTTTGTTACTGTAAATATGAAATGCTTGCATTAACTAGATGGCTATAAAACAATTCCTTTATTTTTGTAATCTTCTCATTCATATAAACTGTCAATCAAATCCTAGAACTTTGGATTAAGCATATCACCCAATAAACACATGAACGTTATTGGTTTTAAGTCTTTTGACACTATATTCATAAACACCTTGACCTTGTAACATTATTTTTATAAGATCATATTACAAAATCTAACATATATAGTTAAAAGCTTCAAATTAATTGAAATGAAAATGAAAATGAAAGATCCGGAATCGAAATAGTAAATTAGAAACTATTAGACTGAAATAACAATTTTTGATGAAATCGCAATTTACTCTAAAATACTAGAAAGATATCACATTTTTTTTAAATTAAGTCCCAAAACTTCAAATATATAATGTTGCAAAAGTCATGCACAAGGGTTCCTATTTAAAAAACATTATAGCCATTCTCCTTTGAAAAATGGTATATAACTCAATACAAGATGTCAAGAACACAAGGAAGTGCTTTAACATTAACGTTTTTTTAATATGAAGCCTCTACGAGACTTTGCGACTACTTAGATTTATTACTTAACAGTATATATCACTCTCACATTAGCAATACTTAACTCATGTATTTTATTAGTTTATTTAATATTTTTTATTAAATATTTTTAGTTAGAACTTTGGTACTTCAAGTATGTTTTTGTGCTTTAGGTCATGGAGAGTTAAAGATACATATTTGGAGTATTTACGAGCATGCTTTGAAGTTTTGGGAAGATCGGGAATGACTCACGTGCATCTGAGTGAAGAAATAAAAAGAAAATAAAAAACCAGGAAGTCCCTAATGACACGTGGGAAGCCTAAAAACCGGCAAAAATAGGGGTTCAATCATATTATGAGTTTTACAACCCTAATTCGGGTACCACTTCACCATAGCCGTTTCTAAGAGTCTGAGGACAAAATTGAGAGCTAGGATTTGCTTCTCCTTTGATGTTTGAATCCTTCCGGCCCTTAATAGAAGACTACATGACTGCTATGTGTGACTAATTCCTTTGAATTGACCTCGAGTGTAATATTGTATGACCTAGGTTTATTTTCTACACATTTGGTTTGAATTGATTGACTGTATTTTGATTGAATGGTTTGTGTTGATTGTTAACATCGTTCTGTATTCATAATTGTTGAGATTTCTTTGCATCATTGACTTTGTGAAATGAGAAATGCTATTGGTTGTTAATTATTATTGATTTATAAAGCATACAATTGTCCGGAATTCGTGTCGTGACGGTTTTCTTGCACCAGTTACATACGATAGATGATTGTTGATGCTTATGATTAAGAATGTTTGTTAGCAAATTCAACATATCTTCAATATATTAATTGTGCTTAATTAAAATCAAACTATTTGTGAAGGTTAATCTAGTTTCACAGAACTTTGAAACCGAGCATGATTTATTTTTCATCAATTGTTAAACTTGCTAAAGTGTTCACTTAATTTAAACTAAAACTTGTTGGTGTGTTAATACTCAAATTGCAATCTTCATAATTGGTCACTCAACTTCATAATTACTAAAAACGATTAATCAAAACATTCACCACGTTCTTTTCGTGGTTTGACATCCTACTTGCCATAACTAGTTAAGGTGAATATGAAACACATTTTAATCTTATTTTTTGACTGGCTCTTCAACACCGATCAACGACATTAGATAATGGTGTTGAATTTAATCGTATTGTTTAGATGAGAAATGGACCAGAAGTGTAAGTGTTTTTAGCATGATTTATTTATTTAAGTTGATTTTAGTCGGTATCATTTATTAATAGCTGGTAAGGTTAGATTTGTTTTGATTTAGTTTTAAACTTTTAATCAAGTCAAAATTAGGAATCTGTAATCTTATTTTAACCTCATCATGTTACAATAATTGCACTATAAACTACTAATGTTGCATTATATTGTTAAAGTGCCCAATATGTTATTATGTTAATAAGGTCACTAACTTCTAGAAGTTATAAATGCTAGATGGTGTGAACGCTAACAACATGTTCAACAAAAAAAAATAAAAATACTGAAAAGGTACAAAACATTAGAAATATATACTGCTTGGATTGGAGTGTTAAAAATTTGCATTCGTGGAGATAAAGGGCAATTGTTATTATGTTAAAAATTTGCGTGTGTATTCTACACATGTGTTCAAAATGAGTTATCAATTAGTGATAGATACTTGTTTTCTAAGCATCATGCCTAAAATACACATCTATAATCAAAGAAATATTAACTACACATGAACTAAATTCGAGTTGATACAAGCGTACATGTTGTTGACAATTTGCGAACACAAGATTATATGTGAGTAGCTAGTAGTGTCATTATGATATTTTATTTTTCGCCGACATTGATAAAATAAAGTCAGTTGCGTGAGTCAAAGCAGACACACGATGACATGATAATTTTCAATACGTGTAACTTCACACTATTGACATAATCATTGATTCATTGTGACATAAAAATACAAATGCACGTCTTGTTGGCAATTAGCGAACACAAGTTTATATGGGAATGGTCGCTAGTGTTGTCGTGATCTTTTATTATTTTATTTATTTTTTTGCCGACATTGATAACACAAAGTTAGTTGCGAAAGTCAAAATAGACACACGATAATTTTCGATCACTTGTGATTTCTTACTATTGAGATAATCATTGTGACATAAAATAGAATAATAGCCTATGCAGAAAAATTGACTACAAACAATTATCTCAATTGTTGATATCTTAAAGTTTGTTTTAACGTACTTGGATAACACCGAATAATACCAAAATTGTACTTTTTTTTGCATTTTAAATTAACAAAGGTAACAAAACATTATAAAAGAGTAATGCCATTGCTTTTGATATTAAATCAAAATAAAATAAATTTAGCCTTTGTACATTCCCGATAGGAACATGAGTACATGAACTTTTACACTTTGGGTTGGTATAGTTTATTGAAATTTATACAAGCGTTAGAATTAATTTAGATATTAAAACTATAAAGTCAGAAGTGAAAATATAACTATATATTTAATTATTTTTTTTTTCAACTAAAGAATTCAATGCGAAGTCTTAAGTTCGGGTGTCTCTGTTACAAAATAGAGCTTTCAAATTGGGCTAGAGGGTTTTTTTATCAACAGGATCGTCACTTAAAATTTATATGCCTCGACCAAGCTAAAATAAAAGGGCCCGTAAACCCTAACAAGTAACGAAATAATATAAGCAAAAAAAAAATTTAGGTCTTATGTTAATGGTTTTTTGTTTTATTTAAATAATTAAATTTTTGAATGAGCTTACTTAATAATTTTTTTGTATAAAAATAAGCTTAAAAATGTCTCAAGTGAGACTAGAGCCTACAACCTTTTGGTTGGGAAACATACTTCTTTGCCACTAGACCAATCTAGTTATTCTATAATTAGGGTAAAACATTTTTTTAATTTTTTTCACAAAAATATATAGATAAAAAGAATTCATGCCCCTGAAAAAATTAAGTGCCCCGGCCGATCGCCCACATCGCCCTATGCCCGAGCCGGCCCTGCTTATCAATGGTGGGCTTGCTCCTGAGAGTAGTCTCCAGTACTCAGGGAATGCAGATGATCGGAAAGGTCAGTGGCCCATTAGTTATGCAAATGGTCGTTAAAGAAAAACTAGGGGCGCGTTCGTTTCACAGAATTCGTGGGAATTCAAATGAATTGGAAATAAAATTTCATGACATGGCGTGTTCGTTTCGTTGTAATTGGTATCTTAATTCCATTTTGGTGTGTTCGGTTGTCAAAGAATTGCACTTGGAATTGGAATTCAATTCCTTAAAAATAAAGGGATTCGAAATCCTTCCAAATTGTGGAGGATTTCAAGTGAATTCATTAGAATCTTTTCTCGACTTTTTTTTATCGAGAACAACGAATAAAACATTTTAGTTTTTTTATATAATTTTTGTTTTCGATTTATATTTTGAGTTATGAATTTTTTATTATTATTTTGAATATTTTTTGATGGGTTTTTGTTCTTAATAGAAAACCCCTAAAAAAGTTCAAAAAAATCATAACGCAAAATATAAATAAAACCAAAAAATCTTAAAAAACTAAAATGTTTCCGCCTTTATCCTCGTTAAAAAAAAAAAAAAAAAAAACGATTGCAATTCGTTTGTTAAACGAACACGTCAATAATGGAATTAGATTTCAATTTCTTCAAATTCCAATTCCTATTGGAATGTTCAGATTCCAAATCCAATTCCTTCCAGTTCCAAATCCTATTCAAATTCAAATTCAAATTCCAATTCTATTCCATTATGTGAAACGAACATGTCCTAAGAGTCTAATTGGTATGAGGTAATGGAATGGATAAAAGAACGAAATAGATCATTATCAATTATCATTCTATTAACTTATTTGGTTACCACCTGTGAATGAAATGAATCATTACCATTGTGTTTTATGGTACCCAGAAAGAGATGAATGCATAAAATATAATTGGTTGTGGGTGGTGGCGGGCGACGGACAATGGTTGGCAGTAGTGGTTGACGATGGCAGGTGGCGATGGTGGGTGGCCGCGACAATGATGGAGGAGGTGATATATGATGGAGGGGATGCAATGAAAATAATGCAAGCGGATGAATAAAATGAATTTGATATGTTTTATAAGGAATGACATGAACAAGAAAATACGTAGAGTCTATTTCATTAACCAACCAAACATTCATCTTCTTCACAATTATCCATTCTATTCCGCTTCATTTACGTATGCCAAACACTTTATTTTATGCAGGAATTCAAATTATGTTAATTTATTAAATAAAAATGTTTCAAATCTAGAACATGTCTTGTCCGCATTCTCTCTACCTCGTTGTTGCTGCCGTCCACCACCTGCTGCCGTAGTCGACGACCACCATCACTGTAACCTCATATCTATTGCCACGTCACCAACATTACCAAATCATATCGGTCGCAATCACCACTCCATAACTGTCAAACACCAAAAAGATATAGTAATAAATATTTTTATTGTTTGTGGTAGTGATGGCTAGTGGTAGGTGAAGGTGGGTCATTAAAAGATCTGAAAAGTTTATAGATTATTTCAAAAGACTATGAATGAGTAAATATCATGTTTACACTCTTCATCGAATTTAAAAACCAAGTAAAATAATGCTAAAGTATGAAATTTTAATTATAAGTTTATTTTATTTTATTTTATTTTCAAACAACTTTTATTAAAATAGCATAGCTAGCAAGATGTGCAAAATAACAAACACCACTTAAAAGACAAAATTACACCAACCGTTTTACAACATAGATTAAAAGGACGACCTATTTTTTATCAAGAGATAATCCAACGTTTTGGTATTCTTCATCACTTCATGCACCGATAACTTCTTTTCAAATAAAATCACGTTTTTTTCCATTCAAATGCATTAACAAGTCGTCAAAATAATACATCCCGTGTAATAACCTTTTCTTTTTCTTGCTAAGAGAAGCTGATAAACGTAACCGGAGAAGATCCGTAACTGTGAAGGCAAAAATGGGAGAATTTAATACCAATCACTAATCATATTCCAAACCAAAATGACGACATGATACACGGTAGGTGACCCGAGTTTTCCTAGCTTTCCTCACATAAACCACAAGACACCAAATTCTTCTCAATAAAACGGAACATGAGAGCCTCTCTAGGTGCCAATCTATCCATCTCTGTCTTTCACACAAAAATGTTGACTTTCTTAGACACCCAAGTATTTTAATCCATAGTGAAAGATTCGTTTTTCTTCATGGATGAAACCGTGAACTTTCCGGATCTTCCAGCCTACACCATTCATCTATATTCGTTGAGATAACAACCCGTTGGAGTAAGCTGGACAAGTCAATCAACACTACAATGTCGGCTAATCAAACACATTATAAACTATAATTCATCAATTTTCTAATTCTTTATGTGGATGCTAATGTTTTTAAAAATATGTGACAGACAACTTTTATCACTGGTTACTTTCAAGGTTTTATTCGACACCTTCGGTTGTCAAAAACAAACTGTTTCGTCCATTTTTGATAATATTTTTAAAAACATGTGACGACAATTTTTTTATCACTGGTCACTTTCAAGATTTATTTAACGCCTTCGGTTGTCCAAAACCAAACGGTTTCGTCCAGTTTATTGATATGAGTCACTGATATGTCGCTTGTAACATTCAATTTCTTTTTTATTGTATGCCACTTGGAACATTCAATTTTTTTTTGTTATATCACTCTGTAACATTCAATTATATTTTTAAATTTACAGCTTGCATTTGACTTTCAAAAGTGTTCTATGTAACA
This sequence comes from Bidens hawaiensis, assembly GCF_021521415.1. Lineage (NCBI taxonomy): Eukaryota > Viridiplantae > Streptophyta > Magnoliopsida > Asterales > Asteraceae > Bidens > Bidens hawaiensis. Next base: position 494,815 of record NW_027492076.1, on the reverse strand, counting down.
AGAGCTTACATGCCACGACAAACAAAAATTTAAATCACATAAATATAACCCTTTAAAACAAACCGCAGCCCAATACCACACGACCATTCTTTGATTAAATAATAATAATAATCATAATACTAATAGATCCTCTTGCAGGAAGCATATGAGGTGAGGGGCGGTTTTTTAGAATTTGGTCTAGTGGTAGGAGGTTCGTTTTTTTTCTAGTGGAGACGGAAATTCAATTTCTCCTTGGGTCGGTTTGAAAGACAACTGGGTGAAGGAGTGAATCAGGGCTTTAATCCCGGGTTCGAATCCGACATGAGGAGAGGATTTACGGATTTCAACCGGTTCTTACGTATATACAGTCTCACGATGGTCAAGGAGTCAACCTTGAACATGACTCCAAAAAAGATAGATATACATGTGAGATCCTTTGTCGTAAAAAAAATAATGAGATAAAAACTATTTAGAAAAAAATAATGATACAAGCAATTATGTTGGTTCACCAATTTATTATAGATTTGTTGCTACACATCTAGGCCAGTAAACAAATCGCATGTTTAGTGAACTGTTCGTGAACTATTTGGTGAAAAGTTTGTTTATGTTCCTTCATTTAATAAGCGAGCAAACATGAGCAAAAAAATTATGTTGGTTTAATTAAACGAACGAACATGAGCACATGTTTCGTTCGTTGTTCGTGAACGTTCGTTTATGTTCATTTATTTGTGCTCATTATGTTCGTTTACATATTAATAGAAAATAATTAAATATTATTTGGAGGGGTTATCTACTTAATGGTTTTATATTTGTTCGTCTGTGTATATTTGTTCGTCTGTGTTCGTTTATGTTTATTTGTGCTCTTTTACATTTTTTCATTTATGTTTTTATTAAAGGTTAAGTCATGCTTATTTATGCTCGTAAACTGTTCATTTATATATTAAACAAACGAACATATACGAACACAAACATTTTCATTTTTAAACGAATAAACATCAACACATATATTTGTTCAATTAAGTGTTCGTGTTTGTCCGGTTTGTTTACAGGCCAATACACATCGGTATTCCAGTGCATTTCGCCCTCTAAGTCAGAACAAATATGTTTTCGAACCTTTACTTTCAAATTCAAAGTGGATGTTCTTGTGCTGACCATTTTTTGTATAACAAGGTTATGAAAATTCACAAAAAGAATAATTTGGAAATCAAGAAATGATGTGTTTTTTAATAACATTGGCATGAATGTAAAATAAGTATTTGAAAAAAATCTCAGCGTTCTTCTTCTTCTGCTTTTTTTTTTTTTAAATTAAAAACATAGGAAAATGAGTTATGATAAAATGAGAAAATTGATATCTTTGTTATAGTTTAGTCACTCTTTAACATCCTTTTCTTTTAATTTCTGTCGTATTTAGGATTTGAATTTAAAATCTTCCTCTCTTAAACATAAATGTTTAAAAAATTTTCTTTTATTAGTCGACCATCACCCCATTGATTAATCACGCTAACACCTTGCTAGAGCTTGTTTTTCCCTCTTTGATAATGTTGGTTAAAACATATATGGTGGTTAAAACATAAAGTTTGGTGCTGCAAAATCCCGATTGGGCAACTTTGCGACACCTTATTGGTTCCTTTAGTTTGTTTTAGTTTTGATCCGTAATATTATATAATACAATTATAAAGTTTGGTGCCGCAAAGTCCCGATTGGGAAACTTTGCGGTACCTTATTGGTCCCTTTAGTTTTCGTTTTGATCCGTAACAAACGTAACGAAAACCGGCCGAACACCTTTTTTGTCCTTTTTGGTTTGTTTTAGTTTCGGTTCGGAACAAACGTAATGAAAACTGACCGAATGTCAATTTTGTTTTGTTTTAGTTCTAGTAACGTATCAAACGTAGCTAAAACCGACCTAATGCCGATTTTATTTTTGTTTTTGTTTTAGTTCCACCGTAACGAACGTGACAGAAACCAACCGAATTTGCGTAGACTCACTATCTCAACGCCCGAGATTAACAACGATAAGGTTTTACCAACGCCTGAGTTTTACAGGCTGACGCCATTGATCCACCCCAAATTTTATTATTTTTGTTTTTATTTTGGCTTTAGTTCTGGTACAATAACACGCGTGACTTAAACCGACCGAATTTGCGTCAACTTACCGCCTCAACACTTGCGACCGATAACGCTTGGGCTTTATTACCGACCTATCCCGCACAACGTGCCGGGTAAAACGCTAGTTCTTTTATAATTTGGAGCAATCATAGTCCTATCACCATTTATTTGATTTTTGTTTCTTAAAACTTCATTTTAGGAGAGAAATATCAAGCAAGAGATCAATAATATCGTTAGTCATGCTTTTTGTCACCATCACATTGCAAAGACGACTTGGAGGCTAGTGGCGATCTGGCTAGAGATAAACTTTTTGGTTATGGCAAATTCAAAGACTTTGTTGATGTTACTTGATGATGCTCGTATTAGTTTGAAACAAAAAGTGTTAATTGAAGTGGTTTGCCTTACAACTTGGTGGATTCTTTGGAGATTTAGAAATAAGATTGTTTTTAGCGAACAAGGTTAGAAGTAAAGAGATTTTAGATAATATTGTTCATTATATTTTTTATGATACACTTGTAGAAATCCTAAAGCTAGAGTGGCTTGGGATAAGTGGATTAAAAATCCTTATTAATGCAAATACTTTTTTCGGCTTCAGAATAATTTGTTCGGAGTTCGGTTTTTTGTTCTATCCTTTACAAAAAGGAAAAAAAAATGGAAAAGAAAAAGAAATAGAAGAGTAATAAATTGTTGGGTTATCCGCTTGGAAATTGTAAATATAAATAAGTAGTCAGTTTGACACGTAAAGCCAAAATTGATTACACTAAATAATTTATGGAGAATTAAATGTGGAGACAGGATACCGGCCTACTTGCTTTGTTTCTTCTTGGACGGTATGTTGCTTCCACTTTAAAACATTTAAATATTAAATATTATTAATAAAAATAATCACGTAATCATTTTGCTTTCCTTTGCAATCCTCCAAAGGATCGGATGCCAATCAAGTGTTAATAATCTTCCTACCCCCTTCCCTGTGACGTATGCTATAGATTTATGGTTGGGCTTAACATCTATACTCAGGTCCAAATAGATTTGCTGTTTTTTTTTTGTCTAAATGTTATATATATATATATTTAAAAATAAGCTTCATTCACCACCAATGTTATACTTACATGGACTGAATCATTAACATAACGTTTCTACACCCTAACAGCTTTACCATCTGCCAAAGTGGGAATGAGCAGATAGATTTGGTATAGTTGCTAATTGTCAAACTACAAACGCAAAATTTAATAGAAGATTTTGAATAATATTAATTATCAGTTAAGACTTAGGAGTACACTTGTTTTCTTCTCATATAGTTTGGTTTGCGTAGTAATATAGCACAAATATTTGTATTTTGAATTATATTATATATGAGTTGTATATATTTATTGTACTACACACATGTGGCACACGGTGTCGACACATAATGTGTTATTGTAATTTAATACAACTCGTTAACAAATAAGGAGACTCATAATGATGAGTTAGTCGAATTATCAATCATAATCCATTAACACCTAATGTAACTTGTTATAATCTGAAATGAGTTGATGTGGCACATTGCTATACAAAATGGCAAATCAGTTGGCGATGTACTGCATGTATGGAGGATAGATTTTTATGTTTCTCTCATGAATTGGTTCGGTTTGATACTACAAATTAAATTTATTATGGACAATATTTAACTATTAAAAGTTGGTAGGCTTACATACATTGACATCCACAAGAATCACAGCCATCTCTATCACGATCTGCCCAAGAAAATTGAAGGAAAAGCCACAGGAAAGATTCTACACTTCACCTATAAATGGATTGAAATTTTTTTATATTAAAATGAATAGTAGTGTATAAACTCAATCTACGAGGAATTAAAGTGAATTCTATAATTAAGCTTTGGACTATTAAAAAGAAAACAAATAATTTTAACGGCTAAACAAATGGAAAAGTTCAAATATGTGTTTAAATAACTTTAATAACCTAACTTTTGCGTTTTGACGGCTAAACAAATGGAACACGGGACTGTTTATTTCGCAGACAAAGTTACTTGTTTGATAAGATTGCAAGAACCTTGGGTTGGTTGATGAAAAGATAGGAGATGAGGGTTACAACTTAAATGTGTGTTGTACTGGTGTGACAAGCGACCCAAGGAAGGAATCTCAAAAGTGGAGTTATAACTGATCAACATTCAACGATGGTTATTTTCTACTTATGTAATTGATTGGAATGAATATTTATACATTTGGTAAAGTAATTTCTCTCTTAAATCTCAATCACAAGTTTTATAACTATACTTACTCGAGATGTTATGTTGTTTATATGTAATATTTATATCCTAGTTTAACCATGATTACATGTGTTAGTGTTCTTGATGTAGATTTAACCAATTTAAGAATAGTGATATTTTATGAAAGATTATGTTATAAACGTCAAACATTACTCGAGTCAGATTATTTCACTACTAAAGTTTACTCAAAAGGAATTTCTGTGTGTTAATTAACTGCAAAAGTTAAATGTTTTGAATTTTAATGAGAAAAATGGTTATTTTAGCTTTGAACTGACGTCAATCGCTGTAAGGCCCCGTTACCGGTAACCCTACTTTCATGTTGGATTTACTCATAAACACAGTTCTAAATATCAGAGTTAATTAAAACATTTACGCGGAATATAAAACTTTCATAAAACATTACAATATTCCATAACTTGTCTCAAAACATCCTTTGTCTTTCACATTTAAACATTAAAATTAAAACATCATAAGTCTTCAGATGCCAGGCTCTTGTTCAGTGCCACGTGTCTCCTCAAGCGAGCTGCCTCATCCTACTCACCTGCGTGCATACTAAAAGTCAGCTACGCTGAGTGAGTTCTAGATAATCACATAATCATACCATTCACATAACATTATATTCTTTCATTCATACTTTTATACTTTCATACTTTCATACTTTCTTACATTCATACTTTCTTACTTTCATACTTTCTTACTTTCTTTTGTATTAACTTACTTTCATACCTTATGTTATAAAGAGCATTACGCCCTACATTCCTCGAGTATTATTAGGGCTCGGTACCCTCTTTCCTCGAGTATTATTAGGGCTCGGTACCCTCTTTCCTCGAGTATTATTAGGGCTCGGTACCCTCTTTCCTCGAGTATTATTAGGGCTCGGTACCCTTCTTCCTCGAATATTAGTAGGGGTTCGGTTCCCTAGTTCTCGAATATTAGTAGGGTTCGATTCCCTCTTCGTTACCATACAACCATACATCATACCTCGAGTATTATTAGGGCTCGGTACCCTTTTCGTAACCATACAACCATACATTATCATTCTTTCTTCTATTATCACTATCATGTTCATACACATAAACATACATAACATACTTACCTTATACATAGCGTTACAACCTGACAGTACGTGCAATATCCGAAGATCGTTCACGTACCATCAAGCAATCATTCATACATTTCACATTATCCACATAAGGCATACACTTATCTCTTAGGATAAGTGTATTAACAAACATGTTGAGTATGCACACAGCCCCGAAAACTAACACATAAATGGGGCTAGAAACTCACCTGAACACGGTTACGTTCACCGGTTAATCGTAATCCCTTTCTTCAGTTGTGCAGCGCTGACTGTATAACAAGTATACGTATTAATTAACTATCACTTCTCATAATGTATTTCTATCTTTATATGACCCACAACGAACGGGGTCCGGGGGCAGCGGGGTCTAGGGGCGGCAGCCCCTAGCAGGGTCCAAGGGGCAGAGCCCCTGCTGGGGTCGAGCTGCCAGGTCAACTTGGAAAAATTTTATTTCCATTAACTGTCTTAACACATTTTTCGTTAGGTTTTTAATTTATTTTCTAATCGAACTTGGCTTTAGGCGAAGTTAAACCTCAGGCGAACTTGGCTTTAGGCGAAGTTAAACCTCAGGCGAACTTGGCTTTAGGCGAAGTTAAACCTCAGGCGAACTTATCATCAGGCGAACTTAGCTTGCAGGCGAAGTTCATCAGGCGAACTTAGCTTGCAGGCGAAGTTCATCGCTTGAAGGCGAAGTTGCCCAGATGAAGGCGAAGTTGCCCAGATGTCCCGCTGTTTCGGTTTCTGATCAACATTTCGGGCGATTTTAACACCCTTGTTAAGGTTCAATACCACCCACTACACTTCCCGACCATTTTCGGTCGTTTATACACTAAAAGCTCGGATCTTTAAACTTCCAAGATCAAGAATCATACCTTTTGAGCTTGTTTGGATCTCGTTTATCTTGGTATCACCACTAATCTTTCTCTCTTACCCGGACCTCGCTCGATCCTTCCTTCTTTCTCGGCCCGGCCGGCGGCGGTTTTGGGTGCTTGGGTGTGTGTGTATGTGTGTGTTTAGGAGAGTGGGGGAAAATGAAGATATTTTGGGATTTCGGGGGTATTTATATCCCTAAAATCCCATTCTCATTTAACCCATCTCAATTAATCCAAGTCCAAGACCCGCTCCTTCCCCGACATTAATCAATTACGCGAAATCACTAAACATAACTTCCTTTATTCATCATTAAAATTTTAGGATGTTACAATCGCTAAACTGGTTTTTCCTAAATGGCGAGCAATGACTTTTAATGATATAAAATACTTTTACAAGTTTTGTCTAACTTATAAATTTCTGTGTAAGGCTATCAAACTCAATTGGATGTACTTATAACACAGGGATCGGTTCATGTTGCAAATGTGTCATATGCGCATTTGAAACTTTTATCCTCGCTTATGTGTTATTTTATAACCAACTAGATGCTAAAAGATGGTTTTGGATACTTGGTGTTAAATTGGTCATGTAAATGGTGAAATTGACATAAGGGTCACTTTATTTCCATTCATGCTATAAGAATAACACTTGCTGAAATTTAGATGAACATTTGTTATTCAAGTAAATTTTAGACTAATTGAATGTCACCTAATATATATTATATGATCACATACTTTGACTTTTGGTTACATTCCTTGATTCACGAAAAATATCGAAAGACATTCATGAATGCATATACAATCTAACCGTGGATGGGAGTCATCGGACCCTTCAACATCTCACTAGCAGGGTACTGAGACGTTTGTTGAAAACTACATCATTATATCGATCTTAAGTAAAAAATGAATATGATTTATCTCAGAAGTGTGATTGTTGAAAATGAATCCCATTCATAAGTACACTAAATAATTTATTGAACTCCAAATTTTTATAAAAGAGTTTATATAAGTTATAGAGCATTCCCGGCAGCTCCTCTATAATTTTGTGTGAGTGAGTTCTCTAATTTTTTTTAGAGAATTAGAAGTTGTTGTGAATTAAGGAAAGAGAAAAATTTTAAAGAGATGAGATGCTTGATATATTAATTACGACCAAGTTTAGGTCAGTGTGATTTTGTTAGATTTGTTGTAAATCCCTACTCAACTCCCACAAGAGTTGTGAGAGATAGTCCCTGAAAAGATGTAAGAGCGACCACTGCCTTCTTAGTGATGAAATGCTAAATGGGTGACCACTACCCGCTTTGTGAGATGTGGAATGTGTGTTCATTATCTTGTTAGTGAGATATTGAAGGGTGATCACTACACACTAAGTGAGATGTTGAAACTGTTGATTACTATCCGACTTAGTGAGATGTTGAAGGGGTGATCTCTAACTTACTAGTTAGATCTTGAAAGGGTGATCATTACCCTATTAGTGAGATGTTAAAGGCATGATCACTAACGGTGTGCATGTGTCAGTTTGGAGCTCAAAATTAAACCGAACTTTTGGTTTTAGAAACACATTAGGTTCCGGTTTTTCGGGCTTTGTATAATCAGTTGGTTATGGGTTGGTTTTTGGTTTTGCATTTGATCTTGAAATGTTTGAGGCCGAAAAAAACTAACCCAAAATAATGAATATGAACAAAGAAAAAAATGCTCTAAAATTTTTGTTAAACATCTATGCCTAAAATAATGAACTTAGACCATATATCCAATGACAAAGATTAAAACAAGTGAGATGCGGTTTGAATTTATAGTCTGGTTCGGTTTCGAAGTTCGATTCGCTTCGGTTTTGGAGTGCGTCTCGGTTTGGTTTTTGAGTAAGGCACAATCGAAACCATATTGTAATATATGGTTTTCAAAGAACACAAAAGATAACCACCCCTAATTAGTTCGGTGTGTTTTTCGATTCGCATTTATCGGTTTTGCTTTGGTAAATTCGTTTTTTGCTTACCTCTGGTGACAATAACCTTTCAGTAAGATGATGTAGGGTGAGATGTTTTATTTATTTAACGAGATATTATTATATCGAATGATTAATAATTATTTAATTTAAAGAGGTTTTACGCATGACTTTTAAATTTCCAAGTGTAATGTACATTCACAAATTAACTGAATTTTTCAAGTTCATTATTTTTGAATATGTAAAAAGTTAGTTATGGTATCAAAAAATATATTACAAACAAGTTTCAAGACACGTTTCTTCTCTATGTGCATTAAACATGGTTAGAAATTGATCACTATAAAATGTATATCCATTGAAAAATTTTAAAATCACACCAACTATGGATTTATTTTTTAAAGTTGATTAATATAGATTTATAGTTCAACAAAAAGCAAGTGACTATAGATTCGTTTTAACCAAACAATCTTAAAATTATAAATCTTTGGTAATTATTAATTTATAGTTACACACTAAGACTTCAAAAAAGTTATTATCTTATTATCTATATGCTATGTGATATTTATAGTTCAAACTAAGTATTTTAATACTGAACTTAATTTTCGCAATTTTTCATTGAGAACATGTTAGATATTTGAGAAATACGATTCTCCCAAGTCTGTGGCTGAGGACAAGACGTAAGTGCAGATTTCGATGCTAACAGATGATATTTCCGAATTAGGATTATAAGTTCTATATGAGACATATGATTCTTCTAAGTGGTATTTGAGAACAAAGATTCTCACAAGTTGCATCCAACACCATGATTTTCACTAGTTCTCATTAAAAACTAAGATTTTTCTCAAATTACATTGAGAACTAGATTCTCTAGATCACAATTGAGTACTTATTCTCACACTTACGATTAGGTTGACATATTATGGCTTGAACTAGATTCTAACTAAATCACAAAGGGTACTTATTCTCACATTGAAAATCCGGCTCAAAACCTTCACAAATCCTAACAGGTTACCGTTAAAGAATTAGGACTCATTTATGGACACTACTTGATTACATGAAGTAACTTAAAGAAGAGAATATATTTATACAACTTGGTTGTATTAGATTTATTATAAACCAAACGATTTGAATTATGGTTACCATTGTATGTATTATTATAGTATAGGGGTCAATAGTGTAAAGCCTGTCAATTAGGTCAAATGGTGTAAGCAGTTATGTTAATACCGTTAAAATCTAAAGCGACACGTCGTTTAACATCTTGTCATTCCAAGATGTATATGTAGGGCAAGCATAATCAAAAAACACGGGTCGTATATTCATATCTCATTACGATTAATAAAGTACATGTGGTCTTCCACATATTCTTCATGATTCAATTTATTATTCTATGCTGTTATTTATAATCGATTCCATCAAGGTGGTATCAGAACCACAGTTGAAGAATTGAATAATACAACCAAGAAGTAGGCAACAAAGAATAAAAAACAATTTGAAATTGGTTTGCCAAAAATATCAATTAACCACAATATGTCTCATCATTTTCACCCGGAGTTACCCAAAACAATCTTTTACCCTCCACAATGTTCACAAGATCGACTTCTTCACGAACCCAAATTCCAACCTACTCGCCGAATCCAAACCACTTTCGGTAGTGATCCCGAGACTACTTGCCTCTACCCGAGCCATTACCCAGACGTCCCTCCCAAATAAATAATAAAATATTAAAAACTTTGTTTAGTTTGTGTAACAAACGAGAATATTTCATAATTAATATTATTATATACAAGAATATTCCAAAAAGAGAAAAAAAAAACTTATATATAGACCTACCTATAACCATAGTTAGGCGATGCTAATGTTTACCTTCCCATATCATGCTTAATTATTATTATATAGTTATTGTTTTCATCATGACACTAAATTCCTTACCTTCCAGAAAATATTCCAATTAGGCTTGGCTTTATGTGAAAACTTTCTATACAAATTTGCCATATAAATGCCAAAATACAACCAACATTTCATGATTTGAATTAAGGGTGGCAAAACAAACCCAAATGGGTTGTTTTGGGTCAATTTAGATAATTTTTAAAATTGAGATGGGTCATGATAGATCAAAAGAATTTTACAAGAAGGTCAGGATGAATTGGATAGATGCTAGTGACTTTTGGTTATAGGTTAGAATGGGTTTGTTTATGGATTAGAATGGACTAAAACAAGCTTTATTTAATTTTATTTCAAACAAAACCCACGCAACCGAATAGAAACCGGGAAATCAAAACCGAAACGATTGAAACTGAACATATACAGAAACTGACCGAAATGAAAAAAAGCAAAACCGAAGCGAAAAAAGAAACCGAAAAAAACCGAACCTGAGCCGAGACGAAACCGAGTTTGTTTTTTTTTTTTTTTTATGAACGAGGAAGACGGAAGAAACATTTTAGTTGTTTTACTTTTTGCGTTTTCAATTTATATTTTGAGTTATTATTTTTTTATTAATTTTTTTGAATATTTTTTAAAGGGTTTTGAAACCCTTTGTATTTTAGCATTTGTTTAGTTCAAGATGGGTTAACTTTACCCAGCTTAATCCGTACCCATCCTAAAACGAATAAAACCGAGAAATCAAAACCGAAAACATTAAAACCGAATAGATACGAAACGAAAAAAAGCAAAAATGAACCGAAAAAAAAACCGAACCTGAGCCGAGACGAAACCGAGTTGTTTTTTTTTTGTGAACGAGGAAGACGGGAGAAACATTTTAGTTTTTTTACTTTTTGCGTTTTCGACTTATATTTTGAGTTATTATTATTTTTTTTAATATTTTTTTGATGGGTTTTTAAAACCCATTGGATTTCAACCTTTACTTGGGTCAAGATGGATTAACTTTACCCATCTTGACCCATACCCATCATAACCCTCTATTTTAAAAATCCATCCTGACCCATACCCATCCTGACCCAAACCCATTCTAACTCATCACCCAAATCCAACCCAACCCACTCATATTGTCACCTCTAATTTGAATTATAATCCTTGTTTTGCGGCGCTTTTTAGATATCCACAGAGGTTAGTATCACACACAAAGCACATATTTAACTAATCCGAAAGGCGTATAATTCACGACAAATATAAATGTTCATGTTACTTGTCCAAGCATCTCAATTTTGGAATCCTTTAAAAGAACAAAGCAATTTGAAATAAAAATCTTACAAATAGCATTGCCTTGGGCCTATGCTGAATAGATTTCGTATTGCCAAAACATAAAGTGATTATGAGAGGGAGGGAGTTTGCACTTTTCATTAAAAATCATTTACCTTTACATTTATTTTTTATTTGTTGACTTAGAGGTTTGTCGCTATTGCTATAACAAAAATTGGACCAAGGATGGTTTAGACGACTCCGGATCTTGATGGCTTGAACGATTCCTGCTAAGATAAGCAACCGTTAGCTCACTGCACAAAAGGTCTTCTGCGATCAACCTCCGACGTGAGGATAAGTTAATATGTTATTTGAAGGTGATAAATGAGAAAGTGAATATGTAATGAAATACTTGAGTTGTTAAGTCCTTATTTTATAGTTGAGTGTTTCTATTCAAGCTAAGCTGTGAAGCCAGCTTGATCTCTTAAACGGGTAAGACTTATTTACTCTTTAGATTGCAGAGTTTGACACCTTTTTAGTGAAATGGGTTATCATTACCTTCTTGAGATACGTATTATATAAGCTAGTCACTCCCTTTTAAAAAAAAGGATTTGACATTTTTTATAACTATTATCACATCACATCACGTATTATATACGTATTATATAATATTTATAATACGTATTATACATTATCATTACCTTCTTGAGATACGTATTATATAAGTTTATATACGATATATAAGCCAGTCACTCCCTCTTCAAAAAAAAGGGGGGGGGGGATTTGAAATTTTTTATAAGTATTATCATGATGTTTCACAGTATCCAACCATTTAACCTCCAAAGTTCATAAAGCAATCTACTTACTCGCTTTGGGTTTGATGATCGGGCTATCCCCGTCATCCGTTACTATTAGGTTATGTTGCCAAGTATTTTTGTTCTTTATTAGTATGAATAATCTTTGATTCCCACATAAAAAATCTTGTTCATTAGATACCTTGATAACATCAAGTTGATATGCACTGCATCTCAAGTGTCTCAATGTTTCATTCCTATCATATTTACACAAAATATTATTCGAGATAAGATATCATTCATGTTGTTTACCTCACTTATGGACTCCATGGAATGATGATTCCATGTAGGTTTGGTTTACCCAATGCTAATAAGGAGTGTAAATATTATGTTTGTTTTCACTGTTTTTAAAATTTATTCTAAAGTTCGTTTGTAAAATGAAATATTTAATTATGTGACGATAATATTGAAAATATTTGATATAGATCATAAATCACGTGCCCGAAATAAGTTTTAAGAGAAAAAAAAAAGAGTATTTAAAAGGAATAAAGTGGAACCCTATTTCTAATTGGTGTACGATTAAAGAAAAAAATTAAAGCTAATATATCTTTTTTTTTAAAACGGTGACTTTTTGTATTTAGACTATCGCACTTTTCAAATTTGGAGAGCCCCGATGCTCCACTCTAGCCAGACTATATTGTCTTAACCGAGCCCACGCTGGCTTCAGAGTTTAGCTTGTGTGTTTCCCCGGAAAACCATACATCCAACTGCCACTTGGCAGTCTTTATGCCACCAAAAGAGCAGAGCTCTCTGTCGTAACACACGGTGGGACGAAAATTCAGGTGGGCTCAGAGTTCGAACTGACAACATTTGCATAAGGCCTAACTAAAATCTTTTATTGTCAATATCCACCAAAAGTGACACAAGTGGGATTCGAACTTGAGTCTCCACTGGAGGACCCAAACCTCCTACCATTAGGCCACATGTGGGGGATATTAAAGCTATAATATCTAAGTGATACTAGAGCGAACATAAACCGATTCCCAACTTTGGCAACTACAGCTCCACCAATATCATTCACCAATTTCAGCATAGACGATGTCTCAAATGGTTCTTGACTTCTCTTTGAGTCCACGAAGACACCCACTACCAAATATCTATGGAAGTTAATACTGAAATGAGTCATCAAAGATTAACAGGTCGGTTTTGAAAGAGTGAAATTTGAAGAGTTAGTTTGAAAGAGTTAATTAAGTATAAATCAATTAACTGTTTGAACGTTTAGAGTAATTTATGTATAGTTTTTAAATATTTTGCTAGTTTATCTAGTCTAGATAGTAAGAGTTTTGAGTCTGAGTATGTTAAGAGTATGCTTAGTTTAAGTATGATTACTATGGTTTATTTTAGTATAAATAGATAAATAGATGGGTTATGGGTCATTATAAGTGTATCAAGAATTATAATAAACTACAAATAGTCAATCTTGGTTGAATTCTAATTACGTGTTCCCGGACCTGATGATCAACAACTGGTATCAGAGCTTAGTGTACAAAAAGAAGTAGCAAAGAGTCAAAAGTGGAGGCTTTCACAATAAATTTATTGTGATAATCTTGGAATTGGGATTTTAAAGTAAAGCCGGTGGAAGATTCAATTAGCCAAGACTACTTGGTGGAAATTAATTCACAACTGGATTAGGAACGATCAACCAAGTAAGCAAGGGTGTGTGTTTCAAGGAAACAGCAAGTTCATTGGTTCGGTTGGTGACAAGAGTTTGGGTTCGTTTGGAATTCATGTTGGGTTTTATTACTCTGTGGTTTAGAATAAATGTCATGCCTAACTCATAGTTCCTCAATTGGAACTAGTGGTAGAATGAGATTATTGTCCCTCATCAAGTAGTCTTCATCATGTATGTACTGTGTAACATCATGAATTTTAAGGTTCTTGCCAATTTTCCAATATAGTAACATCTTTGCACTTACTTAAATATAGTGAACCATGAGCACGAATCATCCAATATAGAATACATATAATTAAAAAGGGAGTAAGTTTCAAAAGCGGTTTGCTAATCATAATTAATGAAAAAGGCGGTGAGCATGTTAAAGCTCAAAACAATTAAAGTAAAAGGAGGGGAGTGACTACATAACTTGACTTAGAGTAAACATGTAGAACATGGTCAGTTAATCAAGTAGTTGTAAATGTGAGAAGCGACTGGTCAATTAGTAGTTTTTTTTTATTCCCACTAGTTGTACTTTACATTTTTGACGCATTTTGATTCAACCATTATTATATTTACTACTTACGAGATTACATGTAAACGATAACCGGTTGGGTAGTTATTTTTTTCATTGTGTTTCCTTCTGTTGAGAAAAAGGGAAAACTATTTCACATGCTCTTGGAGAACTAACAAATATGAAATATGTAGTTACCATTAAATTCCCCCAGGATTATAATATACGCCTCGCATTCAAAAACATGATTTTTTCTTTTTTTAATGTAAATCGCCATGCTATTTTTTGTGTATTTATTTTTAAACCCTTGGTCATGCTTGGTTACTAAGTCTTTGGATAAAGTTTTCGGACCAAATGTTTTCAATAAAAAGTGTACATATGTCTAAATAGACATACCAGACGGTTTAAAGGACAGTTTGCATGAATTACGCTTTTAACTCGTTTAACTTTGTTTCCATGAGAGTTTTTTATGCCAAGCTAACTTTTGACTCTTACGATGACTTGTTTGGGTTACTTTTATACTCTGTTCCCGAGTTAATTTAAGGGTGGAAAAGAAATAACATAGGAGGAAAGAAAAATATTATTGTGTTTCAGATGATTTTTTTAAGAAAAAAAAAAGAAAGGAATTTAGAGAAAATTATGTTCATGAGTTCATTAAATAGAAAAGAAAACATATAAAAGAAAAACAATGAGAAATAAATAACAAGTTGAAAGAATATGTTTTCTTTCCAATTTGGAAAGAATTAGGAAGAAAAGAAAGAAAAAATAAAATAGGAAAAAATTGAATCTTTTTTTTCATTAAGTAAACTCGGAAACAAAGCGTGTACCGCAACTTACATCACTTGAGAACTTGTCTAGGATGTGCATTTCGAGATCATGAACTAATTAGTTGCATAAAGATGATAAAGGCGTTAGGATAGCCCATTCTTAAGCCGTTCTCTTTCATTTTCCTACCTGAATGTTTTCCTCTAGTTGTCCAACTGCGCCTTATTTCCTTTCATTTTGTTTACCATCTTAACCGCATAGTCTTTGAGATATAGTGTTTTAAATCTGTGTTAAATCTATGGTTAACACCACCACTGCCAACACCGTCACCACTATGGCCACCACTGCCATAACCACCACCGCCGCCGCCGCCTAACCACCTAACCACCACCACATCGCCGTTGTCATTACCACTTTTTTCAATTTCGGTAAAGTTTCTTTATTTTGAGGTAGGGTATTTGGTCATTTATATTTTATCTTTATGTCTTTTCATGCCTATCAATCAGCACGAGGTAATGATTCATTACGTTCTCGCAGGTTAAACTAAACCAAGAATGAAGTAATGACCCATTTAACTATTTTCTTCATTTCATTCTCTCGTTCATTCCATTTGATCATCAATTACATTACTCCATACCAAATAGACCCAACATTGTCTTCGTAATTAATTGTTGATACATAACCTTAACGATTTTTATTACTTGCTTTAGTTATAGCGTTAATTAACACATATTGATCATAAATCTAACACTAAACATGGATACAAACTTGATGATAATAAACGAAAAGGATAGTTTACGATAAAAAGCAAGTGGGTGTTTGGGATTGCTTATTTTCACCAACTTATAACTTATTAACTTTTTGAAAAGTAATAAGGTATTTGGGATTACTTATATTGTGAGAAGAAAAGTTCCATAAGTTACACTTTTATTAACTTAATGAAAAATTATAAGGAGATAAAATAAGAAATCCCAAACACCACCTAAGGAAAAGAAAAGAAAAAAAGAGTTACCTAGACCATTGCCCGCTTTCTAAATTTTCTTATATTGTTTCCATTAGATACATGCTGGAAAGTTAAAATGGATTTGACCATTATGACGAAATAAGAAAAAAAATATTTGGTTAGTCAATAGAATGAAATAACCAATTATATAAAAAAATTTCAATCCATCAAAGCCATTTCATCCCTACTTATTTTTTCTTTTTCAATCCATTACTCTTCACCCTATTTCTCGACACCAACGTCACTGCCACCGTTGACACTGCTTTCTCCGCCAACACAACCACCGGTGTCAATGCCGCCACCACTACTGCCATTACTATTTTATATTTTAATAAATTATATTTATTTTGAGGTAAGGGTATTTTAGTCATCTATATTTCGTTACTCTGTTTTTCTCTTAACTACCTAACACAAAAATAAGAGTTTATTTTATTCTTATATGTTAACCAAACAGAACAACTAAATAGTATTAATGTATTTTATTCTCTTATCCATTTCCTTTTCTCTTCTTTCTGATACAATAACAAACAAAACATAAGAACTTAAATAATTAAAAAATAAAAACTAATTAAAATTTGAAACACCTATGTTAAAAAGATTTAATGATGGGGATGCTGTCGCTCCATCTATCACTAGCCTTAACATCAATCTCCACACCCCCACCACGTATTTTTATTTCTAATCACCCATATACGGTAAGTCATTTTGAATCTGAAAATTGCAATATATAAACACATTAGATTAGGTAACGGATTTGCAATGTAATTCTTACTTTGTGTCAGGGCTGTTTTTGAGAATTATTAAAAAAATTTGCCCAGAAGGCGAAAAGAAATTAGGCTCTTAAGTAAAAGTTGTTTTTTCTGAGTTTAAACAATTTAATTTTTTAAATAGAATTACTTGGTTATTATTTCGGTTGTGTAAATGTTTTTTTTGTATAAACATAATCTTAAACATGTCTCAAGTATAAACATGTCTCAAGTAAAACTAGAATTCACAACCTTTTGGCATACCTTTTTACCACTATACCAAGCTAGTAGTTGTGTAATTAACTTAAAACATTAGATATGCATATTGTGTTTCATAAAAATAATTTATTTTCTTAAAAAAAAAAATCAGGCCTAGCAGGATGTCGGGCCGGAGTCGGTCGATTTGAGTCCCAAGCGATCGAAGACGATTTTGATGATGAAGACCAGGGGCGAAGGTTAGTTTGATCGGTTGAGAATCAGGTAAATCCCTAACAAACAAAAGGTTACTGGCGATGGTGATGGATGTCAGCGGTGGTGGTATTCAACAGTGACAGATCTAGAAATTTTAATCAGTGAGTGCCAAAAAAGTTAACCTAGAATGGGTCTGGTCAAACTAAAGCTGGTCAATCCAAGATGGATTAGGTAAAACCAAAATGGGACAGGTAACAAAGTTACATTAAATAAAGTAGATATAGAAATTTAAGCAACAAATTTTATTAAACGTAATAAACAAAATACATATTACAATCGACCTTTATGTGATTTTATCTTTTGTAAACGGTTAATTTTAGCCTCATTCATAACATCTACAAGTGTTTTTTATTCATAATTTAAATAGTGTAGAATTATTAATCATTAAAAATGATACTCTTAAATAAATTCATATTTTGATTTAATTATTATAACAGTTATATTAGCCTCTAAATTAGCTAGCAGCCTAGCACATTTTAGAAATCTAGAACCCAAGTCATTGTTCTCCAAATGACAACAGAAATCCCATGCCTTTTGAATTTCAAGAAACACGTAAACAATCAAATCAAAATGAAACCAATAGAAATCAAAACGAAAAATGTAATCAATTGATGAGCGTATCTCGTATTTCGAAATAAAAGCAAGAAACCAAAATCACAAAAAAATATGAATAACATATATCTAATCAGATGTGAAAACCTTTTCATCTTTACCTCCCAATAACTAGTAAATTCCAAATTGTCAATTTATGGTGTGCTTAGACAATTATGCAATGTGGACTTAATTGTTTTTTCAAAACAAAATAAAATTTAGGCTTGGAAAGATGAGCTCAAAAGATTGAGTTTGTGGCACTGAAAATAATAAGAATGAGACACATGGGTCGTCGTGCTTGATAAATTAGAAGTTTATAACACAAACTAGATTTGAGTGGGTGCCTACGCTCCCCCTGACCCAACACTGGATCCGCCCCTGGTGTTCAGGTTGAGTTTTCCAACAAAAATGTTTGTCCGGCGACCAGAGACTAACGTAGTTAAGCTTCCGTTAGTCGCGGTTTATTGGAAACAAATGTGTTAAAAGATGAGATCATCAGCAGCCAAACCGTTAATTAAGTCCATAATTAGGATAATTTAAATCCACTTTTTCTAAATATGAATCAAAAATCAACAAGCATTATACCTGCACGAAAAAAACTCAAAATATTTCAATAGCCGACTCAATCACGTAAAAAAGTTAGATGGTCTAACTTAACTCAAAGCAATTTTAATGATTCGACCCTTTAATGATTCGACCCAAGTTAAATCTCTTTTAATAAATATATGAAGATAAAAAAACTAGTTGAACAAAATTGATTTTTTTAACATCTTTTATTAAACCCGACAAATTAAAAAGAAGCTAGGCCAACAAAATAAAAACGTAAATTAAAAAGAAAAAATACACTAATTTTTACAACTTAACGCCTCAAAGGAAGAACTATTTTTTATCTAAAGAAATACCAAAGATTAAACGTCTTCAATCAACTTATAAACCATTATCTTGTTCCTTTTAAAATGAAACTCACTCTCCACCTTTCAAATACATTAACTGACAATCCCTTAAAAAATACCTTTGTTTTATTGCATAACGAGGCTTTTTTGTGAATTGCGAGTAGGTTTTTGGGTAGTCACCATGTAACTTGAAAAAATGGCTCGTATATTATATGTAGACACATGAGGTACTAAACTACTCATGATCAAACTTATTAAAGGGTTAGGCTAAATATACCTCTACTCGTACTTATTATATCTCATTCCTTGAACTTTGACTTCCTTCAACAATTTAATTTGACATATTACTACCCTCTAACATTTTTTAAATTTTATGGTATCTCTTTAAAAGTTTTATTTTTATTTTTTTATTTCTACAATGTTTTGTTTTTAGTTTTTTCTGCCTCTCTCCTTTTGTGTTTACTGTCATTGATCATAATACTATTTATTATTATCATTGTTGATGCATTATTATATTTATAAAACTATATATAAATATGTGTGTGTGTGAGAGTTTGATAATGATATTAGTACTATTAAAAATTAATATATATATATATATATATTAATAATATTAACAATGATAATAATAAAAATAATTAATAATAACAAAATAGTTTTTGATTTGATATATTTAGTGGAGACTATTAAGTGAAACAAAATATTGGATAGACTAATTTATAAGTAAATAATGTTAGGGTTAAATGGTAATTGTTTTGGAAGGTTCAATAGCGGTGTACATTTAATAAAAACCGTATAAAATGATACGTTTAGCAACACTCTTATTGAAAGATGGCGGAAAAGGTGATTGTCTTATTCGAGAACTGTAATTTCTTGAAAGCCGAAAAAGGTGGTTGTCTTATTCGAGAACTGTAATTTCTTGAAACGTGTTAGGAGATACATGGGAGAGAAAAATAAATAAAATATAAAGATCATTTTTTTAATCAACGAGCTTTAGTTTAATTTGTCAATTAGAGGTGAAGATTTGTAATTGAGATTGGAAGGTCTCAAGTTTAAATCCATTTCAACTGAGTTTTATCGCAGTTGGCATTCAAACGACGGGTATTCTCCAGAACAGAAGATGGTGGACTTAGGTTACCGAGCGTTTTCTGCGATCACAGATGTATGATGCCGTCTTTTGCTATTGGGTTGCCCCGGGTAATCGAACTTTATTCGTTATGTCGATAAAAAAAATTATTTACTTTTTAGAAGACTAAACTATTATTTATTATTATTTTTTTTGTCGTTGTGGCTTGGTAACTTTGTTGCTTACATCCAATTTTCGTTTACCCCTTGCGCACACTATGGTCTCATTTTTTTTGTTAATCCGGTCCAACAAACTAGCACCGCTAGTTGTGTTCTATAAGAAAAAAAACTCCTACATTTTTTTTATTTCAAAAATTTTAAAACTAAAAGTACGATTTATTTTGGTTTACATGTACATGCAACATAAACCAAAATTAAATCTTTTTTTCTTTTTAAAATGGGTAACTTAAGCACCCAATAATTCTACTTTTAAATTTACACATTTATCTACAATGGACTTGAACCCTCAAATCATCTCCGAAGACATATGACTACTTACACATATTGATACCATCATAATAGAAAATGCCATTGGACTAAAGCACTTTAGTATATATTTAGGTTGCTACCAATGCAAATCTTTAGAATCATCTTATCTCTTATCAACTGTCGATTTAGGTTTAGTAGACAAATGCAAGAGAAAAAGGTATGTACCTTTCAACGAATATTACGTCAAACCCATACTCAATATTCTCAAATCTAGAAGCCTTTTTACATGAGAATCAAATGCGCATAAATTTGGTACCATAGATATTTTACAAGATTTTTATATTTTATTTTCCCGTCACACACTCATCACAATGTCGACAAGAGATGCTATATCGATGGACCGATAGGGGCGTCCTTAGTTAGTTTGGTTTATATATGACTTAAAACTGAATTTATAGCTGATGTTTTGATATTTAGATCTTTATAGCCGACTGGTTTTAATTATAAATAGACTTAAGTTACGAGAAGATGGTTTTGGCCTTTCACAATTCAAGCTTATTCAAGTTAGGGTTATTCAAAAAGTTTGTGGCTCGTGACTCATTAAAAAAATACTTGGCTTGAAAAACACGAGTTTAAACGGATCTAGCTCGGCTCGGCTCGTGGCTCGGTATTGGCTCGGCTCACTGGTTATTTAGATTAAACCGTAAATTTTATTATAATAATAATAGTATACCAAAATAAGTAGAAAAAAAAAGCTAAAAATAATACATATATTATATCACTCGATTTTTAAAACATTAAAATCATAATAAAGAAATAAATAATTAAATAAATAAAACATATGACGTTACAAATTTTCTAGTTTATAAATTTTATATAAAGTAATGTTAAAAATTTTGTTTTTGTTATTTATATACCAATATCGATAAAAATAAATAAATAATTATTTTAAGATAAAAATTTAAGGAGTCGGCTCGAGTTTTAAATGAGCCGAGCTCAACTCAAGCTTGATTTTTCAGCTCGATCCAGCCCATTTAAGTTTGAACTCGAGATCGCCCTGGGCTAGCTCGAGCTTGGCTTCATTACAGCCCTAATTCCAATTAGCAAGCTTGAGTAGATATTGGTTAAGATAAAACGACGATATAAGAGGCATTTTATTCATTTAACCTTTATCTTTCAACAATAGAAAATAATAAGACTATAATTGAACAAACACAGCCAAGATCTCAAATAGAGACTCAAATATATTTCAGCAATTAAATTAAAAAGGCAATTCCTTAATTGTTTTGTTTTCTAGTAACTAGTGTTTTACCTGGCTTAGCGAACAATTGGAGTCTGCTTATGTATCTGTTGCATAGCGACAGTGCACTGATATGGATTTGGTTGGCATGGGTTGAAAGCAAACTCCCTACGCAAATGCTAGTAGGTCCATTGCTTTAGTTGTTTATTCTTCTTCTTGAAATATTCCTAGCTTCTATCTGGAGTGGGTATAAGTTATGTGAACATCGGCATCTATCCAATCAATCAATGTATTTGGAATTTATTCTCACTACAATTATTCGATATATACTTCATTATCAATCATTCTGTGGTGTCTTCGAGTGCGTATTTCAAAAGCTTTAACCATCTTTCTTTTGTGTTTTTCTTCCAACTAGTATCTAATAAAGTATGTAACGTTAATTGCTCTATGTATTAGTCAAATGAGTTAAAATCGACGCGTTGAAAACTATATTGGTGATTGAACCAGACGTTCTAGTAGTTCATTGGTCGGATCAATTGATCAAGACTAAAAAGTTGTAAGACTCTGTAAATAGTAGTTCTAAAAAATATTTTTATTTTATGAAAGAAATCAATATTATATTATTATGTTGTTTAAAAATTAAAAATTAAAAAATAAATATAAAGGGAGAATCTATAAGCTACATATCTGGAAAATACAACACTAACTTCTTTTTAATTAGTTATCAAACATTTACGCATGTATATGATAGTTCCCAAGGTCAAATGTTAGAATCTAAAAGAAATTCCACTAAAAAAATTGCTCAAAATCGATAAATTCGTAAATAAGGTAACACAACGCCCTATAGAGTATAATAATAATAATAATAATAATAATAATAATAATAATAATAATTGATCAAGCTTAATGAAATGAGGAATCTTATTTCTAAAAATCCTAATTATGTTTGATTACTACTATTACCTTTACCCAACAAATTATAATTATCTCAACTTTAGCATGGAATCATAGTTTAATAATCACCATATAAAAAATAATTACAATTTTTTTTATTTTATTAGAACAACGGCTTTCTTGTATTTAGGTCGCCGGACTCTCCAAATTTGGAGAGCGTCGTTGCCACACTGACTAGACTATATTGTCTTAATCGTGTCAACACCGGCTTCAGAGTTTGGTTTAAACGTTCCCCTGAGAAACCATACCACCAGCTTCCACTTGACAGTCGTTATGCCACCATAAGAGCAGAATTCTCTGGTGTAACACACGGTGGGACGAAAACCCGAGTGAGCTTAGGGTTCAAACTGACAACCTTTGCACAAGGTCTAACTCAAATCATTCATTACCAATATTCATCTAAAGTGGCACAAGAGGTATTCGAGCTTAGGTCTCGATTGGAGAACCCAAACCTCTTACCATTAGCCCAGAACTGGAGGATAAAAATAATTACAATTATAAGTTACTAGAAGGCTCTTACTTTTTATGAAATACTTAAACAGAGTAAAATTCGTAAAGAATATACATTTTATTATTATATATAATAAAGGAGATCTTTAGCGACGTAGTTGACTTTTTTTGCTTTTTGTTTTTTTTATATTTGTGTCGGTTCATTGCCGTAAAACGCGAGTTCTTTTATCATTGATAACATCAAATGATTCCAGCCGAATTTGCTTCAGCTTGTGGTCGCAACGTGGTTTTTTTCTCGTGAGTTTTTTTTTGTCCGTCGATTCCGAACAAATTCGCATCAGTTGCGGCCGCAACGTGCGTATATTTTTTGTTTTCGCCACAGTTTTTTTTATTAATTTTGGGCGTGAATGAATTAGCTTATTACTTTAATTTTGGTACTGTAACCTGATAACAACCGAACACATGTTAGTTGACCACCATAATGCGTGGTTTTCTTTGTACGATTTAGTATCGACAACGTCGATTCCGACCCAATTCGCATCAGTTTGCAAACGCAACACGCAATTTTTTACCGCATTTCTTTCGTCCCTTGATTTCGGAATCAATGAATTCGAAATCAATTCGTTCGCAACTACATGTGTTTTTTATTTGCCGCATTTTTTTATATCTTAAATACGTTAAATTGTTGTATTTAGGTGAGGATGACTTTATGTTTGCTTTACTTTGGACGCCATAACCAGATACCAACCGAAGTGTTTTCGATTCATCATCACAACACACGGTTTTTGTTATGTTAATTTGTTGTATTTGGTCATTAATTTTTTAAAGTTTATGTTCTGTTTCGTAGCCTGGCACCGATCGAATTCATCTCAACTCACAGCAGCACCACACGATTTGATAAGTTGTACAACTGCTAATAACATCAACCCGGCGCGTTTGCGCCAGGAATTTACTTAGTATTAGATAATTGAAAATTTTGATGCCACAAAAGTTTTTTAAGGTTATAAGTTTGACTATTTAGTTAATTACTTTCAAGATTTATTCAAATTGTTGAGTTGGGTTGATGGTTGATGGAATGTTTCTTAATTCTTGATTTACTAATCAACCCAATTTAGGTCCTCATTTTGTCTAAAGAAAAAAATAAATCAAGATTTAGTTTTTTGCTATTTTTTTTTTCTTTGGTTGGTTGGAGATTAGAATTCGTTCTATTAATATTTCTTTTGTTTCTTTTATGTTTTATATCATTTATTATTATTATTATTATTTTCTTTTACTATGACAATTTTATAAAATTACTATCTGGGTTTATTTTCGATACTGTAGCGAACATATTCAATACTGACCGAATTCGCGTCGATTCGACACCGTAACACCCGGTTTTACCGGCTGAATAAGCGTTGTTTTAAATATGTTATTTTTTTGTATCCGAACGAACTCGCGTCGCTGAGCCGCCGCAAAGCGCGGTTTATACCTAGTTTATGAAATAAAAAGTAAAGGACCTGATTATACATACGTAAACTTCCAAAGTCAGCTAGGAATTTCGAAACTTAAAATTTTGTTGTTAATCTAATTTAGAAATATATTATGGGGATGTCAACTTGGTTGAACACTTGGGGGAACTTATTGATATGGACTTTGGGAATATTAAATAACTACTTCACGTACATCTATTTTTCCATATGATACGATTATCTATGATTATCTACGTTTCATTTCACCATTGATGCCGTAACTTACAAAAGAATATGTTGTTCAACGTATATACAGTGAAGGACTCGGTAGTTTTCTCATTAGATGTTATCACTTGGTTTTGACTTTTTGGTAAGATTTGTATCAGGCAACATAATAAAAATATAATATCAAATCTATGATATTTTCTAAAAATACTTAGGTGTGTTCGTTTCACAGAATTCGTGGGAATTAAAAGGAATTGGAATTAAAATCCCATGACATGACGTGTTCGTTTCGTTGGAATTTGAATCTTAATTTCCTTTTGATGCTTTCGGTTGTCAAGGAATTGGAATTCAATTCCTTCAAATTCCGTTAAATGAAGGGATTCTAAATCCTTCCAAAATGTGGAGGATTTCAAGTGAATTCGTTGGAATCTTTTCTCAAGGTGTTTTTTTTTACGAGAACAACGAATAAAATACTTTGGTGTTTTTTTTGTTTTCGATTTATATTTTGAGTTATAAATTTTTTATTATTATTTTTAAATATTTTTTAGAAAGGTTTTTGATCTTAATAGAAAACCTCTAAAAAAAATCATTAAAAAATTCATAACACAAAATATAAATAAAAAATAAAAAATCTGAAAACACTAAAATGTTTCCGCCATTATTCTCGTTACAAAAAAAATTGATTCCAATTTCTTTGTCAAACGAACACACCAAGAATGGAATTGGATTTCAATTCCTTCAAATTCCAATTCCTATTGGAATATTCAGATTCCAAATCCTATTTCCTTCAATTCCAAATCCTATGCAAATTCCAATTCCAATTCCAATTCCAATTCCATTTTATTCCGTGAAACGAACGTGCCCTTACTAAAAAAATCGTTAACATCTTTTTAACGACTAATTTGGATCACTGACCCACCTGATTATCTTCATTCTCCGAGTATCGGGGACCACCCATCAGAACAAAACCCACCGTAAAAAATCATTAACATATATTATTTAACATTTAATAGAATTACAAAAAATCATTAACATATATTATTTAATATTTAATAGAATTACGCCATTAAAAATGCATAAAAATGAAATCACTAACATCTATTATTAAATAGTGATGTATTTTTATGTATTTCTAGAAATATTACAAGAATCGATTTTTAATATAGGTGTAACGACTAACGAGCATTTACATTACGCAAATATTTGCAATTTTTTTTACTATTCATGTTGCAATGTAAACGTTTGTTGTTACATCTATTTTAAAAATCTATCAACGTAAAATTTTTTAGATGTAACTTACCTATCATATATATGAAACTACTTTTTTAAAATATTGTCAAAGTGAAGTTTTTTTAAGTTCTTACAACTCAAGTAAATTAATATATATGGGAGAAATTTAGAATGAAAACCCGCATTAGTTGAGAAAACCACAAAAATCCATTATGCACAACACATCTTACAACAAAATTTGAATTGTTTGATTGTAATTAAAAAGTGAAAAAAAAATCTAACAGTGATTTATAATTGTCTCTTTCCTTGAAACGAATGCGCAACTCTTATATAACAATTAACTGCATACTTTTTTTGTATTAAATAAAATCATATATATTACATATTAGGGAAAAAAAACTCATTGTTACATAGGGTTTTCATAACTCAAGTAGGTTTTCATGATAACCTGTGTGCGCGCGCGTGCGCAATGGGTGGAAACCTCCGGGTCCCTTAAAGCTTTGCCCTTGTGTGTGTACGCCTAAAAGTCACCTTTTTATACTATGGACGTGTAAGTTAAACTTTTGTTATAAGGCAAAGGAAATTCTAATGGACCTGTAAGTAGCACGAGTGCCAAGATCGAAGCTAAACATACATGTTGGATTCACCTCTTCATAAAATGGGATACTTGTCATATGATTGTATAAATTACCAACAAGGTTAATCTTTTTTTTTCTTCTTTTTGTGAAAAATGTTTGGAACCACCCTAATACGTGGGTGAGTCTTTATGTGACTGATTGTTAACTGTCCATACTGAATCAGTTATGATGTATTTAAAACATAAAAATTCAGAATTGCCTCTCATATTACTTAGGTATTTTTAAATTGAATAATCTGGGACCATTTTTGTATATAAAGATTATAATAAAGTATTATATGCTGAAATATTATCATTCATTAAACTAAATTTTATAAATTAGGTGTTGCACGTTGAGCAGTTCAGTTGCTTATAACTATAAAAATGAACATGTTTGATTTTTAGATGATGGGTATGACAGATGACTTGATAATACAAGATTATTACGAGACACATGTAACTAGAATATTGTTCAAAAAAAAAAAAGGAGACCACCAAATCGTTCCATTTAACCAAATCAATAAATTGTTCTCTTGTTTTTCGCATACCCTTCACCACCTTTTTTTTCCACGAATGATATCGATGTTATATTGCGCTTGCGAGTTTATCTCTGAAAGTGTAACTACTTCTTGGTTGCGTACTCCGGGAGACAGACATATTACTAGGTGAATACGTGAAATTGGTTTTAAGATATTCGTGTCAAACACAATTTTTCAGTTAAATATGACGTATCTCTATTTGTCCATTCTTACGGTTGCAAGTACTAGTTTGAATTTGATTACACTTATTCAATATTTATTTTATACTTGTAGCAATATGTTCCGTGTAATGCATCTTATTGTTTCACACAAAATAAACAACGTACGTATCTTTATTTTTAGAAACAACAATAGACTTTTTAAATGTTGAACAACTAGATTTTTTAGAACGATTAACTCACACACCTAGTAATCATACTTCTAGCTTTTGTCCACCTAGTAAGGAACACCACTATCACCTATTGGTATCATTAGACTAGAAGCCCGAACAAGTGTAAGACGTATTACTTCTTTTCAGGATATTCTCTTTTTGTTTACCTTTCACACTAAACTTAGGGGGAAAAAATATTTCTTATTTCTTCTAAATTTTCAATTCCTCTTTATATCATTTGTCAATTGTCACATACCCTTTATTCAAATAAAACAAAGTTTATGACACATGTTAAAACTGTAATAATATGATTGCCAACTTATATATGGCTTGAAGGCAAGACACATACCCCAAGTTCCATCTCCACTTTTGACCATAACAATTGGTGAAGACATGGAGTAGTGTTATGTCTGGTATTACCTGCTTCCATCAAATCAATGTCATTATTTATTTGGTGGTTGTTTGATGGGCCTAGATGCCATGTCCACCGGTAAAGTGTTCTCAATCAATTGAATAGATGGCCAAGGGATCTTTGGGGTGACATTCCTTTAGGCATTGCCACTACATCAAAAAGAAAAAAAAATGCACCATCTGAATTTGTATTTACTTCCTCATTAGGCCACTTGACTCTTTCCCAAGGACATGTTTACTTAAACGGATTATTTGGGTCATCCAACGGTCATAGTTTCACTACAAATCAAAGAGCCCTTTAGCAGGGATGTGACCGATGATGGTTCATCAATCAAGGCAGTAGTCAGCATAAATCTGTTTGTGAAGGTTCATAAGGAAAAATGGCGTGGGTAAAGAATTCATTAACCGATTACCAATATTGTCCAAGATCGGATAGTTGTGGCATTATCACTGACCGCCAAGTGATAAATGCGTTACCAACTGAATAGTGTAGATTTCACCGATGGATTATTGACAAGTCCATCACCTACATATTAGGAATAGTTAGCAGTTGATAACGGATCAATGACCATAGGTGTGGATTTGACATGCATTTTCGACCTCGCATCCCATACACATAGTCAATTTTAATTTCAAGACAACCATTATAACAAACTAGCTTCAAACACATGATCACAAATGAATTATTTAATGACTCATTTTACATCTAAACCACTTGTTGCAACAAATCCTAGGTGCTATTCGCAAACACAATCGTTACATATAGATCGATAAAGAAAACTGTGAAAGTGGAAAGGTATCAAAGGTAATTATGGTAGAAATTTTCAACAAATCACCAATGTTTAGAAACTGCTACATTTATTGTCAACAAACAATGACTGAAATGCCTAAGAAAAATCACGTTCAGAATCTTATCTTAAAAAGTGTTGCATGACATTCTGTCACAAATAGCATGAACAACACTTGCAAATCACTCACAGATCACCGAGGAACTACTGATAGGAACTTAAAGAGGGGAGACGGAGTCGCCCCAGATTCCCCATATTCCCCAACTCAATTTCATATACAAAATGGAAAAACAATCATGTGAAAAACAATGAATTCTCCCCAATCTAGATAAAAAAACCATGAAGGAATTACCATCCTGAGAGTCTTTTTACCTGGTGCAGAATAGGTTTTTCCCATGTTTCACTCTATGCTCTCTAAACACATTTTAACTTTTTGAATTTTTGACTTATCCTTTGATGATCAGTTGCAAATCATAGAGGAGTAATTACCTATACGCTTTATAAAAGTATTTTAATAATCCAAAATATCACATATTGTTCGATAATTATCTATACTTATACTTTGACCAATAATAGTCCCAACGTTCACTTTTTTTGTCAGAAGCAATCCGGTAGCATAATCATCACAAATTTTACACTTAGTTTATATATGATTTATAATCGAATTAAACATTATATTTCTCCATTTCGTTCATAATCATTATTGTGAGTGAAATCGAGTATAATCAAGTATAAATATATGATAATTATGCTACCGAGATTGCGGTTGACAACAAAAGTGAAAGGTCAAACGATCATTGGTCAAAATGTAAATATAAATTATTATCAACCAATAGATGATAGTCTGATTAAAATACAATGGATTATGGCATAAAGTTATTTTTAGTGATTGACTCGGTTTGTTTTTTATGCATTTTTTCAATGATATTTATGTCTTGGTCTATTTGTTGGTAATTGTAAGGTCAACATACGGGGTGCTCTTGAGCAGATAAGATGATGCAGTTTGATGAAGAGAGATGCTTAGAGCCATTAATGCTAAGGGCCTAAGGCCAACACACGGGTCACTATATGACCATTATATCAGACCGGGGATCATAACATGACCCATTAATGCTAACCAAGGGGTCTAAAAACTATATCCTGAACAACTCAAGATTGTTTACAACTGCTGAGTCATTCAAGCTTTGGATACTATTGAATCTTGAACCACTTAGCTGATGTTATGACTGACAATGTATGACAGAAACCTGTTAACACGACATAAACGACACGGAGTTAAACAAGTTTTGGATTGAGCTTAATAGGTTTAGTGTGGTTAAATTAGTGTCCAAACAAATTATTGTTTAAACCATATTATATTTTTATTTTTCTAAAAAAAAAACTAAAATATACGGCATATGCTTTAGTTACTGTACGACCCGTACTTGGATTATTGTTTCAAATACGTTAAGGATTATGTATTAGTTAAGACTTTTATAAACTTTTGGTAACTTTTGCCTCACTATACATATGTATATAGATTGTGTCCCTAAATAGGTTGTGTTAGGTAACTTGTTTCTAAACAGGTTTGTGTTTAGAAAAAATCACAAGATTAGTTATCGTGTCATGTTCGTGTTTAACACCACATGCAATCATGTATTATCATGTCATGTCTTACATGTTATGCCAGCCCTACTTCATTAGAACCTCTATTGCATCTAATTATCGATTACGTCACTTCTTTAACTAATTTGTATACGTTTTCATGCGTTTTACAGTATTAGTATTCCTTATATTTCCAACTCGAGCATCGTTCCAAACAAAATTTTAAACAAAGACAATTCGTTAGTGCTAATACAAAAACATGTATTGTTGAGGCTTTAAAACGGTCGCAAGTTTGTCGCTATGGCTTAGAGACCAAATCTTTCTCTGTAAAAATCTTGTTGCTAACAGGTTTGTGACCATTTAGCGACTGAAATGATAACGACAAATTTAGGAGATCAAACGTAGCCACGCCAAATTCTCTAGGTTAGATTATAATACAAAGTAAACAAAAAATGAGAAGTGTGAAAAGCAATCTTGTTCGTTAATTTTAAATTTGAATGGTTGTGATTAATTTAAGAAGAAAATGACGATGTAAAGCAGATATTGAATATTCATATTTGTTTGACTTTCTCTCTACACATGTTAGACACATGTTAATTCCCCAATAATTTTAAAACGTCTATACTTTTTTCATACGACATTTAAAAAATCACCATAATAACAAACGTTTTTTTATTTTTAATATGAGTAACATATTGATATAAAAAAATAATTAGTGGGTTTTTATACATTGTATTATTGGTTGGTTATTGTGTTTATTTTTAATTAGGTTTCAACATTGTGTTATAGTTTATGGTCAGCGTGTTTTTCAATCGTTAATCATACTAAAGATAAAATTTAAAACAAAAATTAAGTCATTGTGTCTTTATGCTCATCATTTTGTCTCTTTTTTTTAATTGCGTCTTTATGCTCATCATTTTGTCTCTTTATGTTTTTCAATCATTGTGTTTTAGTCATTGTTCATTACATTCATTGTGTATTATATTCAGGTCATTGTGTATTATGTATTTACCATTGTATTTTACGTTTCACATCATTGTGAAATATATACACCATTGTGTTTTACGCTTTATTTTATTGTGTAATACGCGTTCATAATTGCGTTTTATGTATTAGATGTACTTTCTATTTTATCAATATATTTACATATCAGAATTACATGAAAGTGTTATTTCACTATTAAAATTTTCAAATTTCATCACTTAAAAAAACACAATAATGAGCATAAAGACACAGTGATAAATATATACAATGAGGAACATAAGACATAATGAAAAAAGACATAATCATGATTTTTTTTATAAAAAAATCATACTCGTATTAAAGATAAGGATAAAAAAACGTTTGTTATTACGGTGAACTTTTGAAAAAAATGTTGTACAAAAAAAATTATGGACGTTTTCAAATGATGGGAGAATTGATATGTGTCTTGCATGTGGCTAGATAAAATATGTGTTTTTCCCTTTATGTCCTTCTTCTTTTAGCCCCCACCTAACGCATGACAATCAATTATGGCTTCTCATCGTTTTTATTTTTGTTACACTTTGTAGAATAACTTAACCCAAATTCTCTATTGAACTTAGTGAACAATGGTTGACACCTTTTGCGATTAATACTATTTGAGACATACGGCAACGAGTTGTAACATTAGGACCGTTTGGTGACGTACATAAATCGGTTTGATTTTAATTTTTACAGAATTTTGATTTGGGTCATTTATGATAGATACAAAATCGGTTGCAAGTTTACGGTCAATTCTCATGTCACAAACCTGTCGTTAATACCCGTTTGGATGGCAAACCTACCCAAAACATCCTTGATGAGTAATGTGATGGGTATTTGGGTAGGTAACTTGGTATGCGATTAGTTTATTAATTTTCACATTACGGGAGAGATATACTATCAGGTGATACCAAGTTTGCTTACCCAAATACACATTAGTTTACCCGAGCCATACCTGTAAATTTTTTATTTATTTATTTTATTTTACTTTTTTGTCATTGGATGATACCATAAAGTATTGGGTTAGGTTATAATAAGATTATAAGAAATATGGTTTTTATATAAATGATAAGAAGTAATCTAGTCCGTTGATTTTGGACGTGGATGGTTGAGATTAGTTCATAGGTGAAATCAAATGTTGCATAAAGGGAATAGCATAATATGGATAACATTTGTTGCATTTCTCTTTCCACATGAAAGACACATGTCAATTTCCCATAATTTTAAAATGTTTATAATTTTTTATACGACATTTAAAAAAATCACCATAATAGAGTGTTTTTTTATCTTTTATATGAGTACCATATTGCTATATATAAAAAAAATTAGTGGGTTTTTTATAAATTTTGTTTTACAATAATTGCATTTTATAAAATTGTGTTTTATAAAATTGTGTTATACAGTTGCGTTTTTATAGTGTTTTCAATTGTGCTTTTTTCCAAGACTATTTTCTGGCAAAATTTTCCGGCAAAAATTCCCGGCGATTTTTCAGTCAAAAAATCTGACGAGTTTTTTGGCGAAATTTCCCAGCAACTTTCCCGGCGAGGTGGAGGCAGTGGGTGATGGTTGTGGTGGCGGTGGATGGTGGAGTGGTGGTGGTTGTAGAAGATTAGTGAAGATGTAAGTGGGTTTTTAAGATTAAAGCAGTGGACCAAAATACTCTCTTTCCTAGCATTTCTAGAAAAATCAAGCTTCTTATTTGAACTCAACCCATGAAGTACTAATCCACTAATTAGATTTTATATATCTAGTTTCTTTAAGTTAAAAAAATATATAAAAAAAAAGTAAAATAGTAGGAAATGTATTTCAAAATTCCGTCTAGTATTTTTAACAAACTAACAGGTATATCAGGTACCTGGTTATGCAATCGAATACGAAATATAACTTTACAATCAAATACGGGAATACATATATATATTAATACTCATCCCAAACCGGTCACGATGTGATGTTTATTTATTTGGAACAACAAACTACATCTTGTTACCAAATACCAATTCATCATTATAAAGCATGAGCGTATCGACTAGAACTAACTAGCATCATTGATCAATTAGGACATGTAGGACCCGTAATAACACTTGTGTAACGGGAGTTAGGGTTGGTACTCTGATCACCATTACACCCATCAAATCATAAGCATGATGATGACTACCAAATAAACCCGTTGAAAGTTGTATACAAGTGTTGGCGTGCATACACCTACGAACTGCTTCCTAACACGTTTTAAACTTTCAAGTAGTCAACAACGTTCCATGTGAGTTTGTAAGGGTTTTGTCACAATCATTGCACCTTTTTTTTTATCATGCGTAATGGGAAACTAGAAGTTTTCTGATATTTCGTTGATATATATTAAGTTAAATCATGAATATAAATATATTAAATAAATATTAGTTATTGACAATAATGTGATAAATAATTTTTTAAAGTGCACATAAATGGTCATTTAGATAAACACTAAGGGGACATGGATTAAATGTGAACATTATGATACAGAACCATATTATAAAAAGATATAAACTTGGGTAAGTGTTTCGTTTTTTTATTATGTATTAAACTTTTAAGTAATATTAGATGTTTAATGGTAGAACCCCTAGAATGGTGGGACTCAGAATGGGATTCTGGTGCGTTCGGTCCCGCCGAGAACATAACTCCAGGTGGTTTGGACATGAAGAAAGCCCTCCTATCAGAAAGGTCAAAGAACAAATTGATCCTATCAGGGTGGAGGATGGTAAAAGATGTGTGGAAACACCACCTCGTCCTCTTCTGGGCTGTATGTTTTCAGTTTTTACAACAGGTTATGAGGTTCGGTTTTACCATTTGGTTTTAAAACTTTTGGGCTGAAAAGAAAGTTGGCCCAAAATAAATAAATTTGGGCCTAAAACTTTTATTAACATACTTTATTTGTGGAGTTGTGTCCTTTCTTCTTTACTCATATTTCTTTTAGTTTATTTATTAATCCACTCCCATCCCCACGCACACAAAAACAAGATTTTTAAACGAGACTTTTTTATACGTTAATAATTTTTGAATAAAAACTACACCATAACACGAACATTTTATTCTTTTTAATTTGAGCATGACATTGCTATATTTTTTTAATTAAAAAAAAAAGAAACATGCATGCTACGTGATTGCTGTGTTTGTGCTCTCAATCTTATTGCGCAGGTACCCTTCTAGTATTGATATGTTGAGGACGATAAATACATGATCGGTTTTAGGTAATGATCGGTGATAAACATATAAAAACATTTGTATAGTGTTTTTTAATGTTTAGTGAGAAAATAAGATAGCTATGTAACTATCATACTGTTACATTTAATGACTCTCATTTAGGATGGAAGGTGCGGTGTTCGGTATGTACGAAATGGGCCAATGTGGCCCGTTAATACAGCTAGGAACACCACCTCATCTATGCCATTATCAACAAAAATGTTTCGCGATCGACAAAATTTTTGTTGTCTATTCACTAAGGGTTGGTACTACCAACTCCAGGGACTAAGGGATAACTCGATCGAGACCAATCTATAACTCCAAGTCACAAGAAATCAAAACCGTGCTAGAAACCACTCGTGGTCATGCAACAAACATCTAGGCAAGTGATGACACAAGATAAGTAGACTTCCTATCTCTCTTCATTCTCAAGGATGATAACTAGAATCCTATTGTGAGCTCGACCACAAATCAATCAAGACTACAAAGTACTCGATCTAACACGCAACCTTACCTGATGGAATACTAAATCATGTAGCTAAGAGCACACGGGATTCAAATCAACAAACAAGAGCATAAATCAGTACATAATTAACCTACAAGGGCCAAGATTTTCAATAGCAAATGGTCATGTGCACGTTAAAACCGAAAATAGTCAACATCAATATTCAATCATAGCTTAGCTAGTACAAGGAGATTAGTCACTCATAATCAAGAATGAAACAAACATTAATATTTGTTCATGTCATACACGGGTCAATAACTTGTTTATTCAAAATCAAAACAAAATAATTCAACTACTAGTCTACTAGCCTGCTAGCTTTGCTAGCGTGTTTAGATAAATTCTTTTGATGGCCGGACTTTTGAGGCCTGCTAAAAATAAGTCCAAAATTATTTCTTCTCAATTCTTCTTGACGGCAGTGGGCTGGGCTCTCCTCTTCTCCTTTCAAATGGGCTTGTAAATTTTGCGCTACTCCATCTCCATGGGACGGTAGCCAACTCTTTTCATTAATGTTTGGTTAATTGGTTCTTGGGCCCAATTAGTATTCGAAACTACCTTTTGTCGAAAAGACAAATATTGGTGGAAATTACACTTCTAAACAGGGGGCGAATATATTAGAAATTAATATTAAGGTCTTACATAAAAAAATAATAGTTTTTACTAAATAAAGATTATAAATCCTAAAAAAACAATAATAAGTTATTTTAGTTAGTTTAATGGACTATCAAAATCATATATTACAACTTCTAAGCTCAAAAATATTACTAAAAATATATGGGTTATATATATATATATATATATATATATATATATATATATATATATAAAAGTTTTGATCCCAAAATGGAGGCGGAGCTCGGAACTCCTCACCCCTTTAAAGTTCCGCACTTCCGCCCATGACCAAGCAAAAGCAAAGGGCAAACACCAACACGAACGACTTACAAGTGAATCACCATTACAAACAACTTGCAACATACTAAAAAAAATTGCACCAATCTTTATGAGCGCATATGTTGTTTAATCAACATATGTGCCGCATATGTTATGCAGCCTGTATGTTATACGCCGAATAACATATGCGTCACATATTTATGTGCATATATATAGGCAGTGGCGGATCTTAAGCATTTAGTATGGATGGGCCGAAAGTCACAACAATCAAATATTTTTTCCTATTTCTAAGTATCGGGTTGGTAATCCGGTTCGGGTCAGGTCAAACAATAATTCCAAACCTTAACATACCAAATTGAAAGAAATACAAAATGGTGAATGCAAATTACCGAATTTGGTCTTTGCTTGCTTCCGTTGACTGTTTCAATTAATCGATTTCACTCCCACGCGAGTCAGTTCCGAACTTCAGGTCTCAACAGACAATGACAATGCCTAATCAATCAATCGATTTCACATCCAAAACGATTTCATCAATTCACTTGCTTGCTTTTCAGCTTCTGTTTTGACTTATGTGCCAAACCTCATAAGTCAGTAAGTCACACAACGGCCATCGCACAATGAAACCTCCATTTGTTGTTGTGTTCAAACATGAACCATATGTTAGGGTTGGATTTTGGGCTTAATGTGTAGTTTTTTTGTTTAAAGTGTATTTGGGTTTGGG
Organism: Bidens hawaiensis; assembly: GCF_021521415.1. Classification (NCBI taxonomy): domain Eukaryota; kingdom Viridiplantae; phylum Streptophyta; class Magnoliopsida; order Asterales; family Asteraceae; genus Bidens; species Bidens hawaiensis. The sequence goes on along the minus strand of NW_027492076.1, from coordinate 458,211 downwards.
GTTGGTCTTATGGAATTTTATTTCTTAGCCTTTCTTTCTTTATCTTTACGTTTATTTCGTAAACATTTCTGATCTTTGGTTTTAAACAAACTTTACATTCATAAAAATTCAAGGCTGGCCCGGACTCAAATAATATGGATGGGCCAGACTCAAATAACTTGGCTAGGCGGGACTCAATACATGATGAGGCCGCGACCTGGTTTGGCCCGGACTCAATACCTGACGAGACTCAATTACTTGGCTAGGCCGGACTTTATATAATTTCTTGATTTTTCGAAAAAAAGACATTACCGAGAGAAAAACGTGATGGGGCCGTCGGTATTTTGTTCACTTATCCGCAGCAAAGAACACTATGTACGCACTAAGTTGTCGGACAGAGTGAATGTGATGCTTTGGGATTCTGTCGCAAATGAGATTATTCGCGGCCATCTTTCCGACGGCTGTTTACCGACAAGTTTCCGACGGTTTACGGGTGATACATTATTTTGTAAGTAGTAAATAACTAAATATATGTTAAGAAAAAGGGTAAATGGAAACTATAATTACAAAAGATTGCTAATGAGAAGAAGTACATCTACAATCACAAATTAAGAGGCTGATCATCACTAATAGAAACTATAATTACAAAAGATTTACTTATCTTGTTAATGGTTAATATGCGCCATATATCTTTTACTCTTTACAATGATAATTAATCTACACATTATGATTAAAATATTGACTAAAGACATATGCACCATCCTTCTTTGGACACTAATGCAGCATAAAGTCAAATATCTAATCTCCTAAACCATAAAACCTCAAACTAAACCTTCCCATCAGCAGAAGGAAGACTCCGAGCCGTTTGATCAACCGTTGTGTCCACTTTCTTTTCCGAATTGGTCCCTCGAGATGGAGCCGAAGACGGGGTCGGGAACTTCTTGGGAAGCATTTGTTGCCAGTTAATATATTTTGGGAACCTTGATGTAGCCTCAGAGAAAGCAAGAAATGTAATAAGAATAATAAGGAGAAACTTGCGCCGCAAGGAACCAACCGCCATTGTGAATGACTGAGTGATTGATGTATGCTGGCTTGAACACTAGATGATGGTCTGGTTTTAGATAGGTTCTGTGGAAGCAGACAATGAGAGGGTTTTGTGAAGAATGACAACTAGAGTGTTTTAGAAAAGGTGTGACAGTGGCAGACAGTTTGGATATTTTAAAGCCTAGAAACAGTTGAAGTGTGTGTTGTATGCTGCATATTTAATCAAAAAGGGAAAAGGGGTGTGGTGTGGCTGCTTTGTTTAGCAACTCAAGGAATCATTGTGAGCCACAGGACTACTGGTGGGGCAAATCTTTGGGTGTCAGGCTTTGTTAAAGAGAGACAATTACTACACCCACCCACTTGGATGATTCTTAGAAGTTAAAACTGTTTGCAAACCATCATAGCTTTTGCAAGAGGCTAGATTTTGTTAATCAATATTATCTTCTCTGTATAAAACTTAATATCATACCCGGTCTCATATCCGTTAGTGTGGTACACCGATAAATGAGGTTACGAGTTTTCTCAAGTGTATCGGGGATACATACTTGGGTGGTTAAAATTTAGGAGTGAAATTTCTATTATCGAAGTTTGATTTCAAACTCACCCCAAAAGCCGATTTGAAATACAAATATTAATATATAATTATAACGTTTTTGTGTTTTTTAATAATTTGAGTTTTAGTAACTTTAAAATGTTATTTATTATCATTCTTAAGCTTACATAATGTATTGATATTTATAAGTTTTTTTTACATATAAACCAGTATGAGAGATACAGAGCTGATTCAAGAGTTAGCAGACTCATACCTTAACCAACTACACCGGGGTAAAATGGGGCAAAAATGGACCAACTTAAAATGTGGCATAACTTGGCCTGCAAGGAGTTGCGTGCCCATAATCGGCCAGTGAAAATGTCTCGATGAGCCATGTGACAATCAAGCATCTATGGTTAACCATGCATGAATATAATATGGATGTACCTTTATCGAAAAGATTATAGGAACATGTTGTAGTTTTTCTTGAACGTTTTTAAAATGCAAAAAGGGAAGTCTGCAAAGCTTTTTCCTGGTTAAATCAGCATAATTTCCTTTCGAAACTGTCAAGAGTCAATGCCTCTATATGATTAATATTACTTAAGATATAGTTTTATAAGTCTGCAAACTTAATATTTTAATTCAAAGCTTTCGCTGATGTCATTTTAGGGTGGCACTTTCTTTTTCTCATTTTATGTGATATTTAAATGGATTGGAAGGATTGTTTAATCATATATATCCCGTTGTTTAAAAAATCATTATTTAATTAATTATCAAAACATTATTCCGGAGGCTTACTTTTAGAACATACTAATATTAAAATAAAAAAAAAACAGAAGTGCGAAAACAAAATATATGTAACGAATGTGTACTATAGGGTGTAAAGTTCGTATTCGTTAACATTATTATGACTTTAATACTAAGACACCTCTAAGGCTGCTTGATCCAGTTAAGTCCGACAAAAATTACAAAACGCGTCGCTATTGCTTTGGATGGCCAATTGTTACAATTAATAGCGAACATCCTATGAACACTCGAGTCTTGAACTCGAAACAGGTTTATATTTAAGGTTATTTTAGTTGCTATATATTGCTTTGGATGGCAGTAAAAATGATGAGGTATAATTAACAAGAGGATTAAGAATTGAGAAGGTAATTAATTATAAATTTTAGTGAAAGTTGGAAAGTATTGAATTATGAAAAAGTAGAAGAATGTCGGAAGAAGGTTGAAAGTTTATAAAGTGGTGTGAATGCTTTTTGAGACAGCAAGAGTTGGCCTATCGATCATTAGCTCTCTTTCATTAGAGTGGGACTAATTATTATTGATTTATTTTAAAACTAGGGTTCTCGAATGGAAGAAAAAATATATATTGTTAATTTTTTGCATTTTGTACGTCGTAATTCAAATCCGTCAAATTTGGTCTTGAAGTCCTCATGTGTGCCGCAGACTAAACAACGAAAGGTGTGAGATTACCAAAATAGCCCTCATCTTCTTCACAAAAACATAGGTTGCAATTCCTCCATTGACCACGGGCTTATATTCGCTTGCGACTCCTTCGGCTCCTTACCAAATATCAGCTTCTGTTTCGACAAAGTTACTAAGAATACAACGTGAGACTTCAGCTTCTGCTTTGACTGGATATACAACATTACATAATACTACAGGAATATGCTACGTTGTCGCATCCAACGCTATGGCAAACTGTAGGGGTCGTCGTACACACCATGTATGACCAAAAATATACATTTATGAAGCTGCTAATACATTTAACTTCGAATTGTATAATTTCATTTCATTTCTAAATATGATAACATATCGTTGTTTTACATATTCTAACTGCATACCCTCATTGAAGGGAGTACATTTAACAACACTGACAGAATTTCAAAACCGTTACAAGAATAAACTAAAACAACAGGTATACTTGACTAAACAAATTACAAATTCAATTAAATTAATGACAAAAACATAATATCATTCTTTCACTGATTCTCCATACACAACAAACGAACTTCTATTCAGTGGCGTAAGACAGCGTTTCTACCTCATCCGGACGCCAAAACGATTTCTCGACACATAGCATTCCCTCGTTGTCCTTGTTGTAAGTCATTCGGATTTTCCAATGTAAAGACTTTGCCATATTTTCTACCTCGGTAATGGTCTCAACATTGTCACGCACGATCAGTTTACCTTCGGGTCTCAAGACTCTATCAACTTCCGCCATTAATGATTGTAACTTGCACCTGTGACAAGAAAAATCACCTTCAGTTATAATTACATTTGTGGTTTTGGTTTAAATGTAAACGGGTTCGGGTCAGTTTACCCGAAATTGGTTATTCTTACTATCTATGTGCAACTAAAAAGCATATAATATGTGAAAAATAATAATTAGAAGCAGATACATTACCTTTTCTTAACATCAGAGAAAAGATGATCAGCATGAAGAAGATCATATGTTCGCGGGTAAGTGCTGAACGATTCACACCAATCATGATATATTCCAAAGAGTCCACGCTCGTATATAATCGGAAGCGTATCGGGTGAATCGAGAGGCACAACGTTCATCACCCAAATCTTTAAATCTCTCATTGCAGCAGCAAATCTTAACAAAATTGTCAAAAGAGAAAAATATCAATATAAATTAGATAATTATCATTAAAATCACATTTTGACCTGTTACCCGGCCCACCCATTTTGCTTACCCTCCGTATATGGACCGCATGTCCATGACATTTCTGACAGAGGACCAATCGATTCCTAACCCCTTTAAGTAAGATTTTAAGACAACACGTTTCCAGTTTTCATAATCAGCAGTGAAGTCCTCAGGTGCGGGTTTTCCATAAACTCCAACTTCACTACTCTTTAGCCAGTATGGTGGTGACTCCACCCTCTGTGGCCACGTCTCGGGCCATTTTGAGCCACGTGCGGATTCGTCGGTTGGTACTTTATGCATGCATGCTTCAAGTTGCACATTCCTGCATTCACAAAATTATGTCAAGTTTTGAAATATTATAAAATAATTGGGCAAATTTTCACATAAAAGGAAAATATATACAAATAGAGATGTGCGTATATAATATATAATCCTGAGGTTCATTACAGAACAATATATGTATGCATGCATTTATATTTATAAAGCTAAAGTTGAGACATCTTACCAGACTGCATCAGGGTCATCTTTGTTTTCACATAGCGGTGGCTCGTTTTCTTGTCGGTTCTCATAGCATTCATTAGATGTCGGCTTTCTGTATATTGCTGCACCGACCTCGTTCAGTTTGTCATTGTTGATCATCACCAACTCCCAACACATCGCCTTCGTTAGTTTAGTCATAGCTGCCACAAGATTGATCACAAAGAAATTAATTTTTCCGACCAACAAAATTAAGCACTTTGCTTTTCGGGTTATTCCATAAAAAACGTCTTGTTTTGACCCGTTGAACAAAGCCCATTGGTAACCATTTCTTGGTATCTTTTATATATTTTTATGTATTGTCTTTTCCTGCAGTAACAACTACTTTTGACTAGGGGTGCTAAACGAACCATGTTTGCGGGTGGATGCGTACAACCTGACACAAACCCGAACCCAAAATCGTGTCAGACACGTGGAACCCGAACATGACATGCATATTCATGGGTTGTGACCCAAAAGATTTTTTTATTTGTTATTGTTTTCACACATTAATACTTTAAATTTACATTTTTACAACAAATATACAAATGAATATTAAATAGTTACATTTTATTTATAAAATATGACAATTTCTTTTTCAGTTTTAAATTTTTTTGCATAAGATAACCAACCAGTTTAAGTTATTACATAAGATAAAAAAATAAATGGGTCAACCCATGAACCCACTAGGTTGAAACGAACACGACCCGTTGAAATAAACAGGTTCACGGGTTCAACCCGAACCCGTTTATACCAAACCCAAACCCACGAATTTCGTGTTAGGTTCATGCCATGACATAAATTCACACCCCTATTTTTACAAATTCTGAATATCTGAATTAATAAATTGAATGAGAAACATAAAATGGTATAAAAGTAATCACACACCTTCCCATATTTCCACATCTTCAGTCTTATTCTGGTAAACTGGGGTTGCAGACCATACAAAATAACCACCAGGTCGTAACACACGATTAAGCTCCAACAAAAGTTTACCACCTATAAACATAACCATTCTTAATACTTCATTATAATCACCAAAAAAAAAGGTTTAATACTTATAAACAGAACTTAAAATATCACCTTCAATATGCCACGGAACTCTGCAACGGGCACAATGAACAATATCAAAGATCTTGCTTGGGAACGGCAGCCTTTTGGTGCCCATAACAGCTGAAATGGCGGGAATACCCCTTTCGAGTGCAAACTGCACTTGAGCCTCGTGCTCGTCTTTTGGTGCAAACGACATTGCAATAACATCTCGCTCGAAAAGGTAACCCCCGAAGCTAGCGACTCCACATCCGACATCTAAAATTACTCGGGTTCGTTTACCCCACGCGATATCAGGGTGTGACTGCAATTATGAAACCAAAAACGGGTCATTTTTTTATAAATATATTCAGAGTTTTACTGAAACAAGATAACTGTTGAAATCATATTTGACATAAAAGTTTGGACAAAATTCATTTTGGGACGGCCCAACCTGAGCCGGCAGGGCCCGGCCCATTTCACATTGTGACCAAGCCTGCCCGACAAGCCCATTTTTTCACCTCTCTATTTGAACATAAAGATATTAACGTTTTGGATGAAATCATATTTGACACGCCAGTTTGAACAAAATACGTTTTGGGCCGATCCAACCCATTTCACTGTGACCAAACCCTCCCAACCAGCCCATTTTGCAACCTCTATCTATTCGAACATAACAATACTAACATTTTGGATAAAATCTATATAATGAAGGGCTCCATTCTTGAACTGAGTACCGCCACCAGGAAACGTAAGGTACTCGCCGTCAACTTTGACCCAATTTTGATGCCCTTTGACTGCAGCAAGCTTCGTGTGCGGGACATTACTGTACCAAATCTGAAAATAAAGCAAAAAACATGTACAATCTTAGCATGCGCGTACACTTTTTAAATAATACTAATAATTGGTCACAATATTCACCTGTTCTCTGCTTCTAGGCCACTTGATGGGCGTTTTATAACCGACCGGAAGTGGGACAAGACATGTAGGCGGGTCCACCGGGCAGTGTCGTTCCCTATGCTCATAATGACTCCTTCCGTGTAGGTGTTTAATGGCTTCTAAGTGGTCAAGACACGGAATATAATCCGGGCCAGCGGTCACATTACATGTTTTCCATGTTATCGATGGCTTTTGTGATTGTTTCTCACTTGCTGACTCAGCAGCTTGTGTCGAAAACGCCCCGTTTTGCGCATTTGTTTCTTTTAATATCTCAGATTGTGTTGCAGCCGATAAATCTTCCGTCTTGCTATCACTCGAGCTTTCTTCCACTTCATCTTTCTTTTCAGGTTGGTTTGAATCAGAATTTGAATTCTCGCTTTCGTTTGAATCAGAATTCGAATTCTCGGTTTCATTTGAGTCAGAATTCGAATTTGTGTTCTCAGTTTCATTTGAGTCAGAATTTGAATTTGAATTCTCAGTTTCATTTGAGTCAGAATTTGAATTCTCACTTTCATTTGAGTTGGTTTCTTCTGAGTTTGAGTTTTCTTCGGTTGACTTTGACTCATCTTCATTTGTACTAGACTCCTCACTTTGTGTGGTTTCTTGATTATTAACCGAATCATCGGATAACAGATCGCCTGAATTATCTTCAAATTGGGAAGATGAAGATATCTTAGTGGTGTCTTTTTGCTTTGACTCTCTAACAATGGGCAAGTCAGAAGTTTGACCCGGGGCAGTGGATGATGACATGAACATCCATACTCCAACCAAACACACCCCAACAATAACTATAATTGTAGCGGTGGAACATGATGATTTCTTCCCATCAACCCGGGAATACTTCCCCTGAGCCATCACTTCAAACTATTGATTTTCTTGAAATAACCTGAAACGGTTAAAGTTTAAAGTCAACCGTTTAGTACACTTCACTTCACTAAACTTCCACAAGAAGGCCAAAATTTCATTTCACTTTTATAACTGTGAGAACCCATTACCAGAAAACTCACAAATCACAACCCCCCACCCCAAGGTTAAAATGGTCATTTCATGTGATCAACACTTTAGCACATATAACAATCTTATCTGATTCAAAATCCAAATTATTGTATTGATCTAGTAACCACAGTATATGTAATGTACAAGAAGGCCAAAACGGTCATTTCATTTTTATAACTGTGAGAACCCGTTACCAGAAAACTCACATACATACCCCCCACCCCAAAGGTTAAAAGGTCATTTCATGTCATAAAATCTTTCACTTTAGCACATTTAAAAATCTTATCTTGTTCAAATCTCAATTATTGTATTGATATAGCAACCACAGTATCATATACGACTAGATCGAAAGCTAAAACGCATCAAATCCAGATTATACCATAACATAATTTGCATCTATATGTGAAACATCAAGATTTGTTTCAATTGCAGATCATATTATAAGTATGACACTGAAAAAAACCAATCCACTGCAGTAACAGAACACTTAAAAGGCTAAATATGTTCATAGTCATTCTAAATTTAGCAAGTAAACTTCAAAACACAAGATCAGTAATCAAATTACAACCCAACATCCAAATCTACTAAAACACACAATAATCAATAATAAAGAACACAGCCCACCAATTTCAGAGCTGAAATCAAGTGAAAACAGCAATCTTTGTACAAAATACAAAAAACCCACATAAAATCCCTAAAAAGGCATACAAAATCAACATTGTTTTACTAAAGATTTCACCTTTATGTCTAAAATAAACTCAAAGCAACAATCTTTGTACAAAATACAAAAACCCCAGACGAATTCCGAAAGAAAATATACAAAATCAACATCGTTTAACCAAAAATTTGAAGATTGAGCAGAAAAGGTTTCACCTTTATGGTTATTGTTGAAGATCTGAGGCTCAAATGTTAAGTTTCAAGACTCATGAGGTTGAAGAAATGGTGGGAACCATTAGTAGTGGGACTCAGTGACACAGAGAGAGATATATAAAGAGAACGAACGCGTATTGGTTGTAATTAATGAGAGGGAGGAGTAGATCCAGGCCAGTGTAAATCCCACCGACGCTTTTTTACATGAAATGATAATAAGGTAGATCTAGAAGAGCTAGTGGATGTGTAGTAGTAATATTATTTGAAAAGGATGGATTTTGTTGTAGGCTTGTAGGGTATGGGTATCTTATGAAAAAATCAAAAAATAATTGTTTTGGAGCATGATGGTAAGTGGGCTCCTACAAGAAGAATTTTAGGAACTAGGGTTCTTGTATAATTTGTGGGATTTTTGAGTGAATGTGAGATTTGGGCATGAGATTTTGTTTAGTTTTGATTTGTTTAATGGGCATGAAAAAGGAATCTACGGATGGAAGAATTGAAGGTTAATAGTGTTATGTGTATTCTGTATATAGAGCAGTATATAAAGCAGGGGTGAATGCCAACATAGTAACCACATATTAAATGTTTGTTTAGCTGATGAGAAGATTACGTCAATTTAAACCTTGTATTATCTATCTTCTTTCTTTCTCAAAACTTATGTTAACATTGGTTTGAAGTTATAGGGACGGGAAAACTTATAACGACGATATATATAAACATATGACAGCAAGAAATGGAAATGGGAGAAAAAAACTCAAAAAGATCATGAGTAGATGATGCTACGAGCCAATCCAGTGTAGCGGCAATAAGAGAAAGATCAAACAAGGAGATCATAGACTTACGTTTAATGAAGGAAAAAAGATGGAGCGAATGTCAATAAATGGAAGCAATCAAAGAAACAACTATTGAGCAAAAAATCATCAATCAACAACTAAAGAACAACATTTTAGTCAATGTGGGAGAAAGACAATTAAAGCGACCAACTAGATTGCACAAAGTCAATTTCCATAATTTTACATGTAAGACACTGAGGGTTGGCTTTATAGGATAGAGCAACTCTTTTGATAGCACTCAAAAAGAAGCAATGAAATAGAGATATGTGCTCATGCAACTGGAAGACAAAGCCCTTCGATAGCACCAGGATTATATGAAAACCAATGAAGTAACCATATATGATCTGCGATAGAAGGAGTACAAGAGATAATATCGGCATGTTTGTGGACTCTTCAATTGAGGATGCAATGAAAAAGTTCAGTATTTTGTTTCTAACTGAATCTTTAAAGTAACACCCTTAAAATCCAACCCGGTTTTTTGATTATTTGCAAATTTTGCACCAATATCTAACCTAGAAAATTTGATGGTTTTACTAAATCGGTTTGAAGTCTAACTCAGAGAAATTTCAATGTTTGAAAAGCTTCATCCTTGGTCTTTAACATATAGACCAAACGATCATAGAAAAATGATCCACGGTTTAAAAAAAATTAAAAGGGTTCATATTTGTTCTATTCTGTTGGTAATTGGCGAATTTGTAGGTTCAATTCCTACTGGATGCACGCCAATGCTCACGACTAGTGATTTTAAAAGGCCCCAGAACTCCAAGTGTACTAACTCAGTAAATTCGCTACATCCTCTGTTTTATGTGAATTAAAAGGAAAAAAGAGATCTAATTTGCTTAGCGTCATGACAGATATCACAAGGTTGAGAATCATCTATTCTAGTACACTTAGCGTCACGAATTAACTAAACCCCAAGAAGAAACAAAAGAAACAAAATAATTGCAGAAGATGTTGCCTTTTAACATGTTATAAAAGTAATATAACCCATCAATATTACCGGTCATCGGGATTTTCTATTGTGATCATCAGTTGGTATATGGTTTTATAAATATATCAGAGTTGCCTTCATTTAGCGGAATTTTGTAATTAAAATATTAATTATTATCAAAGGCCTCTAGATTTAAATACCCAATTAATCATTACAAAACATGTTCATTGATTTTATAAAATACGAGGATTTCTTTCATAACAAAATATGAGCCATCAAAGTTAGCATCCATCTATCATCTCTCTGTAACTCCTTATCCTTACATAACCTTCTACACTTGATCACCTGAAAACATTTTTGAGAATACATCAACTATATTTAGCTAGTGAAACATTGGCTGACTCAAAAGTAATTAATAGTTCTGTTAAAACTCAATATAGTTTTATTACAACTCAGTATGGTGCCCTGACGCGCTCCCCGTAGTGTATTCACTAAGATACACTCACAATACTACCCCAAGAGTATTGTTACCTAGCAGTACAGTCGCCAATCTAGGTTTAGTTTTATTTGAGCATGACTCCTAATATGCCTACCAGTAGCCATACATGTATGAATCCAGACATGTGTGTATATTGTCTAAGTGCTTTGTTGTAATGCTTTTAAGGATTTTAATATCCTATGTAAATGTTTGATGACTCTTTAAGACAAACTACTATTTTGTCTTGTAAGGGTAAATATATTTGAGAAGAATGGGTGGGCAACTGTTGTACCTAAGACGGAAATGTCGGTGCGTGAGCTGATTGTTCATAGCTCAAAGGTACTATAAAAATATAACAATATCTATTAAATTAGTTATTTCAAATTAAGTGCACAATCATTCAAAACATAAACAAATAATCAAAAAACATATAAATTATCTCAAACATGATAGAATTGTAAATAGTCTTCATTGATTTTCCTAAGGTCCTTCTAAGCATGTTTCAACTTAAACTTCAAGTCAAATGATAACCTGCATATGCGTAGAAAATTGAATAGAATTTGTCAACACTAGGTTGAGTGAGATTATCACCAGTTTTCAAGTTAAAATAGTATATGTAAATATGCAAAGCGAAATAAATGCAGTAATAAACAATCAAACTGTAAACAAATAGTGTGTAAATTAACCATGCCTAATGAATACGGGCTATGGCCACTATGACTGCGTATAACTGTGTTTGTCGGTTTACCATCGCCAAGCGAATCGGGCTTTGGTTACTAAGACGGCGTATGATCATACTGACATGCTAGAATTCTGATGGACCTCTCCGAATATGACAGTATATGAGCACATAAGCAAGTAACACATAACATTTGATCGAAATACACACAATCATTCGTTTGCTAATTTTGTGTAGATATGTAGTATGAAAATATGAATTAGATATTAGTACTAGTACGCATATGTGCCCAAAACTTATGAAAATCAGTAAAATAGAGAGGAATGATAAAACTAACCTCGATGATTAAGCGAGTGTGAGAAATAAGAATAAAAACACGTTTAAACGAACGAACCGTCCTTTAACGTGCTGACTGAGATAAACTGAACAGACCTGAAACTTATAGATAATAAACTATGATTAAAACCGAGAACATAGCCGCTAGAATCGATCCAAACGGATGTCTAGAACTCCGGTTATGATAAATTAAACGTTTAAGCGAGCTGGTACTGAATAGAATCCGAACAGCGAGTCGGAAGTTGGGTTTTGGTCAGTAGCCTTAAAATATCAATACAAAATAAAAGTCTTCTGGACCGAAAGCCGGTTCCGGCCAGAAGCATGAGAAACTGATTAGTCAATCTTGTTGACCAATATGCCCTTTAACAGGTTTAAGTCAAATTGACCAGTCAATACCCCTCAATCTCAAAAATTGACTGAGGGTTATTGACTAGGAAATATAAATGAATGATTTACAATTCACAACTTACCCGGAAAGTGTATGAATCAACCGAAAAGTAAAGTCAAAGGTTGATGTAATGTAAAATCAACCACCAAAGCTTGTTTATTCGTGTAATATGGCAAAAACGAGCTAGAATATGAAGGTCAGAGGCAAGTGATGGCTGGGAATGTATTTTTAGGGTTTAGGGAAATTTGTGGCAGAAGAAATATGTTGCGTTTATATAGAATAAGCAAAAGCGAACCAATTATAACTAGTTTGCTTGTTTAAGAAACCGAATAGAACTTTAATGATCAAATCAGCTGGAAATTCACCCAAATTTCGTTCTTCAGGAAGGGGTAATGTATGTGGACAAGTACTTAGTCTATGTTAGTTTTCTTGAGGCTTAAATCACGTGATACGGTCCAAAAATAAGCGATTTAGTACCAAAAACGAACTAGAAAACAAGAAAATCAAAAGAATCTGTACAAGGGGGTCATGGCGTCGTGCGACAGCCATCACCTCTCACGGTCGCACGGCGCTCCGGCCATAGGAGGGAAGGGTTTGTTGTTTTGGCAGCTTTGGTCCTTGAACTTTCTAAAAAATGTTAAATATTGATATTTTAGAGTTTAAACAATAAATGAACAACTTTAAAAACATAAATGATATAAAATGAAAATATACTTTTAGATACTTATAATTGCATGATATTTATTAATGATAAAGATCCGAATAATATTCGTGAATTGGGTTAAATGCAAACGAATACGAATACGAAAAATCTGAAATGTTACAAATGTGGTATGTTATGTGAAATTAGTTTTTTCTTTTAAGAGCTAGCTATTTCCACATAAGCTGCTATGTGTATAAAAAATAATCTACGTTACCAAGAAAACTAACAGGTTAGGGTCTGTTAAGTTTGGGAATGACAAAGGTAAATAAGGTGAAAGTTGAGAATGATGGATATCATTTCTTTAGTTGAGAGTGTTCACTACCAAATGATGAAAATTAAGAGAATTTAAATCCGATAACTCTTTATTAATAATTGTATAACCGATACAACAAACAAAACGTAGTAACATTCAATATATGGTGTTATTATTAGGGACCCTTAGTGTTTATTTGAAGTTTTGTTTGATTATATATACATAATAAATCACAAAAAAAAAGATACAACTACACATAACTCGTACATAGATATCCAAGTTCAAACAAACTGGACTAATGATAATTGCTAGTTTGCCTTGTGAATATAATATAACCTTTAAAAGAATGATAAATGCTAATTTAGCTCCTGTACGTGCATTCCCAAATATTTTAGAATTTTATGTGATCTATATAACATACTGAACTCGTCACTTTATAATCAAAATGGAGCCCTCACATGCGTCCAATCAAATATATTTATACTCATATGCAATTGTAGCTGGTGACTGTAACTTTTTAGATATATTTAGATGTTTGGCAGAATAATTAGAGCTTTTAATAAATGTATAAAATGACCAAAATGAGCATAACTAAAAAATATAATGGTAAATGTATCTATTTTGGAAGGTTATTTAAGTAATTTAAAATACTAAAAGTTTGTAGCCTTTTCTAAACGCTACTAGTAGGAGCTTCAAGCTTTAAGCTTTTTATCATGACCTAAAAGCTTCAAACTCCTTCGACCAAACAAAGTTTTTAATTGAATATGAACTTTTTCTTAAAATACCAAACATGCCCTATGTATTGTAAGATAACTACCACATTTGTATGCAATCTAATGCGGACCTAGACCCACCATTGACCCAGCTGCCCAAACCTATGACCCAAGCCCAAGACCCGGATACAAAACAGGTCCAAGCGTGACCCTGTTGTGAAGATCAAATAGCTGCATTTTAGGAGTATTGGGGGAGTATGAATGTGTGACTGCATTGTTATTTCTCTTTTGAGATTAAGAGGAAAGTGCCCCACTCATGCTCTCGATGAGTTGTCAAAGTCGATACAAGGGACAATTTTCTAGTTTATGATTTTCATAGACGATATTGTGTTAGGCGCTAAGAGTAAACATGACCTTAACATGAGGATAGATGATTGACGAGTTATTTTAAAGAGAAAATGTTTAAAAATTAGTAGTTTTAAGACAGAGTATCTTCACTTTGATTTCAGTGGGGTGAACAACTAGACCAGGACGTTTAGATCCCCATTGAAAGCTAAGTGGTTCTGCACTCAATGAAGTTCAAGTATTTAGGACCGTTTGTACAGAGCGATGGGTTGTGTACTTGTGCTCGGGTTGACTATTTGAGAAACTGGGTCGTGTCAGCCAAACCAAAACTTGTTTTTCTCATGCCAAGTTCGTGTCATGTCAAGAATTGTCGCTCCTAATTTTAACATTATCATACGGAAAGTGTGCAAAAGAACCACAGAGTAGAGAACATATGTTTGTGTTTTAATTTCTCGTACCTAAAAACAAAGCTGACATTTAAATTTGGCTTGGTTTACCTTTTAACAAACAAACACACGTAAAGTAGCACATTACAATAACATTAACACCACACATCTTACTTTTTTATTACTTAATTTGGTATGAAATCTAAAAATACAAAAATCTATTTGTATTTAAAAACAAAAAAAAAATAAAAAAACAACAAAAATAAATAAATAAATAATCCCCAATAAAGAATAAAACCGGCTATCAGCAAGTTTAAACTCGGGTCTTGAAGTTGTAACAACACAACAATACCACAACAGCAGCTTCCATCTATGTTACTTCCATTAGTTTGAAATCAATAAATACATAAACCAATTTCAAAATATTAAAAAAAAGGCAGCCCCTGATTTGACCTCCCAAAATCTACCGTAGCATTATGTTTTCTTTTATAGTATAAATGTATAATATATAAATATAGATAAAAGTAGGGCTGAGCACGGTTCGGTTATTAAGCGAAACCCAAATCGAAACCGAAGTAATCGGTTATTTGAATATGCAAATCGTTCAGTTTTCGGTTTTCGGTTTTTCGGTTAATTTCGGTTTCGGTTCGGTTGTTTTCGGTTTTTTTTTTTCAATTATGTGTTGACATTGGAAAAAAATTAAAAAATGAAAATGCATATTTTAAGCTTGTATAAGAACGTGTTAGAGTACCACAGTCCACATATATAATGAATTCAAAACACAAAACTAGGCACGTGTTACGTGGAACTATACGAATACAAAGTTGCTAAATAGAGTTCAAAAATTAAAAATCATTAAAAGTTTATTCCTGATTTTCGTTTATCATCTTATTTATTAATCTTAAAAGTTTAGTACATTCTTCATTATCTTGATAATCTTTATCATCATCAATTGGTTCGGTTCGGTTCGGTTTTTTCGTTTTTTTTAAATGGATAACCGAATCGAAACCGAAATTTCGGTTTTTCAAAAAAACAAAAAATTAACCGTCGGTTAATGCTTCGGTTCGGTTTTTTCGATGCGGTTTTTTCAGTTAATTCGGTTACGATTCAGTTAATTCGGTTTTCTGCTCACCCCTAAATAAAAGGTAGAATAAAGTAATCATTAACGCACATTAACGTACAGAAATACCTATATTCATGAATTTGATCAATGAAACCACATCACAAGATCTCGAAATCATCAATATACATCCAATTAATCATCGGTTCACCGAAAAAATTTTGGATCGTTAATCGATCATTTTTTTACCTTTCTTCATGAAAAACATTTTGAGCGTATTATAGGTTTCTTGAGCGTTTTTTAATTTTATTTTGGCCTTGAGCGTTTTATTTTTGCCTTGAGCGCGTAATTCGTACACGTATACGTTTTTGTACGTAAGGACTACTGTCTTAACACTACAAATATAATAATATATATTTTTTTCGTTTGTTACCAATAGAATAATAAAATAGACCAATTATTGAAGTCAAACTCAATGACCATGTACGTATGGTATGGGTTTTGCCGACCAATGAAAAAAGAATAAGCACATCACCTCGTATGTCACCGACACCGTTGGTCCAGAAGTTTTATACAACATCGTTCTAGTCTAAATTCTTGTGGGTCTGTCACTTACAATTTCTGCCACAGCAGTAACTTTAGCATCATTCCTGTACAAATCGAACTTTCTCATTTCCCTACAAACATATTCAAATCAAAACACGCTTTGAGTAAACAAAAGTACGAAACACGTTCCGATGATAATAACAATCAAATAAATAAACAGTTCAATGAAATTCCAATTAGATAAAACGTGTTGTGTTGCGTGGGCCATGTTTGATACGACAAGTTTAGCACGACTGTTTACAGTTACACCAGACGTTTAACCAAACATGTCAATATTTAAATACTACCATGGAAATGTTAAAAAAGGTTAAGAAACACTTTTAGCACAATTAATAACCGACACATTTAACATGGTTAAATATAAACAATTTAATGACATATGACACAATGAGCGTAGCATGGCTAAACCTAAGAGGTTTAGTAGCCCACGGCACGTATTGCACGATTATTGATATGGCTCTCTTAGAGCATTCTCATCCAACCCCTTATTTTGTGTGATGGGTGCTTTTATAATTTAAATAGTGATTCAGGTGTTGTGAGTAAATAGTTTTTTATATTTTAGAAAAAGTAGTGATTTTTCTGTATATTTAAAAAGTTACTGTTCATCCCTATAATTTTTAATATATTTTGAGAGTGGTTACGAGTGAAGGAAAAAGAAAAGGTAATGATAAAAGGTATAAAAAATATTATTTAATTGAAATGATGAGAGAAAATGTAGTGAGTTTTAGTGTAATTTTTGATTTATAAATAGAGGGTAGGATGAGAATGCTCTTAGAACGGTTAAATATATAATAAGACATAGCTAACATTATTTTAGAATAAAACTTACCAAATTTACAATCCATAAAATCCATAACGAACTATATGCTAGCCGATTATGAGAGGGAATCTTAATATGATATACTTGTTTATTTATAAACTTGTAATTCTACATTGTTTTGATGAATGAGTCTTAAACGCGTCAGTCTACATGTTAATCCATTCAAGACATTTGTGTTATTCTTGTCTTATACTGCTTAGGTGGGTTGGGCTCGTTTTAGACACATTTTTTATCGTATCATGGTGTCAACCTATCTATAACCATTTGCTTCATATCAAACTATATCGTGCTAACGACTCATGCAAACTTTTTTATATTTTCTTTGAATACATGAATGTATACTTTGTGCTTGTTTCTTTCACATATAAATCAAATTAATACGAAACTGTTTGCAAAAACAATGTTTAAAATTACAAGTTTTATAACCGAATTATAGCATATAAACCAACCAAACCAAAGCATGAAATATCAATCTGATTTGCAAGATAAACATGAACGATGGGTTCATAGACATTTAAACATGTTTAACATCATATAGAAACTGTATAAGAAACAAATTTATCACCTTACCGCATATACTTTTACATCCTCTCTGAAGATGTCTGAAGTTAAAAGCATGATAAATATGACTAATAGCTTTGTTTCTAGGGTTGTGGCAATTCTAGGTTCTTAGTGGTGGTTTGCGACCATGTAGTCGAACGACGTCGGCAAGGGAAAAGGGTGGCAACACGACGGAGGGGTTAAATTAGGGTTGGGAAGGATCCCAACGTTCCGGTTATACGTTACGTGATAAGACAGACGTGTGTAGGGTTTTAGACTTTGTTTCCCCATTGGTTTTTATTCTATATTTATTCTATAATAATAAATGCTAAAGTTATTACATCACACCTTATTCGTATTCTATGCATAACGTCTGTCAGAACCAAGCGCGTTATAACATCATAAAAGCTTCCTAGTTAATTCCTAACCTTTTCTTAAACTTTATCTTTTTAACGGCTAACGAATCCTCCAAATGGCCACTGGCTAAATTCACCACATCCGGATGCACTCGCCTTTCGATCCGGGAAAAACCTTCACCTAAGGCCGACGCCCCTGAACACTCACCCGAAGGCACGACAGTGCGATGAGATAAAACCCGTTCAGTCCAACGATCCAACTAGTGAAAGCCACATACTCGCCTAGTCTCCCATCATCACCTTGATGCCTCTAAAACTAATTGTTGTGAACAGGAATCAAATCTGGATTACATGAAACATCAAGTCTTTTTCTTACCACTCCACTACTAGCTCATTGAAAAACTTTTCTTAACTAAACATGAATTTAAAGTATATACTTGTAAAGAGGGATGATTCATACCTATTTTCCAAAACATAATTACAAGTTATTAATTACTTTTCAAGAAAAGTATAATCTGGGTATTTGTTGTTGTATGAATAATGTTAAAAAGGTTTGACCCAAACATAAACCACTAGCACCCAAACATAGACCAAATATAAATAAATACTTCCATATCTCTCTCTCTCTCTCTCTCTCTCTCGCGATTTCTGATAAATCTATATCTACTTTTCCTTGACTAAATCCTCAGAACAAACAAACCAACCAACCTTTGGGTCTTATAAATCACATCATTCTTGTCGACGGTAAGCCAATTCTTGATCCCTTCAATTTCTTTCAAGATTCATACTTTTCGCAACACTGATCTAATTCCCACTTGGGTTTTGTTGGGTTTTCAATTTCATCGCATATATCATCTGGGTTTATTCGATTTCGCATCACATCATCGGTTCTTGAACTTCTGATCAATTAGGGTTTTGGGTAAACTTTTAGGGTTTCGAAATTGTAATCAAATCGATGTGAACTTGTTTCAGTTTTCTTGAATTATGAGTTGTGATGTGAATCTTGAAGTTTTAGGGTTTAGATTTGAAATTGAATTTTGTTGGGGGTGAGTGCAGGGGTAGAAATGTCAAACAATAGTGCAGCTGCGTGTGCAGAAAGAGCAACAAGTGATTTGCTGATCGGTCCAGATTGGGCTATTAATATTGAGCTATGTGATCTTATCAATATGGATCCTGGGTATAATTTCTTTTTTCCATTATAATTTATTTATTTATTTGCAATCTTGTAATGTCAAGTTAGGGTTTTGTTATATAGTTACAAGGCATTGGTTATATGTATAGGGGGTGTGTTATTTTACAAATTAATTATGCAAAAAGATTCGTGAAATAGTAACCGAGTTTTAATATTGTTTTTATAAAGTCGCGCAATCTTTGTTTTACTTAAAAAAACCGAGTCAGTTTTAGTATTGTTCCGTTTATGAGATGGAACAGTTATGAAAAATTAAAAAGGATAATCACTAAGTAATAACCGAGTTTCATTACTTTTAGGTCACTTAGTTTCAAACTTTCAACCATTTATGAAAAGTTTTCAACAATATTGAAACTTGAGTGGGTGAATGTGAGTTTCATTACTTTTAGGTCACTTAGTTTCAAACTTTCAACCATTTATGAAAAGTTTTCAACAATATTGAAACTTGAGTGGGTGAATGTGACTGACGTGACTTCAATGGAACAGTTATAAAACTTGGATACCATTAAGTGAAGTGTTTTTAAACGTATAGAAGAATAATCTCTAAATAGGGAGTTTTATAATTGTTCCATTTTGTTCACTAGTTTAACCAGTTTTGAAATGCTCACAAAAACAGAACAATATTGAAACTTAGATGATTAAAACTTTTAACATTTAGGAATTGTTCCCAACAATAGAACAATATTGAAAGTTTGAGTGGCTCTAATGGAAAATTTGGTTACTATCAGCTGACATTTTTCTATGATTATAATTATTATTTTGGGATCAGAAATTTTTTATGATAATATGTTACGAATGTTGAAATGATTTGTTCATCTTTCATTTTAAGTTCTCCTAGGACTATCCTTAATTGATGACTTTTAGTAGTTTTAAGTTGAGGTTTTATGTGCTTGATTTTGCAGGCAGACAAAAGACGCTCTAAAGATACTGAAGAAGAAGCTCGGGAACAAAAATCCAAAAATACAACTCCTGGCTCTTTTTGTATGTCTTTCTTTGCACACTGTGGATGCCGTTATTCATGTTTCATATATTTTTGTCATAAATCATAATATTTACTTCTTCTGCAAGGAACCAACTTTATATCATGTTTCATCATTTTCATATACTTTTAGCACACTGGTTTACTTTGTCTTAATATTTGCTACTTATCCTGCATGGAACCAGCTTTACATAATGTTTCATAAATTTTTACACTCTCTTTTAACTTTGTCTTAATATTTAACTCTTATCTCAATATTTGTTACTTATTCTGTAAGGGGCCAATTTTAGGTCACATTTCATATATTTCTTAAATACGATGTTAACTAGTTTTTTGTATTTGTTACTTATTCTGCATGCAACCAACTTTATAATACATCTCATATATTCCTTGCATACGATGTTAACTCTTTCTTAATATTTGTTACTTGTTCTGCTGGGAATCAACATTATATCAAAATCTTGTTTTTGTAATTGCTGATGCTGATCAGGTACTGGAAACTCTGAGCAAAAACTGTGGAGAAAACGTATTTCAACTGATTATCGAGCGAGACATTTTGCATGATATGGTCAAAATTGTAAAGAAAAAGGTACCTTTTTTGACAAGTTTCATAATATCTTTCAGTCTACTTATGTTAACCACGCTATTTGTTACTAAATTAACTTAACATTTTAATATTACAGCCAGATTTAAACGTACGTGAAAAGATTCTTATTCTGATAGATTCATGGCAAGAAGCTTTTGGGGGCCGTGGGGGACGGTATCCACAATACTACGAAGCATACAATGACCTGAAGGTGATGATAATTTGATAATTATTGGATAATAAGTTTTTATGTTTGTATATTTATTTTAACATTTTTTACTGTTGTGTAATTTATAGTCAGCAGGCATTGATTTCCCACCAAAAGAAGAAAACAGTGTCCCGTTGTTTACACCGCCACAAACTCACCCGGTTGTGCAACCTACTTCACCGTATGAGGAAGCGGCTATTCAGGCATCCCTGCAAACCGCTGCTGCGGGACTCAGGTATTTCGGAGTTGACTAATATCATCGGGCCAAACATTTATTGTTATATTATAAATCTCATGAGTTATTCTTCTAATTAGTACCATGATTTTATCGAGTAGACTGTAGGGATGTTCTAAAAGCTCGCGGCTCGTAGCTTGCTCGAAATTGGCTCATTTGTAAACAAGTGGAGCCCGATCCAAGTTAAGCTTGCCTTGTTGGCTCGTTTAGCTGGTTCATTGGCTTGCTTGGAATCGGATTTTATAAACGAGCGGAGCCTGAGCCAGCTTAAGCTTGGCTTGCTCGTTAGGCTTGCTCAAAATTGGCTCATTTGTAAACGAGCCGAGCCCGAGCCAGTTTAAGCTCCACTCAAATTTTATCATATATGAATTATAATTTTTGTGTTTTGTTAGTTATACATTATGTGTATGTTGAAAATAATATCCTTCACTTTTTATATATATCAATATGGTAACATATAAAATTATTACAACAAAATTAAACAAGCTGGCTTGACAAGCCAATAGCAGGCTCCAGCTTTTTACGAGCCCAGCCCAAACTCAACATTTCAGCTCGTTAAGATAAATGAGCCGAGCCCAAGACCTTTTAGAGCCTTAGAGAGTTAGAAGTAGCAAAATGAGCGGGTAGGTCAGAATTAGTAAAAACCGGGTTCAAGTCAAAACGGGTAATTTCTTAATATGGTTCACGTCCGTTTGAGTTACTTGAAACACTTTGTTCGCCATAATCCGAATCTTTATACACGAATGGGTCAAAATTTTCCCACCTGCACACTTGATGGATAATAATAAAGTTATTTTTTTAGCTAAAAATAAAAATCGATACTTTATGCAGCTTGTCAGAGATTGTGAATGCAGAAGGAATAGCAGATGTGTTAATGGACATGCTTTTAGCTTTAGATACTAAGAACCGAGAGGGGGTAAAAGAAGAACTGATTGTTGACCTTGTTGACCAATGTCGTTCTTACCAACAACGGGTCATGACCCTTGTAAATAGTACATCGTAAGCATCTATAATTTCTTTTCAAACTTACTCAACTATATATAAGTTTTCACTTTGTGGCTTCTTTTGCAATTTTCACCAACATAATTTTTAATCTTTTGATCTTTTTTAGAGATGAAGAGCTTCTAGGTAAGGGTTTGACTTTGAATGATACTTTGATGCGTGTTCTTCGCCGTCATGATGATATTGCAAACGGTATGGGCCCTACTCAGCCTAGTGTGACAGCAGCGACCGAAAGTTCTGTAGCTCCTCTTGTGAATGTTACTCACGAGGATGACGAGTCTGATGATGATTTTGGTCAGCTTGCACACCGGTAAAAATACAACTTTTTTACTTTACATTTGACTTGCGTTCTTATAGTTTGTGTGCAAATGTGGCAAAACACGAATTTAGTCAAATATCTGAATTAAAGAGATCTATTGCTGGATTAGAATTAGGGGTGTAAACGAGCCAAGCTTAAACTCGTCTAAGCTCGACTTGGCTCATTAATTTTAAGAGAGCTCGAGCTCAAGCTCGGATTGTTTCAAGCTCTTCAGTCGGTTAATTTCTAAGCTCCAGCTCGGCCCGCTAAGATGTTTCTAAGCTCGAGCTTGGCCTGTTTAGAGTTTTTAAAGCTTGAGCTCGTCCCATTAGTAGTTTTCTAAGCTTGGGCCGTTGATAATTTTCTAATCTCGAGCTTGGCCCGTTAATATCTTTTGTAATATCTAGCTTGGCTGTTAATAATTTTCTAAGCTCGAGTTGGCCTGTTTACTATTTATCAAATATTTGATTATTTCATTACATAAATATATAATAATTAATTTTTTGTATACAACAAATATTAGCTCGGATTGTTTCAAGCTCTTCGGTCGGTTAATAATTTCTAAGCTCCAGCTCGGCCCGCTAAGATGTTTCTAAGCTCGAGCTTGGCCTGTTTAGAGTTTTTAAAGCTTGAGCTCGTCCCATTAGTAGTTTTCTAAGCTTGGGCCGTTGATAATTTTCTAATCTCGAGCTTGGCCCGTTAATATCTTTTGTAATATCTAGCTTGGCCTGTTAATAATTTTCTAAGCTCGAGTTGGCCTGTTTACTATTTATCAAATATTTGATTATTTCATTACATAAATATATAATAATTAATTTTTTGTATACAACAAATATTAGCTCGGATTGTTTCAAGCTCTTCGGTCGGTTAATAATTTCTAAGCTCCAGCTCGGCCCGCTAAGATGTTTCTAAGCTCGAGCTTGGCCTGTTTAGAGTTTTTAAAGCTTGAGCTCGTCCCATTAGTAGTTTTCTAAGCTTGGGCCGTTGATAATTTTCTAATCTCGAGCTTGGCCCGTTAATATCTTTTGTAATATCTAGCTTGGCCTGTTAATAATTTTCTAAGCTCGAGTTGGCCTGTTTACTATTTATCAAATATTTGATTATTTCATTACATAAATATATAATAATTAATTTTTTGTATACAACAAATATTAGCTCGGATTGTTTCAAGCTCTTCGGTCGGTTAATAATTTCTAAGCTCCAGCTCGGCCCGCTAAGATGTTTCTAAGCTCGAGCTTGGCCTGTTTAGAGTTTTTAAAGCTTGAGCTCGTCCCATTAGTAGTTTTCTAAGCTTGGGCCGTTGATAATTTTCTAATCTCGAGCTTGGCCCGTTAATATCTTTTGTAATATCTAGCTTGGCCTGTTAATATTTTTCTAAGCTCGAGTTGGCCTGTTTACTATTTATCAAATATTTGATTATTTCATTACATAAATATATAATAATTAATTTTTTGTATACAACAAATATTATCATTTATATATTTTTTTGCATAATTTTATGGATATTAATATTTATTATGCAGTTATTCTTTTATTGTATAAAGGAAATTTATTATATTTATATAGGTTTGTGTGCCTAGTCAAACTTGGCATGGGAGACTCGATCTCGTTTATTAATAAGCTCCAATTTAAGCTCAAGCTCATTTACACCCTAACAGGAATTTTTAACCGAATGAACTAACACGTATTTATGCTATTTCAGGGGACAGAGCCGGAACCAAAACACCACAAGAACCGAACCACTGCACGCAGCCCCACTTATCCCTCCTCCACCCGCGTCAAAAAGGCCCGTTGCTTCTGATTCAGGCCCGATGGTCGACTATCTTAGTGGTGACACCTACAGCTCTAAACTGTCAACAAATCCACCAAAACCACCATCCCCGCCCCCTCCGTCAGACGATTACATTAACCCGACCGCAACCCTTTTCACCGACCCACCCACATACGATGATCCCAAGCCCGTTGACCATTCACCTTTCAGTCAACACAGTCAACCACCTATAGTCTCCATCCCGCCACCACCCTCGAAACACAGCGAGAGACGACAATTCTTTGACCAGAATCACAATTCACTATCTAGTAGCGGGTCGGGTTCGTCTTATGATAGCTTGGTGGGCCAGGCCCAGAACCTTTCGCTTAATTCCTCGGGCCCACCCAAGAAGGAAAAACCGGAAGATGCTTTGTTTAAAGACCTTGTGGATTTTGCGAAGGCCAAGCAGTCACCGTCTTCTTCATCTTCGTACCCGAATAGATCATTTTGAGGTGAATGAGTTTATGTTTGGATGGTGTATGTTATTAATGGACGGATTTTTTTTTGTTGACAATAAATTGGATTTGTGAATTTGTGGGTGGTTGTGTCATGACATTGTTACTTGATTTTATGAGTATGTAAATGTGTTCTTTTGGTTTTAACTTGTATATGGTCCCAAATTACTTGTTTTAGATTAAAATTTCTTATGGGCTCTCTAATTCAAATTCCCTCTCTCACCTAACCAAACAGGCCATTAGATTTAAACAAGATAATAATTAATGGGATATTATAAGATGGGTATGGCTGATTACAAGCTTATACTTGATTCTGAAATTGTGTTTCATACCCGTCTGGTCGTTAGTTTGTTAAAAAGCATGTCAAGTGTTCAACTGCTTGGTTAATTTACTTTTTTAAAGAAATAGAAAATATAAAAAAAAAAAAAATGATTAGTCAGCGGATTAGTTTTCTAAACTAATCTCATGTTGGGTGTCATACCCGCCCATTACCTATACCTAGTGTTCTTCTGGTGTTCTAGTTTACTGTTCGGGTTTAGGCATGATTTGATAGACTTCGTCTTTCTCAAGGCATTGTAATATATAAGACTTTATGGGGACGTAGTATTAAGGTTAAGGACTTTTAGAGAGTACACTGCTGTAACTTAGCTATATCTTAAGAGCTTTGCTATTCATTTATGTCTCCTTTTGCTAGTTTGTTTCTTTTTCCTAATATATTATTTGTTCATGTTATACTTTTGTGTCATGCTTATGCTATTGAGAATTTATGCTTCAAATATATACATTTTTCAGGTCCATATATGGTTCATGAAGTCGATGGGTCTTTCTAGAAGTAGTCTATTCTTTTGAATAGGGTATGATTTGCTTACATCCCACCCTTCAAACCCTAAACTATAGCTTGGCTACGAGTGTAATTTTACTAGGTTTGATTGTTGTTGTACTGAAGCACACAAAAATTCGACTTAAGTAAAACATGCGAGGGTAAAACAAACAAAATTCCATCAATTATAATTCATTACCATCTTAATTCTTTTAAAACATTCCAACCGTTTTTCCAAACATTTAGCGAAACAAGCGCTCTTTAGGACATGTTTACGATATCAATGTGTTTCAATCTGATTGAGTTCAAGAAACTTTAACCTAAAATCAATTACGAAACCAAGAAACATGTTCTTGTTGCTATGTCATTTCCCTATATTTTAAAATTAGTTAAAAATACACAAAGCTAAAGTAGTTTTTAGTTAAACAAAGGCTTCACGTCAATTTTAAACATCTTATATTTAACTAAAAGCTAAACTTATATTTTTGTTATAAACAATAACTGTGTGATAACTAGGGCTGTCACTTTTACCCGAAACCCGAAATCCAACCCGAGAAAACTCGTACTCGAACCCGATCTAACCCGACCCGAGAAACCCAAACCTGAGAAAAGGCTAACCCAAACCCAAACCGAAGTAATTCGGGTTGGTTATTGGGTTCGAATTCTATGTTTCGGATCAACCCGAATAAACTTCTAGTTTTAAAACCATATATATATTTTTAGGTATTATATGCTAAGACTTAGTCACTAATGTCATCAAATTTAGTCCAAATTAATCGACTGTTCTCATTCCACCTATTATAAATAGATTACTTATTGTTTATTAATGTTTCAATTTACGACTAAAAGTAATTAGAATCCAACACCCTAATCTTGACATACTGAAGACGATTATGTCGCTCTTGTTATTATGGTTGAACTTTGTTAAATTTACTCTTTTAGGATGTTTTAGTGGCTTATTTTTGTTTTGTTGTTGGTTTATTTACATTACAAGCAAAGAAGAATATGTTATATTTAAATTTTGTAATGTAGTTTTTTTTCCTAGGATACTCGAAACCCAATTAACCTAACCCGAAAAAACCCGAACCCGAAGAAACTGTGAGAGATTTGGGTTGGGTTTCGGGTCTAGATTTAAAACTTTGAAACCCGAAGAACCCGACCCAAAAAACTCGAAACCCGAAGAACACCCCTAGTGATAACTAATCTGATTTGGGTAGCTAGCCAATAAATACTTTTATTATTAAATTTCAACTCAAATACGTTTTAAAACAAATTGAATTACGCTTTAAACACTTGCAAACATACAACTTTTGGATTTAAGCCTTTTGTTTTATAAACTTTAAATAACATATTTTTGTTCCTTTTTATTCTTCTAGAATCTATTGTTAAATATATTATTAACTTTTCAAAATAAAATATTAAATACTTTTGCAAGTGTATATATATATCCATATAACCAAAGTTATCTTGACATGTTAAATGGTATCCCTTCTCTAAAGATTGAGGGTTCGAAACCGCTATAAGAATATCAAGCATGATTAAAAGTATTTTAAATGAGTTCTGAATATATTATAAATGAACTTCAAGTTTGTAAAAAGTTGAAGTAAACCAATCTTATATGTAACAAAATTGATTTGTCTTAGTTAAACTGATTTTTAACTAGTTTAGTCAAGCAAAGTAAGCAGTTGACACAATGTGAAACTTAGACTAAAGTTTGTCAAATCGAGTAGAAGATATTCTCTTGGTCAATATAATATCAATATGGACAACTGTAAAGGCAACAGATTCTGAGAGTTCGTTTTAACAACATATCATGAATACAATGAACGTTAATCTCAAATTGTTTCACGCATTGATAAAACACCAAATTGACTATTATGTGATGCCAATATTTTCACACCGTAAGGTGAGTAGAGTTGGATTCATCTATGTGCTATGTATATTTCTTTTTCATTAAATTCAAATTCCACCAAATTTTTAGAACTCTAATCACTTCTATATACTTCGTTATTTTTAAGATATGCATGATATCCAAAATTTAATACTCTTTAATATGAGCGCACTCACACATATATAGCATGGACCCACACACTACGTGAAAGGCTAACTGGTGTTGTATTTAATTTAACTTGTGCAAGCCATATTATCGTGCATACTAAAATTTATGTCATTAGATACGGATAAAGGTATAGAGGGGTGTCGGAACAATTTTTAATAAACAAAAGTTATGTCATTAAATACGGATTAATGAATAAAGTGAAATAAGTAAAACTTATGTTTTTAAATATGAATTGAATATAATGGGCTAGTGATTAAAAGAGCATTTTACCTTTTTAAAATCTTGTGCTTAATTAAAGTAAATGCAGTTAGTAAAAGGTTGTAAACCCATAAACTCAAAAATCTCTTAACATATCACTCCCAAATGCTTTATAATAAGTATAGCTATATTTAATAAACATGGCATGTTTAAAAAGGGTAGCACACTGTATGATAAATTGTGTGGTTATACGATTAAAAATATGCCCTTACCTCATTTTAGAATGTACGGATACATGTCTTAACAATTTTACATAGTGTGGAAGTGCGTTGAGGTCTTAAATGAGTTTTTATGTATTACACTCTGTGGTTACCCCGTTTAATATAAAGCGAAAGTTAACATGCGCACATAGATGTGCGCAAATGTAAAATAATGCGTTTAACATACAACACAAACAAGCAACAGTGCGGCAATGTACATGTGATGCATTTCCCGTCAAACTATAGCCCCATAAACGTAAATAGGTTTGTATGTGTGTGGCCAAGTTTGTGTATGTATGCATGTACATTTGGCTACATACTAGAAGAAGATAGAGAAAAGACTAAAGATAACAAATCTCACCTTATTAGGGCGTTTGTAAAGAGACGTGTCATCATGCAATTTCATCATCAAAAAGCCTTCAACATCACTACGCCTAAGGAAGAAAAGGGACATTCCCCCTAGGGTGTCGTTTTGTTGAGACTGCGTATCTCACCCTTTTTAATCAATCACAATTACCCAGTTTTAATTATTTCATTTATTTATATAACTCAAATATTATTTTGATGATATATAACGAGTGAAATCATTAGACATCTTTTAGTAACATTTTTTTAACTTACATGACATGTGATGTGATATATGACGGGGCGTTTTTCCTTTCGTTGTGAAACCATTACATATTCCATTTGGAAACGGACAAAGGCACACTTTGACACTTGTTCTTTTAATTCATTGGTCCCAATTTAATGTGAGGTATTTTATCCTAGAAAAGCAAAAGGTTCCAATTAATCCACGCAACCTATAGACAATTAGCCCAGGTGCTTAATACAAAACTAAATATGTCTATTACGAGGTATCCAAAATAGATATAATATATATCAATATTACGTTTCGGTTCGGCTTTATACTGTTATACAGTTGGCTCTCATCACAGGCCATAAACTAAACCGTGTACTATCAATCTATGATTTAAAATATTTAAAATCAAAAGCTAAAAAAGTAAAAACTTATAGCAATATCAAACCAGTGATCAATTTAAACGGTTTTATAGTTTTAAATCCAACCGCTACTAGCAAAGCCTTTCTGTTTCTGAATGCTATTACAAAACTATATACTTGAAAAGGAAAAAAGAAAACACGTAATGATATGTATCATTAATTTTCTTAATTATCTTCTCTAGAATATGATGACAAAGCGTGATAAAATTAGAAGAGAAGCAACGATCGATTATTTATATATGTGTTAAAGATGGCAGTGTATGTATGGGAACCGACGGAAAGAGAAGAAGCAAACGAAATATTTAACAACCACACGTTTTACATTATTTTTATTTAATATAATTAGTCAAATTTACAATTATTTGATTTGGGCTTTCTTTATTTGAAAATTACAGTTACCTACACCAATAAAAATTAATATAAGACATTTTTACCCAAGCTTGGCAAAACAAAGGGTTTACTGCAAAACATGATCATCAGTTTACTAAGAGTATGCAAACTGGTTATTATTGGAAAACATAATCACCTATGCAAACAAGTACTTGAAGATGTAATTCAAACCGACATGTGATGTTCGACTGTGTGTGGAATGGAAAATACACTATATGATATGTGACTGTTTGTGGAATGGAAATTACACTGATCAATGCATATAAGTAATAGAGAATTAGGGTTTTGTTAAATTAAATTTTGAATTGAATGAAGATAGCATGTTGCAACATAGTAACAGTTACATGTCAAGTAGAATTGAATGAAATACGCATGCAGTAGCTGAGACATTTGGTTATTTGGGTCAACCCGATTCTTGGTATTTCAACCAAAATACCGGCCTGACTCTTTGATCTAGGGTTCGGGTTAGGAGTTTAACTGCGTAACGTAAATTCAGGCCGGATTATTTGGATCTCTGATCGTTTCGGGTTGGGTTCGGTATTCGTGTACGGTTAAAAAGAAACCCTAATGTGAAAGTCAAAGGTAGTGAAAGTTTTGTTTAATAACACACTTGACACCTTACCAAAAAAACTTTTGCAATCTCATCAACTATTTACCGGTTAGAATGATTTTGTTTCAAAGTGTGATGTGGAAGACTCGTATAAATACATCACAACAAATTACAAAATAATTTGAACATTAAACACACTTTTCCAAGTGGCCAATCCCAATATTAATTAGAAACCTCTTTATATTCCATTTTCAACACTATGATTTTCTCTTCCTATAGGGGAAACATGACCAACATCCTTGCGTGCAACCATCGTCTCTCCTGCATTTCAAACATTCACATTAGATCGCAAATCAATTCATATCATTACTTCAACAAAAATAGCACAACTATCTAGAGTCTATGCATTTGTGTATATGACTAGTATTATCATCTAATTACTCGTAAAAATAGCAACGAAAAGAAAAACTAAAGACTTCTTGATCGGCTTGGACAGTCTTACTGACCTAATCAACCTAATTGCGATTTGGTTAGGCTTATATACTTGTTTGTGCCTAAATTATTATTTTTTATTAAATTAAGCCGGTTGAATTGGACCTATATCAAACTTAAAGCTTGTTAAGTTGTTAATACACTTGATAGTTTCATCGTAGATTATTTTTAAAATCAAATAAAATACCATGTGCATATTCAATATTAGAAAAGTTGCCGGCCAGACCGTACACGCATGCACACGTGTAACCCGGACAATGATTCAATTTACACCATAGGAAACGTTAGTTGAAAAATGGTACAACCCTTCAAATACATTAATTATCGGCCTAACGTATTCAACATTACTTACACATGACATTTTTTAATTAAAATTAATAAAAAAAAAAGTTAATACTTTTAAGTCGTGAACGATAGCAAAAGAAGACCCAATACGTTCGAGATCAAAGGATATTTAATATGTTTATTCTTCTAGAAGATGAGGAGATATGTATGTTTGTATTGTATCTTCTATAAGTTGTAGAAAAGAGTAACGTAAAAGCACAAACGTCCACTTTAATTAATAGACTCTCTTTTAATTTTTAATCACAAAAATCATTTCGCTCGAATTTAATTTCCAAAAACAATATTATCTCATGACGTAACCACGAAATAATCAAACAAAATACGCTCCGTGCATCAAGCACATGCACAGTACAACCTCCTAATGCACATTAATTTTTCAACATAACAACCATACCTGTCACTGTTATTCCGGAGACTGCTGCCGCTGCTGCTACCGCTACCACTACTACCACTGCTGTCGCTTCTTCCCGTACTCTCACCGCCACTGCTGCTACTGGTTTCCGTCACCTTCGTCCGCCAGTCCCTCCGATCAACACCGCCGTCGCCGGCGCCAGACTTATTTAATAATTCCGATGATTTTACTCCGGCGGATTGATTGAAACTGTTTAAATACGAATTCGTTCGATTAAAACTCTTCGTCTTCTTCTTCGATCCAATCGACAACGGAAGGAACATATTAATCAGAAGTCTTTTATTATTATTATTCATACTTCCGTTTTTAACAATAATCCGTCCGGTTTTACTATTACTACTACTCTCCGTCCGCTTCACGCGCCGCCGTTGACTCCCGCCGGAATTGATCAACCGCTGTTCACCGTCCTCCATACTCTGCGTCTCATCAACACTAGCATCCGTAAACTCTAGCCTCTGATCAACAATATCCTTCAGCGATAACTCGTACGACGTTTCCGGCATATTATCCACCATCTCCATCATCTCGCGTTGGCCTCTCGCGATCGCCTGAGCTCGCGACGCCGGAGATAACGACCGGTTCGGAAATCTCACCGGACTGTCCGGCGGACTGAGGCTGAAACCGGAATCTTCGTCCATTGTTTCTAATCGGAATTGAACGTTGGCTGATCCTCCATTGAACCGGTGTCTGTAATTGCTATTATTATTATTATTATTACGATTTGAGTGTTTGTTGGTGAAATTAGGGTTTAGATCCAGCATGATGAAATTGGGGATTTGGTTTCTTGTGTGTGAAGATGTGGAATGAATAATGGTGTATTGTGAATTATGATAGTTAATATAGCAGGAAATAAAGTTTAATTTGGTGGTGTTATATTAATAAAATAAAGTCCTGGGCTTCTACGTGGGGGTCACTATTTTCCACCTATTTTGTAGTATAGGTTACGCATAGGCCACGTGATATAGGCGCGTTAGACGTGTCGAATTTGGGTCATTTCGGTTATTCGGGTTATTTGAATATGAAAACTTTGAAAGTGAATTCGTTATGGAATTCAAGTTTGATTCAGTGCCATTTGTGTGTTGTTTTATAAGTTTTATAAATATGAAATTTAGGTTCGGTTCGGTTCAAGTTTTAAGTTGTTTTAACAAATTCGAGTTCCATTAGATTAGAATTTAAGTTGTTATAAGATTTTGGAGTAATGAACATCATAAATAAGACAGAAGCTTTAACTTTTTAAGACTTATGCTTTAGCTACTTTTCAAATAGACCCTCAATTTTTATAATAGCTACATGTTTAACTTGCAACTTAATAGTATGGTATGATAAAAAGAAATTGGTAAAACCATATACTTAAATGTGCATAAGTGTAGTCTGAAATAATTTAACATGCTCCTAAGAGAAAAAAGAATTAAAAGTTAATTACGTAAATGGTCCCTGTAATTTAATTTGGGTTACATTAAAACTTAAGTTTTACAAGTTGCAATTATGGGAACACGCTTTCTATTTTGTAACATATTTAAGACTAATTTTCAATATAAACTTTGTGTGTTTATGTAGAAACGAACATCCCCTGTTCCTCACAATTCTCCTGACTATTTGTTGTTCGCCACAGGCCGTCGATCTCCTTCCTGTCTGCGCTACTGATTATTCATCGATCTGATTGTTTGTCAGAAATTAGAACTTTAACGTAATGTTCATCTGGTGAAATCAACAAGAAGTTTTTGAAATCCACAATAAAGTATGTTCTTCCATTGTTCAATTAACGATTCTACCCTATGGTAGAGCAAAATGATCCCCGATCGATACCAACAATTATAATGTCAACGCTACAACTTTTATGCGGCCAAACTATGGATTGACCGATGTGAGAAAATACAAACCTGCTAGGCTGCTATAACTAAGAGAAAGAAAATTCAAAACCTTCTACATTAACCAACAAATGCGGGAGATGAACATTGAAGATCGTGGTTGTGCTTTCCAAATAGATTGGTCTTAACACACCACCAAAATTGGTATAGATATATTATGAGCAAAATATCTCCAATGGTTCGATGGCAATATCCCTAAAATGTTAAAATTTGTTTAACGTCGGCGAGGAGAAACGAAGCAATAAGGTGTGGGTGGGTTAATTTTGTTCTATTTAGAACTTCACATAAATAGCTCGTGTACCTAAAATGCAGTAACTTATAATAGTGATCCATGTTTATTAAGGAGAAATTTGGCATTTTATACGTATTTAACAACAAAAATATTAGAAGATAGTCTTACACCCTAAGCATGTTAAAAATGTAACCACAAACCTAAACTTGTTATGCTTAAATCT
Source organism: Bidens hawaiensis (assembly GCF_021521415.1). Lineage (NCBI taxonomy): Eukaryota > Viridiplantae > Streptophyta > Magnoliopsida > Asterales > Asteraceae > Bidens > Bidens hawaiensis. Next base: position 424,616 of record NW_027492076.1, on the reverse strand, counting down.
TAGGTATGAAATGTGTGACTTAGACTAAATTATAGGGCGCATTTATGTAGTTAGCTCTAAAATTAATGATTTTGTTGTAATAAACTAAATTCTAATATTCTTAGGAATTAGTTGCATGTAAAATAGAAAAGAAAATAATAGTTAACAAAAAAGGCATTACATTAATGAAATGGAAAATTAATTCTCTAGATGATAGTAGCTATTTTCATGTCAAGGTAATAGATCTTTAAAATAACGTTTTTCATGTGTTTTTGTTAAAAATAAGTATTCTACTATTGGTGCGTGTTTAATTATACATTTGGTTATGATTTGCCAATTTATATTTCATGTGTTTAAAATAAGGTTTTTTTTTCCATTTATCGTTTCTAATATTATGAATATATATTTTTTATTTTTTATTTAATTTATTGTAATGAATTTGTAATATACTCGAAACTATTTTGATCCATTTATGTTTGGTTATGTTTATTTTAGATGAAATATTAAATGAATCATCTACTTAATGTTTTATACTAGTTCGTTTGTGTTCAATTAAGTGTGTTTATTATATTTTTTTGTGCCCGTTTACATTTGTTCGTGTTCATTTACGTTTGTTCGTCAATGTTCGTTTACCTTTGTTTAATTATGTTCATTTATGTTTGTTTATGTTAATGAACGGTACATTTAAATTTTAAATGAGCGAACAATAAACCATGGTTTGTATTAGAGAACAATAAGATCACTAGCTAGATCAGTCATGCTTCTATAAGTTTAATATATCATAGTATGTTAGTATTCTGCCACCAGTAACAAGCGTTATGGGCTTGGAATCAATGTTGGCGTGGTGGTGGTATGATTGAAGAAGACGAAAACGAGTTGACCCGGATAGGGTTTCATAAATAAAAAAGGAGGTAAGGGACGGCAAGATCTAAACCAATCGGCGAATAAGGCGAAATCCATAAAGAAGGGGCGATTGATGTAGGTGAAGATGGTGATTGTTGCATGAGAAGGGAGGTTGACGATGGTGAGTGGTAATCGGAAATTAACCGGTAACGGAGAGGATATACCAGCGACGGAGAATATATAGAGAGGAGAAATTAAATTAGGACTTAATTATGAAAGAGTTTGACAAAAACATGTGATTTTATAACCCGTTTAAGGGCTATCCGGGTTTGATGAAACCCATAACCCGCAAAAATTATTATTTGATGATGAAAATATTTAACAAATAAATAATATGTTGTAACTTGTTTAAGGGCTATACGGGTTCGGTGAGACCCATGACCCTCTTGTTTTTTTTGTTTTTTTTTTAACTTAAACGGGACAAAGGCATGTAATTTCACCATTCATGAGTGAAGTAATCTAGTGACACGATAGGGGTGGGGAGTGACCCGAGATCAACACATACGATTTTTTGGTATACAATTATATTGAGTATTGATTGATTGATAGACTTTCACCAAACTTACAAGAATAAAGTTTTTTTCCATAACAAATATTACTTCTACTATTTTACACCAATAATCCTAAAATGCTTTTTTAGCTCAAGTTTAAATCTGAGGCCTCCCATCTAAGAAATATGTGTCCCTATCAAGCGAGCTAGCTTCACACATTGCGTATAAATTTTATAGTTCTCATAATTAAAAACAATAAAACTCATTTTATGAATGAAATAGGTTTTGTTCTAATTCTAACAAGACGTTGGATTAGATTTTTCTCTTTTCAAGTGGTGTTGATTTTAATTTCATGATTATCACAAAAATGTGTAATTCAAATGTAGAGTTAGATAATTCATGAATTGCAGTTAAAAAATGATTTTATGAACTCATCAAATAAAACTTTATATTTAAAAAAAAGTAAACTAAAGTTAGCAATTAATTTTCCCATCACATTCTCATAGAGTTGTGTATGCAGGGGATTATCTATGCTTTGGATTAAATACAAATTAAATTAACATGCTAACTGTATAAATTAATTAGTGAAATTATATATACAACATAATATAATTATATAATTACATTACTTGTATATATAATTATTATATTTGATTCACACAAGTAACACATTTTTTTAGTTTGTATGTTAATTTTCTTCATGTTATCTAATCAATGTTTATGATCAAAGCTTTGAAAAACAAGAATATTTTAAATAACTAAACGCCTGGCACTTTAGTATACGGAATTATTGTTTTTTCTTAAGTTAAACTATACAATCAAGTATTTTTTTTTAATCTTGTTGAGTACCATAAATAAATGACAGTTTATTAATAAAAAAATATATATACAAAAATTGTGTTGCACTATATTTTGTGTTATATATTTACACTTTTTTTTGCTATATATTATGTGTTATATATGTAGGAAACCGTTCGCGTATAAAAATAAAACACTTTTAATGAAATGATTACAATATAAGGAATCAAACCTATCTAGGAAAGCAAGTAAATTACAATACGAATTACACCGGAAAAATCAAAATTACAATACAATTGAAATAAAATAATGCAAGAAAGGTGTAGAAGAAGAATGGTGTATTCTTTGTGGCCGATGATCGTGTTTTACACAGGGCCCTTAAAACAAATTCCGGGTCTCTCCCCGTTTTGTTTCTCAGGGTACAACGGCCTAAGCAATATGTACTGCCGGGGAGGGCTCTAGCACCCGAATAGTACCTTAAAGAAAATGATAAAGATGATCAAGAATGTTGGAATTTTTTTAAGGAGAAGGTTAGAGAAAACACAAGAGAGAATGTGTTAATTTTGTGTTTTTTGTGTGTCTACAACCAATGAGCTCCCTTGGTATTTATACTAGTAGAAAGTTGAAACCATTCAATAATCATTAACCAAAACTTTAATTTTTTGACCAAATTAAATGAACCATTAACCAAAACTTTAATTTTTTTGACCAAATTAAAGGACATTTTAATGGCTTTGACTAATTGACTAACAACCTTGAATAATATAATTCAAAGTTTAAACATATATATATATATATTGTTTTGGTCAAAAATCGGTCTAAGGATCAAGTAACCAAATTCGTATGTGAGGATTGATGCTTGTATGACAAATATGATTAATGTGACTATATCAAAAGATGAACACCGATATTTATACGAGGTAAAGCCCTTGGTAACTAGTATCCCGCCGGCATAAAAACCTCGGGTAGTGAAAACTATCACTACCGATTATATTGAACTTGAAAATATTACAATAGGTGAGAATACGAGCTGATCGTGAGTACAAAGTGTTTGCTAGTATGATTCTCTATATGCTATGTGTTGTGTGTGTTATGTGATATAATCAGCTCATATATATAGTTACAAGAAGAATAATTAAATAATAACTAGCCATAAAGAGCATTTATTGTCCTTGCGAGAATATTGGAGCGGTTATGACTTGTATAAACGAGTTGTAACTCCTTTCAACGTCTACAATCTTTAATGCTTTGACCAAGTATTCAGCTGTTGAGGATCCTTTATCCATAAAGGATCCTTATTCCTGGAAACAGTCGCCAAGAATAGCTTATCCACAAGGATCAAGAATCCTGGTCCCAACATATATATATATATATATATGTTCACAAAAAATTTTCAACAATCCCCCACATGTGAAAACAAAACTTATTAATTTCTACATATTTTCCAACATCCCCCACATGCGAAAACAAAACTCATTCATTTTCACATTGAGATCAATCCATACATGCAAGTTTCTTAGATTCAATTCAACGATTGAGCATTGCAGGATAGGTAGGTGTTACCCTTTGAACCTTCCTTTGTGAAGCATACTTAGTCTCTTAGCGGTGTGTAGACACGATGTCTTTGAACATACCCCCATTTATGTAGACGACAATACACTTCACACAACACTCTCCATGGTCTGGCCAACCCCTCACTGTCGTGTCCTATTATGGTCCTGGAACACTAGCATGGTTCTGCGAGAGCTCTAGGATTTTTGCCCCAAAATCCATTCGAACCGACCCTAGTTCTCTCTCACATAGGTGATTCTCGCTCGAATCATTAAAAGCAATAGGTTTGTTGATTTCCATAAATCATTAACCTTTATTATGCTTATCCTTACAACATGTGTCACTGATTGGAATGGACTAGGACGCGCGCGCACGCAACGCCCTTTAGTTTGGTTTGGGGTACTCCCCCATAGTGACCACCCTTGGTTTCATGATTAAATTGTCCTATTGAACCTAGATCTTGGGATCTCCAGTCAACTAGGTTAGGTTTCCCTCATGTTCCCTTTTCCCATGGGCTTTAGTCCCATTCCTTTTGACGACTTGTTAACTAACTCTTTGCTTAAGCCTATTGTTAACGGGTCTGCAATGTTATCTTTTGACTTCACATAGTCAATCGTGATAACACCCATTGTGAGTAGTTGTCGTACTGTGTTATGTCTACGTCGAATATGCCTTGATTTGCCGTTGTACATCATGCTATGGGCTCTACCAATCGTTGATTGACTGTCACAATGTATGCAAATAGCTGACAAAGGCTTTGGCCATATTGGAATATCTTCCAAAATTGACGTAGCCATTCCGCCTCTTCACCACATTTATCCAAGGCGATAAACTCCGATTCCATCGTGGATCTAGCTATAAACTCCTACTCACGGCATAAGCTAGATCGGGTCGAGTACATGTCATAAGATACATTAGACTACCAATAATTATTGAGTACTCTAACTGAGCAACACCCTCGCCTCTATTTTTAGATAGATGGTGGTTCGTATCAATTGGAGTTGACGCGACACGCGTGTCATCCTTATTGAATTTCTCAAGAATTTTATCCACATAGTAAGATTGACTCAAGATAAGACCATTTTGGGTTCTAGTAATTTGAACCCCAAGAATCACGTCCGCGAGACCCAAGTCTTTCATGTCAAATCTCGCTTTCAACATATCTTTTGTAGATTTAATCATAGTATCATTACTCCCAATGATAAGTATATCATCTACATAAAGACATAAAATCACATAACCTCCTGGCGTGTCCTTCACATAGACACATTTATCACACTCGTTTATTTTGAATCCATTGTCAAGCATGACATGATCAAACTTTAAGTACCATTGTTTTGGAGCTTGCTTCAAACCATACAATGATTTGACTAGTTTACATACTTTGCCCTCTTTCCCTTGGGCGGAGAAACCCTCGGGTTGCTCCATGTAAATCTCTTCATCTAAACCGCCATTTAGAAATGCGATTTTTACATCCATTTGGTGAATTTCCAAATTTCGTAAGGCCGCGATTGCAAGAACCAACCTTATTGAGGTTATTCACATGACCGGCGAGTAAGCATCAAAATATTCTAGACCTTCTTTTTGTCTATACCCTTTGATCACTAACCTTGCCTTGTATTTATCAATACTTCCATCGGCTTTCATCTTCCTTTTGAATATCCAACAATATCCAAGGGGTTTACAACCCGGGGGAAGATCTACTAACTCCCAAGTATGATTTTGCAATATAGAATCTATCTCGTTCTTAATTGCTTCTTTCCATTGAGGTGATTCCGCGAAGGTAACCGCCTCGCGGTAGGTATTGGGCTCACCCTCAACCATGTAGCTCACGAAATCAGGACCGAAGGGATTTTTCAATCCTTGGTCTTTTGCTTCGTCTAAGCTCACCTTCCTCAATTTCGGGTCGTTCATGTCTCTCATCATGAACAGTATCATCAATCACTCTTGATGTACTTGCTTCATCAACCGCTCTTGATGAACTCGCATGTGTTTTCCTTAAACAGGGAAACACATTTTCGAAAAAATCGTTGGTCCTCCACTCAACAATAGTGCCTTCATGTACATTGGGATTCTTGGACTAATGTACAAGAAACCTATGCACATTACTATGGTGTGCATATCCAATGAATATACAATCCACGGTTTTAGGTCCTATCGTTAGTGCCTTTGGTGGCGGAACCGTCACCTTGGCAAGGCACCCCCACACTCAAATGTATTTGTATGAAGGTTTTTTACCCTTCCATAACTCATACGGAGTCACGTCCGTTTTCTTGCGGGGTATCTTATTCAAGATATAATTGGCCGAGAGAATAGTCTCCCCCCACAAGTCATAGCTCACGCCCGAGCTAATCAACATGGCATTCATCATCTCTTTTAATGTACGGTTCTTTCGTTCCGCAATGCCATTTGATTGTGGAGAATAAGGTGGGGTACACTCATGTATTATGCCACTTTTTGCGCATATTTCCGCAAATGGTGAAACATATTCACCACCCTTATCACTTCGCAAAGTTTTTATTCTCCGTTTTTGTTGATTTTCAACCTCATCTTTATACAAGATAAACTTGTCTATTGCTTCATCCTTACTTTTAAGTAAGTATACATAGCAATACCGAGTACTATCGTCAATGAACGTGATGAAATACTTATTTCCACCTCTTGTGGGAGTGGCTTTTAAATCGCACACATCGGTGTGGATTAAATCAAGGGGTTCGGTTATTCGTTGAACTGATTTGAAAGGCTTTCTCGTTAGTTTGGATTCAACACATGTTTCGCATTTATATTTTGAATCGATTTTAAAACATGGAATGCTATTTAATTTAATTAAACGTCGAATTGAATTAAAATTTACATGTCCTAGTCTACCATACCAAACACAAGAATTAGAATTCGACGACTCAATCATGTCAATAGAAGTTGCAATTTTATTCATAGAATTTTTGACAGCAATTACATTCAATTTGAACATAGCATTGTCGGCATAACCCTTTCCGACAAACATTCCATTTTTTGATAAAATAAATTTATCCGATTCAATCACCAAGCGAAATCCGTGCTTGTTGAGCATCCATCCCGAGACAAGATTCTTGCGAATCTCGGGAACATAGAGAACTTTGGTCAACGTGAGCTCCTTGCCAGAAGTCCACTCCAAGGCCACATCGCCTTCCCCCATGATGTCCGCAGTCGCTTTATTCCCCATGTAAAGCTTCTGGTCACCCGCTGCCTCTTTGAAATTCTTAAAGAGTTGTTTGTCGTCGCAAACATGGCGGGTTGCTACGATGTCAACGTACCACCCTTTAGGAGCGTCTCCCACAACGTTGACTTCCTCGATGAAAGCCGCTTCCTTGGTAATCATCGCCACGAGAGGAGTGCCATCCTCGTCAACCAAATGTGTCACACCCCAACCTAAGGCGGAAATGTCGGGGTGTGATCCGATTGCTCACAGCTCGAAGATACTATCATAATTATAAATTACAATATCTAATTAATTATTTTATTCAAATAATACACACAATAACCAAATACAACAAAACCATTAAAATAAATAAGTACAATCATTTAAATTTAAGTTTGTCTTCAATATAACCCTAAAGTCTTTCTAAGTGTCCAGCCTTCAACTCATGCAACCTGCATTTGCGTAGAAAATGGAGTTTTGTCAACAAACATGTTGAGTGAGTGTACCACCAATTTTGACACCAAAAATAATGTTAATATAATAAATAAGCAAAACATAATAAATGTGGTAATGAAATCAAACCATAAGCAAATAAGTTGTCGACTAAATCATTGCCAAGCGAATCGGGTGCCGGTAAATCAACCATGAGCAAATAAATAGAATAAGACCGTTGCCAAGCGAATCGGACGGTGGTCAATAGAATGAGAACCCTCTCCAAGGGGATATGTCAAATGAATGAATACAATAACACATAAGCACATAACAAGTAGATTTGATTAATCACACACAATTACACATTTGCTATTTTTGATATGAATGTATATATAGATATGTATGTATAGTATTATATATGCATATGTCCCCAAAACATTTATGAAAATCAAGTAAAATAGGGGAATGATAAAACTCACCTTAGATGGAAGTCAAGTGAATATAATTAAGAATAAACGAGTAAACGGATAAGCGAGTCGTCCAATACGTGTCAAACGAGATAACTAATCAGAACCTAAAACTTTGTGATATTAAACTATAAATAAAAACAAACTTAATGCCGCTGGAATCAATCCAAACGGATGAGTAGAACTCTAGCTGTGTTGAATTAAACGTTTAAGCGAGCTGGTACTGACCAGAATCCGAACAGCGAGTCGAAAGTCGGATTTTGGTCAGTAGCCTTAAAACCACGTTACGAGAATAAAAGTCTTCTGGACCGAACGTTGAATCCGACCAGAAGTATGAGAAAACGGATAGTCAAACTTGTTGACTATTTTGCCCTTTAACGAGTTTTAAACGAATTGACCAGTCAATACCCTTCAACCACCGAAATTGATTGAAGTTTATTGACTAGGGAATATATATGAATGTTTCCTATGTTTACAACTTACCCGGAAAATGAAAGGATCAATGAGAAATGGAAGTCAAAGGTCAGTGCATAAGCAAAGTCAACAGTTTATGAGTGTATCTTCAACAATAATGCAAAAACCGAAGAAGATGATGAAGTTTGGAGGTAGGTGAAGGCTAGGAATTGTGAATTAGGGTTTAGGGATTATTTGTGGTAGAGAAATAATGATATGTTAATATAGGATACACTAAATCGAACTAAATATGGTAACTTATTCGTTTTAAAACTAGATAGGCCTTTAATGATCAAATCAACATTATAACCAGTAAATTTCGTTCTTGATCAAGGGTTAATGAGTATGGACATGTATCTAAGCTATATTAGTCTTCTTGGGTCTTAAAACACTTGATTATGTCCTAAAATAAGCGATTTCGGGCCAAAAACGAATTAGGAAACAATAATAAACGAAACGAGCTGTGCATGTAGCCCATAGCGTCGCGTGGTGGGCCTAGGCCACCCCACCACATGGTGTTCAGGCCAAAAGGAGCAAAATATCATCATTTGTCAACTTTAGTCCCTATAGTTTGGATTTAGGTCATTTAACGAACTTTTTATGCATAGTTTAAGATTTGAACAACATATAAAATATAAGGGTCCTAAAGTGAACATTATAAACTTAATTATTTATAAACACTTGATTTTCAATAATAATAAAGGTCTAAAAATGTTTCGTTCGTAAACAAATACGGGTTTGGAAAATCCGAAATGTTACAAAATGCGCGCGCGCGCTTCGATTTCTTGCACTGGTTCGCCCCGTGCCATATCTCGTTACAGTTGTAACATGGTCCTTGGAAAGGTGGAGGCTTCTTTTTCACAGCACCTTTCTTCACGCCAAGGTCCACTTTCGCTTTCCCTTTGTTACCTTTGCCTTTGCCCTTGTTGCCCCCTTTGGAGGATTCACCGTACTCGACTAAGTTAGCCTTGGCGGAAACATCCACTAGGCTACCTTTTTTAGCTCTCTTATTGTCTTCTTCTATCCGAAGTCGAACAATAAGATCATCAATGGTCATCTCCTTTCGCTTGTGTTTAAGATAATTCTTTAACTCAACCCAACTAGGAGGCAATTTTTCAATCATCGCTGCCACTTGAAATGTCTCACTAAGTGTCATTCCCTCAGCAAAGATGTCGTGAAGTATAACTTGCAACTCTTGGACTTGACTAATTACATTCTTAGAGTCAACCATTTTATAGTCCAAGAAACGGACGACAACAAATTTCTTTGTTCCCGCATCCTCCGTTTTGTACTTTTTGTCTAAAGACTCCCATAATTCTTTGGCAGACTTTATTGAAGAGCACACGTTATACAACGCGTCAACTAAACAGTTTAACACATAGTTTCGACATAAGTGTCACACCCCGACCAAAGGCGGCGGAACATGCCGAGGTGTAACTATTGTCCATAAGCACATGACACCAATTAAAGTGATAGTATTTAATAAACTCATTTCATTTCACAACATCGAAAATGTCACATAACAATTATCCATAAAATAACCATAAACAAGATATCACAAAATATGGCAAATTGATATTGTTCATTTTTACTAATATCCTAAGGTCTTTGATGTCGTTTTCTTCACAATCATAAATCAACCAAGATGCAAACATGCAACATTTCATAAAATAAAGTTTGTCAACACAAAGGTCGGTGAGCAATTAATAAGTTTAATCATATTAGTATATAATAAAGATAGCCACAAAACTTGCATACGAAACGATAAATAAAAGTGGTAATTTGGATAAATAGATATCGCTAAACACATTAGCGACACCTAGCTATAAGGGGAGGCCAAATAGTCTAGAATTTTATAGTTATCGTTAATTGCATTACGTTAACGACACCTTGCAATAAGGGGATGCCAAATAGTCTAGGATTTTATAATTCCACCAACCAAAAGCGATAAACACATAAGCATATAAGCATAGAACACCAAATCGAGCAATTATTTAGGTAAAGTATACAACTACGTTTGTGGTTTAAGATTCAAATATAAAGCATTTTGTTGAATAAGTATGAAATGTCACCCCCAAAATAAAAGATGGAAAATGGGGTATGAAGTACTCACCTTCAAGTGGTAAACTTGAAAGATGATAATTTGGAGATTTGTCGGAACGACGAGTTTAACGCACAATGCCTAAAAAGAAAAGAAGTCTTGAATTTAGAAAGGTTGTCTTGAAGGTCTTTAAACAAAATAAATGTTGAAAAATGTAAATAATTAAAGTTCAAGGTTTAAAATGTGACTATTTAAGAATTTTTAATAATAGCCCTTTAAAAATATAAGTTTGCTCGAAACCGGGTTAAAGTATCTAACCTTAATATTTACTCAACCTATGTTAAGTAATAAGGTGGGTAAAATGCAAGAATGCAAATCCCTTTGGAATAAAGATACTAAAACGGGTTTTTTTATCGAGTGTTCGGGTTGTCGGTTCGGGTCTTGATAATTGGTTAAACCCAAAGTCAACTTTCCAAAATATTGAATGTTATGAGATAACTCAATAAAATTTAATAAGACTTAACCAAGTATGTAGTTCCATTGTTTTAGAACTGACAACGCACGTTAAGCGAGTGTTCGGTTTTGTCGGTCCAAACTTTGTTATGAGATCAAGTTGGATCCAACATTTCAAAGTACTTAAGAAAATATTTAAAAATCAATTTGTAACTATTTTTAAAGAAATATACAAGTCTTGATGGCTAAAAAAAAACACACTTGTGTGTCTTAAGCGAGCAAGAATCGGTTTGGTTCGGTTTCCATCTCACAACAAGTTCATAGATGGTTTCCACATGTCCAAACACTAAAGAACTTGTATAATAATGTACAAATAAAAAAATACCAAAAGTTAACAATAAAGTCTTTAAACAAAAGTTCGGTTTTCGGTTCGGATCGTGTTTCGGGTTAAGACCGAGGTAAGATTCTACAAACCCATAACCATAGAATTTGTAAAAATGATTTTAGAAACTTAGATCTAACACTAAGTATGTTTAAACAAACAAAACTAGTAACAAAGTTCGGTTTACGGTTTAGAGCTATTTACGGTTAAACCGAAGCATAGACTTTTAAAAACCCATAACCATGGAACTTGTAAACATGACCAACAAACTAAAATAAGCAAGATTAATATGTATGAACAAGTTATATAGATGTATATATATCAAGGACACGAAGTCCTCCATGAAGCCTTGCCTTATGGGGTCCGAAACCTCACCGACCGGAATCGGAGAAGTAACTACCAAAGGTAAACAAGGGGTGTATATTATATATATGTTGCACAACCATAAACAAGTATTAATAAGGCTACATAAACTAATTAAGATGAAAGACCAAAATCCTTCAAGAACACTTAAGAAGATAACCTTGAATCTTTGATGTTTGAGAGAGTTTTTTTTTTTTTTGGAGTTGTAGCAAGGGAAAATGAAGAGGAAAGGTGGTGTATATATAGGGTAATGTTGGTGGTCAAATATGGGTGTGAGACACAAGAGTTTTCATGCAAAATGGATCAAGACTACACAAAACAACAAAAAAATAAATAAATAAATAAATAAAAATAAAAATAAAAATAGGATGTTTTCAAGACCCAACAAGTGTGAAACAATATTGTAACATAAATCCATCATTTTGATTATAACATAAGCTTCGGTTTACAAATCGGGTCGGTTTACATAATAAACAAATACAAAAACGAATACAAACAAGACCCGAAATTGACGAATGTCACAATAAGAATTCCGAATGCTTCCACGCATCTACCGCACTCAAAGTTTGAGCGTCGGTCTCCCCCTCCGCGTTAGTGGCTAGGGGAGCGGATTCTGTCAAGAACCTCGCAAGGTTCAAGGTGGTCAAATAGAATAACATCTTCTGTTGCCACCGTTTAAAGTGCAAACCCGAAAACTTCTCGGGTTTTTCAGCGTGATTAGCCATGGTAGTCGCTCCTACCATAACGGACAAAGGCGTACCGATAACCTTGCTCGATGACGGTGATGCCATTTTTTTTCTGAAAATAAACTATGCTAAGTTAGTTTTTCAGAAATATTAATAGTGGTCGCTCCCACTAAATTAAAGTTATACAAAACTTTTTAATCCGAACTCTCGAATTAACCCACCGAAGGTGTTCTAAGTCCAACTTTGAAGGGACCAAACAATGGGTTTTTCCAAGAGTTTAGCGTTAAAAAATCCGAATTGTAACCGGTTTCCGTTTCTACAAAGTCGCTCATTTGAATAGAAACGGAAAAAAATGTTTTTTAAAAACACAACCGCGTGAAACAAAACTAGTTTGAGTCACACGAGAATGTTTTGAATACACGAACGGTGATTTAAAAAAAAATTTGTTTTAAGATTGTAGGAAACCGTTCACGTATAAAAATAAAACACTTTTAATAAAATGATTACAATACAATGAATCAAATCTATCTAGGAAAGCAAGTAAATTATAATACGAATTACACCGGAAAAATCAAAATTACAATACAATTGAAATAAAATAATGTAAGAAAGGTGTAGAAGAAGAATGGTGTCGTAGTCTTTGTGGCCGAGGATCATGTTTTACACGGGGCCCTTAAAACAAATTCCGGGTCTCTCCCCGTTTTGTTTCTCAGGGTACAACGGCCTAAGCAATATGTACTACCGAGGAGGGCTCTAGCACCCGAATAGTACCTTAAAGAAAATGATGAAGATGATCAAGAATGCTGGAATTTTTTTAAGGAGAATGTTAGAGAAAACACAAGAGAGAATGTGTTAATTTTGTGTTTTTTGTGTGTCTACAACCAATGAGCTCCCTTGGTATTTATACTAGTAGAAAGTTGAAACCATTCAATCATCATTAACCAAAACTTTAATTTTTTGACCAAATTAAAGGAACCATTAACCAAAACTTTAATTTTTTTGACCAAATTAAAGGACATTTTAATGGCTTTGACTAATTGACTAACAACATTGACTAAAATAATTTAAAGTTTAAACATATATATATATATTTTTCACAAAAATTTTCCAACAATATATTTGTGCTAATTTGTTTGTGTTGTATTTTTTATATTGAACTTTTGTACTGATTTTTTTATGATAAATCTCATCGTATATTGAATATATAAAAAGAGTGAAAGTTTGTTATCAGGACAAATGTCTTTTAATCCTAATTTGGATTAGTGTGGCGTGTGAGATTCATAATCATTCTTAGCTTTACTTAAATAAAACAAACTTTTAATTTGATCGTTTGACTAACATATAATGTTTTGGAACATCATATTTTCTAGAGATTACAATTGCAAACAAAAGAATGTTGTTGTTTAGTTTTATCACCATTCGGACCTTGGTTTGAGTGTTTACCACGCAATGGATAATAGGCATGGCAAAGTATAATGATATGCCATCAAGCTCTCAAATAATAACATGAAAAGAAATCCCAAATTTGTATATATAGGCTCGAGTGACTCAGATTTACCACATCATATACAATGATAAATGTGAAGACGTAATTATCAATCAAATCATATCATATCAAAATACCGTAAAACACGATTAATATCTTTTTTCTATCGAATCAAATAATGGCCATGTGATTGCACAAATATACAAATAAAGGAAACAACATGGACGGACCACAACACTACAAATGGTGTCACTGTTGGCCGCAACCCAATGAACAAACCGTAAGAACATGATGAATTTGCATACTTAAAACAAAGACCAAACAACCCTGTTTATAACCTAACCCAACCTGAACAACTTAACTTGCAAAAAAATAAACCTGTTAGATAACTCTTAGCCATTTAAACTTACTTGATAATTCAAACAATTTATTAAAATCTAAACTTAATTAAACTTTAATCTTTAGCCCTCCAGCTTTCTTTTAAACTCAGTTTCAGGATAACCTTCCGATAGTCATGGCATTGGGTTCATTATAACGTGTTTGCAATACCACCATAAGCAAGCATGAGTAGAAATTAATAGTAAGGCAAGACAAATAATCTAAAATTTATGAGATATCACTTGCATCACCAAAATTAAGCAAATCATGCACAAAGAAGCCATGCTAACAATCAAACTTAAGCTAACAATTATAATATCGGAAAATATAAATTTGTAGCTTAAGCAAAGTCGTCTTAAGTTTCTTCTAACGTGGGTATAGTTCATTTCAAGATTACATAAATCTCAAATCCTTATTGATTCTATTAATTTGGATGATATACCCGATCCCTATTTTACTTTTGTTAAAAAAAATATATGATAAAAAAAATGCGATTGATCTTCTGGTCTAATGGCATGTGATGGGTGATGGTTGGCATGGAGTCTTTGGGGTCTCAGGTTTGGCATCATACACATGGTTTTTTTTTTCTAAAGTGGTGGGTTTTCTCTTTAATGGTGTTCCTTGATGACTCAGGCCTGGAGCATCAAAATCATTATGGACGATTGGCATCTCGTATCGAAAAACTCACTCGGGTATTTGGGACAGTTTCAAACGCTATTAAAAAAAGGTTTCGTTAAAAAAATAATAGTTACTGGTTTAAGAAATCAGTTTCAACCAAAATTACACATTTACAAATTCATAATGTAAATATTTTTTAACTACCAATTTAAATCATTGATTAAATTTATGCATCTAAAACCTTATTTAATTCAAAGTTGATACTTCAAAATTTTACGAAAGCTAAATTTATATTTTATAAGGTTTAAAGGTTCATTAAAATTTATTAGTTTTATTTTTGACCGACTTTAGTGCAAGTAGTTGCCGACGGTGTTTTAAATGATGGTTCGTACCGGCCGGTTGAACTGATTATACCAGATTTCGAATAAGTATCCGGTATTTCGAACCCGCTATTTTTAGGTGGTTTGCTAGATGATCGAACCGTTGGTTTTTTTAAAAAAATACCAGTTTAAACTAGCATACCGGTTTTAAGCCCAATAAATTTTTTATATTTTTTATGGATCATATTTTTTAAAAATGACTAATCTAGCGGATAAAAGTAAAATTAGTGAACCAGTAAACGATACCATAAGCATATTGCACACTTTTATTTTATAAAAACTTTGTTTGAAAATCAAGTAGTTTTGTATTATTTTTTATTATGAATTAGCTTTTGGAATATTTTTATTATTGAGTCATGTACTTTATGCTATTTTTAAGTTGAAATTTGAGTTCATATAAATTATTCAACCCGGTTGAACCTCCCGGTACAACCCGGTTCAACCGATTTTACCGTTTTTTAACCAAATCCGGTATGAGTAAAATACCGGTATTTAAAACATTGGTTGCCGGGGGACTTTGAAAGGCTTACCACTTGTATACAACTGATCTTACCCGAGTTTGAATACTAGAATAGTGATTTTCTCCTCTATTAGTGGCAAACACTTGTTGGAATCGAACCAATACCCCTTAGGAGGCTCCCACAAAATTCTTGTCACACGTGTGGGTTAATTTAATTAACTCAAATAAAATTTAACAAAAATAATATTTTTATAATTATTTTAGTAAACTGTTTAGATTTCAACCTATTAAAATGAATTTATGTGATTAAATATGACACTTATGAGCTTATTAAAATAACAATACTTTATGGACCGGACCAGATCGCTGAAAATTACACGGAAATAATTGACGGTGTGGAGTGGAGCCAACCCCAGCACTTGGCTGACGGTGCAAGTACACGGCCGGCACCTCAAATCATTTAAAAAGGTTATAAGGGACAAAAAAAGACAGGTGTGATCTTCATCATGTAAAAACAACGAGATAGTATATAGATAAAAGGAGGCCATACTATAAATGATTAATATCATGTGCTACGTCAACAGTGAAAATGTTGGTGCGCAAGGGTTGGAGGAGTTTCGCTACCACTATCACTAAATATATGTGGTTTGTGATATTGTCATTAATCCATTAATTATTTTAATTATTAAATAAATATTAAAACATTGATAATCATAAAAAGTAAAAGAAAATTTATTTTAATCATGCAACCTACTACAAACCGTAATTGTTAAAAATAGTGATAGTAACGCTATTTAATAAATAATAAGAAATAACAATCAAAGTTATTAATGGTCTTTGAATCCTCAGATGCGTTGACCCAGGCAAGGGTCAATGCTAGTAATTGTTACGGGGTCAAATTTTCATTGGTGCGAACAGTTTCTTTGGGTTAATTATTTAATTTCTTTTTGCTTTTCCTTTATGTGGATTTCGGTTAGGTTTCAAGAACCACTTTGGGTTTAGGTGGTGTTTGGGGAACATAATCCACTTTGGTTGCGTTTTAGGAAGAGGTTGTTGGTTTCAAATGGAGAATGTGAGATTTGAATAATCCATTTTAAGGCGGTAAACATTGTAATCATTTGGATTGTACCAATTGTATGGATTCATGACGACGGATCGAGATTGAAACTTTGTAAATTATTAAGCAAGAAAAAGGAGAAGTAAGAGAGCATTTGGTAAATTTTAATAAAAAAAACCAACTAGTTATTAATAATTTTCTTTTGTGAATAAAAGTGCTACCAACTATTATTTGTCTCCTTAACTGGCACACCCCGATGACTCGTTTCTTTTTCATGCCTCTTTCACTAACGAAATGCTCATCCACGGCCACACCGTGAATAACCGGCGCGATAGTCGTGGTTGTGGTGCATAATATGCGGTCCTCGCCCAAACCACGATCACATGGTACAATGAATGGTCTAATCATGATTTTGTTTGTTCGTATTAAATAAATTTTCTTTTTCTTTAGATCTATTTTATACTATACTTTTTAAGAATAGAATCGAGGACATCAATTCTATTTTCACTTCATTTTCTAATCAAGAATATTATCAGAGTTGTAGTTCCAATAAATTCTACGGACAAAAAACATTATCAAATGGAATTCAAATTCCAATTTCATTAAATCTTGTGAACTAAACTCACCCTTAGAAGGTAACTAGCATTAGTGATTTAGTTCTTATCATTGTTGTTATGAATCTAAACACTCTTGAGAATTGATTAGTAGTCTTTTGGTGATGCATATGACACATGAGAGACGACTTTAACTCATTTTCTACCATGTAAGTTTCATTTCAAACACAATGATTTGAAAACAAGTATCATATTTACCTTAATCTACTTTTATCATATTTCATCTCATTGTGTAATTCTTATCAAAGAGAATGCAAACTCATAATATATTAATTATATATTATATTTAATGCCGGCTATTTTTATCCAAGATTAATAGAAAATCATTTTTTTTTTAACAGATTTTCCGATTGATATAAACATATGTTAAAGTCGTAAAGAGCTTCAGCAATTGACACCTATGATGACAAACATCTTTTTATGGTATCATAATTTAATATTTTTGAGTGGCAAATATTAAAAATATCTTAAATAAATCCAAAGAGCTAAAAGACTATGGTTGTTCGAGAAGCTCAAAAGGTAATAAAAACAAATTGTTATAAAAAGAATGCATTTTTAATATCTTCTACCGCTGTATATGAGCTATTGCCTTCAATCACCAAAAAGGAGGAATAGATAGAAAACGACTTGATATATAAAATAAAAAAAAAACAAATACAAATGAATCACATATATAAAATTTATAAATTTACCGACATGTATCATATTATATTAGTTTATAAATAACTAGATTTTATACCCCGTATTACGGGGGTTATTTTATATTATTCTTTTTTAATATTTATATATGTATATTTGGATTTTAATTTTATTTATTGTAAGAAAGTTAATAATTAATATACTTGAGGTTTGATGATGAAATGGTTTCACAAATAAATGATATGTTATAATCCGGTTTAAAAGCTATCTGGGTTTGGTGATACCCACTACCCGTTTATTTTCTTTATTATAAAATTTCTTAATTATAAATAATATCTTTTTTTTTTAAAATAAAATAGGATATTAATTTTTAGTATATTCCTATTTTATAGGATTTTCATATCAAATATTTTATGAGATTGTTTTTTAATATAATGAGATGTTATAATCCGTTTAAGAGCTATCTGGGTTTGGTTAGACCTTTACCTGTGAATTCGGGTCAAATGCGTGAGAAACCTTAATTTACAAATAAAGTAATCTGATGGCTTGAGAGAATGGTTGTTTTACATTTTTCGTTTTTTAATATTTATTTTTTGGATTTTAATTTTTTTTATTGTAAGAAAGTTAACCCATGACCCGCTTATGTTTTTTACTATAAAATTTGTTTATTAATTATAAATAATATATTTTTCTTTTTAAATTGGATATTAAATTTTAGTATATTCCTATTTTGTAGGATTTTCATATCAATTAATTGGTAAGATTAATATTTAATTTAATGAGAAGTTATAATCCGTTTAAGAGCTATCTGGTTTTGGTAAGACCCATACCCATGAATTTGGGTTAAATTAATGAGAGACCTCCATTTAAAAATCAAGAAATCTGGTGGCTTTCATAAAATGGGGGAGCGACCACATCACGACACATAGAATTTTTGGGTTTTCGTTTATATATATTATAGATAACTAAAAGAAACAACTAAAGAATAGTAATTGTAACATTTAAACTAGAGGCGTTAATCGTGTAAGGTTGGCAAGCTAAGCTATTGCGGGTCGATGTGCAACCTGAAATCAACCCGTTTAAACAATTTATTAAAAGAAATTAGAAACAAAATTAATATAATTTAGAGTTGATACTTGGTAGAGTAACTTAGTAATATGAATATATATTTTTTAAATTGCTAACAATATTGAAAATGAATTGGAAATTACCATTGTGTCCTAAAAAAACGAATAACAAAAATAACAAATATAATATATAATTATAAAAGTCTTTTTTAAATACTTAAAAGAGTTAACAGGACAACCTGAGCCCGAACCATTTTTAAACAGGTCATGTTAGTAGACTTGAACCCGAACCATTTTTAAACGGGACATGTTAGTTGACCAAAATCTTTTTTTTTTTTGTCCATGTTAGTTGACCAAAATCTTTTTTTTTTTTTGTCGAGTTCGAGTCATGTCAACAGTGATTGCCCCTAATCTAAATCGTGCAAACCCGGATATGACATTATCACATGTACTCAAGACAAATACAATTTCATTATTAACCAACAGTACCAAAGTTGTGTAAAGCTCGTTTTTTAGCAACATTTACTTTTGTAATTTGCTATCTATGAAATTTGAACCCTTATAAAATGATAAGACAAAACCTTATTTAACACCTTGGTAACATATGATAAAGACTCTTCAATATGTAAAGCTAGTTTATGAAGAAATAAACAAGAATTTGTATCATGGTAACACAGTAGTGTGATCCCGTGTGACTTTTTGAAGAATTTCATGGTTAGACATCTCTGCTTTACGTACATAAAGTGTTGTAAAGTGCCCCCGTCTTTGTCGACATATGTGTGACTATGTAAAATGTTCCTGTAATTTAGGGCATATGGCAAATAAGAAAAGTTTAAGGTCAACAAGCTCAATATGCGGCCATAGATATAGACATATAGTTCCTAGATTCCTTGTGTTCCAATATTTTCCATGCATTTGACTTTGAAACCAAGATTCAAGGTTTCATACTACGTGTGACAATCAGACAAGATTGCAAGATTTAAGATTTGGCTATTTGGGATTTTGAGAGAATTTTGGTTTTTGTTTACATCATCTTTTAAAATTATCAATTTTGGTCTAATAGTTTATTTTAGTCTTTGTGGTACAGTAGTTTCAATTAACTATCAGTTTTAGTTTAACTCATTAACGTCATTCATCAACCGTTAGATAATAGAACTTTGAGGGTTTTTTTTTATATTTTTTCACAAACTTTTAATTCATATGAATATTTTTTTTTCTACTAAATGCAAGTTATATATATTTTTTTGTTATTTTCTAACTATTATGGTTTATTATATTGTTTATATATAAATATATACTTTTTTATTTTTAAAAAATATTTTTTTCAAAACCGGAGCTTTTATGCAACTATATATATATTTATTTATATTTGAATACCTTTACTTTTACTTTTTATGGCCATAATAGTATCTAGGCTTTAAAAAACAAAATATTTATTTTTTTAAGTTCTATTTTAATTCTACATTTCTAAAATTTAACTTTTCTGCTTTATTCTCGATGGTAAAAATATCATATATTTATTTTATATTGCTTATTTTTTTAACTTTTCAATTGACAGAGGGCTTTTGAAATATGTTTATTAATTTTAGTTATTGGTTTGAATTTTTTTTAACTAAAATTTTGTACTTTGTAGAGTTTGAAACAATTATTTCGCATCTTAATTACCTTATCAGCCCATCAAAATGAGAATAACTTCTTGGTTTGTATTTAATAATGGTACATAATTAACTTTATTTAATTTAGTTTTTATTTACATTTAACTAGCCAAATGACATTGATAATTCCAAGGGTTTTACTAAAGGGAAAATTCCCAAAATAAGCATTTATGAAAACAAAATTCTAGTTTTAGGTATTATTTGTAAAAAATTCCAGAAATAGGTTTTATAAACTAGTTGTGACGAGTAGTTTGTAGAACCAATAAAAAGTTGTCACATGTCCTTAAACTAACCGTAACGAGCACGTTCACTAATTATTTACTCGCCACGACTAAATAAGCTTCATGCCTCGTTATCAACGCCCACGAGTTATTTATAACTCCTTTAGTCGCGACGACTAGTTTACATTCCATACACGAGTAGTTTATTAGTAGTTAACTCGTTGAGACTAGTTTAACCTTATAATCTACTCGTCGCGAGTAGTTTAACCTTATAATCTACGAAGAAAACGGTGTAGTGGAACATTGCTTCATGTGGACCGTGGGCCACGGTGGAGCTCATTCCCGCTTCTTGTTTTCTTCGTATCTCTCTCGTTCCAGCTCCGTTTTCTTCACCGTTTTCGCCCGTGTTCTCGTAACGTCGCTCTCTAGCTCCTCAAACCTGCAAACACACGAGCAACCATAGTCAACTAATTCCACAGAATTAACTTAATCCCGTAAGCATATTTATATCTTTTGAATCACTTAGTTGCTTTCTTACGGGTCGCCCGTCACCCTATCATAATAAGTTTTCCATAATTCCCCTTTCGGGGTGTTCATCCCTAATAAAGAAAGTTGATTCGTTAGTAATCTATAATATATATAAATGAAAGCCTTTAAAAGCTCTCTGGTTGCTTCCTAAATTCTCTCAAGTCATTAGATTGTTTTATTTGTAAATGGAGACTTCTCATGTATTTGACACGAATTCACAGGTATGAGTCTCACCAAACCCACTTTTAAACGGGTTATAACATCTCATTAAATTAAAAATTAATCTTACCAATTATTTGATGTGAAAATCCTATAAAATAGGAATATACTAAAAATTAATATATGATTTTTTTAAAAAAAATATTATTTATAATTAAGAAAAAAATTTATTGAAAAAAAATAAACGGGTCATGGGTCACCAAATCCAGATAATTTTTAAACGGGCTATAACATATCATTTATTTGTGAAACACTTTCATTATCAAACCCTAATTGGGTGTTTGGGATTCCTTATTTTTTTCCTTATTGTAACTTATTAACTTTTATAAGTTAGAAAGGTGTTCGGTAATGTGAATTTTTTAAGTTTTTAAAGAAGGAAAGAGGAGATTTTGATAAGTTTGGAGGGAGTAACTTATCAAAAACAACTTATATAAGTCAAAATGATGTGCAAATAAGGAATCCCAAACATGGCCTAAGTATATTATTAACTTTTTTAAAATAAAAATATTTAAAATCCAAAAAATAAATATTAAAAAACAAAAAATATAAAACAACCCCCGTAATACGGGGGATAAAACCAAGTATATTATAATAAAATAGAAAAAAATAATCATATACATTTTTTTTTGAAAGAATCGTAGATAAAAGATATTCTTTTGAGATCATATATTGTCTATGTGAGACCATACGCGGTCCCTTGACCATTTAAATGAGTGATGATTTGGATACGAAAATACAAGGATACTTTTAAAATCCATTTGGTTTACCATATTATAAGAAGGGTGCCAAAATTCTTTCATAAATATTAACAACACATCCACACTCTTTTGCATTCAAGATTCACACCATACACTTGAATTGTTCCACAACTCATTCCTATAAATTTATGAAATTACTTAGTCACCTTTACAATCATTTATCACTTTGCAGAACTCGGTTATTTTCATATACGAACGGTTTCCTACAAACTCAACGACATATTTCCATAAATTTTCCGATTCATTTCACTACCATTTACAAACCAATGATCTTTAATTTGTTTCTTGGCCAACTTGGCACATAAACCTTTCCAAATACCCTTTTACACGTTCTGCAGAAAACCCAGCGTTTCAAACACCACCTTCATCATGTATCAAGGACACAACTATGTTTATGTAAGCTATTGGTCAATATAAGCAATGTAATATACCTCAAGCATAATCAACACCTAGTCTTTTACCATCAAATTCACGGTCTATCCCTAACAATGTATAATTTATATTTCAGTACCCACCAATCTCATCAGCACTAAAGTAGCAAAACAACAACGGTGCCCATGTGGCTAGTGGCGGAGCCAAATATTGTGCACCTGGTTCGACCGAACCCGGTCTTTTTCCGGTTTTATATATAACATATAGTATCGAGTTAATGAGCGAATCTATTATTTTTCGTCGAACGAACCCAGTGTCATTTTAAAAAATAAATTTGAACCCATTGATTATGAAAAATATAGTTAAAAGTTCTTTTAGTAACGAATACTTTTTTTATAAAATATTAAAAAAAAACTTACAACACCTACAAAATTATTAAGAAACATTAAAATGGGTCAATAATAACCTATATATAGATTATTAAAAAAAACAAAATTATTCATAGAGTGAGCCATTAAGCCTAACCCTAATTAACAATCTTAAACATAATACCTATATAAAAATTAAATCAAAAAACAATAACAATGGGCATCGCCTCAGCGACCGATCAAGACAACCATCAGCTTCTCCAGTTCGCCTCTAAGGCCTCAACCATAGCCAGTCACCAATATCCACTGGTCTATCGTTTGTTGTAACTACTAACTAGCATTAGTTCTACATGTTGCAACGACAAGTGTTGAGAGATGCTTTTCTTCAATGAAGCATATGGAGACGAATTTGCGTAATCGGATATGAGATGATTATATGAACAATGGTTGCATTTGTTGTACTGGAAATGAATTCGTTTTTAAAGTCGCGATTTAAAATGCTACGAATTGCTTTCAAAATATAAAAATGTGTAGATAACAATTATAATATGTAATATTTATTTGATTTAATATGACTTTGTATTTTATTAAATGATGATGATTTACTCTTGCTATGATAGTGTATTGAATCTTATTTATCTGATCGAATGACCAACGCGATCTGATTCATCCTGGTTCAGAAATTTCGACGTAGAAGAAAAAATGAGTACCAAAAATCCCGAACCTATAGAAAAAATATTTCAGGCTCCACCACTACATTGTCCGATCCTCAAACACCACACCAAAAACCAAACTCAATGCCTAAGTCCGTTGGCACGTCCGCTAGCCTTGTTCGGAAATATATTATTCTTTCTTTCTTTCTATCTCGATACCCCAATCTTTGAATTTTCCCTGAATCAAGAACCCTAATTTTTGACTCCAAATTCCCAATTGAATCCTTTACTGAAATCAAGATGTCGAATCCACAGAACTCATCTGCACCACCATCATCATCTTCGTCATCCTCCCAATTCACATACTCCAACACCAACGGCTCCTATTTCCCCATGCCTTTCCACCTTCAACATCAACTGCAATCTCAAACCTATCCTTCTGCCGCTCCTCCACCGGCCTACCCTGCTCCCTCCACTTCCGTCCCCGGAGTCTACTTTCCGCAGTTCCAACAGGTAATTGTTATCCGTCACAATTATTTATTAACTGCTTAGCGTAAGTTTAATACTTATCGATATCGCGGTTACTTTTGTTGCATTGTTTTCTAACCCCAGGAAGAATAATTTATTTGATCCTAAACATTTAGAGTAGATGTAATTGTAAATGCCAGGGCCCGTCCCCGAGAATCATTTGGTTTTAGACTAAAGTTTGTGATTTTTTTGTTTGTTTGTTAATAGGCGCAACAGTTATTTCAAAGGGATGCGCAGACGATTACACCTGAAGCGCTAGAAAGTGTGAAGGCTGCACTGGCTAGCAGTGAAGTGGAGCATAAAGCCGAGGTACGGAAGAAAGCAATACCGCGTAAAGCAGCTGGCCTTGCTTGGGAGGATCCGACACTTGTTGAGTGGCCTGAAAGTATGGTTCTTCTACATTACTACTTATTATTCTATGGCTAATTGCATACAATAAGTGTAGAGCTAGAAAAAACCATCAACTTTCAATTGAATAGAAGTTTTCATTTAAGATAATCTACCTCGGTTTCTTGACAAATGATGGCACATCGATAACTTTACAAATGTTCACTTTTGTGTTTTGACTTTACATTTAAAAAGGGTTATTTTAGGTGATTAGCTTCTATCATATTTGAAAATTTGATGGTTTTTTCAGGTTTTAAATTAGTTGGTTACTGATATCAGAACAAAGTTGCCCCTTTGTTTTTCTATCTAGAAATAAGATTTGTTGAGTTTATCTTTGTTATGCATTCATGTGATCATATGTAGTGGATCGTCTTTATTGGTACACATATACCTTAATACAGACCAGTGAGGACTGAACACAATCACTTAGGCATATAGAAGATGAGTTATTACAGGAATGTGGAATAGTATCCAAGTTAATACTCTTAAAAGTATCTGTAGAGAGGTGCTGATGCAGTTTCGGAAGCGATCAATGGCTCAAGAGACTCATGATAATCAAAGACGATAAAACCGAACCAAAGGTTCTAAGAACAAAGTTCTCTTCAATTAAAATTCAATCAAAAAACTGAATAATACATAACCTTCAACCCTAACTTATATTAAAATAAAATGAGATAAACTTGGAAACAAGATAAACACAAAATATTAAAAGATAATAAAATCAGAATTTAAATTAGGAGATGCTCCTGCATCAGGTGCTTCTGTACTGCATATTGTACCTTAAAAGTTTTCATAAGTTACGTGGCTAATCTTTTTTTCCTAGGCACACTTATGTATAGTTAGTTGTATGAGAAACAATAGGATTCATCTAAGTAAGGAAGCTTAACATTACCTTAGTGAATTTGTTTGATGGCAGCTTGGTTGTTTTGTGGCTTTGGATGTTAACAATGAAGGTTGCTTGGTTACTTGTGCTCTATGTTGCAAGGATGTGGATACATGTGTATGTCACCATAATACATAGATCATTGATAGTTAATGATACAATAGTGCCTTTGTGTATGAGTTTGTGTGTGCATCCAAACATGTGTAAGCCTAGATCAGTAAGAGAATCTATTACTGTTACGAGTCAATAAGTAGTCAACATAAGTCAGAGGGCCAAGTTGTAAATTCTAGTAGTGTAAGGACTGATGTTGTAATTGGTAACAGTGGTCAGTAGTTAGTTGGTAAAGCGTCTGTACTTAAACGAACTGTTAACGAACAACCGATTATCGATCAGTTGACGTAATCGTTTCTTAGTTTCTCTCTCTAAACTCTCTCTCTAGTTCTGTACGTATCAATTGGTATCAGAGCGGTCGATTCTCGGCTATCTGTATCAATTTGATTGAGTTCTTCCATAATTCATTCGTTTTCGTTTCTTGCTTGTGAAATTGATCACTTGTTCGACCAGTTTCTGTTCAAATCTTTTCAATTCTAGCCGAAATTGATCAATTGTTGATCAATTTCTTCCAATTTGGTTCAATTCAAGCCTGAATTGAATTTGTTTTGATTCTGAACTGGGGAATTTCACTGGAAGTTAAATTTTACTCAGATAACCCTAAATTTTTCATTGATTTTGGTTCAATTTCGATATGACGACTACTCGAAGTCAATCGGAAATCGACAAAACTGTTTGTGAGCATGCAAATGCGTTAGTGAAGATCAGTTCGTTTATGGATAAAACAGAGCAATCTTTCATAGAAACTCGCCAATCTTTTGCGGAAATTAGCGCGATGCTTGACAAGATTATGCATCCAACTCATTCAGGAGGTCCTTCTTCAATTGAATTGGGGGTTAATTCAGACCCTAGCAGTTCATCAAGAGCAGATCGATTGTATCGATTCGGGAAAATTGAATTCCCTAAATTTGACAGTACTGAGGACGTGGAGGATTGGGTGGTCAAATGTGAGCATTTCTTTGATGTTGATGTCACTCCTGAAGCTTATAAAGTCAGATATGCAGTTATTAATTTTGATGGTAAGGCAATGAAGTGGCACAACAATTTCATCGAGAATCAACATATTTCTAGTGTCACATGGTCTGAGTATTCAAGAACTATTATCGATCGATTCTCTTCTACCCTATTTCAAGATGGTATGGGTATTTTAATCTCCACTGTTCAATCTGGTTCCTTAGAGGATTTTTGTGATAAGTTTGATGAAAATCTATTGAGGGTTAATATTCCTGAAGAATATGCTGTTAGCATTTTCTTGAAAGGATTAAAACCAGAACTCAGTGGTTTAGTTAGAGTTCTTCACCCAAAAACAATGAAACAAGCTTATATGTTAGCCAGGAAACAAAATATAGCAATTTCTAATATGCCTAGAACCCATTTCTCTAGAACCTATTCATCAACTTCCACTGTTTTAACCCTGCTCCTGTATCCTCTTTCAAACCACATGTTAACACATCCCACCTACCCTTATTACCTACACCTAATATGAGCCAAAAACCTAATAATACCAGAAGATTGACAACCAAAGAAATGGAACTTAAAAGATCAAAAGGGGAATGTTTTTGGTGCAATGACAAGTTTACCCCTGCACACAAGTGTCCTAATAAACAGTTATTTGTTATTGAATTGTTGGGAGATGATGAAGAAATCATTCCTATTGTTGATACCCCTGTGCTGGAACCAACATTTAATGATCCTCTAATATCAATTCATGCTTTAACCGGTGTTCATTCTTATTCCACTATGCAAGTAGTTGGTAATATTGGTACCAAACCCTTACAGATCTTGATTGACTCTGGTTCAACCCATAATTTTATGGACTAACAGCTAGCCAGTAAACTGAGGTGTCAAACAAGGGATATTGAGAGTATGAAAGTAGGAGTGGCAAATGGCACTCAACTGTGTCAAGCTTTGTTCTGATTTTCAGTGGCAAATGCAGGGATTGTGGTTTAAGGCTGATGTATTGGTTCTGTCATTGGCCAATTATGATATGGTTTTGGGCATACAGTGGTTGTTGCCACTAGGGAATATTGTTTGGAACTTCCAAGAGTTGACTATGCAATTTAAGGTTGAAGACAAGCTGTATCAACTTAAAGGTAGCAAGAATAACAAGTTGTCCCTATGTTCTATGGAAGTCATGGATCATTTACTTAACTCTACTGATCAGGTGGTTCACTCTCAGTTGTTAAATTTACAAACTGGGAATATGGAAGATCACTTCCAACACAAGACTTTAGTTTCCCAAGTTCATGATCAAAAAGACATTAAACTATTACCGAAGGAATTTGAGGATGTCTTCCAAACGCCCTCTTCCTTACCACCGGCTAGAGTTTATGATCACAGGATTATACTCAAAGACGAGTCAGTGGCAATCAAATCAGAAACCCTATAGATATCAGGCTGCTCAAAAAGATGTTATAGAAAAAATGACCAAAGAACTCTTGGATACAGGGGTAATTCAAGGAAGCTCGAGCCCCTTTGCAGCTCCTGTTGTTTTAGTTAAGAAAAAGGATGGCAGTTGGAGAATGTGCATAGATTATAGGAAACTCAATGATGCGACCATAAAAAATAGTTATCCTATACCCTTGATTGAAGAGTTACTTGATGAATTAGGGGGTGCTTCAATTTTTTCTAAGTTGGATTTGAGGTCTGGGTACCATCAAATAAGGATGTTTCCTGATGATGTGCACAAGACTGCATTTAGAACTCATGAAGGGCACTTTGAATTTCTGGTAATGCCCTTTGGTCTTACTAACGCCCCTGCTACCTTCCTGTCTCTAATGAACTATACATTTAAATCCTTGCTTCGGAAATCAGTTTTGGTCTTTTTTGATGACATTCTAGTTTTTAGCAAAGATTTAAACCAGCATGTTATTCACTTTAAGGGAAGTTCTTGAACTATTGAGATTTCATCAGTTGTATGCTAGACTCTCTTAGTGTTCTTTTGGAGGGCATAATGTAGAGTATTTGGGTCACATCATCTCTAAAGGGGGAGTAGCTACTGATCCTAAGAAGATAGAAGCTGTAAGGAACTGGCCTATACCTTCTAATATTAAACAGCTAAGAGGGTTCTTGGGACTCTCTGGTTACTACAGAAGATTCATCAACGGGTGTTGGCTAAACCACTTACCTTGTTATTAAAGAAAGATGGGTTCCATTGGACTGCATAAGCTACTTTGGCTTTTGAACAACTTAAACAAGCTGTGTGTTCTCCTGTGTTAGCATTACCTGATTTCTCTAAAACCTTTGTTTTAGAGACTGATGCATCAACTAAGTGAATTGGGGCTATTCTAATGCAGAATAACCACCCTTTAGCCTTTATCAGCAAAGCTCTTTCCCCAAGACAACATGTTCTCTCTGTTTATGAAAAGGAACTATTAGCTATCATCTTTGCTGTGAAATACTGGCACCACTATCTCTCTACAGGTCATTTTATTATCAAGACAGATCAAAAGAGTTTGAAATTCTTGTTGGAACAGAAATTGAATACTCCATTACAACATGTGTGGCTTTCTAAGATGTTGGGACTAAAAATAGAGTGGCTGATGCCCTTTCTAGGGTGGACGGTCCCACACTATTCTCCATTTCGTTGTCTGCAATGGACAATCAGTTGTTAACAAGAATTAAGGACACCTGGACTTCTGACAAGAAGTTGCAAGATAAGTTGCGGAGACTTTTAGGGGGAGAAACAGTTAATCGTTACTTGTGGGATGGCCAATTACTTTTAAAAGATAAGAAGATTGTAGTGGGTTCTAATGAAGCTGTGCAGATTGATATTATTACCTTATGTCACTCTTCTCCTATGGGAGGCCATTCCGGGGTTCATGCCACAACACAAAGAATCAAGACTCTTTTTAAGTGGACGGGAATGTCAAAACAAGTAAGGCAATTTATTAGGAGTTGTGATGTCTGTCAGAGAACAAAAGGAGAAAATGTGTCTTATCCAGGTTTGCTAAAACCTTTACCAATTCCCAAATATATCTTTTCAGATATTTCTATGGATTTTATTGGTGGGTTTCCTAAGATCCAAGGTAAAGACTCCATTTTGGTAATTGTTGATCGACTTACCAAATATGGGCATTTCATTCCCTTGGGTCACCCCTATACAGCAGCTACTGTAGCTTAGTTGTTCCTGGATAATATCTTCAAGCTTCATGGTTGGCCTCAAACTATTGTTTCAGACGGAGACCCTTTATTCTTGAGTAGCTTTTGGAAAGAATTTACCAAGTTACATGGAGTTCAACTAGCTATGTCTACAGCATATCACCCCCAATCCGATGGGCAAACCGAAGTGGTAAATCGGTGCATCGAGGCATATCTGAGGAGTATGACCTTGAGTTCAAATTCAAGCTGGTTAAAATGGATCTCTCTTGCAGAGTGGTGGTATAATACTCACTTCCATTCTGCTATTAAGCAGACTCCGTTTGAAGCCCTATATGGTTATCAACCACCTATCTTTGTACCCTACATTCCTAAAGATTGTCAGGTGGCAGCTGTTGATCAATTGTGTTATGAAAGGGAAGTGCAAATTTAGCAGTTGAAACAATCACTATTAGTAGCTCAAAATCGTATGAAACAAAAGGCAGATGCACATCGAACAGAAAGAGAATTTACCGTTGGTACCTGGGTGTTTCTAAAATTACATCCCTACTGTCAACCCTCCTTGAAATTACCTAAAGTTCATAAATTGGGCCCTAAATACTATGGTCCATTCTTTATTGTGGAAAAGATTGGTAAAGTTGCTTACCGTTTGGATTTACCAACTTAAGCTCAAATTCATCCAACCTTTCATGTTTCCCTTCTGAAATTGGCACGCGGAGATCATTCGAAGGTGATACCTTTACCGGTTCAACCATGTTTTCGGTATACCCCAGCTGCTGTTATTGACAGACGATTGGTTAAAAAGGGATCAAAAGCTGTTATGAAAGTATTAATCAGGTGGACAGACTTACCAGTGGCTGATGCAACCTGGGAACATCTTGAAGAACTTCAGGCGCGTTTTCCAGATTTCAATTTTCTGGTATAATTTTGAGATCAAAATTGTTTTTGAAGACGGGAGTATTGTTACGAGTCAATAAGTAGTCAACATAAGTCAGAGGGCCAAGTTGTAAATTCTTGTAGTGTAAGGACTGATGTTGTAATTGGTAATAGTGGTCAGTAGTTAGTTGGTAAAGCGTCTGTACTTAAACGAACTGTTAACGAACAACCGATTATCGATCAGTTGACGTAATCGTTTCTTAGTTTCTCTCTCTAAACTCTCTCTCTAGTTCTGTATGTATCAAGTACCTACGCACAAATTTTGTAGCATAGCTACACATTAAGACCAAGTGTCTAATGCTTTTATACTGATTTTATTGTTTGAAAGAAATAGGAATAATGAACTCGTATTTATTTAGGAAACAAAAACAAACCTCGTTTGAGTATTACTAGTACTTAGGAGGGAAGCAGGTTGCTTTGCAGTTGACATAGAATTGTGTTGAACAATTTTCAGGCTAATACTGTGTAACCATAGTGACAAATTGTCAACCTTGAACTAGTAACAACTACTTCACTTATTGTCTTCACACCATACAGTGCCCAAAGCATGATAAAATATGACTTTTGAAGCTGTTTAAATCATGAAAGCATGATTGTTTGGTTTAACCCTTGTAATGAACGTCGGTGACTAATGAGAGATAAAGTTCTTGTAGACTGTTATTGAACCATTGAAAATTGGGAACTTGCATTTTTGCTTAATGAAACATGTTCTTACTATATAGGAACTTGAGAACACTAAAACTCTTCATAGCTACAGAGAGGAGAATGGAATCTTGATTTAGAAAAACTTTAAACCCGAGTTTTTCTGATCCCGCAAAACCAACCCTTGGTATCTTGAGATTGGACCAAAAGTCATGGCAAATCACTCAAATAAGCAGAAACAAGCTCTTAATTATTAGTGGAAGCATGAGTGACACAATCCTGATCACAATGTAAAAAACCACGTCTAATTCAATCATTCAAAGAAGATAAAACTCAATGGATTGAAACCAAACGGTTGAAATTTTGAAAAATTTTCTTTTTCTTGATAAAAACTATATTATTTTATTTGGCCATCTTGCTTTCATTCTTTACTTTTCTTAATAATCTAAAGCATAAGAATAATGCATATCATCCTTTTTTTATTTGCAATTATAGAACTTGTATATATCATCCTTTTTTTATTTGCAATTATAGAACTTGTATATATTATCCTTTTTTTATTTGCAATTATAGAATTTGTATTTCTAGTTTTTAAGCCTTAACTAATGACCATCATGATAGTCAGTAATGTTGATTGCTGAGTAGGTACTGGTGTAGAAATTTATTTACTATTTAGTATAGAACTGCTGAACTAGGTAGTTTAAAGTGGATGCACTAAGAAAAGTACTCATTGAGTTGCTGAAGATGAAAACTCCTATACTAGCGGATGAAAGGAATTTGCTCAGATAGCAAATATAAAATGTAGTCACAGAGAAGAAAGACAATCCATACAGTATACATTGTGTATTGTGGTTGGTACTTTGGGTGATCGGGAGGCATCTGATTGTCATAAATATAGATGTATGACTAAGTTTCTTATTCATAGCTTTGAAGAAAATACCCCCTTTCTAGTTTTTTACATTTTTATTATGGTTTATTTTATTATGTACTTTGCTGATAGAAAAGGCTTCTTCTTTATGATTTTAGTGATCTTTTGCAGATGATTATCGTCTATTTTGTGGCGATCTTGGTAATGAAGTGAACGATGATGTTCTTTCAAAAGCTTTCACACGATTTCCTTCATTCAACATGGCTAAGGTTAGTTTTATTTACTGAGCACCATTATGTAATATCTATGTTCCTTTAGTGATATATAAGTTTTCATGTATGTTCGGTCCCTTGGTGTATTGGTTTACATGCTATTTTCTACTTGATACTATTGGAGGAAAGGATGAAACGGGTAAATGTTGGCAAAACTTTGCTAGATATACACTTTCAGTTTGTATTCTAATTTAGAGCTGAATCTAATCCTCCACATTTTTTACAACACGCTACGAAATAAGACATGGTTTCTTTTTAAAAAAGACACCACCAGTGAGTAACGTGTAGGCAAAACTGCATTCTCTCAAAAACATTTGAGCCATGGTTTAATAATTCTGACAAATGCTTTACCCCTTGCTTTCCAAAATTGAGTTTTGTTGTGTGGGGATTTTTTTTTTGGGGGGGGGGGGGCAGTTTTGTCCAACACCAACCAAAATATACAAAAAAAATGATGCGTTAGCGGATAGCTAGATCCAGAAGGAAATAAACAAAACAAAGAAATACTCAAAAGTGACCAACATACAACACATGGTAAGGCAAAGGAAGATCCTGGATCCTGAATTTGTTGACATGTCAGAGGTTGGCGATTTCAGCCTATTTACTTATGAATGGTTTGATTCGGGTTATGTTTTATCTTCAACTGGTCAAAAGGGTAAAATTAAATAGCTTATAAGAAAACATATCAAATGGGTCGAAAGCTGACTAGAGTATATTTTTTAATGCATAAACCCTAAATCAAATTATTCAGTTTGCTTAGTTCTCACTTTGATCATTTTCTTGCAAACGCATTGGCCATGATGATGATAATGATGGTGATTGTGTTAGGTTGTCCGTGATAAGCGAACGGGTAAGACTAAAGGATATGGATTTGTCAGTTTTTCCAACCCATCCGATCTTGCTGCTGCTCTCAAAGAAATGAACGGCAAGTTCTTCTCCCTTTTATCCAAACATTTTGCGTAGTTTGACATAATTTAATAAAAAACATTTTACTATTGATCAACATCTCTTTTTAAAAATAAAATTTGTTGTTGAAAATCAAATTGTAAAGTAGGGTTGAAAATGTACCTAAAGAATTGAGACAACCTATAATGGTAAGTAGGGCTGAAACGTGACAAAAAAAAAATCATATTTTGGGTTGTCGCATTCAACCCGTTTAATTAACAAGTCGTGTTCAGGTGGACATGCTTAACCTGATCAATTTGGAAGGTTGGCCTTTCAACCGATTTAATCCATTTATGACAACCTACCAACCTGTTTAACATGCTTACAACTTGATTACAGCCCTTCAACCCCTCAACTCATTTAGATAAATGGGTTAAATGTCATTAAATGTGTCCAGGTTAGAGTTAATGTCTTTGACACAGATAAATTCATGACTTTTGACTTGATTGCTTTACGTTAACTTAGTAAAATGTTGTAGGCAAATATGTCGGGAATCGACCGATAAAACTACGCAAGAGCAACTGGAAAGAGAGGACAGATGTTGAGGCCTTGGAGAGACAAAAGGTAACCTTAATTTGTGTTTGATGTCTTTTTTGCTTCCTTTTGATAACCAAGTTTTTATGTACTATTATTTACTGCAGAAACATATCCAGAGAAAAACTAAACTGCCCAAGAAAAGTGTGTTGCACAAGTGAGGAGCAACATATGTTTTTACTATGCTGACATGTTCTATAAGCCTTTTGTATTGGATAAAAATTCATAGTAGTTTTATGTTAATTGTAAGAATTTAACCTTTTCTGCAAATTCTGCTGCATAAGTCTAGATCTTTTTTTTTTGGTTTTATTTAAAACATTTTAAGTTTTCTTCAAGCAAAATTGGATTTTAATAAAATTCAACTTCGACCCGTTAGGCCAGAATTAATCCCAATTCAGAAAATGCTTAGACAGCTCTAACTTTGAACTGAACGTATTTTTCTGTAGCGATCTTATACCACTAAAAGAAATACCATTAGTTTTTTTGATGACATGAATAATAATCCAAGATTAGGAAAAATTGAATGGTCATTCACGCCATTCTTTAAATGATCCAAGGATTGTCTTTTTAGATTATTGTCTCACTTCTTCATCTCTTGACACTTCCTCACCAGGTTTAAACTTTTTGGTAGCTTATTTTAAACTAAACTTAACTAGAAGTTTTATAATTCTGAAAGGTGATTTTTGAATATCTATAATATATATAAACGAAACCCCTAAAATCCTATGTGTCGCGATGTGGTCGCTTCCCCCTTTTATGGAAGCCACCAGATTTCTTGATTTTTAAATGGAGGCCTCTCATTGATTTAACCTAAATTCATTGGTATGGGTCTTACCAAAACCAGATAGCTCTTAAACGGGCTATAACATCTCATTAAATTAAAAATTAATCTTACCAATTATTTGATATGAAAATCTTATAAAATAGGGATATACTAAAATTTAATATCCAATTTAAAAAAATATATATTATTTATAATTAATAAATAATTTTATAGTAAAAAACATAAGCGGGTCATGGGTCACCAAATCCATAGCTTTAAACGGGTTATAACATATCATTTATTTATGAAACTCTTTCATTATCAAACCCTAAATATATTATTAACTTTCTTACAATAAAGAAAATTAAAATCCAAAAAATAAATATTAAAAAACGAAAAATATAAAACATCTATTCTATCAAGCCATCAGATTGCTTTATTTGTAAATGAAGGCTTCTCACGTATATGACCCAAATTCACGGGTAAATGTCACCAAACCAGATAGCTCTTAAACGGGTTGTAATATCTCATTATATTGAAAATTAATCTCATCAAATATTTGATATGAAAATCTTATAAAATAGAGATATACTAAAAAATAATATCTTATTTTATTAAAAAAAGATATTATTTATAATTAAAAAACAATTTTATAATAAAGAAAATAAACGGGTAATGGGTATCACTGAACCCAGATAGCTTTTAAACCGGATTATAATATATCATTTATTTGTGAAACCATTTTATCATCAAACCTCAAGTATATTAATATTAACTTTCTTACAATAAATAAAATTAAAATCCAAATATATATATATATATATATTAAAACAAATAATGTAAAACAACCCCTATATTACAGAAGATAAAATCTAGTATATATATATATACCCACACAAATAAAAATCAAAAAAGAAACAAATAAGTTGTATTGGTCAAACTGCCGATTTGATTTACAAGCCAGCGGCTTCAAGAATCAAACCAGACTAAATTCTTAAAATCATCAAACCAAACCATGAACCGAATCATCTATTAAAACAACAAACTCTATAATACTTATGAATACTCTTTTATCAAGAAAACCTTTTAAACTGTAAGAAGACATCTAGACTCTAGAGCCTACTGCGAAGTTATAGTTAGTGGAATCATCTATTGGCACTTAATGAAGCATGCCAAATCAACAGCATAACAAAACCAGCCAATTTTTCATAATACGCAGATCATAATAACATCATAAACAAGTTGAAAATAGTTCATGAGACCACAAGACTGTTAGTATCCACTAGAACGATACCATAAACACAACATGCATAAAGTATTTCAAGCAGCAGACAAAACGAGTGGACAAACTATTCGCCTCCGACCTGTCTCTTCCAAGAATCCTCAACAATTAGCTCATCAACTCCCCAATCTTCATAGCTGCAATAGCATCCTCTCATTGCAACAATCATATAAAGAACACCAAAAATCATAGGAATACACGAAATTAATATTTTACCTTCCATCGGGTAGGTATCGGCGAATAGTGAAAGGTATCTTCCGTTGTCTAAGCTCCTTCATAGCGATCTTTAGAAAAAAAAAACTTTCATTTTTTCAATTGCTCATTCGAGTATGATGATGACATATTAGAAACAAATTAAAAAAATAATATCTTGATAATGTGGGATTGGTATATTGTTGTCATCCCTCATGTCGTTCCTACTACATTTCCAGTTACCTATTTGATACTAGGAACCCACATATTGAATGGAAACCAACCATCATTGCAGAAGGTTGATGCCATTCAACATGCGGGTGCCTAGTATAAAATAGGTGACTGACAACAGCATGAACTACATAAAGGACAACAACGCCATATGTACTGTAAGGGGAATGCCTTGAGAAGCCATTGTTATTGATTGTGAATTGAAATTGAAAGTGACTATATTTGATAATTTCATATGCCTAATATATATGAAAAGAGGGGGCTTTACCAATGTCAGATCATCAAAATACTTTTTTTAAAATTTATTTCTAATACGTTAATAAGTGGTATTTGAGCGTTAACGAATATTATTTTTTAATTTATTTCTAGTATTATTTTTCAATAGCATCGAAAATCGTTTTAACAAACAGCTTGATTAATTTTGTAATAAAATAGTCTTTACAGTCCGTGTTGTAAAAATCACGATTAGTCACCAATTAAACCAATTCGGTTTCACCTAATCTGACCAACAATTCGGTCAGACTTTGGTCAAGATCCTTGAAGTATTTGTAAAACTATACTTATTAAGCGCTAGTCGGTACCCCACCGTCCGAGGAGCGCCTAATGAGTTCTACAACACTGTTTGTAATCAATTTTAGCATTTACTCATAAAAACTCAAAATAAACCGATACAATGTGCTTCTGTAACTGCACACATTAATATTACTCAGTTTCGATCCATTCCCTAACCCGCCCATTTAAGAACAGCAATCAACTAATAATGTTGTAATGTTCGAATAAAAAGTACACGAAACACACATTCTTAATCCTTATACGGAACGAGAACCAAAACCAATTAACTTACACCGGATCATCAGAAGTATACAAACTGATATAAAACAAACTTTGACCAAACAAAAAGTCAAAATCAGGCACAAGAATCATTACCTCAAGAGGATCAGTTTCACCTTCCAACTCAACCATCACAGGAGCATTCATACTAAAACCCAAAATCAACAAAAAAAAAAAGCAAATATCAATTTCAGCAACACAAACAAACTATGCAGTCAATCTCGGTTATCGGTCTTCATGTGAAATATCAGTCAGAATATCGGTACCGATAACATTGGCGATACTGACCGGTATTTCATCGATATTGACCAATATTTCACCGATATTCCCGATATCAGTGTTTTAAGTCTTGGTTTTCAACTTTTAGTGTTTAATGTTGGTGTTTCAAGTCTTAATCAGTTCCTACTTGCTACAATTGTTAGTGTTGCAAAAGGTTAATTTGTTAATAGCAGGAGAATATACTGAATTGTTAGTGTTAAAGTGCTATATATATAAATTCCGCATGTTATTAAAATTATCGATATGATATCTTAAATATCTGTCCTCGACCGATATCCGATATTTTTCCGCATTAACTGCTTAGCAAACAAACAAATAATATCAATAATAATAATACCTAATTTGGAGAGCACGAGTACCCAATATCCTAGCCCTCTCATACTTAGTCATATACTTAATCGTCTTCCTGGGTTTCTCAACACCTTCACCTTCTTCTCTATTATCTTCGTTATCCCCCAACAGTGGATCCGGAATGTCTTCGTCCTTATTATCACCATCAATCTCTTCCTCAGCACCTTCCTAAACACAACAATTATTATTACTATTACTCAAAATTAACCAACTTTACGCAAACCCATTATCGGAATCCAGATGGGTATTGCTTACATCGAGTTCTGGTTCCGCTGGCTCGTCCTCGTACCTGTAAATTGATAAAAATTAAGAACTTATTGAAATTGAAGGAAATAGAAGACGAGATTGATGATTTATTATTATTATTACCCTCCGACGTCCATGTCATAGTCATCGTCGGCCATTTTTTTTTACAGAGAAAAGGTTCGGTGTGCTTCGATCGGAGGAATAAGAAGATGGGTTTTGAGGAAATTAGGGTATGAAGTTGTTATAAACACAATTGGGGTAGAATTAAACCGGGTTTTTTTATGCCGCTAGCTATGGAACCGGAATTTTCATATATCATTTTTAGAGAACTCTTGTTTTGGTCTATGTGGTTTGTTGACTTTAACTATTTTGGTCAAATCGATAAAACCTTCTAACAATTTGAGTCATTAAAGTTTCATATTGTAGCGGTTTCGATCATCAAATTAATTAACGGAGTCTTCCTTTTCCGTTAAACCCGTTAGGTGGGTAATTTTGTTAATTCATAATTCTTTTAAACTCTCTTTTTTATCCATGTTCCATTCAACTTGGTAAAAACCATAATAATTGTTAACTAATAATATAATGTTATTTATTAAGTTAGTAAACAAATAATAATCATTGTTACAAATTTTGTTAACAATTATTATAATACTAGATTTTATCCCCCGTATTACGGGGGTTGTTTTATATTATTCGTTTTTAATATTTATATATGTATATTTGGATTTTAATTTTATTTATTGTAAGAAAGTTAATAATTAATATATTTGAGGTTTGATGATGAAATGGTTTCACAAATAAATGATATGTTATAATCCGGTTTAAAAGCTATTTGGGTTTGGTGATACCTATTACCCGTTTATTTTCTTTATTATAAAATTGTTCCTTAATTATAAATAATATCTTTTTTTAAAATAAAAAAGGATATTAATTTTTAGTATATTCCCATTTTATAAGATTTTCATATCAAATATTTGATGAGATTATTTTTTAATATAATGAGATGTTATAACTCGTTTAAGAGCTATCTGGGTTTGGTGAGACCTTTACCCGTTAATTCGGGTCAAATGCGTGAGAAGCTTCATTTACAAATAAAGTAATCTGATGGCTTGAGAGAATGGTTGTTTTACATTTTTCGTTTTTTAATATTTATTTTTTGGATTTTAATTTTCTTTATTGTAAGAAAGTTAATAATATACTTAGGGTTTGATGATGAAAGGGTTTCATAAATAAATGATATGTTATAACCCGTTTAAAAGTTATCTGGATTTGGTGACTCATGACCCGCTTATGTGTTTTACTATAAAATTGTTTGTTAATTATAAATAATATCTTTTTCTTTTTAAATTGGATATTAAATTTTAGTATATTAATATTTTGTTGGATTTTCATATCAAATAATTGGTAAGATTAATTTTTAATTTAATGAGATGTTATAACCCGTTTAAGAGCTATCTGGTTTTGGTAAGACCCATACCCATGAATTTGGGTTAAATCAATGAGATATCTCCATTTAAAAATGAAGAAATCTGGTGGCTTCCATAAAAGGAGAGAGCGACCACATCGCGACACATAGGATTTTTGGGTTTTCGTTTATATATATTATAGATTAACAGAATATATAACAATTAGTCTTATTCGTTTATTATTTGTTAACATAATAAATAATATTATAATATTAATTAACAATTCTTATGGTTTTTATCAAGTAGAAAGGGAAAGGGGATTTAAAAGAATTATAAATTGACAAAGCCTCCCCTCACTTGGATGAGGTTTAACGCATGAAGTATGACTCCGTTAATCAATTGGACTAAAATTCTTGCAATATGAAACTATAATGATCAAAGTTGTTGAACGATTAATTTTGTTTGAAACTAATAACTTGACCAGCAAGGAGCTAGACTAGATACAATTTTCACACCCATTACATGTGCCCAATCCACCCCTGCTAGTTTTCTCATATCTTTTACCGAAAGGAAATTGTTTCATTCGATCTTCTTCTTGAGCTGATTAATCGAGACCATTTTGTTGAAATGGCCATAATTTTGGTCTTCCATACACCACCATATCGTGAGGATCACCACTTGGATTGCTTTTATCTTAGGCTCTTGTACTCCACTAGTGAGATGAATCTTGAGGGGGTCACGGAACTTGAACGCATGCACTAAGTGTATTCTATGCCAACTAGTTACAATTTTCATATTACCAATGTCTGATATAATGGGAAAATGTTGTATGCTTCTTATTTTTATTTAGGGTAGGATAATATGTTTAATATCACCGTGATATAAAGAAAATGTACATGTAGGGATGTCTATGAGCCGAGCTAGGGCAAGCTTGGCTCGGCTCAAACCCTCAATTTTGAAATTGAGTTGAACGTACGAGCTTGGGCTTGCCTCAGTTGTAAACCGAGCTGACTCGATTTAGTTTGTATCGATTCAAAAAATAGTTTTATGTTAAGCAAATAGATTTACAAAATAGAATTACATTATTCAAAAACACGAGTTGTAACTTCAAATTGTAATATGCTAATGCAATCAACAAGAGATAAAAGTCTTTAAATCCATCCGAATCAACACAATAAGTAAACTCATTGAACAAAATATCATAAACTGTTTGTTTAAATGTAAATACATGTATATAGTAAAATAAAGATGAAAATAAATCGAGCTAAAGCCACGAGCATTTTGGAACTTACTGTGTGTTGCTTTCGTTACTAATATAGAATTTTAAAACCAGCGTACATAATTTTTAAGTGTAATGTGTTGATGCGATTTAATTTTATAACAAGATATCTTAAAAAGTTTGTGGTCAATATATAATCAAGGCACACTTAGGATTGTTTGGTTGGTACAAATTCATGGGATTTCAATAGAATTGTAGATTAAATTGTTTTTTTCTTATGATATTTGGTTGGTTGAAAAAAGAAATTGTAATTTCAATTGATTTTCAACCATATCTTTCAATCAACGGAATTGACGATATTTCCATATATATCCACGAAAAAGTTAAAAAGAGAGTTTATAACATTTACCTAAATAACCCTAGTCTCTCCACCATCACCTGCATTTTTCCCCGGCCACCACCACCAACATTTTTCTAGCTAAACCATGGGAGGCGACCGGTAGTCAATAGACGACGGCGATGTATGGGCCGGTTGAAGCTCACCTCTCCTAAGGGTGGACGAACCATGGTTTTTCATATCTAGGTTAATAGCAAACGTATTGGTGGTGGCCGTGACGGTGACCGACTGTTTCATAGAGGAGAAAGGGCGGATGACTTTTTAAGGGTGGGATTGCTTGAATATATTTGTTGATTTTAAGGGCAATTTTATCTTTTCAGGTACTTTCATTTTAATTTGAATTCAATTTATAAAGAAATTCACTAAATTCCAGGTCCTCGTAAATTTTAATTTCAAAGCATTTTACGAACCAAACACAACCTTAGAGAACCGAAATTGTCATTTAGAGTTTAGACAAACTTCTTCAAGTATCTCTTACATAACACTTAATCTTTAAAAAGATTATATATATATATACACACACACGTGTGTGTACTAGTCATTCAAAATAATAAATAAAAATTAAAAAATGTATTTCAAAACTATAAATTTTCTAATACTAATTAACTTTACATAGACATACAAGGATAGTAATTATAAGAAAACATAATTAAGTCATATTTTTAAATTATGGTAATAATATAACAAGAAATTGCAACTAATATATTATTTTACAAATTACAAATCTCCTTTACCTCACACTTTCGATGTTCATTTTTCCTTCAATCTTTGTTGGATTGTACTCTTGATTTAGGTGTTGGTAACATGAGAATATTTTATTCAGTTGACTTTGTTTCTCTTGGTTCAATTGAATGCCTCTCTCTCTCTCTCTCTCTCCACCGATATGGCTTCTCTATGTGTTTCTTGTTGCTATTGGCCTCTAGTGGCTCGCGTTGCCTCACTCTCGATGCCAATTTCAATCACCAGCAAAACACAATCTGGTGGCTAGGTGACGGCCGACTGTCAATAATACCCCTTTAGCGACTTAAGGTTTTGATTTGACCCCTTTCAAATGTTGGGGTGTTGGATGTAGTCAGTAGTCCTGGACCTTTGTCTGCTTTGATTTTGAGTGAATATGCTTGCTCTTGTTTTGGAAGCGTGATGGTTATACACTTGAGTTCTTTGCATGTATTTCTTTCGTTTTATAGAGGAAAACAAAAGGAAAGCGGGATGTTGCTCACAATTGCGGAGCCAGGAATTGTTTTCTACGGGTTCGGTGCTTTTTGGTCCTTTATTTATTTAGGGTTATATTCAATATTTCGGGTGCCCCGAACGAGTACTAAAAGATGTGCCCTTAAATAATTTCTTTTTTTCATAGTCGACAAAAAGTGTGAAACAATTCATAAACACAAAATTACTGTAGCAATAAAGAAAACAAAGTTAAACAATCGATAAAACAAAGTTAACGAATAGTTAATGGTGTTCTATTGTCGAATGTTAACCGAACCGATTGCTCTAACAATAACAATAACAAAAATTAAAATCATTGTATGGAACTTATCACGATTATTGATTAAATAATAAAAACGATAAAGCTACATCATAAAATATTAAAATAAATATATCATGAAACAATTTATAGAAAATAAGAAATACTATAAAATTGCTTTTAACTATTGAATTAAATGATTTAAGTGCAATGCATCCACTTCTTAATTAAGTTTGCTGCTATTTATTTCTGTTTTCAACTCTATTTTTAAAATACCAATAATTAAAAAAAAAAGGTTTAAGCTTGGTTTTGACATTTTACAAATGGCCTTTATTTATACTTTAGGGTCTTCTTCTAAACCTTCTTCTTTATCTTTATTATTTAGAACCAGAGTCCGTCGACGCGAAAACTAAAAACATCACTATATCTTCAATGTTCTCTTCCTTTCATTTTAAAATGATAATGGGTTCGATTTTTGAAAAAGAATGGGTTCGTTCGTTAATACGGTACTATGCGTCATATATAAACCAAAAATAGACCGGGTTCGGCGACCCCCCCCCCCCCGCGGGTAAATCTAGCTTCGCTACTGGTTGCCCAAGCGTTGCTGGCGGCTCATACCTTTAGCGACGACACGCCACTGGTTGCCCAAGCGTTGCTTGCAGCTCAGACCTTTAGCGACGACAGGCCTATAACATGTAGTGCCTTGCCTTTATTGTAGCCTTAGATGTGCACATGAGGTGTTCCATGAAATGCATGTATGCCATTTAGAAAGGCTTTGGTGGTTTTCTAAGCCAGTCTATTGTGAACATTTCTGACCTTAGGTACAGTGCAAAAGAGGTATATGATGGAATGCTTTAACGATTATCCTACGCCTTTTGGATTTACGTAAGATGATGATGATGACGAACTCTTGCCGTGGTGACTATGGTGCTTGGAAATAAGCAACCAAAATTGTAGCCATGAATATGATACGAGCTTAAAGTTGGATTGTTGACATTTGTAACCACTTTCTATGAAACACTAGATTATTGTCCTGTGTAATACACGGGTGAAAAATATAGAAAAAGTCAAATATACATATATGAATTACATAATGAACATTATAAATTTATAAACTATAAGGTATTACATAATGAATATTAATGAATGGGTAATTGCGTGACTTGAAATTAAAATTACAGCTCTAATATTGTTGTTTTTATTAAAATAAAACAATAGATAAAGAAAAACCAAGTAAAATTACACCTTTAAACATTTTTAGTATTTAAACCATTAATAAAAAAAAGTATATTAATAAAAACCCTTTTCATCTATTAGGTAATCTTTAGGTAATGAATTCATACGTTATAAGCCCCAAAACCTATGCAACATCCAAAAAGTCTTGTTTCTTTCACAAACAGTGAAATAGAAACACATATACAGGATGATAAATTCTAAAATAAAGAAATTAGAAAAATAATAAGTGATATTA
Source organism: Bidens hawaiensis (assembly GCF_021521415.1). Lineage (NCBI taxonomy): Eukaryota > Viridiplantae > Streptophyta > Magnoliopsida > Asterales > Asteraceae > Bidens > Bidens hawaiensis. The sequence goes on along the minus strand of NW_027492076.1, from coordinate 380,629 downwards.
GTTGTAACATTCAAACTAAATAGTTATAAAAAGAATAACTTACCTTCAATATATAAAGTTTGAACATCCATTGATTCTGCAATATAAAAATTTGTAAAACATATTACATATAAAATTGCATATGATCTAATGTGAAAACATTATATTTACATACTATTAATCTTTATCATCATAAGCTTTTGAAAATTTTCCTTGTAGACAACATTTGTTGTATGTCCTAGCATCATGTTGCCTTGTTCTAGTAATGAGCAACTTTTAATCCATTTGTGGATTTTCTTCAAACAATCTCGTACCATTTGATAAGCTTGAACCAACTGATTTTGGTGAATTTAACATTATCTTCGGATAATTAATTATTTCATTATCTTGGGTATCGACCATTGGTTAGGAGTCACTGGAAAAAAAAAACATTAGCAAATAAACTTTTCTAAAGGATTATTTATAACTAAAAAAATTAATAAACATATTAAGTTGAATCGTTCATACCCAAAAATAATTTGTCGATTTGAAATTTCGTTTTCAGTGTCATATATGTAGAGTTGAGAAACATTAAGGTTTAACAGCTATGCAATTAACAGTAAAAGGTTTTATGATTGTAGCTGTGTAATTAACAGTAAATATTAATGCAAATTTCCTTTTACACAACATAAACAATACATGTGAAACAATACAAAGAACATGCATACCAAGATGAATCTGGTGATAAAATAGTATAACATGATAATAAGTACCTTGCTATATGGAGGTTGAAAACGGAAGAAGTTATTAACATCGGCTAAAGGTGGAATCAAAATAACTTTTACATAACACGAAGATTATGTGTTATCAAAAAACAACTCAAAATACTAAAATCAAGCTGATGCTCGAATATAATAACATGAGAAAGAGTACCTTGTTATTTGACGAGTGAGCATGGAGGAAGAAATTGAAAATATAGACTGAGTGAACATGGAGGAAGAAATTGAAAATATAGACTGAAAGAGGAAGAAGAAATGTTAGAATAAGTTTTAGATCAATATTTAAGATCTTTAGTTCCAAATCAATGGATTACTTTTATAAATTTCAGGTCATAAAAACTAGTAAATATGGTATGCATGAAATGCAAGCATCTTATTTCCCTGGTGCAAGTGTGAGCAAGTCGAACCTCCAACGAACCTCCACTAAGTTGAAATGCAAGTTATATAATGAACAAGAGTTGACAAAACTATAAAGCAATAAAATAAACTATGTAAATTAAGAGATAAGTTACAAGTTAACTTTAATACTACTAATAATATGTAAAATAAGAAATAAGTTACAGTTTAACTTTAACTAGTATTAAGCCCCACCGTGTTGCAATGGGGGTATAAAACCATTGAAAAAAGTAACTTGAAACATTTGTTGAACCCGTGTGTTGATGGGGGCATTGGGCTCGTGCTTTGTGACGGGATTGTTAAACCGAACAAAAAGTAGACGTAAAAACGTTCAATCACGGCCGTCTGTTGTGATGTGTTAACACATGAAAAATAGACCGAGACATAAGACACAGAAATAAACAACGAAGTTGACTTAAGACCGAAAATTTGAACGGGAAAGATATCATAAGAACATTGAACAGCACATGTGTGCTGCATCGTGTTAACTTGCAAAATTTAGACTAAAACGTTAAATGAAAATTTTGTAAAAGATGAGAAGTATTGGAGAACAAAGTTGAAAGTAGAAAAGTGCTTGGGTTAAAAATGAAACATACTTTGTTACAAACTTGTAAAAAATGAAATGTATAGGGACTAAAGATAAAATATGAAAAGTATAGGTAAAAAGGTAAAAAAGGAAATTTTTAAAAAAAAAACCTAATGCACAATGTACAACTCATGATACATACAAAACTTGCAAATATTATATAACTAGTTGTGGTACCCACACGTTTTGCAGAGGGAAAAAATAGGCATACAAACGTTGAACTGCACACGCCTGTTGCAGCGTGTTAGCTCGTTAACTGAAATGTTAACAAAAAAATTGTAAAAGATGATAAGTATGTAGGAGACCAAAGTTGAAAGTGGAAAAATATTGAGGGGGTGAAACTAAAAAAAAATTGTGACATATTTGTAAACTAAAAAAAGTACAGGGGTCAAAAGTAAAAAATAAAATTAGATTTCGATTTTGGTCTCTATGGTTTCTTAAAGTTACCAATTTTGTCTAATAGTTTATTTTAGTCTTTTATGGTACAATAGTGTCAATTAACTTTCAGTTTTGATCCAACACACTAATGTCATCCACCAACCGTTAGTTAATACAACTTTGAGGAAGTTTTTTTTTTTTTTACAAACTTTTAAATCATATGATTATTTTTTTCTACTAAATATAAGTTTTATACTTATTGTAATTTTATAACCGTTATGGTTTATTATATTTGTTTATATATAAATATATACTTTTTTATTGTTAAAATATTTTTTTTTAATCCGGAGCTTTTATGCAACTGCATATTTATTTATTTATTTATATTTGAATACTTTTATTTTTACTTTTTATAGCCGTAACAGTATCTAGGCTTTAAAAATTAGAATATTTATTTTTAACTTTCATTTTAATTCTGCACTTCTATTAACTATAAATAATTAAAAAAAAGTAATTATTCTGTTTTTATTTCTCGGTAGTAAAAAGAGCACATATTGATCTTATATTTTTTTGTAACTTTTCAGTTGACGAAGGGTTGCTGAATATCTTTTTATTAATTTTAATTATTGGTTTGTATATTTTTTCAAACTACTAAATTTTTGTACTTTATATTTCGTATCTTAATCACCTTACCAGCCCATCAAAATAGGAATGACTTCTTGGTTTGTATTTAATAATGGTACATAATTTAACTTAAAATCGCACTTCAAAATAAAACTAAATACAATGTTTTTAAAATCGACATAAAAGGTTAAAAAAATAAAGGTGTTTAATTATAAATAAATATACACTTGCATAAAAGCGTCAGTTTTGACAAAAATATTTTTTTAAAAAAATAAAAAATGTGTATATATTTAGATATAAACAAATATAAGAAACCATAATACTAAAAAATAACAAAAAGTACAAAACTTATATTTAGTTATAAAACCAAAAAAGTTTGTGAAAAATACAAAAAAACCCCTCAAAATTGTATTAACTAACGGTTGGTGGATGACGTTAATACTAAAAAATAACAAAAAGTACAAAACTTATATTTAGTTATAAAACCAAAAAAGTTTGTGAAAAATACAAAAAAGCCCCTCAAAATTGTATTAACTAACGGTTGGTGGATGACGTTAATAGGTTGGACTAAAACTAATAGTTAATTGAAATTATTGTACCATAAAAATTCAAAATAAACTATTGAACCAAAATTGATAATTTTTAAAAACCACATGAACCAAAATCGAAGTTCTCTCCAGATAAAATGAAAAAATATTAAAAACATGGGTGTCAAAGAGAGCTAAAAGGTGGTACAACATGTGAAGCAAGATGTATTACTTTGAAAGCCAAAATCCTCTCAAAATTGTATATATAATAATAATAATAAATGAAATTGATATGACTTTCAAATATAAACATTTATCAAATTCATAACAGTCTACAATAATAATTGAATGCTAGGTGGATAACATGTCTTCGTTTAATAGTATCGTAAGATTAAATTAGATTGCTTAGATTAGATGTCTACTAAATTTGACGACCCGATTGCAATGTACGGGGCTGAAATTCTATTATTATTATTATTATTATTATTATTATTATTATGATTATTAATTCCAATATGCTTCAATAACGCTTTTTTAGCATTTCAACTTTTTTTATGTTTTTCTACTATAACTATTTAAGTGAACGCGATCGTTTCATTTCATTGGTGTTTTGAATTGCGTAAAGACTTTCAGATGTTCACAGGTTTATTTTTTCATATCACAAACCCGACACAACGCGCATGTTATAAAAACTCGTGATATATTATATTAATTAAGTAATGTTTTTCGACGTTAATACGTATGCCTTGCTTTTTTTTTCAATACGCTTTCTCAATGTCGGGTTAATTTTTTTAACGACATTTCTATAGTTTCGTTTTTCACACTAACTTACTTGTTTTTGTTATTTTCATATAAGGTTTTGGATTCGTTATGACTGGATTGCTATATAAAAAATAGACGTTAAACCATTGAACCATGCACACATGCTAACTTGCAAAAATTAGATCGTAACATAAAACACATAAAATGAAAATAAGTCAAACATACAAAACAACAACCAAGTTGAAACGACAAAACAACGTTATTCAAACAGTTTAAATTTACAAAATATACGTTTAATTCCGATAACGTGACAAATATAATTTAACTGGTAGTCCGGTACCAATCAAATTCGTGTTTAGACGGATTTATATGAAAAAAAATACATGGCTAGCATCGAGTGGGTGTCAGAGAGACACCGCCGTAGGTCGTTACACGTGGCCTCGTACGTGTCGCCCGTTTCTTTCATTCCGTCACGCTTCCCCTCTGCTCGATAACCATCATGTGATTGACCTTCAAACTTTCTTCTATTCAATTCTATTATCACTTCAATTCAATGATAATAATAATTTAATCTCTTGATCATCCGAAGCTCAAAAGACCTCTAAGTTTCATTCGAGAAACAACCACCCTTCTTAGCTAAGACTTCAATTCCGTGAAGAATTAGAAAACCCAGTTGTTAATTAGAGGAATTAGTTTATTTAATTCCCCCTAATCGTGTAATTTCAAGTATCGTCACGTTCTCTGTTACCAGGTTATTCAATTTGCACTCAACTTCATCTACCATCAAACTCTAACTTTCTTTCATCTGTTATATTATACTTGTTCTGACTTGGGTTTTGTTTTTTTGTATGATAGGATGCCAGGGGATGAGCTGAACGTTTGTTTCAAGAAACTGATGGTGTGTGGAGGTGGGAGTAGGGTTATTACAGACTGGAAGGACATTCCCATGGAGCTTCTGATGAGGATCGTCTGCTTGCTGGATGATCGGACGGTCATCGTTGCTTCTGGTGTTTGTAGTGGATGGAGAGATGCTATTTGCTTGGGGCTTACTCATATCTCACTCCCTTGGTATTCTTCTTTATCTTTTTTATATGTTTCTAGTTTAAAGTTTGTTTCTTTGATGACTTCTGCATATGATCTTCAAGATTTTTCCTTTGAATTTTCTTGAATATCGATTCAATATTGTAACCATCGGTTGATTCTATGTTCATGGGTATGCCTTTTGTGATGCATAATCTAGTCTATGATTTCCATTGATTTGTGGCTTTTGAAACGGGTGGGTCAAAGCGGGTTCAGGTCAAAATAACTAGTTCTTTTAGATATAGTAGTACAGTATGGGTTGGACTTAGGACTGGAAAACAGGTTGGCTTCGTTGGTTTGGGCCACAGGTCAAAACGGGTTCGGGTCGGAACGAGTCAATTCAGAAAAGGGTTATTTTTGTTCAGGTTAGAAGGCATTAGGGTCAAACGGTTGGTTTAGAAAATGTTTTTTTTTAAATTACTGTACGTTTCGACTTTGCTTTGGTATGTTTTTTTTTTTAAATTACTGTACGTTTCGACTTTGCTTTTGGTTTTCAGCACCAGCTACGAGTGTTTGGGTGCAGGGTTTCATAATGTTTGGGTGCAGGGTTTCATAAAAAGGATAAATTAAATCAATGTGTAACCACTTGGGCTGAACTAGGACCCTGTATACCTTTAATGTATCTTTTTTGAAATGGGTCAGATGATAAGCCTAAATGGGTTTGGGTCAATATGGGTTAGGCTGTTTTAGAACCCTGCTGTATATACATTGACTTATCTTTTATGAAATGGGTTAACTACACAGGCCAGATAACAAGTCAAAACGGGTTCGGGCCAATATGGGTTGGGCCGTGCCAGGACCCTTTATATTCATTGATAATTCTCTAATGAAACGGGTTAGTTAGACGGGTAAGATGATAAGTTGAAATGGGTTTGGGTCAAAACAAGTAATTTTTAGACTTAGTACAAAACGGGTTGGATCGCGCTGCGCTAGGACCCTATATATCCATTGATCTGTCTTTTCTGAAACGGATTAATTAAACGGGTCAGATAACAAGTGAAATGGGTCCGGGTCCAAACAAGTAATTTTCAGTCGTAATAGTACAAGTAACGTTCATTTTATATCCATAGGTGCACAAACAACATGAACAACCTCGTACTCTCTCTCGCTCCAAAATTCACAAAACTAAGGGTCATAAACCTTCGGCAAAAAGACAAACCGCTGCTCGATGACAATGCAGTCGAAACCATTGCTAACAACTGTCATGATTTAGAAGATCTTGACCTCAGCAAAAGCTTTAAACTTAGTGACCGGTCCCTTCATGCTTTGGCCCGGGGCTGCCCAAATCTTTCCAAACTCAACATCAGTGGCTGCTCAGCTTTTACCGACGACGCTCTCGAGTTTCTTAGTAGTTACTGTAGAAACTTTAAGGTTTTGAACCTGTGTGGATGTGTGAAAGCTGCAACCGATAAGGCCCTCAAGGTATATATAGTATTACAAATAGCACTTGACATGCCGGGTCGGGCTTATAATCCGTGTTTGGGTTGTGGTTGCAGGCTATTGGATATAACTGCCGACAACTTGAGTCGATAAATCTCGGTTGGTGTGAAGGAGTTGGTGATGTTGGAGTGATGAGTTTAGCTTATGGGTGTCCTAATCTTCATGCTATTGACTTGTGTGGATGCGTCTTTATAACAGGTAACTTGTTGTCATATACTTGACTTTTCAAGTCAGAGCTGACTTTCTTTAATTCAACTTTTGTATGATGCATTGTTCTACATTTCTAATACCATTCTTGTTTTTCGCCTTTCATGCTTTCTATGATTTGCAATCTAACAAAAAGATAAATAAAAGAAATGCATAGATAAAATTTTGGTGTTGGAAATTGTATATATGAAAAAAACAGAAATACCTAAACTGAAGTAACCATACCTAAACAAAAACCGACGGTTTGGTTTTATGTTTTGAAAAAACTGAATTTTCGGCATGGTTTCGTTTATGCATGTAGTTAAAAACAAACCACAAACTGAGTTTTTGGATTGTAAATTTTAATTTTTAATGTTGAATGTTAGGTATTTTTTAAGAAAAAATTAATTGATAGTATAACTAGTTATTTTGGCCTAGATGCATAAAAATCAATTAATCATTAGTTAACAAAAAGATTTAAGCCCAAAGTTTAGGCACAAATTTATTATTTTGGGCCATTTCTTTTTCTCTTTACCGGCGCAAAAATTTTAGGCCCAAATATTAAAACTGAACCCAAATCGGATAAAGAAACCAAGTGGTTTTCAAAAACTCAAATATTGAAAATTCGGTTTGAACCCAAACCGAAGGGTTTCAGTTATTATTATTTTTTTCTATATTTGTTTTTGTTTTTGTTTTTGTTTAGTTTGAACCCAAAACCAACCCATGACTGGTGATTTTAATCTAATAATATTGGTTTTGAGAAGTGATTATATTTATATATTGAATCTTGCAGATGAGAGTGTGATAGCTTTGGCAAACAATTGCTTACATCTTCGGTCTCTCGGTCTATACTACTGTCAAAACATCACGGATCGGGCAATGTATGCGTTGGCTCACAGCCGAGTGAAAAACAAACATGAAGTATTATGGGAATCGGTTAAAACCAGGTACGAGGAAGAAGGCCTCATGAACCTTAATATCAGCCAATGCACGGCTCTAACACCACCTGCGGTTCAAGCCCTCTGTGACTCGTTTCCTGCACTTCATACGTGTCCTGGTAGGCATTCTCTGATTATAAGTGGCTGCTTGAATCTGACCTCGGTCCGCTGCGCATGCGCTTTTCAGTCGCATCGAGCCATCGCACAGGTCTGATGGGTGGTTAAGTGGTGGCGGTCAATCATGTGTGTATAGTTGGTTTACTTGAAGAATTGTGGATGTTGGGACTTTTAAATGTGACAAACTTTTATATACAGTTTTATGAATAATATAACTTTTGCCACTTCATCCCCTTTACTTTTTTATTTGACATAAAGCTTGAATAGCTTTGTATGAGTGTTGAACAAGCCGGGTTAACAATCGGCCTTTAATGGCTTTGTTCGAAATTTAGACTTTCACAGAGCAATGGTGGTGGTGGCTTGAGTCATCCTTTTTAACCCGAACCCAATAAAACTAGTAGACCTGTATAACCCAAACCCGACAAAACTATAAAATCCGAACCCAAAGTCTCTTAAATCGGTTCGGAAATTAGATGTGTTTTTGGTAGTTTTGGTTAACCCGATGTAGTACAAAAATCAAATCCCCATTTTTCCTAGGTTTACCTATTGTAATTAGAATACAATTGAGTTCGATGATCCACTAATCAATGGCACGGATTGAGATTGTGGTTTTGCTTTATGATATTTAAATGATTTTCTTAGTGGTTGATAGTCGTTAATATGATTAATCAAAATGGTGGTGTTAAGTAGAGGTGCACAAATTGGTTAACCATTAACCGGTTAATAATCCCAAAAAAACCGTTTTTTAATAAAATAATAATAAAAAAAATGATGGTGTTAAGTGCTTTTGGTGACTATATGCTTCTAGCCTTTGTAGTTCGTTTGTTTCAGCCCGATGACCAAATTGTTTTGTAGCCCATAAAGCCTAACAAATTGTTTGGATCATTGGATGTAATAATATTAATCCCACTAGATAGAGAGTACTGTGATAGTGAAATAATAATATTCACAGTTATATACATTGAATTGAAGGCAAGTTATGTTATTCACTGCTAATGTCATTTTTTAGGGTTAATATGCTAATGTTATTCAAGCAAGGTCGAAATCTTGTTTAAACCGAATGAACTAATATTGGGGATTGGGTGGTTGATAATATGATTCATTCAATATCCAATTCTGTACTGATAAAGAACTAGTGCTTGTTTGACAGTGGCAAGCCGACGATATTAACCCTAGACAAACCAGAATCAAGACAAACATTACTAAGAGCAAACAAAGACTTGTTACTTATAGATACCATTTTGTATGCGTACGATAAGTTTGTGGACCAGAAATAAGGTTATAGAACAAACCGACGACAAAATCGTTTAGCAATTAAGAGATGTTTGTCAAATATCATAGTCAGACTTTCTTTTTTACCCATAAACTGATTATTGACTCGCTTTAGCTAGGGCTCTACAATTCAATGCAACCATTAACTTTGATTCAAGTGCTTAATCTTTCTAATACTCATTGCCAAAATATTAGTTTGGATTGACGAATTGATGGTCAACGTGATATGCACATGAGTTCCTTTTGGTTGACCTGAAGGGTTAGTGTGGCACTAATAAAAACTTTGTTCAAGTTCCCATAAGATTAGCCTTAAAATTTAAAAGCATAGTAAATTATTTTATATTGACTCACGACAGACACTCGTAACAAACTTGGGTTTATAGATTTAGCTCGAGATTAGGGATGTGAATGGATTAATTGGAGGATGAATAGTTAGAAATAAAACAAAATATTGTAGGAAATGAAGAGTAAATAAAAAGGTTCAAAGGAGAAAATCAATTTAATTTTAAAAGTTAATTGTTGTATGAAAAATTCAAAAATAATATACCTAAACTTTAAATTTTAACACTTTTCATATCTAAAATCAACATATTAATCCGTTTAAAAAACTCTTAAACAGGTTAACATGTCAACCCACTTTTTAATGAGTTGTGCCAGCTGATCTAAACCTTTTTTTTTCTTTTCCGAGTCATGTTTTGGGTTGTGTTAAAGAGAGGAACAAATGGCCGATATCTTCACTAAATCGTTGGCACAAATCAAGTATAAGGAGACGAGGGGCTTGAATGCCTGATCGGCATTGAAGAGTGAAGATCATCCGAAATCCCACTCAGAAATAAGGAGGCGAATGAAGGACTGGGCGTAATTTACAAATGAGCCTTGGCCCAACTCGTGTAACCTAAGGACTTGGGTGGTTGGCCCATTATGGGGTAATGAGGGTTGTGTAGTAATTTGTAATTAGCCAAAATCGGGTTGACAATATATATATCATAATCAAATTTAAGGTTTGATAGGTCATAGGAGAGCTATTATACTTGTGGTTTTTTTAAGTTATATTTTTCTTGATTATAATAGTGAATTTCTTGACTGTTTAATTGGAATTTTAAATTGTGTTATAATTATTACTTATTAGTTATTAATCATGTCTCACGTGAACAAAACTTGATTTGTCTTCTTAATTATAGCAAGCATCTATTTATCCTTAATCTCTTCTTGAAAATAAAAATCCCCTCTTTCTATAGCCTTCTAACTTCTATCTTTCAAATTTATTAACAAAAGTATGGCTATAACTAACTCTCAAGAATCTCGTTTTTCAATAATCACAAGGTAGTTTCTAACTCTTGAGATCTCTTGATCATAAGGGCATAAGGCTACTAGTTGTGGGGGCTTCAACCAGCAAGTGGGCTTCAACAGGGCCGGCGAAAGTGATATGGCGTGATAATGAGGCTTTAACACCGTGCCAGGGCGTTAAGACATTAAACAAGGAAATGGTAATGATGTTTTAAAAAGGAAATTGTAGAGCCCAAATACTTTAACAAGAAAATGATAGGGCTTAAACATGATAATAAGCTTTAATCTATGTTTAACACCCCACCACAAGTAGCCTAATTATAATAATTTTCTTACTTTATCTTTAGAAGAAAAAAAAAAGAATACAATTTCCTAGTAAGCATAGTTTCCACATATATGACCAGGAGTAAAAATAAAAATAACAAAGCATGATGTACATTATTTAAACTTGGCTTGTAAGTTAAAAAGTAACACATGATATCTTTACAAAATTTGGGACAAGCATATGTCGCTTTTCCCCATATTGATTACACCTTTCCAGCCACTTTTCTTTTTATATAAAGATAGATTATTTAAGAGATTGATCAAAAACCTTTACATAATTAATTACCTAGTGAGTATGCTGTGAGTGTGTGTGTTCTTGAAATATTGTAAGGAATATGGAGAAAGATGATCAACGGTGTTACTACTGCTACTTCCATCCAGATGAAATCTATGTAGGGGTGTGTCCCTTATGTTTATATGAGAGGCTTGTTGTAGTTGCGGCAAAACGATGCCGTGGAGGTCTTCGTCTCTACACGAGTAGCACCTGCAAATCCTCAAAACCATGCATGGTGGTACCGAAGATGTTCGCCATCGATTATTTGATTCATCGAAAGACCAAGAAACACAAACTTAAACCTAAAGATGATGATGATGCATCAGCCAGTCAAGACGGTATGTGTGTTACATTATTATTTTTTGCATTCTATTAAAATACAAAACTAATCATTGATTACTTTTATACATAGTTTAATGAAAGATAACATTAAATTTATAACTTTTCATTCTATGTATTATTTTAAATTCTCATAGGAGTCAATCACCACTTGGGTGTTCACGGTTCGGTTTTAAACCGTGAAACCGCCCAAACCGGTCGTCGGTTTGGTTTCGCGGTTGGTTTTTGTTTTTTACTTTCGGGCGGTTGGTTTGAAAATTTTCAAACAGTAATGAACGGTTTGGTTTACAGTTTATACAAAAAACCGGATCGGACCATAAGATTGGATAATATATTTTAGTTTTTGTTATATATTTTATAATGCATATATTTAGTTATCTATATTTAATATTTGATTCGATTAATTAATATGAATATAGGCTAAATCTATTTTTAGCTTCAAAGTGTAGTAGCAGACCACAATCTGTAGTTATAAATTTAAGACTTGTGTTTTTAATTTATTTCAAGAGATAGTTGTTTTTATACTTTATTTCTTTTATTTGAATGATGAGATTCATATAATTATAAATGGGTAGTATGCTCTTATAACAAAATTGTTCTATGCATTTTGGATAATATTTTATTTTATCTTTTGTGGGTTTTTATTATAAAGACATAACAAGTTTAAAACTTAAAACCGTGAAACCGAACCGGACCAAACCGTTAGTAACGGTTCAGTTTGGTTCGGTTTTGATTGTTGACGGTTCGGTTTCGGTTTTCAATTTCCAAAAACCGGTACTAACGGTTTGGTCACGGTTTAACCCAAAAACCGTTCAAACCTGACCGTGAACACCCCTAATCACCACTAACCTTCTCTTGATGAATCACACACAAGTTAATTTTTGCTTAGAAATATAGGTTAGGGTTTGATATTTTGGTATGATTATAGATTTAGGATTTGTCATATTGTTTAGGTTTATATGAGTTAGGATTAACTAGAAGAATAGGAACGTTTGGAATTTTTTCGATACGATTTTGAAGCTGCCGGTGTTTGTTTCGTTGATGGATTGGTGGTTGTTTTCGTGTGACTGTATAGTGTATAGTATTTATTGAAAAGATAACTCCTATGTGTGGATGATGTGTTTGAAGATGAGGCTATCTAGTTGGTGTTTGATAGAGAGATAGGTGGATTGACAATGGCCGGGGTGGTTGGTGGTGGTGGTTCACGACGATCAGACGTACTATTCATTCTATATTACGATAACTTAATAATAATATTAACAACAATCGTTAACTATTAAAAATAGTTGGTACGTATGATGCATGATTATTTAGTGATCTAACGATATTCATTCTATATTTCGATAACTTAATAATAATAATATTAACAATAACAGTTAACTATTAAAAATAGTTGGAATGAATGATACATGATAATCTAGTGATGTAACGAACTATGTAACTGTCATGACAACAACTTATATTCACAAGCTAAAAAATTGTTTCTATGTTATTACATAAACTATTCAACTAAAAAACGTAATAATTTTTTAGTTTGTGAATTTTACATGACAATTACATAAATGATTTAACAACTTAAAACTTATTCATACCTAGTTTAATTATCAAGTGCTCAAATGTGGCCTGTGTATTTTAATATCATTTGCTCAGTGGCGAAGACAAAGTCTTTTAAACATCCAAAGGTCCTGAATTTAATCCCCAATAATACGTTTTTTTTCATAACTATTGCATATATAAATTTGTATCTATTTTATTATTTAATGAATCGACATACGTCAAACAACACATCACAAATATGAATTAATAACTTATTGTTAGAATAAAAAAAATAAATTATTCTTATTTTATTCTACTTTTTTGTGTTGGGAAGGGATTACGATGGATTTAGTAAGATCCAAGTTTCCTATCTTGTAAATCTCGTAGTCCCATTCGATGATTACGAGACAATATTTATAAATTTCATACAAAGGAAATGATTGCCTCGATCATGACTAATTTGGAATTTCATGATAATATATTGCTATGTTTTAAATCATTAAAATTGTATTATCTTACTTTAAAAAAATAAGAACTATTTATTTATGCATTGTCTTTTATTTGATTTATCATTTTAAATAATAGAGAGGTAGAGAGGGGACCAAAGAGGTCCCGTTGATCTCAATGATAATAAGAACTTTCGTCACATTCATACATAAATATTACGACTATAATCTTTATGCGTCCTGACTCAGCCATCCTAAACTTTAAGGGTTTAAAGATATATGTAGTTTAATATTTATATTTAGTGCTAACCCATTAATTTTTTTTTTCTTTGGATGACAAACTAATGTACCCTACATACTTATATAAACCACCTTTACATGTACTTGCATGATTTGAATCCTCCGTCTTTAGTATCATAGCTACTGGTAAACTATGCAGTCGATATCGCCGATATATCAGTGATATGTCAGTTATCAGTCCCTTGGCGAAATATCAGTCAAAAATATCGGTCAGAATATCGTTACCGATAATATCAGCTATATTGACCAATATTGAACTAATATTTGACCGATATATCACTGATATTCACGATATCGGTGTTTTAAGTCTTAATTATCAACTTTTAGTGTTCATTGTTAATATTTCAAGCCTCAATCAATTCTTATTTGCTACAATTGTTAGTGTTTTGCAATTTACAAAAGGTTAATTTGTTAATGGTAAAAGATTATGTTGAATTATTAATGTTAAATTGCTATTTATATGAATTTTACATGATATTAAAATTACCGATATCTCACTACGATAACTGATATTTCAGATATCGGCCCTTGACCGATATCTGATATTTTTCTGTATTAACTGCTTAGCTGGTAAATGATTTTATCGTTACTTAACTTATTAGACAAACACATCTGTCATTTGATATACACATTCCTTCATGTGGGGACGCATAGCGAAGATAGTTATTTTCAAACATTAACTGTTTTCGACCAGCAATTAAAGTCACAGACTCGAAAGATGCTCATCCAGGAATATCTCCATGCCCTTACTATTTATTGTTACAAAAATTGATTTTTATTTTTAAACTAATTTTTAATCATAAAATTGTTCTTTTCAAAACCGTATACTTATTATATATTTTATTCCATCCTAAGAAATTATAGGGGAGTTAATGCTATTAAAATAATTACATAACATAAGAATCCATATAAGCTTTGTATTCATAAATCTTTTTGATGTATACAGAAAATAAAATATATTATCAAGTACATGTTGCGTTGAGAATGTGTATATAGCATGATCCTACAAGAATATTTGACGTGTGCATGAGTTAAGTAATTACTTTGTTAATTACTCGTATATTGATGGCTTTTTGAGGAACCTATACGGCTAATGTCTTCATTCTTCGCTCATATATATATACCTAAATAACGTCGCTGGTACTGGTAGCGATTGGTAGGCTCACTCTATCAAGTTATATACACTCTTATCATGGTGCGTATATAATTCTTGTTGATGCAATTTGAAATACAAAATTAATAAATTTCAATTTATATGGTTTTGGATCAAAAAAACGTTCATGCATGTAGATGCATAAATATACGAAGATATAAAAACTTGTATGGTTTCAGAATAAACTAATATATATATTATATTTCTAGGTGCTTAAGAAAAATAATAATTCCTACCATCTTTTTTGTTGTTTTAGAATTTCTTTTGCTGAAATGGAAAAAAAGTTAAGAGGTAAACCATGCAAGAAGGTGGGTGATGTGGGGTTACTATTATTTAATTTGACATCACATGGTTGTTCTCTTTTATTTTTTCTATTATTCAAGCAACCACTTCCAATTTTCAAACTTTTGATATCTATACAACTCATCAACCATCATTTTAATTTCTATTTATTTTTTTATTTCTAAACTCAATTACTTGTTCATTTCGCAAGCTCTACATATATGCAATTTCGCGAAATATATTTATTATTTTGGTTAGTCTTTTATGATACTAAGGATGCTCGTTTAGACTAGCGTGCCTATTCAAACTTGTGCTTGAACTCATTTATGAATAGAGTCCAAACTAAGTTAGTTTATCAGACCAATCTTAAGTATCTTAACAAGAGAGAGACTTTCTTACACCTAAGTCAACGAAGTTACCAAACATTGCCATATGAGAAAGATAAGGTTGTTTCGATCAAGTGAAAAGGATCCACATGAAGTATGGGTTGTGGGGCAAAAGAGGACCGAGGTGGGGACTGGTTGCCGGTAGGTGTTGGTGGTGGAAGCAAGGTGGGGCTAGATCTAGACTTAGAGATCAATGTTTTGAGCTTTTGTCTTCAAGGTGGTATGGGTATGGGGGTTTCATGTCTTATTAGTTATTATCCTCTGCATCTTATTAAACAAATCACGTCTATTAAATAAAAAAATATTTATGACAACACTTTCTATATACACGTTTTTTATACATTTCATAAGTTGATCGGCTGAGTTTGTACTAGAAGATAAATACATAAATGTACATCTCAACATGTATATTTTAAATAATAAGATTGAGTTCAATTATATTTTATCAACTAGCCTAATACAAATCGAAAAGGCTAGTTATATTTGGTAGATATCAATAAAATGATGAAAGTGGTTATTATTTATTTATTTTCTTTGTATGTTTATATATAGCATATAACTTATTGTTAAAACAAATTCACATATATGGTCATGAGACGCACTAGTAGTTGCTCGCATAGTTACATTATTAACACACGTAATAGAGTTGTCCTTTGAATATAGTATTTGAAAACATGTAAAATATAAATGATATTTGGATAAGACTCATATTCGAGTTTTTTCTTTCTTTTTTTTTTTTTTTTCATTTTACCTCATGTGACTCATGGTTCTTGTAGTCTTGTCACGTATCGTGTGATTATAGATGTAAATTTATAGTGACATGACTATAAAGTGTTGAACATCAAAAATAACCATTCTCATGGTTTTTTTTTTTCAAATTCAAGATTTACACATTTTCTTTTAACTATATATGAGATTTCTCAAACAATAAACTTATTCATTTTCTTATGTTGTAAGTGGGTTAAACTTATGACCTTTGTGTGTTGTATTTGTTTTTTTACAAACATTTATCGTTAAAAAGCTAAAATATTGCTTGAGGATATAGTATCTAAACCTTGTGGGTTATTTGCAGATTCGTTCATTTCGATAAGGTTTGATGATGACAACACTCTAGGTGCTTGGGAGAAAGGCAAAGATTCCAAGAGTATAGTCGAACACGCCAAACCACAATGGTCCTCCATGAGGTGGCGAAAGCGGATTGGTCACGTTTTTCAACTCATTACATCGAAAAAATCAAATAGAAACATAGGAAGTGGAAAGATGGTCAAAGGCAGTAGATGGATACGAAACCTCGCAAGAAGAAAGACAACCAACGATTAAAGATTCATCTTATCTTAAACGTATGTTATAAATATGTATTTTGTCAAATCATTGAAATATTCATGTTCCGGCTATTTGCTTATTGATTTATCGTTCTGGTGTTTATTTGCCATGGCAGCTATTGTGAAAATATTTTAATGGACACTTTGTGAAATCAACATGGTGTTTATGTTATAATCAAGATTTAGATGGGTATATTGTTTATTCGTCGCACACGATACATATTTTTGTTTCCTGATTTCTCCCCTTGTAAACATTATTATTGGTGAATGTAAATGAGATTTGCTAATATATGCCCTAAGGGAACATGCACGAAACATTTTTTTTATGTGGAATATTATTATTAAAACTACCATTTCACATTAATTACATTAATCTTGTAATAACTACCATAGTTAATATTTATTATCATTTTTAGATCTTCCTTCCATTAATTACTACTAATTATTTTTTTAATTTCTTTTAAAATTACTTTTTCTTCACTTTTAATTTCCCATCATTTTTCTATTCATCTATATATAAAGAATATTCAAATATGAAAGATGAGAAACATATATTTCTAATAAAAGAAGGGGGCTTGTCCGTTAAACAAATTATGTGGGTGATGAAACTTGATGAATAGAAAAATGGTGAGAGATTAGAATAGAAAAAAAGTAATTATAGAGATAATTAAAAAAAATGATGATGAAAGAGTAATTTTAGAAGGAAGTATAAAAAATAATTAATAGTAATGAATGGAAGGAAGATCTAGAAAGAAATAATATAATATTAACTATGGTAGTTATTACAATATTAGTGTAATTAGTGTGAAATGATAGTTTTAATAAGGATATTCCATATAATAAATGTTTCTTACATTTATCCTTAGAGCATATATTAGAAAATCCTAATGCAAGTAATTATCTTTGTGGAAAATGTTTATCAAATCCTTTAGCTTTCTATTAGAGGTCATTAATTGTTGAAAGCCTATCTTCTTGTTAACGCAATTTAGTGCTAAAGAACAGTAACTTTTTTTTATTAATAGTAAGTTCTTGTTGATCAGTATTATTGATAGTAAGTTAAGTTACCGCTAGTGAGGTCAAAGATCAACTATTTGTCAATTCTGAGTTGCTACCTATGGCAATTTGCTTATATGACTAATTTACTATTTACTATCGATGGTAACTAATGTGGTTTCAGGTTTTATAGTTGGCTAAGAAATCTAGAGAGAAGCCAAACTAGAACTATAGAGAGAATTCAGATCAATTTTATAATTTCATTCATAATCATTAATGGAAACAGGATTTCTTTTCAAGGAGTACATACAAGAACACGAACATAATTACTTACCCGCTAAGTACCACTTGACTCCTAAAGCTATGACTATTTGGAATCATGGCCACCCCCATTATCTCCCATGATTTTGACCACATGCTAAATTAGATAATTAAAATAAAATAGGAAGCTAACCAAAATGATATTGCATGGTAAAGATCAGTAACTTGGTGCTGATGAAGATTAAAGAATAAGTTGTCATTAATGAGCAACTTACTACAAAAGAGAGCCAACTACTAAAGAAGGTTAAGTTGCTTTTGTTGGATTAATTTCTATTCCGGGTCACAGGTCGGTGAACCGGGCCTAAGAGGTTTTAACAAGTCGGTTAAAGTCTAAGGGGTGTTATGAAACATTCTTACATTTGCTTGGTGGCCAAGTTCACCTTGTTGCCCAAGTTCACCTTGGTGGCCAAGTTAAGTGGTGGACACATATTATGCTTGGTGACCAAATTGGGTTACTAGTATAAATACATGTACAAAGTTAGTGTTAGACACAACATCACAACACAACAACAAACACAACAATCACCACCAAAGATATTGTAATCAGTTTTTGAGCTATATTTTCTGGTTATAATATAAGTCGGTTATTTCTAAGTTGTTCGTTAATTATCGTTTATCATTCTTGAATTGGTATCAGAGCCCGGTTCAAGAACGCGATAATTAACGGCCAACAAAGAAGCTGTTTCGATCGAACAAGTTGGTTTGATCTCCCGAAGAAGTTGTTGTCGTGGTTGATCGAACAAGTTGGTTTGATTTACCGAAGAAGTTATTGTCATTGTCGATTGGATAGTTCATTCAATTGCTGCTTTGTTCAAACAAGTTGGGTTTGAGTAGCCATGGGTGACACGACTCCACCGCCGCCGCCAAAGGGGAAAGAGAACGGGCCGTCTTCCGTTCATTATCCAATGTTAACTACAACGAACTATACCGTGTGGGCCATGAGGATGAAAGTAGTCCTAAGAGTTCACAAAGTTTGGGACACCATCAACTCAGGTGTCTCCGATGAAGACAAAAATGACATGGCTATGGCCTTTTTGTTTCAATCCATATCCGAAACCTTGATCATGCAAATTGGAGATCAAGAAACTGTTAAAGCCATGTGGGATTCGGTTAAAACCCGACACTTAGGTGCCGAACGGGTTAGAGAAGCACGTCTCCAAACCTTGTCAATGGAATTTGACAATATGAAAATGAACGAATCAGATTCCATAGACAACTTTGTGAGCAAGTTATCGAGCATTGCCTCGAAATCCGCGGCTCTCAGCAAAGTTATAGATGAAGCAAGGTTGGTAAAGAAGTTTTTCAAAGGTCTCCCCAGATCGAAATATATTCAGATGGTTGCTTCGCTTGAGCAAGTGTTGGATCTCAATAAAACGGGATTCGAAGATGTTGTAGGCTGACTCCGAGCCTATGAGGAGCGAATCCGAGAAGAAGAAATTCAAGGGGGTGACCAAGGTAAACTTTTATTCGGTAAATATGATTCATCAAGTCAAAGAAGTTTTGAATCTAATAGGGGACGAGGAGGTCGAGGTCGCGGTCGAGGCCGATTTAATGGCCAAGACCGAACCCCTAGTACCGAACAAGGGTCATCAAATCGAGGGAAAATAAAGATGAAGAAAGATAGATCAAAGATTGTATGTTACCAATGTGAACAATTTGGTCACTTTGCATCCGGTTGCCCGGACCGAGTTCAAAAGGGTCAAGAAGCAAACAAAACCGAAGCCCGTGAAAATTTTGATGATGCGGCGTATATGCATCAAGTTGTGTTCTTAAATGAACAACACCTAATACCAAAGAAATATGAGACCGAGCGGGTCGAAGATGATGTGTGGTATTTGGATAATGGGGCAAGTAATCATATGACAGGAAACCAGTCATATTTTTTAGAATTAAACGAGAACATAACCGGGAGGGTTAGGTTCGGAGATGGGTCATTTGTTCAAATCAAGGGAAAATGCTCAATTCTTTTCCAAGGAAAATTGGGTGACCAAGACTTGCTAACAGAGATTTATTATATTCCGGAGTTAAAAAATAATATAATAAGTCTCGGTCAAGCAACGGAGTCCGGATGCGACATCCAGATGAAGCACGATCTTTTGATCATGTACGATGAGAACGAGAGGTTACTCATGAAGGTCACAATATCCGCAAACCGACTCTATAAAATACGAATGAAGATTGGAGCTCCCGTGTGTTTGCACTCAAAGATCCAAGATGATGCATGGCGTTGGCATGCAAGGCTTGGGCACATCAATTTCGAGTTAATAAAAGTGATGGCTAAGAAGGATCTTGTACGAGGTTTACCTCATGTTGAACACGAAAATCAGTTGTGTGAATCGTGTTTGGTGGGTAAACAAACGAGGCGTTCGTTTCCGGCCACATCCTCTTTTAGAGCATCCCAACCTTTGGAGTTAGTTCATGGTGATTTGTGCGGTCCAATAACCCCATCCACTATCTCGGGTAATAGGTATGTCTTTGTTGTTATAGACGATTACTCACGATATATGTGGATGTTTTTATTGAAAGAAAAGGGTGAAGCATTTGAAAGTTTTAAGAGGTTTAAAGCCCTAATTAAGACGGAGGCGGGTTTACCAATGAAAACTCTTCGAACCGACAGGGGAGGAGAATTCACTTCACGTGATTTCAATCGGTTCTGCGATGAAAATGGAATTATTCGGCATTTAACCGCCCCGTACACGCCACAACAAAATGGCATGGTAGAAAGGCGAAACCGAACTTTAATGGGGATGGTGCAGAGTATTCTAAAGGCGATGCATGTACCGAATTATATGTGGGGAGAAGCAGTCTCACTTCAACCTTTTTAATCAATTGGGTCCCAACCCGGGCCTTGGTTAACATAACACATTGCAAATCATCCAACACATATGTGATCAGCAACTCAGCAAGCACTCCCAACCAAAGGGATCGTTGCACTAAATCCGTTAAAAAAATAATTAGCTTCAAAAACAATAATTTTGATGATAAATGATATAATCTTTTGCATGTTTAGTTATATAACTTTGAATAGTATAACGTGTCATAATAGAAAATAAAGACAAGAAATGACGTTAAAGGAAAAGATTTAAATTAGTGGATATCATATTCCAACCGACTAAATGGTTTTAACTTTCCCCTACCATTTACCGGTTACCCTAATAAAGCATGTTCCAATCCAACCCAACCCACGGTATGGTCATTTTCATAATGGAGCCCCATTGCAGTGTGTTGCTTTCTTTGGGGACCGCTTTTGGAAAGTTGGTTCTAAAAAGCAAAATCAATTTAATATACAGATAGATAGTGAATCAAATACGAAACGGATATTTTATGCGAGGAGTTTGAAGTAACATTAACCCTTGATCATGATATATCAATGGCTAAGAACTTAAAATAACTATTATAAATAATGGATCCTAAACAAATAATCTGGATAGGCTAAACTCAATGCATATAATGTTTTTTGACTTAATTGTAGTTTTGATCCTTGTGGTAAAGCTCAAAACGCAACTTTTAACTCCGTGATGGTTTTTTCGCAGTTATGGTCCCCATGTGGTTTTTTGGGCAATTGGAACCAATTGGAACCAGATGTTAGTTAACGGTCGTTAACTTCGTTTATTCTAGGGGCAAAAACGCCATTTCGCGTCGAACCCCCACAACCGGTCCATATAACCCCCTCCCCTTCACAATTTGCAACCTTAACCTTGCTGTCCGTCCCAGTCAAACTTTTCCGGTCCTCCCCTTCGATTACTAAACTCTGTTTTCGTCAATGGCATAGTTCATTAACATTTTCACTGACACCACCCTATTCTCATGTACGAATAACGTTTCATTTTGGAAATATATGAAATTGGCCGATCAACTTCTATTACTAATCAAGTTCAGGTGTTTCCATTGTAGCCGTGGTGTTGGTCAAGCTTTCATGGACCCACTTCAGCCTGTGGATGGTGGATGGTGGTGTTGACGAAGACCTAGCCGAACAGGATCTTCTGGATCAAGTTCAACTTCGATGGAAATGATCAGCTAAAGTAGTAATTAGGTCTTTATATTAGTCTTTTGGTGTTAAGTAATTCCCTAAACTATGCTATCTTTATACTAGTATTTTGGTATTAAGTAATTAGGTCTACTACTAATGTGTAATGCCTGTTTACTTATGTTAACGATAATCACCTACTAATGTGTTTTAAGGCTACTATTGTGTTTTGGCAACGTAATTACCTAAAATATGTTTAAGGCTACTAATGTGTTTTGGCAATGTCAATCTTCATGTTTAAGGACTATGTGTTGTGCCCGTGTGTGTGTCTGTTTGTCTTTGTGTGTGTGTGTTTTTTTTGTTTATGTTTGTGCAACATTAACTAGTAGAATAGCAACATACTTGCTAGTTAAATAGTCAATGTAAGAGTTTAATAAGCAATGGTATGCATGCAGGGGGCATTATTGTCTATTCACATATGCACACACACAAACAATCATATATATATATATATATATATATATATCTATATATATATATAGAAAAGGTTTCAAATAAGAATAAGGAGTTTTCTAGGAATGGTAAGAACCAATAGATTTTTGACATGTGACAATATATCCTATGGTGAAAGAATAATTCTAAGAAACTATGTCGGTTATAATGGTGAAAGAGTAATTCTAGAAAACTATGTCGGTTTTTGATAATTTTAAATCTCAACCATTGATTAACATGATCCAATGGCTATAATTTATTCTTAGTCTTCCTAGAAAACTACTTCTTTTTAGTATAACCCTCCCTTATATATATATATAGAAAAGGGTTCAAATAAAAATAAAAAGTTTCCTAGGAATGGTAAGAACCAATATATTTTGACATTGGCATTAAAACCTATGGTAAAAGAATAATTCTAGGAAACTATGTCGGTTATAATGGTGAAAGAGTAATTCTAGAAAACTATGTCGGTTTTTGGTAATTTTAAATCTCAACCCTTGGATCCCCTAATCTAATGGCCCATAATTATTCTTACAATTTCTAGAAAACATTGTCTTTTTACAATGTAAAAACATTGTCTTTTTACAATGTGTGTGTGTGCGCGCGCATGTCTATAATATGTATGTTTGCATATGTGTATGTATCTATGTATGTGCATATATGTGTGGATCTGTGTGTATGCATATATGTCTTTTTGTAACTATGTGTATGCCTCTATCTGTCTATATATATGTATTTGTATAAAAGCACAGTTTGACTTAGGAAAGTCAAACAATGTATTATATGTGTGTGTGCATCTGTATATGTATGAATGCATTTGTATATGCAATTGAAAGTTAACTCGCTTAATCTTGTACAAATTAATAGTTTAACTTAGAAATGTCAAACAATTTGTTTACATTGCTTAGGTATTTAACCATTTAGATAATCAAGATTAGTTTTGTTCATGTTAATTTTAGTAAAAAACAGCTTAAATTGTAAGTCAACTTGTTTAATTGAATATCAATGGGTCAAACAAGGTCAGTCCTGAAAAGTCAAATGTTAGTTGTTAGATTTAGAGGGAATAGTTAAATTGAAACAGGGTCCAAGTTGCATAAGTTAACAGATCGCAGGGTTGCAAATTGCTAGGGTATTTAGTATTAGCGTCTTTTCAAACGATTTACAAATTTTGGGACTAACAGAGAGTTCCAATTGCACGAAAAAAAAACATCACCACAAGGACCATAACTGCGAAAAAACCACCACGGGATTGAAAGCTGCATTTTGGGCTTCACCACAAGAATCAAAACTGCAATTAAGTCTTTTTTTCAGAAATATTACATTACAGAGTGAAAAAGCTGAGGGGCCAAGGCCCGATCTGGCCCAAGCTAAGAATCACCTCTTACTATAAAATATCAGTTAGAAAACTACAGCACAAAGAAAAAAGCCATCATCATTGTGATCGTCATCGTCTTCGTTTTTGTCGTCGTCATACTAATATACACATTTATTCTATAATTCTATTTATCTTTTTAAAACACCTAATATCTGATTTCTCAGATTTCATAATCAATTAATTAGTACATTTTTTCACTCTTAAATACAATATGTGGGAGGGATAGTAACCCCAAATAATGAAGTATTACTTTAGTTTTTCTTAAGAATAAGAAATTGCCCCATAAAAAAAATCTTGCATTTCCCAATAATTTGAGTATAGTGAACGAGTAGAACTTCATTATGAATGCTTTAAAAGCACAATTTAATTAAAATACACATTTATCCATAAAGCTTGTTTACTTTTAAAAAATTTCAAATATTTGATTCTCTCTTTTTATATATATATATATATATATATATATATATTCATAATTAGTTAAATAATATCCTTTCCGCTCATAACCACATTAAAATTTCATATAGTGGATGAATAATGAACTCCCAAATATTTGCTACTTTACTTATCCATATAATTTGGTGTGTGATGTATAGAAATGGAGACTCCAATATACAAGTGATATTGAACAAAATCTTATACTTTATTTATAATTTGGGTACGAGGAAGGGGCGCAGTCTCCATTGTGAGTGCTCCAGGTATAAACTGACGATCATATTAAGTTATGTACAAGAGTTATTATTTTTGTTTTCTTTGACCCGTCTCACTATAGTCTAACCCAAATACCACCCTAACAAAACCCTAGTATTCATCACTGTAATGTAGCCTTTTGGGTTACTGCTAGTAATGGATTTATGATTTTTTATATGAGATGGCCATAATGGATGAAATTAGAATTAATCCGATAAAATAACATATCATAGCATAAATTTATTATTTTAAGCTAGAATTATAATAACTATTAATAAGGAATCTGAAATTGTTTTACACAAAAAGAGAAGAAAAAGAAAATGAAGACAAGCCTTACCCGATAGAGGTGCACAAATCGGGTTTTCAAATACCCGGGTTCGGGTATGGAACCGGGTTCGGGTATGACCGGGTATTGAAAAATCGGGTATTGGTAATACCCAGGTAGGGTTCGGGTCCAGGTATTGTCTCTAGAAACCATACCCTATGCATCATGTTCAGGTCGGATATAGAACCGGGTATTCTAAAACCGGGTATTTGAATACCCTATTTCTAGGTATTGAAAAACCTTATTTTGGGGGGGTTTTTAGGGTTTTTTTCATGTATAGATTGGATTTTTTTAAGAGGGTTACAATTTTTAGGGGTATTTTCGGGTATTTTTCAGGTATTTTTCGGGTAATTTCGGGTATATGTCGGGCATTTGAAAAACCCAATTTCAGGTATTGGAAAAACCGGGTTCCGGGTATGGAACCGGTTCCGGTTTTCTGGTATTACCGGATATAAATCGGGCCCGGTTCCGGGTATGGGTATTGGTGCTGAAATGCATACCCTATCCGTACCCTGCGGGTAGGGTCAGGTACGGGTTCGGGTATTAAAAACCCGGGTATAACAAAAACCGGTTCTGGATTTTTTTTTGGGTCCGGTTCCAGATTCGGGTTTTTTGCGCACCTTTGTTACCCAATATTCGTTGATATTTCCGTTTTATCAGGCCCATTATAGTGTTCTGGGTGGGACTGTGGGAGCCCGAACAGGGCCCAAATGTTTTGGAGGTACAAATGTACAATCTTATGTTTTCGTGGTTTTATTTAAAAAGAACTTTTTAAATATTATTTTTCAAATTTAAATATAAAAATATTAATATAGAAATTGTCCATGGACGAAACTTCATAGGAACCCGGCGTCTCCACGCTCCTTTCACGAAACGGTGTCCAAATTTTGCCACTTATTCCGTCCATGCCATATGTAAGACTTGGCAACTACACATTTTTATGCTCAATTCTCAGCTCCTTTTATTCTGTTTGTAACTAGTTTTATACTCACCCGGTGGACGGGAAGTTAATGTTATAATAGCAAAGCTATGTTTTTTTATTTTGTTTTATTTATTTATTATTATTATTATTATTTTGCATTCTAAACAAAAATAGTATATGTTTAAGATAAAAGCTCAACTTGTTTAATATATGTTACAGGGTATACATTCATGCTCTTTAACACCACGCAAGTGTTACGTTAACGACTTTACCTCTTTTGACTCAAACTCAACTAAAGAAAATGGTTTAATCCCTCTCAAACTCACATATGTAATGATTTCAACACAACCAACATGTCATTTTAAGACACTAAACAGAAGCAACGTGTGTTTTGAGCTGTTGGCAATGGCTACGGTACTTGATGATTGTATGAGCTCACAACAAATCATATATTAAACATAAATTAGCTAGGAAAGAAAGATTACAGAAGTCTCCTGGCTAGTATATATGCATATGACGAGTCTGAAACAAATACAACTTTAGAAATTGTTAGCTTGACATAAAACAAAACTTTTGCAAAAATTAATAACTGCACATAGCAAATGCTTGATGTTAATCTGGTGAAGGAATAAGTGATCATGGCATTAGAATTATGAAAGCATTAAGACCCTTGCAAAGGAGATGAGACGCGCTTATCTATATGATCGATCGTAACTTCATATAGATAACCATACGATTATATTATTTTGTCATTATTACCAAAAACATTTTAAAAGGTAAGGAGGCAAGTAGGCAACCATATAAAAAAGATAGCAAGATACATACCATCTGTGTTGGTTCAGCAAGAGCCTTTTATTTGCATGCTTGCAGGTTGAGATCAACAAGAACCGTTAGTGGAAAATGAAGTGATGATTAAGATTAACAATAAGCAGTAACAGATAAGAGAATTAAATAGATAAAAACAGCCATTTATTTGCATGCTTGCAGGTTGAGGTGAAGAAAACTAACCTTATCGGCATTATCCCGACCGATATCTTGTTTTCTCAACCCACAAAAACGACATGAACCAAAAATCATAAAACACCTTATAAAGTCGAGCGAACGAAGAATAGAATAATGGTGAAATGATGCTTGTTAATCAATTCCGGAAAAGAAAAATGCATTATGAAATAGAATGGTTAATGCACATTTTTCTATGGAATTGGTTTGAGTGAAAAAAAAGTGTTCGTCGTTTTCGTTTTGTGTCGAAGAAAAACGTTTGAGATTGAAGCTTGGAAAACCTCACCTATATATGATTTTAATTTTTCACACCTATAAAAAGCTTGTAAGACTAGATTAGCACAATTTTATTCGGGTTTATCTGTTATAGCCAATTTTGATTTTCCACACACATAACCTGAAAAGATAATCTTTGGGTAAATTGAATAACTGGTTTAATTGGTTAGTAGTTATTATCAACAAGCCTACCATCCCCATTTTCGTCACATTTAAACTTCGCATGGTTAGTAAAGTCAACTTCGACTAGATCGTCAGCACACAAACACTATATATGATAGACAAGCACTACAAATCTTTATCAGTATGATGGATCCTAGAGACCAAGAATCGGGTTCCAGTGTGTCGCAAGGTGGAAAGGCCTAGTAGTACATTTCAATTGGTGTTTGATCTTATTTCCCTTTAGGCTTTAGTTTTGTGGTTGCTGAAACCTCTAACATAATACAATTTTACAAAGACAAGAGGGAGAACATTTTGTTGAGGCTGTTGTTATAGTTACGGACGAATCTGGGTCCAAACCTAAAGTTAATCAAGTTATGTTAGGGGTTAGTGCATCCGCAACGATTTCGCTAAAAAGTCAAGAAGCCCGAACAATGGTTTCACTAGAGTTTCACTTATAAAAATAATTAAAAAGATTGATGAGTTGAAAGGTTTTGATTGGATTAAGAAGTTAATTCAACACACCTGTTTTTTGCCCAACACTTGCCCCCTTCACACCTAAGACAACGAAATGAAGCTAGGGCTTTAGGCCCTCACTTTGTAAGGTCTACAATTTCCAAAACAAAACTAGGAATTATACATTTGTAATTTAAGATTATGATTAATTTGTGTAATTTGAGCGGCGTTCAAACTGAATTAGGTCTGGGAAGGTATGAATAATTGCATTACTTATATTTGCAAAGAAATAATGATAACATCTGGATATATTTGGGATGAAATCGGGATAATTTTTTTACAATAAGATTTGTACGTCTAGGTCCAAAACACGTTCCCTTTAAAGATTCCCTTTAAGGGATGGGTTACCATGACATTGGACTATAGCCTTTGGTAGGTGGGGGGCACCAAGAAGTAGAGGTGCACAAATCGGTTTTTTTTAAAAAACCGGTTCGGTTATTAACCGAACCGGTTTTTTTTGGTCCGGAAAAAAACCGGTTCGGTTAATAACCGGACCGGTTAATAACCGGTTTTTGTATGTCAAAACCCTAACCGGTCTAACCGGTTAGGACCGGTTTAGAAACCGGTTAGAACCGGTTTTTTTATTAACCGGTTTTTTTTTTTTTTTTTTTTTTTTTTTTTTGGGTTTAGGGTTTAGGGTTTAGTTTGGAAGACCGAAGCCATTCTTTGCTTTCGTTGTTAGGGTTCTTTGCTTGGAAGATTAAAAACACATAACTTTCATTTATAGTTTTTATATTAAAAATACAAACATTAAATCGTTATCGCATATTCGTAACTCAAAAATACAAACATTAAAGAATGCTTAGACACGATTACATGAACAACTTGTTGTTTCTTACTCATTATTTGCCTCCATGTTTGCTGTTTCTTTAACTAATTTTCTTCGCTACCCGATCCCGAGCTATTCCTTAGGTAATCGTCGTACGCGGCTTCTTCATCAGTCATTGGTTGAGTGTGTCCTTGATTGACCTCGTCTTCATACAAGCCCGCCTCATACTCCATTTCCCCCTCGAGTGAGCGTTGATGTTGTGCCCTGTCTAAATAGTCCAAGTAATCCTTGTAGCAAATCGACATCTCTACAGCTGGTGGAGTGAGTCGAGTCCTCATAATCTATATAACCCTGCCAGAAACAGAAAAAGCAGACTCCGAAGCTACCGTGGAAGCTTGGACCGTTAGTAAATCTTTGGCCATGGCGGCGAGGATCGGAAACTCATCCTCCTTACCTCTCCACCAAGCCAGCAAATCAAGACTTTTAAATTCATCCGGAGTCATGTGTTTCACAAAGTTGGTACCACCATACATTCCAAGTTCACTGCTTGGGGTGTTTACCTTTTGACGTTTACCGGCGTCTTCCCAAATCATGTAGTACATCCCCATTTCAAGGTCGGTTTGGGATTGGGATTGGGCAACAGCTCTTAACGAGTCATGAATTTGGAAAGACGACCCGTATTTTGTAAGGTAAACATCATACATGTTTGACAAGGTGGTGTTGAAAGCATTCTTTAAAGTTTGGCAATAATATGGGTTTTGATCGGTCGTTTAACTCTAGCTCATCACAAATTTTTTCTATTAAAGCTTCAACACCACCAACATTGATGCAAGGGTTTAACGCAGCAGCACATGTCAAAACAGCTGGTAGTTCTTGAAAATATTTTCTAAATTTTTCTTTCATTTTTACACCCATATCAAAATAAGGTGCACCCCTACAATGAAGTTCACTCAACTTTGTGCACATGACAGCAATTTTTGGTAAAGCAATGGGGCTTGTTGGATAGTAAACCCCGGATAAACTAGTTGTGCAAGATTTAAAAATTTGAAGGACCTCCGTAACGATCTCAATCAATAACCAGTTTCTAGGATCGTACGGTGCACATTTACCCCTACTTGACAAAATTTGATGAAACGCAATTAGTGATTCTTTTTGTTGGATGGCTTTCTCAAACATATCACAAGTCGAGTTCCATCTTGTTGGACAATCCCAATTTGGCCCCAACCATTGACAATTAGCTTCTACACAAAATTTTTTGTATCTTGAAAATGTTTTATTGTTGCTAAAAACATCTCGTAACATTCTTTTAAAATTGTTTCTTTGCGTTTCGATCACGTTTAACCCATCTTGCACGGCCAAGTTGATAATATGTGCAATGCATCGGCTATGAAAAAACGCTCCATCACAAATAGGTTTATACTTTAATTTTAAATGGCCAACCGCGGCCGTATTTTTGGACGCGTTATCAAACGAAATTGAAAAGATTTTATGTTCAATCTTGTATTGTCGAATGACTTTATCCAAGAGTTTAAAAATATTTCTACCCGTGTGCGGGTAATCAAACAATTGAAACGCAACGGTTCGTTTCATCATTTGCCACGACTCGGGGTCAACCCAATGAGCCGTCACACAAATGTATGAGTCGGGCGAACCAATAGGTACCGACCACACATCCGTTGTTAAGTTTACACCAGTTTGTAAGTTTGAAAAGTATGAAATTAATTCGGATTTAGCTTTTTTCCATGCTTTAAGACAATCTCTTCTAAGGGTCGAACGACTTACGTGTTGGTAGCGTGGTTGAACATAGTTTTGCATCATCTCCGTGAATTGAGGGTTGTCGAAGTGGTTGAAAGGAAGTGTTTGTTGGATCACAAAGTTTGAAAACTTTTGACGTACCGCTTCAAGGTCGTACGTAAACACCGTTCCTTGATTCGTCATCTCCGGCTGCGAACTACTTCCCGATTCGTCCTTCAAGGCCTTGCAAAAGGACCTTTGTACATGCGCTTTTAAAGTGGAGTTTGCATCTTTGCCATAAAACTTCAAACAATGTTTGCATCGAGCTTTTTGGCTACCGTTAGACATTTCGCATAGGTCGAAATGTTGCCAAACATCTTGGTTTCGTTTCGTGGGGATGACCCGAACGACCGTTTCTCCCGTGTTCGAGGCACCCATGTTGACGGATGAAGCAGCACTTTGGGAGGCCATGATAATCGACTACGAAATAAGAGCGTATGGAGTGGTAATGTGGTATAATTGAGCGTGAGATAACAAAATAATCGCGTATGAAATAAACGTTTAGAGCGTTTGGAGTTGTATAATCGAGTGTGATGTAACCAATACCCAACCTAAACTATATATAGATGTTTGTGGGGGTAAAATGGTAAAAAAGAAAACGGTAAAAAAAAAAACGGCTATATAGCCGTTATACAACGGTCTAAACCGGTTTTTAACCGGTTAACCGGTTATAAAGAAACCGGTTAACCGGTTTTTTTCCAACGGTAAAAAACCGGTTTTTTATAAACCGGTTAACCGGTTTATAAAAACCGGTTATTAAAAAAAACCGGTTTTTTCATTAACCGGTTTGAAAACCGGTTTTGGATCTAAAAGTTGTAACCGAAGTACAAACCGCCGGTTTGTAAACCGGTCAAACCGGTTTTTAAAAAACCGGTTTTTGTAAAAACCGGTTTCCGGTTTAAACCGGCAAACCGGTTCCCAAACCGGTTTTTTTGACCACCTCTACCAAGAAGACAAAGTACGTGGGAGGTTTGCTAATATTTGTACTGTGTAGAAAGGTTTTTTATTTAAAAAAAACATGGGTGTACATGTGATTTAAAAAAGAAATAACTGCAAACGTCTCATATCTATCAGGAGTGAACAATTTATACTAATACTAGATTTTATCCCCGTAATACAGGTGTTATTTTACATTATTCGTTTTTAATATTTATATATGTATATTTGGATTTAAATTTTATTTATTGTAAGAAAGTTAATAATTAATATACTTGAGGCTTGATGAGAAAATGTTTTCACAAATAAATGATATGCTATAATCCGCTTTAAAAGCCTTCTGGGTTTGGTGATACTCATTTCATGTTTATTTTTTTTATTATAAAATTGTTTCTTAATTATAAATAATATCCCTTTTTAAATAAAATAGGATATTAACTTTTAGTATTTCCCTATTTTATAGGATTTTCATATCAAATATTTTATGAGATTAATTTTTAATATAATGAGATGTTATAAACCGTTTAAGAGCTATCTGGGTTTGGTGAGACCTTTACCCGTGAATTCAGGTCAAATGCGTGAGAAACCTTCATTTACAAATAAAGTATCTGATGGCTTGAGAAAATGATTGTTTTACATTTTTCGTTTTTTAATATTTATTTTTTGGATTTTAATTTTCTTTATTGTAAGAAAGTAAATAATATACTTAGGGTTTGATAATAAAAGGGTTTCATAAATAAATGATATGTTATAACCAGTTTAAAAGCTATCTGGATTTGGTGACTTATCTTTTTTACTATAAAATTGTTTATTAATTATAAATAATATATATATATATATTTTTTTTTTGGAACGACCAACTAAGTAACGCCGAGTACTCCGTACGTGGCCACCATTGGCTAAAGGTAGCCCGAGCCGGCCACAAGCCCGGACGGACAAAGCCCCTAGACGCCACCTATTGAGGGATTCCCCGGATAAAACCCGACCCCCACTCCCGCCAAACGGCACGACAGTGAGGAGCCTGTAAAACCGGGTGAGATCAGGACTCGAACCCTGGCAAGCCAGGGTCATCCATCATATCTCCCATATAAATTGGTGATAATGAGGTTTGAATCCCCTACCTCTCACTAGTAAAGTGATTGCTCTACCATTGAGCCACATCCAATTTATTCTTTTTCTTTTAAATTGGATATTAAATTTTAGTATATCCCTATTTATAGGATTTTCATATCAAATAATTGGTAAGATTAAATTTTATTTTAATGAGATGTTATAAACCGTTTAATAGCTATTTGGTTTTGGTAAGACTCATACTCATGAATTTGGGTTAAATCAGTGAGAGACCTCCATTTAAA
Organism: Bidens hawaiensis; assembly: GCF_021521415.1. NCBI lineage: Eukaryota > Viridiplantae > Streptophyta > Magnoliopsida > Asterales > Asteraceae > Bidens > Bidens hawaiensis. Next base: position 348,051 of record NW_027492076.1, on the reverse strand, counting down.
AATCAAACAATCTGGTGGCTTCTAAAAAAGGAGGGAGCGACCACATCACGACACGTAGGATTTTAGGAGTTTCGTTTATGTATATTATTATAGATATTGATAGATAGATAAGTTGTAAAAGTTGTTTTTATCCAGGTCATACACGCATGGTGATTTTTGTTCGTTTACTTATTTATTTTTATTTTAAGTTATAATAATATATGTCTCTAACCATGGAACTTTCTCGTAATTTTATTTTTCTCATGTTCGTCCACTTTAAAAAAAATTCCAAACAAGTGGTATTATTTTCTTCTCAACGTTCAAATACAATATTGTTTTATACAAATAAAATTGCCTTCAAAGCAAAACATTGCTGTTACCGTAACAACATTGTAATGAATCGAACCAATACCGACCAAACAATGAAAACCACGTTTCCCCTTCTTTTTCAGCATACATGGACTTTTATTTTCTTGGTCACACAATACAATTAATTAGCAACAATTTTAACTATACGAACAACTTTGTAAATAGACTTACTAGTTTATACCTTAAACATTGCAAAAGTGCTTTTTATTAATGGATTAATGTCGTCGATAAGCTTTATAAGCTCAATTGATATTGAAGGGTAAGTAAAAATTTGGGAGTTACTTGCAAGGTCTCTAGTTTGCTAAAACAGGAGATCACTGGTTTCGCATTCTCCTTAATTTAGTAGAAGACTTAGAGTTAAGTATAAATAAAATTTGAGAAAATTCTCAAAATAAGCATTTTTAAAAATAAGTTTATAGTGTTAGGTATAATAACTCCCAAATTTTTACTTACTCTTCAATACAACTGGCTCGATGCATTTGGTAAACAAAACACTTTGCCATGGTTAGTTTGGTAAGACACTCGTGTGTCAAAAAGTAATAAGACTTACTTGTCGTGATGAAAGGATTATGTAGTAGTTGTGAACGTTAATTATGAGACAACTTTTTTATTCACGGTGACTAAATGATTAATCAGTTTCATGTTTTAATTCGCTTTGCAAATATAGTGCCACCTCGGAAATAGAAGAAAAATCGAAGGTTGAGAGTGTTGACTTGGCACCCTGGTCAGACGGGCCCACAAACATACACTCCTACTTTTACCGGCTTCTCTCTCCAAAACGGTCACAATAATAATAATAATAATCAATCAGCCACCGTCGTCTTCTGATCCTCCGGCCATTCATAACGCTTCCTATTAATTATTAATTAATTAGTTATATGGATACCGCCTCTTCTAATTCTAATGGCTACATCAACAAATCCGCTTCTTTCGCTGCTACTTCTCAGCGTGACGTCACTTACAGGTTCCATTGCACTCGCCTTCTTTTTATATTTATTCTATTCACCTTCATTTGATGATGATCAGATTACTAACTTTGATCGTATCGATTTTGATTGATTTACTTAGTTTGAGTGTGACAGTTGTAAGTATCTATTATTATTATTATTCATGTGTTGGATTCAATTAGGTTTAGATTATTATGCCTGCCTTTTTTGAAGTTGATTATTATTTCTGCTAATTGAGCTGATAATTAGGGTTTTGTGGTTCATGTTTGTGACTATTTAGGATCAAAGAATAGGCTTTTCTGTTGTCTGATTGGTCGGTCATACGCACCAGATAGCTTTCTGAATCGTGCTGTCGGTTTTAGATTAGAGTATTTAGTAGTAAGAAAAAATCAATAATCGGATAAGACAGACCGACAGACAGACAGAACTAGATGTCTTTTTCTTTGAAAACCAAAACACTAAACTTTGCAACTCTTGGTGAACGAGTTTAACTGTTTGACGGTTATATCAGTGGGAAAATCATCAGTGGAGTAGATTGTTTTAGAAGTTACTTAATTTATTAAAATTTGCCTAGTACATTATCTTATAACTGATCCGATTATGATTATTGAATGTCAAGTAATCATCCTTTCTAGTTGAAGAATTACACAGTCGGTATGTTGAAGAAACAATTAATCACAAATGTGTTTTCTTTGACCAAGAAAGCATCTAAGTAAGTAATAGAATAGATTGTGTATTTACTGCTGTGTTTGGATCATCTTGGTTTAAAAATATGAACAAGTTACATATACTGGCAAATACTTCAGAGATTAAGAATTTATCTAAAACTGACAGACTACTTGTTTTAGTTATATATCATTAGAGAAACATATTCCATCCACTCTGCTGCATGGCCTAGCTGGCAATATTATACCAAATCATGAGTTGTTGAATTATGCTTTCATGGTCAGAGGAAACTATGCTTGGCTGACTATTTTATGTTAAAGTGTGTTGTGAAGAGCAACCCTGATTATGTTAAGGCTTGTTTTTGTATAGATTCCAATGCTTTTCCTCAACTTACTCTGTGAACAATTTAATACTATTTTTTATGATTATAAAATCTTTATAACATTATCAGTGCATACACAGATGTACAGGTATACTTAGGTGTACTTATATGTATATTAATAATTAATTATAAGTTTTCTGATTCTTCCTTTTATTACAGTCAACCCTTAGTATTAGAGTTTACATTTTTTCCCAATTACTTGTGACTTGATCAAGGACGGCCCAATCATTTTGGAGGCCTAAAGCGAAGTAAAAATATGGGGTCCTTTCCTAATTTTTTATTCCACATAAAGAGCAAAGGAAAGCTTTGAAAAACAATTATAGTCAATGAACTCGCATTTAGTGTTTCATATGTTAAAATTAATCTAATTTAATTCAACTATTGTGTTGTGTTAATCCTATTCTTTCAAAATGATTTACTATTTAATTTCAGAAAAGGTTGATTTTGATTAATTTTATTGGGCTGCAAAAATGCCAAATTACAGAAGATAAAACAATGGAGAAAGAAAAAGAAAATAAATGCAAAGATCATGATTTGAACATGCGACCATAAAGAAAGAAAATAGGAGTCTTAGCATCAATCCAGGATTACATTTGTTTCTTTTAATACATGTACTTAGTATATATATAAACAATATATTTTTTTTAAATTAGGGGCCTTTTTATTTTCGGAGCCCAAAGCCCTAGCTTTGCTTACTATAACTAATGGGCCGGCCCTGGACTTGATTGACATTGTTGGCTTAACCTTCTGGTAATTTTTGAATATTTAGGTGATAACTTAATACAAATAAAACTTTACATAAATAAACATGCAGCATTTGCTTTTAACTTATTTTCTGTTTTATAAAAACAGATTCGTTTGTTTTCTTAAACATATAGCTTTATGCTTTATTTTAGATTTTATAAAAAACATCTTTTAAACTTAGTTTAATTTTCTCTTTGCCTATAAAATTAGAGAACTAGTTGAATCAGGAACTTCAAAAGTACCATCTTCATAAGAATAGTGATGAGAACAATGATAATAACAATTATTGTTATTTTTAAATAGATAAAATTATGATGGTAACTAAAAGAATAGGACAGTAAGCTGGTTGAATATGGGCAATGTGGATATCCTCTAAATATTTTAACCGATTAATACATGTATTGAAATTAAGATATCTACTAAAGGTTTCCTTAAGAAATATTCCAAAAGATAAAGTGATGTGTATTTTCTGAAAGCCGTCAATTATTATTATACAAATATTAATTTAATTCATGTATCAGTTAAAATGTTTACGCAGTTACAAAAGTTCTTATTTAATTTAAAACACACATCACCTTATTTTTTTTTATTCTCTCTTAAAAAGGTAAACTCAAACCTTTCTTACATATCTTGATCTTGATTTCAATACGTGTGTTGATTAGTTGTGTGATATTCGGTGGATATCTGCATTGCCGATATGCAGCCAACTTAATTTTCTATGTTTTTGGTTATTATCATAATTTTTATCTATATTAAAATAACATTTTAACCGTTACTATAATTGTTTTATTACCTTCATTTAGAAATGTGTCATAATTATTTTTATGAAAATGGTATTTTTGAAGTTCCTTATTTTGCTATCTCTCAATTTTTATAGGAAAAGAGAAATTGAAATAATTTTTATAAAATTTAAAGTAAAGCATAAGCTATGTGTTTGAAAAAGCAAGCTCATGTTTTCATAGAAGTGTAAGCAAATGTTGTATGCTTATTTAAATAATTAGTCATTTGTATTGAGTTATTACCTAAATTGATAAAAACCATTTGTCCTGTTAAAGATAAAGCATAAGTCAAACCGACAAACTGTCACATAATTAAATTGACATTTGCAGATGTGGATGTTGCGGATACGACTTGAACCTGTGTTCTTCAGCACGCAATACGTCATCCATCGGTTCCAAATACGGAAAATCCATAAAAACAGGAATAATATCATTTTTTTTCATAGACGAGACCCGATTCACTCAAGAAGAACAGTTTCAGTGTATTCCATTGCCATTTTTCATTTCAAAACACTTATGGCGCAAGAAAACCAAACTTCTTTGTCGCAAATGTAATAATTACATTGGAAATGCATACCCGGTTGTTGCAGATTTGGCCTCGGAAGGTGACATCGCGTCTTACAGAAAATATGATGTTAGAATCCGATCCGTGCAACCTTCATCGGAACCGCTTGGTGTGTGATACCTCATCCGGGCCCTATTTGTAGCTCGGTGGTTTTCCATACGTACATGCATTTGCTGTGATTTATTTTTGATAGTTTCATGTTTTGGTTAGTGCATGTGTACACCTCTAGTTTGTGTCGTTTATTTTGTTATTTTATATTTATGTGTTTCGTTATTTATACACACCGTCATTCATGTAAATTTTTATATATGCTGTTCATCGTTTAGTTTTTTAGGTCCTGATTTGATTTTGCCCGTTTATTTTTTTATATGCTAGTCAGCGTAAGCCTGCTGGCTGCTGCCCAGGGGCCTTCAAGTCTTTGACCTTGTGCTAACGATTTTGCTTTAGTCTTCGACTCACCACTTTGAATATCATACCATCTGTTTTTAAATAAATTTATTGGTCTTCCGGAATCATGATACATTTTTAATCTGATATTCACTTTCTTATTGATTATGTCATTTGATTATTCTAATCACATGGACTTTGTATTATATATGTTTAGCATTCAGTAGAATTATTGGATTCATGCTTGGGTAGTTAGGCTACCCTCTTATTTCAGTATTAACAATATGTTAGGTAATTGGGTAGTTAGCTTCCAGGTCTTCAAGCATTTGCAACAAGAGAACTTTATTGCATTACTTTCCTCAAGTCGTTGAGCTTGAGTTTAAGTAGCCACTTTCCATGTCGATAGCACTCCTCCAGTCGTCCTTAAATCCATGATATAGGATCCCAACTCATCTAGTTTGTGGGAATCCTCGACTTGTGTTTTGAACTCGGTTATAGTTAACCCCATATCCATAACTCTTTCGTCTTGAGTTGACCAACACATCTTTGAACTCAACTTGACGTGTCTTGTCTCTTCGTCTGTCTTGACCATGATTCTCTTCACCGCCCACAACTTTGTCAAATTCAGTTCTATGACTTCAACTGGCCCTCCTTAGATACTAATTCCATGGAGTAATTCTTTTCGCCTTTCTTGTGACACTTAGATGGGTTATAAGTTCAGTCTTTTGACCCATCTATGTAGCAATTTGCAACCGAATGCAAGATGTGTAAGCAATGAAGATTTGATTCTGTGAATGTTACTAATGATGCTTTACAAAATGACTTTAGAGGTTACTTGGTGGTGCCTTGCACAATTGAAGTAGTTCTGAGACTGGGTTGACATAATATACATGCGCATTATTATTTAGGGTAATTGATGTAGTTATGGTATATTTACAATTAATCTAAGATTTAATCTTTTATGCATATACTATGTTTTAAACTTTATGATATTATATATGTGTTTGGATCAAATACAAATTATTAATGTGCTAACTGTGAGAACCAAATAGTATAATTATATACATGGCCGTCTCCGAGGATTTAAATACCTCGGCCGAGCCGGAAAAAAAAGGCCCATGGCCTTTACGAGTAACGAAATATATAAGCTAATTTTTTAAATGAGGCTTAATGTTATAACAATAAACATAGAAAAATATATTATTAAAATCAAATACTGTAATAATTAACGATTAACCAATGATTCGTGAAACTCTCCTAAGTCCTAACATTGGGGAAAAAATAGCTTGGTCCTCGGTGGCTAGCTTGGTCAACCGTGGAGGAGCCTGGTGGTTAACAATGAACCAACAGTGGTGATCGGCTGGGTTAGTCGTTCAGTATTCGCAAAGAAGGAAGAAACCAAGGAGAAATTTCAATCGACCGCTATTTTTTTTATTTTGCATCGAGGTTTTATTTTTTTTTTTGTTTTTAGTTTTAGTTTGGGCTCAATAATTTAAACTTAATTAAATGGATAATGGATAAAAGATAATTTCGGGCCTAATAATTATAAGATGGTAAAGAGCAATTCATATTTTATAAGTTTTATATTTCTAAATGTATATATAAAAAATATAGATACAAAAAATTTTGGCTCCTAAAAATTACGTGCCTCGGCCGACGGTCCAACCAGCGTTACCCTCCGGCCAGCCCTGATTATATATACAATATAGTGTAGTGTAATTACACTACTTTTATATATAATTACACTAATTAATTCTCACATTTAGCACGCTAATTTAATTTGTATGTTAACTTTCCCCTTATATATATATATAGTATTGTATTTGTCTACTTTTTTTTTATTTATATAAACATCTATCTATGTAAATGTCTATCAAAAAATTTTGTGTGTCACTTTATGGTTGCTCCCACCATATTGCTTGATTTGTGATTTGAGGTTTCTCGTGCATTTGACAAGAATTCACGTGTATGAGTCTCGCCAAACCCGGATAGTCCTTAAATGGGTTATAATATCTTATTTATTTGTAAAATAACTCCTTAATTATCAAACAATAATTTTCACGGATCATGGGTCTCACCAAACCTGGATAGCCCTTAAACGGGTTATAAACTCAAGCATCATGAATGGTACCTTTTTCTTTTTTAATTTGACTGCTTTTAATTGAACCACATTTTCCACTCTTACTAGACCGACCGTCTTCATTGTGGAGGGACTTTAAAGCCCCTATCACAGTGAATAGTCTTAGAATCCTTTACAAAATTTTAGAGATTTCTCTCACAATATTTTAAAAGAGTTGCTGAGAATACTCTTATATTTATTGGATTTTATCTCTTGTTTGGCATCCGTCATAACATGCGGGTTTTGATGCCCTTTTACTCATATCAAAACTTTATTTTTAAATTGAAGAAACGTGGATCGGCTCACTAGTAGACGATCAACTTTCCTCGGGTATGAGTATGCTATTTCACCGATGGTTCTCCGGAGTATGAATTCTTCCACCTACAAAACGAGCAGCACCGTGAACTTACCCCTCAGAAAGGGACAGAGAGGTCCTCTTTGGGGTAACCCTCCGGTGTGAGAATAAGAGATTGTAGGAGAAAATAATAATAATCTGAGAGTGAGTAAGGAATTGGAATGTATTTTCTTGCTTACCTCCCCTTGTGGAGGTGGTGTGGTATTTATAGTGTTAGGGTTTCCAATGATTGGGCTCAGATCCCATTAGGGCCTTTTTGGCCTTCTCCTATTGCTTTGCGCCACGTGTCCTTAGGACACCTGGTGCTTTTTCATTGATTACTCTCTGACCCAGGTATTTCACCTGACCCATGTGCAATCACGTGGTAGCACATGGGTTTTGCTGAGTTGTCCACCTTTCATTGGCAGCTGTCAACATCAGCATATTCTTATTCCTTAAAGGATACCTTCTAGAAGGTTGTCTGACGAGCACAATCAAGGTTGTCCTTATCCTAATTTGGATAAGGACGAGGTTGATTATGTGCATGTGTGATATGCGCCTATCCTGAGGATGCGCGAGGTCTTCTCTTTATTCTCATGCGCAGATGTTTCATGCGCAGATGCGCCACGCGCAGATGTGATATGCGTGAGCATATATGATGCGTGAGCATGTGAGATGCGCCACGCGCAGATGCGCCACGCGTGAGCATATATGGTGCGTGAGCATGTGATACGCGTGAGCATATGTGATGCGTGAGCATATGTGATATGCGTGAGCATATGTGATGCGTGAGCATATGTGATATGCGCCATGCGCATAGTTTTTGGCTTTGTGCCTTCATGATATCTTGATTTCAAGCCTCTTGTCTATATCTTGTGGGTTGACCCGCCCCGCTCGATGTTAAGGCGGGTACATACCTCTTCAAGCCCCCCCAGTCTAATGTGTGTCTTGTCTCGCGCGAGCGAGGTAAGATAGATATTAGACTTAATAGTTCTTTTAATAGGGTTTGTCTTTTCCTTTTTTATTTCTCATCGTTGCGCGAAATTCTACCCTTTTGGTTGAAATGAATCGTCCATGTACGTGGTTGGTTGGTGCTGACATGCGTCAGAGATGGAGACATGTGTCAGACTTTTCGTGTGCTCGAGGTGCTACAGTTGCCTTTCCTGTCCCCTCACACAGTGTCAGGAACACGTGTCGCGCTCGTGTTGGCCTGCACCTGCGAGTGGGGGCGCGTGAACTCTGATCAGTACCTGTTTCTTTCCCTTTTATGTCCCCTCACACAGTGTCAGGAACACGTGTCGCGCTCGCGTTGGCCTGCACCTGCGAGTGGGGGCACGTGAACTCTGATCAATACCTGTTTCTCTCTCTCCTGGGCCTATAAAAGCAAGCCTTTTGAGTTGTTATTCTTCATCTTCATTGTTATTTCAGAGCTTTTTCTTTCCTTCCATTTTTATTCTGATTAAGAGCCTGTCTTTTGCTTCCAGATTTCCGTTCTTGAAGTAACCTCTGTTTGATTCACAGTTGTATGTCTGATAACCCAGACGCCACAATCTCCCCCAGCCAACGCCGTGTAAAATCATTAGTCATGTCCACTTTGAAGAAGACCGGCAAGGGAAAACGGGCTGCCGAGGGCTCGTCGGAGGAGGTGGGGAAGGGCAAGACAGTGAAGAGGTGGGATGAGATTCCCTGCAAATTGAGACAGTCTGATTTCGACAGTCTCATCGCCTCTCAGGGTTTTCTCCCTGAGTACGGCTGTCTGCTCCCGGCGGCCGGGCAAACGGCGGCAGATCCGCCCACCGGCTATATCTCCTTATACTGCCATTTTTTCACTCACTGCAACATTCGTCTCCCGATGACAAGGTTTATGGGTGCGCTGCTTCAATTTCATGGGATTCACATATCCCAAGTCCATCCTTATGGACTTGTGCGCATGACTCATTTTGAGTTCATGCGCAAAGCTCAGTGCGAGGAGCCCACCCCTCGGCGCTTTCAATATTTTTATAAGCCAAAAATCCAAGATTCTTGGTTCTCGTTCATTCCTCGCAGTCAGAAGGTCAAGTGCTGCACTGTTTCCTTCAAAAGCCTTCATGACTGGTCTGAGAAATTTTTTTATATTAAGGCTGGTGTGGTTCCCATCCGCATGACCATGCGCGCGATCACCTCTGCGCCCGCGGATGAGAATGTTCTTAAAAACCCAACTGGCGCATGGGTTAATAAGTTGACTGCTGAACCATCCCCCGCCAAGAATATTTGCGAGGAGGCGCTGGTGGGGGTTGGTATGAGCAGGAGGTGGACCGACAGCGCGACTGAGCCTGTTATCCAAGTTGATGGCTTATGTGAGTTATTAGCTCATTGCATTATTTCTGCGCGAATATAATTCGTTTTGCTGATATCATTTGTCTTGTTTTATGCAGTAAGCAAGGAGTACGTCCATGCCGCCTATGATGAGCATATGGAGGGTGGCTCTGTCGCGCTGGGCACTGGGGAAGTTGGTTTCCCCGATCGCTTCGATGATATGTTCATCCCTGTTGATTTGGGATTTTGCTTTGACAGCGATGCGCCTGGTAGGCCTTTGTACTTATGCTTATGCCTTTAGAATACCAAATTTGGTTAACATTTCTGTTGCACGTATTGTAGATGCGCTCGAGAACTATGAGCTGGAGCTCGCGGAAGAAGAGGTGGAGGAGGAAGCTGAGGTGCCACAACTCAAGCGTAAAGCTAAAGGGAAAACTGGCGCAGGGGCCAGTAAAAAACAGAAGAAAAATGATGCCCCTGTTGCTCAGGATCCTCCTACTCAAGCGAAGGGACTTGAGAAAACCAAGGGGTTTACCTCCAAGTTTTCCTTGTCTTCTTTGCATCAAGGTGTGGGCAGTCCTCCTGTCCACACGAGCGCCACCTCCTCTCTTCGCGCGGCGGAAAAGGGAAGCGGCGCTGCGCCTGCTGTTTCCTCTTCTCCAACAGGTATACTTTGTTTATACTTTATGGTTTTATGAGCGTGATTCCGATAGAGTTATTAATGAATCTTTGCTCACTCAAATGTTTGTAGAGCCGGCGACCTTGGTGGATCAACCTCAGGCGCAACAAGGTACCGAGGCTGCGCCGAAGGTTGCTTTGAAGTCCCCTGTTTTACCCTCGAAAAGGGGGAAAATGGACTTCATGGCGATGTTTAACTCGCGAACGGCGGTGCGCTAAGGTATATGTTGCGCTTTTATTTTCTGACTTTTTTCTTTTAGATCAAGTCATGAATCATTTCTCTTTGTTGGTTTTTTCATAGGAATTATAGCTGGCACACAAGCTGCTGGCGGCACTGCTGGCGCCGGCGCCAGCGCCGTTGGTTCTGCTCCTGCTTCTGCAAGCACTGAATCTCCCCTCATTGGGATTATTAAGAAGCAGGAGGCTGTTTTACGCGCTGATCTAGCGGCGTCGAGACCTCCCTCACCTCCTCCTGCGCGCAGCCCTCCTCGCGAGACTGGTTTTGATTTTTCCAAGTCGCAGGAGAAAAGACCTGTTACAGAGGATGATGAGGAGGTCAATTTTGAAGACTCCGATGGTGGCCGCGCAAGCCCTGTAGCGCCACGAGATTTCGTGGCGCAGCCTTCTCGTGGGGCTGGCGCTGACTTTTCTGCTTGCTCTCCGCAGGTATAAGTTCGTTTTGCTCCGCTGCGCGGACTTCCATATTAGTGTTTAGATGACTAGAACGTTGCTTTGTGTTTGCAGGAAGCCGATCACATATACCGCCCGAGATGGAATATTACTGAGGATAGCTCATTTCAGTCCATGGGTGTGTGTGAGGACTTCTGGGCTCACTCTGTGCCTCCAGCTGAAAGGAGGTTTCAGGAGGACCGCGCTCGCGTGGACTTGCTCAATGACCATATTTTTGCTGGGTCTGCGTTCTTTGCTGCCTCCCAAGAGCTTCGCTATGATTATGTAAAGGTGCGTGATGCTCTTGCGGAGGCCAAGCAAGAGGCTAAGGTGTCTGCTTGGAATCTTTCTGACGCTCGAGAGAGAGCTGAGAAACTCCAAGCAGAACTCAGCGAGAACCGAGCAAGTGCCAACGCTGCCTTCGTGAAGCGCGGGCATGAGCTGCAGGCTGCGCGGGAGAAGCTGCAGGCAGCAGAGGCGGATGCGGCCAAGTACGCGCGGCGAGTGCGCGATTTGGAGCTAGATGCAGAGGCGCGTGATCAAACTCTTGTGCAGGCTATCACTAACAAATCTTTATTAGAGAGTGAGGTTGCGCGCCTGAAGAAAGAGCTTGAGGCCGCGCGGGCAGAGAAGGATGAAGCCCTGGCGACGGCAGCGTCTGGCCAAGAAGAGCTCGATGCTCTGCGAGCGGAAAGGAATGAGGCCTTGGCGGCAGCAGCGTCCGACAGAGAAGAGCTAAAACAGACCAAGGAAACTGTTGAGTTGTTAAACTCTCAGATTCCTGCTCTTGAGACGTCTGTTTCTTCCCTCGCGCAGGATCGCCAATGGCTAGTCTCACAGGGTATGACTCGTTGCGCTTATGCGATGAAATACTCAGACGAGTTTCAGACCCTTGTGATGGATTGCAACGCTGCCTCGCGCTTGGTGGGTCGAGCTAAAGGGTTTAAGGATGGCTGTGAATATAGCATGCTGAAGAAGAACCCATCCGACTACCCTTATCAGCTCGACGTCGTCTGCGCTGACATGGCCGAGGTGGGGGAGAAGTATTTGAATACTCCCATTCCCATCCTTGAGCAGGTATTTTAACCTTAATGAGTTTACCTTGACTTATTTTCCTAGTCTTTTTGTACTCATACTTTTCCTTATGATTTGCAGATAGCCTTGCTTGCTGATCAGCCCGATCTCGGCGCTCTAAAGAAATTACTTGACGAGTGTGAAGGGGCTGGTGGCGGCGATGATGGCGTGGGCAATGCTGCCTCTGCTAGCGGCTCTGGCGTGGCCAAAGGACCCGCTCCTGACACTATTGTGATAGAAGACGACTCCATTCAAGACGAACAGCTTGACTATGGCAAGTTTGGAGATGACGAGGAGCGGGCTGCGCCAGATGCTGAGGGAGGTAATGATGAGGGCGATGAAGAGGCTGACGTTGATATAGAGACTTGAGAAGCCCTTCATGTTTTTTTTTATTTGTAGTTTGTATCTCATCATTTTGTAAATTTGTAAATTTCTATGTTTTGGAATGAAATTTTGTTTTTCCCTTATTCGCATCTTGCGCATTCCCCATTCATCTCTTTATATTGCATGTTTTCTTGTTGAATATAAGATATGCTTGCACGTTGAAATTTGAACAAGGTTGTAAGGAAATTATTTTATTTAATCCTTGTCATATTTTAAGTGATTTTGCAATATCCTGACTATGCTGACACGTGCCTTGGCGTTTCATTATTTCTCTTTTGCGCGACGTTATCGCGCATTTATTATAGGGAATTATGAGTTTTTTTAGCCTTTACGTGTCAGTATGTGTTACTCTGATATCCATTACAATTCCATGCGCGATCTCGACCTGAGACCTTAACAACTATGTTTTGGCATGTGCTTTGCCTTAGTTGTGCTTAGGTATTTTTATGGTCTAGCTGCGCAGCATGTAGGATGGATGTTGTGAGTGATTTGAGCTAAGGCTCGTATTATTGGGCTAAGGCCCTGAGCTAAGGCTCATATTATTGGGCTAAGGCCCTAACGTTTTAGAGTTAAAACTCGTTAACGCGTTTGAGCTTGAAGCTCGCGCATGTATGTTTTACTTCGTTTTATTTTTAGTTTTGATGTCAATACAATGTTGTCATATTGCTCAAAATTAATAAAGGGAAGTGTGAAACATGTATGCAAAAGGTAATAGAACACACATTAAGAGAAAATAGCGCTTATCATTATTCATAATGGCTTAAAAAGCCTTGATTACAAACTTGACAATTTTTACATGAAACATTTTCTAAGCTGTGCTGCGTTCCATGCACGCGGGATCTTCTTTCCATTCAAATCTTTTAAAGTGTATGCGCCTTTTCCCAATTCTTCCGAGACTTGATAAGGTCCCTCCCAGTTGGGGGACATTTTTCCCGGAGGTATAGCGCGGCTAGCTTCATTGTTCCGAAGGACAAAATCGTTCTTCTTGAAGTGGCATTCTTTCACGCGTTGATTGTAATATTTTTCTAGTTTTTTCTTGTATTTGGCTTCACTGATGATAGCCGCCTCTCTGCGCCCTTCAAGTAAGTTGAGATCCAACCTCCTTTCGCGCTCGTTATCAATCTTACTCATCATGAGCACTCTATGGGATGGGCATCCAATTTCTGCTGGAATCATAGCCTCCGTTCCATAGGTTAGGCTGAACGGGGATTCGCCATTGCTGGTTTTGCTTAATGTCCTGTGCGCCCACAGGACATTAGGTAGCTCCTCGACCCATGAATGGGATTCTCCCTCCAACCTTTTCTTCAGCCCATTCAGCAAGCTTTGGTTCGCGCGCTCCACTTGGCCATTCCCCTGAGGGTGGTATACTGAAGTGAAGATTTGGTTGATGCGCAATTCCTTGAGCCAACTGGATATCTACCTGTCGGTGAATTGTTTGCCATTGTCGCTCACAATTTCCATGGGCAGGCCAAAACGGCATATGATGTGGCTCCAAATAAATTGCTTTATCGCCTCGGCTGTGATTTTTGCTAGTGGCTTGGCTTCAACCCATTTTGTGAAATAGTCTACTGCCACTACCAAAAATTTTACTCGCCCTTGCGCTTGCGGTAGGGGACCCACAATATCGATTGCCCATTTGTGGAAAGGCCATGCGGAGGTCACCGGAATCAAGTTGTTCTTTGGCCGCGTGGTGTTTGGCGCATAGCTCTGACACGCTTTGCATTTTTGGATCTCTTTTAACGCGTCCAAGTACATGCCTGGCCAATAGTAACCTGCGCTCATTGCCTTGGCAACCACCATGCGCGGGCCAGCATGTATTCCACAGATTCCTTCGTGTATCTCTCTGATCACATAGCTTGCTTCCTCAGCATCTAGGCATTTCATGAGCGGTCCAAGATAAGAGCGTCGATATAACGTACCATCAAGCAGTTCGTAGTTCTGCGACTTGTGTCTTATCTTCCTCGCCTGTGCTCGATCGTCCGGTATCTTTCCCTCCTTCAAGAATTCCATTAATGGAGTTATCCATGATGAAGGTGTTGTATGAATTACAAGGACAGACTTCGCTCCCACCGATGGGTTGCTCATTACTTCCACCCTGACATCTTTGCCAAAGTGATCGAAGCTGGTTGATGCCATCTTACTCAGCGCGTCGACAGACTTGTTTTCACTGCGCGGGATATGTATGATTCTGAAGAAGTCAAATTGCTCGATGAGTTTTCTCGCCTGCTCTAGATACAGAGGCATGGTGTTCTCCTTGGCATCATAAAGGCCATTGACCTGTGCTGCTACCAAGTATGAATCAACATGGGCCTCTAGCTTTTTAACTCCGAACTTGTGCGCGATGCGCAGACCAGCCAGCAGGGCTTCATACTCAGCTTCATTGTTGGTGCTCTTGAAATCCAACCTGATTGCGTAAGTATACTCATGACTTTCTGGATCCACCAGCTTGAGGCCTGCGCCGGACCCTTCATTGTTTGAAGCTCCATCAGTGAATAATCTCCAAACATTTTTTTCATTATTGGCTTGCGGAGGGTCTACCTCGCGTTGAGCCTCTTCAATTTTTCCTTCAGGGATTTCTGCGATGAAATCAGCTAAGACTTGTCCCTTTATTGCTGGACGGGGCTTATAGGCGATCGTGTGCTCTCCTAATTCCAGCGCCCATTTTGTCAGCCTTCCTGAGAGCGCGGGACGCCGCAAGACTTGCTGGATGTTGTAACCAGTCAGAACTTCAATAGGATGACCATTGAAATATCTATGAAGCTTGCACGACGCGTGTGTTAGTGACAAAACTAACTTTTCCATGATGGAGTAGCGCGTCTCAGGCTCTGTCAGCACCCGACTCACATAATAGATTGGTGTTTGGATTCCCTTGCGATCCACCAACAACACTGCGCCGATGGCGCGCTCTTCTGCTGACAGGTACAATGTTAGAGTTTCGCCAGGAAGTGGAGCTGTGAGCGCAGGCAGATTTATCAGACATTCTTTTATCTCACTGAAAGCTTGCTCGGCCTCAGGCGTCCACTTGAATTGGCTTTTCTTTAGGCAATTTCTCAATGTGTTAACAAATGGGGTAGATTTGCTTGCATGATTCGCTAGGAACCTGTTAATTGATACCAATCTACCATTCAACTTTTGAACTTCCTTCATGGTGGATGGTGAGGGCATGTCAAGGATAGCCTCCACCTTCTCTGGGTTCACCTTGAAACCATCCTTGGTGACCATTACACCTAGAAATTTCCCTTCTTCTACGCCGAATGTGCATTTGCTCGGGTTGAGCTTCATGTTTACTTCCTTTATGCGCCAAAGGGTTTCTTCGATGTCTTTGAGTATTTGTTTTTCCTCCCTGCTTTTAATCACCAAATCATCTACGTAGACTTCTAGGTTTCTTCCAATTTGCTCATTGAAAACCGCATCCATGAGTCTTTGGTAGGTGGCTCCTGCATTCTTCAAACCAAAGGGCATTTTTGTGTAACAAAAAACACCCTTGTCAGTTCTGAAGGCAGTCTTGTCCTCGTCTTGTGGTGCCATTTGAATTTGGTGATAACCCTTGTAGGCGTCCAGGAAACATTTGAGCTTAAATGGCGCCAAAGAGTCCACTTTCGCGTCAATGTTTGGGAGGGGGTAACAATCTTTTGGACATGCTTTGTTGAGGTCCTTGAAATCAATGCACATCCTCCATGACCCGTTGCTCTTCTTTACCATCACAGGATTGGCTACCCATGTTTGGTATCGTATTGGGCGGATGATATTTGCGCGCAGTAGATCTTCTACTTGCTCATTCATGGCCTTTGCCTTCTCATCCCCCATGACTCTCTTCTTTTGAGCAATTGGCTCTACAGACTTGAAGGTGTTGAGAGAATGTTGCGCCAGGTCTCGCGGAACTCCAGTCATATCAGAATATTGCCACGCGAAGACCGACATATACGTTGTGAGCAATCTTTTCATTCTCAACCTTGTGTCGTCTGATATCGTAGCTCCAATTGTGATTGTTTGCTCTGGGAATTTTGGGTTGAGAATCCATTCCTCTGGCGCGTTGTTTGCCATTGGAAGTTTTATTCTCCCTTCCCTCGGTATACTTGTCACTGCGCACAAATGATCTCGGTACACAAATGTTACACCTGTTGGTGTTGGGAACCCCAGCGCGCCGTGCGCTGGTGATGGTATGGCGTTGAATTGAGCAATCGTTCCTCTACCCAAGATCATATTGTGGCATGAAGTGGTGGGCAAGACCAAGAAGTTGACAATTTCGGCTCGCTTGTGTTTCTCATCCCCCATGGTTAGTTCAAATTGTATCTGACCTAGGGGGTGAATGATTTCATTTGAAACACCCGAGATTGGTGCATTCACAATTTCGAGCCTTGCTTGGTCTGCTGGATCCAACTTTCTGAAACATTGCTCATACATGATGTCTGATTCACTGCCAGTGTCCACCAGGACTTTTGACACTTCATAATGAGCAATGTGTGTAGTGATGACTAGAGGGCTGCTGATAGACGTGCCTCCCCTGATTCTTGGGAAGATTACTTGTTGCTCGCGCCAATCTCCTTGGACTTGCGCGCTTCTCTTTCTCGATCTTTGCCCTTGCCTTCCTCCCTCGGCTACACAGATTCTTTTGAACTTTTTGCTGGCTGAGGCTCCATCTGGTTGTTCATTCTCTGGTCTTGGGTTTTTCACCAGGTGAGCCAACTTGCCTGATTTCACATCTCTTTCAATCGCATCCTTCAAATGGTGGCATGCATCGGTGTTGTGCCCTGTGGACTTGTGAAACTCACAATACTTGCCACTGTTTGATGGTCCCTTGTGGAGTAATGGCTTGGGGCTTTTAAACTGGACATTCTATGTGCTTAACACTTGTGAAGGCGTTTTAGTGAGGGGAGTCCATATTCTTGGTAGAGGTCTGTTAGGCTCTCTGTCGCCTTCCCTCTTGTCACTTTCTCCGCGATTACGAATGTCTTTTTGGGGCTGGGGTGAGCTTGGTTGCGCCTGCTTTTCTGCGGGAGAAAAACTGGTTTGTTGCAACCTGGACCATCGGAGTTCTGTCTGCCCCTCCTTTCATTGTTGCGCGGTGCTTCTGTTTGATGCCCTATATCTCTTGCTCTATCTTGGGCAATTTGTTTTTCATTTCGCGCGAAGACTCGCGATGCTTCCATTAGCTTGGCCCAAGTGGTTGGCATGCCATCTCTGCTCACGAGAGCTCTGCGGAGTTGATCACTGCGCGCACCTTGAATAAAGGCCACGCGCAAGAGTTGTTCAGTGATACCTCCAATTGCCAGAGATTCCTGATTGAAACGGGTTATGTAGTCTTCAATGGTTTCATCATTCCTGCGCACGCAGTGCATGATGTCATCGGGGTCGCGCGTGTGTCTGCGCTGCTGTACGAAGTGAGCCTGGAACTTCTCCAATAGCTCTTCGAACCCATCGATTTGTCCAGTCGGCAAGCTTTCGAACCAGACACGCGCTGCGCCCGTGAGGCAGCGAGCAAACATGTGTGTGACAATCGTCAATTTCAGGCTAACCCCGTTAACTCAACTCCGTCAATTCAAACTTTAAGATCGTTGAATCTATAACGCACACTTCATTACATTTAAACTAGGGTTTAAATGACGCTTAACACTTACTACATGTGTAGTCTTTCGGGATTTGCACCGAAACGCAAACGAGTTGACGCGAACGATTGATAAATAAACGACAAACGTCAAAACACTAATTATGTGATTATTATGTGTTAGGTATATGTGTGTTACTTGATTGTTATGTGGAATGTTAAACAAGAAACAAGAACCAACTAGTTTAGGCTAGAGATGTAACACTTGAAAGATTAGGGGCTAGAGTGTAACTTGTATTATTATAAATATATCCTTAACTAAACCCTAACCTATTATTATTCTAAACCTACAACCCCGATCGGAGCTCTCTCTCCTTGTTCTCTCTTGGCTGCCGTCCACAAACACACACACATACACCATCAATTCAAGCCTTTGATTGAAGAACAAAGTGCTAGGAAGGTATATTTGATCATCCTTCACATCCTTGTTGATTGAATTTGATGTTTGTTGGGTTAATAACAAACCCTAGCTGGCCGATTTTGTTCATGCATATGATTAATATGATTGTTGTTATTTGGATAATGAATTGATAACTAGTTTGATAGTATTGCATGTTAATTGTTGTGTCCTTGATTGTGAGTTCAAATAAAACCCTAATCTTGTATGTATGGTGTAATTGATATGCATGGATAGTAGTTATAGTGTCTAGAGGGTTATATGGATGCATGATAGTTTATAGATTGTTATTATGATGAGTTTTGATGTGCACAGATTCTGGACAGAACGTATATACGATGTTTAACTGACTGTAACGAAGTGTAAACGTGAAAATTGATTGAGATTGTGGGTACTGCAGTAAACTAGGTTGAGTATAGTTTCTATGAAGTATAAATTCGTAATTTTTGGATAAGTGGAAGTATACTTTTATGATTTTACAAAAACGTGATGCAAAGCTGAGCTGTTAGACCTGCTGTTAGGTTATGTTGTAAATGTTATATCTCATGAACTACGAGACCAATTGGGTTGGTTCCACTTCTGGAGGTTGACTCACTGAGTTAGGAACCAAACCCAAGTGGTCTTGCATTTATTGGATTTTTCGTTTAACGTGAATGGTAAATAACATTCTGATGTGCATGAATCTGACTGATATAAGTTAGCTGTAATGTTTTGATCATTATGAACAATCTATATGGAATAAAAATAAGATAAAAGATGTTCTGGAAACCTAAGATATGTATGCTCCTGTGGTAATTTTTGGTGAATTAATTGAGACGTTATAATCGGTAAACTAGTGCAATCTTTCAAGTAGAAATTCTGTCATAACGAAACTAGCTGCTGAGTTGTATAGGAATGCATGAAATATGATAGTTTTTATATAATTGTTGTATTTTGACCAAAATACCCTTGCGGGGAATAGTTGCTAGTTGATTGCCATGAATTGACCAAATTGCCCTTATGGGGAATAATGGTTAGTTAGTCTTTGTTTGTTGACCAAAATGCCCCTACGGGAATAATTGCTAATAAGTATGTTATTAATACGTGACACGAAAGTAATTGCTCACTCATGTATCGTATCACAATTTTACTTGTTTAAGTCACACACGATTCACAAACGAAACACGAAACATGTTACGTGCATAGGTATTATGTGCCGAGTCTAGAGACTCGTTAAACATTCCGATACTTAGAAAATCTCTTTGTTATTTTAGAACGCTAGAGAGTTTTCTACGACGCGCATCACTCGGTGATCTAGATCGGATATTCTTCGCAAACAGTGAGTTCACTTACCCCACTCTTAAACTGTTTTCAAACGTTTTTCACTTGGGGGAGATAACATACTCCGATAAACATATTTTCTGAGATAAACGCATATGAAAGATTTTGTTATAAATTATATATCACTTGTAAAGGCTAAGCGGCATACGTAACATTTGAAGTCCCACACATCGGACCGGTTAATATTTGGAATAGCGAGTCACTTTTGGGTAGTACTACTGGGTTTGACAAACCCCACCCGACGCTAAGCTCAACTGGAGGTTGAGTGGGTGTAAATTTTGGCTAACACTTACCATGGTCTGGAGGACCTGGTGACGGGCACTTGATAAACAGTCAGCTTCGGTCGCGAACCACTTAGCGATACTTGTTGTATAGATTAGCTACCTATCGATATATGATTTGACATAACACTATCTGGTAATGCAAAACACTTAAACGCTGTAACGTGGTTACACACTTAAACGCTGTAACGTGGTTACACACTTAAACGCTGTAACGTGGTTACACACTCAAACGCTGTAACGTGGTTACACACTCAAACGTCGTAACGGGGTTACGCAACATTTAAACGTCGTAACGAGGTTACGCAAAACGCTAAACGATTTATCTTATTTTACTTGTGAACTCACCAACCTTGTGTTGACACTTTTAGTATGTTATTCTCAGGTAGCCGAGGCGGGCGCGCGGTTTAGGAGCATGCATTAATGAAAACACTTTTATTCTGCAAACTTAATTTTAACAGTTACATTTGGTTTTAAGTCGTCCTGCGTGACGCAACTTTTGAATTAAGGTTTTACGCTTCCGCACTTACTTTCATTTAAACGTTTTTCTTTGGTTTGGTTATAACTAATGATTCCGATCCTGCCAGTTCACACCCTCTGACGGTAAAACTCCGTTAGTGGATTTTGAGGGTGTGACAGATTGGTATCAGAGCCATTGGTTATAGCGAACTAGAAGCTGCATGCATACTAGACTATAACCGCGACGACCCATTAGTTATAATGATACGCACTGCATAGGCTTGTGTAGTCTTGAAATCTTATTTCTTTACCTCCTTCACTCATACGCGCGCATATACACGGCTTACCTGTAGGAATGTCGACGCCACCCTCATCATCATCCGATTCGATGACGCTTGCTCACGGGAAGGAACCGCAGTTACCTACTGCCTCGCCACCCCGTGTAGTCCCGGAACTCGAAGCTCCTGCACCAAAGAGGTACCGCCTATCCGGAGGCTTGTATGACAACAACGTTAGCTGGGAATGGTACCCCAACATGATAAGACGTATGGTCTACCGTGAACAAGTTCCCCCATTGCCTCACCCGAACCACCCTGCTTACCCTAACACTCTACCACCTATAACCGAACCTGTAGAGCGAGTTCTCGCAGCTGTCGTTTCTTGTTTGGAGCGTGATGTGGGTTACATGCGCTACACGAGAGAGAACGTTTCCAGATTGTTAAAAGACGAAACCGAGACTAAGGAGGAGATTGCCCGCATGGCGGCGGCAATGAAAGATATGCAAGGGGCTAGTGATCAACAGATGAAGGTTATGATGAAGATGCAAGCCGAAATGATAGACTTGAAAGAGCAACTCCAAGAAGCAAGGACCCGAACTGAGATAGCGTTAGAACGTTGCGATATCCTACAAATGCAACTTGCTCAGAACGCAGCAGAACCTGAGGCAGAGCCTGAGGCCGAGCCCGAGGCAGAGCCTGAAGTAGAACCTGAAGAAGATCCCGAAGAGGAGCCTGAGGAGGATCCCGAGGAGGAACCCGAAGAAGAACCGGAGGAAGAACCGGCTGAGGAGGAGGCACATTCAGAAGTGTCCTCGGATGACGACATCTAGTGATGATGATACTTAGATGGAGGGGTTGTCTCCATCCTAACTATTATTTTTCTATGATTTTAAGGATTGATTGGAAATACTTTGTAGCGAATACAATGGTTTTAATCATGAATTTTTATTTAGACTAAAATGTGGTTGTGATGTCATGTTGTTTCTTATTTTTCTTTCTTACCTATTTTTTTTTTTTTTTTTGATTACATGTATGGTGTGTTGTATATGAAAGAAAAATTCATGTTTAACATTTTATACTGTGATTCTAGGAAATGGCCGGAAGAAACGCTGGACGAGGACGTGGTAACATCAGCATGACTGCAGCTGAACTCCAAACCCTGCTGAATGACCATGTTGCTGCCGCTTTAGCTGCACACGTTCAAAATCAAACAGGAGGTCCGAATGGAGCATGTACCTTCAAGAACTACTTAGACTGCAAGCCCAGTACGTTTAAGGGCACTGAGGGAGCTATAGGCTTCCTGCGTTGGGCTGAGAAGGCCGAGTCGGCCTTTGAGATGTGTAACTGTCCCCCTGCCAGTAGAGTCAAATTCGCTGCTGGGACACTTGAGGATTCCGCCCTCACTTGGTGGAATTCGAACGTCCAGATCCTCGGATTGGAACTGGCTAACGCGATGAACTGGGAGGAGTTCAAAAACATGATGCGAGAGGAGTACTGTCCGAGGGAAGAAATTTCGAAGTTAGAGTCGGAGTTTTGGTCGTTGAAAATGGTGGGTTCAGAGATTGAAAGCTACACTACTCGTTCGCACGAGTTGGCAGTGATGTGTCCGCGGATGGTGGATCCGCAGAGCAAGAGAATAGAGATGTACATTGATGGGTTAGCACCACAGATTCAGGGTATGGTGACGTCTTCCAGACCAGCCACGATCCAACAAGCGATCCGTTTGGCTCACAAACTGACGGATCAGACTGTGACCCAGGGTGCGTTACCACCGAGGGGTTCGACTGTTAAAGCCCGTGACAACCCGAGTATTGACCACGTCAGCAACAGTAACAACAACAGCAACCTGAACAGCGGGAAGAGAAAGTTTGACAACACCAGATCTTCATCCTCAAACCTCCCACCGCAACACCACTACCGTAAGCCCGAATTTACTCGGAGTTTCAACACTCAGAATCACAACAACAACAACAACGGTAGCGGGCAGGTTTCGAGCGGATATGTTGGGAAATATCCAAAGTGCAACAGGTGCAACTTTCATCATGTTGGTCAATGTGACCGTGTCAAGTGTCAAAGATGCGGAAAGATAGGTCATCAAGCGAAGGAATGTAGAGGAGACCTTGCGGCGAAGGGTGCTCCTAAGCCACCGATGACGACTAAGGGATGTTTTGAATGGGACAGGAAGGTCATTTCCGGAAGGATTGCCCCAAGCTGAAACATAATGACAACAATGGGGGCAATGGAAGTGGCAGTAATGGTGGAGGAAATGGCAAAGGAAGAGCGTTTGTGATTGGATCAGGTCAAGCCCGCAGAGATCCGCATGTGGTGTCTGGTAAGTTCCCTGTAAACGATTGTTTTGCTTCTGTTTTGTTTGACACTGGAGCTGATAGGAGTTTTGTGTCAAAGGCCTTTAGCCAACTTTTAAACCTTACTCCAACCCCGTTAGACGCTAAGTTTCCTGTTGAATTAGCTAACGGTAAAACTGTAATAACGACTCATATACTTGCGGGATGTAAGTTGAAACTGTCAGGTCATGTCTTTGACATCGACCTTATTCCTTTTACGCTTAGTAGTTTCGATGTCGTTGTCGGCATGGACTGGTTATCCGAGAACCGAGCGGAGATTATATGCCATGATAAGATAGTCCATATTACCACCCCTTCTGGCGAGATCATTTCGGTCCGAGGCGAGAGGAGCGGCATGACCACCAGCGTCATTACCCTTATGAAGGCACAGAAGTATTTACGAAAGGGTCATCCGGCAATTTTGGCGCAGATTGTTGAGAAACCCGCGGAGGAGAAACGAATTGAAGACATACCGGTTGTGCGAGACTTCCCGGAAGTTTTCCCGGAGGATTTACCTGGACTCCCTCCTATTCGTCAAGTCGAATTTCAGGTCGAGTTGACACCCGGTGCAGCACCCATAGCACGAGCCCCGTATCGGCTCGCACCGGCGGAACTTCAGGAGTTGTCCACCCAGTTGCAAGATTTGTTGGATAAAGGTTTTATCCGACCTAGCTCATCGCCATGGGGAGCCCCTGTCTTGTTTGTCCGAAAGAAAGACGGGACTTTCCGAATGTGCATCGACTACCGGGAGTTGAACAAGATGACGGTCAAGAACCGTTATCCTTTACCCCGAATTGATGATTTGTTTGACCAGCTTCAGGGATCGAGTTACTACTCGAAGATCGATCTACGATCCGGTTATCACCAGCTGAGAGTGCGCGAAGAAGATATTTCAAAAACGGCTTTCAGAACACGGTATGGTCACTACGAGTTTTCGGTTATGCCTTTTGGCCTAACCAACGCACCAGCCGTATTTATGGATCTCATGAATCGAGTATGCAAGGCGTACCTCGACAAGTTTGTGATTGTTTTCATTGATGATATTCTCGTCTACTCCAAGAACGAGACTGACCACGAAGAGCACTTAAGGATAATTCTGGAACTACTGAAGAAGGAACAACTGTATGCTAAACTCTCGAAATGTGAATTTTGGCTTCGCGAGGTTCACTTTTTAGGACATGTGATCAACGAGAATGGTATCCATGTCGATCCCGGTAAGGTAGAGGCCATCAAAAACTGGGAAGCACCTAAGACTCCGACTGAGGTGCGACAATTCCTAGGACTGGCCGGCTACTATCGGCGTTTCATCGAGGGATTTTCAAAGATTGCTCAACCCCTCACCGCTTTGACTCACAAGGGCACTAAGTACAACTGGGGTGACGCGCAAGAATCCGCTTTTCAACTGTTGAAAACCAAGCTTTGTAGCGCCCCTATTTTAGCCCTCCCCGAGGGAACGGAAAATTTTGAGGTACACTGTGACGCATCTATACAAGGTCTCGGTTGTGTGCTGATGCAACTCGAGAAGGTTATAGCCTACGCCTCTAGACAACTACGGGTTCACGAGAAGAACTACACGACCCACGATTTGGAACTCGGAGCTGTAGTGTTTGCTCTTAAGATATGGAGGCATTACTTGTACGGTACCAAGTTTACCATTTACACCGACCACAAGAGTCTCCAACATATCTACGATCAGAAGGAGCTGAATATGCGACAGCGTCGTTGGGTCGAGCTGCTTAAAGATTATGATTGTGCCATCAAGTACCACCCTGGCAAGGCCAATGTGGTGGCCGACGCCCTCAGCAGAAAAGAAACGGATAAACCCAGACGGGTGAGAGCATTGCAACTCACGATTCATGCCAGCTTACCCAATCAGATTCGCGATGCGCAACTGGAAGCGTTGAAAGATGATAATCTTCCATCGGAACTCATGCGGGGCATGAGCAAGCAACTTGAAACCAGATCGGACGGGGTCCGATATTTTGAGAACCGGATTTGGGTTCCACGATACGGAGAATTGAGAACTCTAGTGATGGACGAAGCTCACAAGTCCCGATATTCTATCCACCCTGGATCAGATAAAATGTATCATGATTTAAAGGAACTTTACTGGTGGCCGAACATGAAAGCCGACATTGCCACCTACGTGAGCAAATGCTTGACTTGTGCCAGAGTCAAGATAGAATACCAGAAACCATCTGGTCTACTGCAACAACCGGAACTCCCAATGTGGAAATGGGAACACATCTCAATGGACTTTATTACGGGTTTACCTAAGACACCGACGGGATGCGATACCATCTGGGTGATCGTTGACCGGTTGACTAAATCGGCACACTTCCTAGCGATTAAGGAAACAGACAAAATGGAACGACTGACTCGAGTATACATGAAAGAAGTGGTGTCTAGACACGGAGTGCCTGTCTCGATCATTTCCGATCGAGATTCTCGTTTCACCTCGCACTTTTGGAAGTCGCTGCAAAGCGCACTGGGCACCCGTCTCGATATGAGTACAGCATACCATCCTCAAACGGATGGGCAAAGTGAACGGACTATTCAGACCCTGGAGGATATGTTGCGTGCATGCGTTTTAGATTTCGGAAAAAGTTGGGAACCCCACTTACCCTTGGTAGAGTTTTCGTATAATAACAGCTACCACGCAAGTATTAAGGCAGCGCCGTTTGAAGCGCTGTACGGACGGAAGTGTCGATCACCACTCTGCTGGGCAGAGGTGGGTGATAGCCAAATCACTGGTCCGGAACTGGTACTCGAAACCTCGGAAAAGATTGTTCAAATCCGAAATCGCATGGCAGCAGCACGAGATCGCCAAAAGAGTTACGCCGACAAACGCCGAAAACCTCTCGAATTTCAAGTGAACGATCGGGTGTTACTCAAAGTCTCACCTTGGAAAGGTGTGGTTCGTTTTGGTAAGCGAAACAAACTCAACCCACGATATGTTGGTCCGTACCGGATAACTGAGCGCATTGGTCCGGTGGCGTACCGACTGGACCTACCAACAGAACTCAGTGGCGTACACGATGTATTCCACGTATCAAATTTGAAGAAATGCCTATCTGATGAAACCCAAGTAGTCCCTTTAGAGGAACTACAAATTGATGAACAGTTACGGTTCATTAAGGAACCAGTCGAGGTTTTGGATTGGGAAACCAAAACGCTCAAACGCAGCAAAATTCCAATCGTTAAGGTTCGTTGGAACTCGAGACGTGGACCGGAGTTCACGTGGGAACGCGAGGATCACATGATGAAAAAGTATCCTCACCTTTTTGAAGGGCTAACCAAACACCGAAAACCGCGAAACCCGGCAAACCGTCAAACATCACCGGAGGTATGAACTAAATTTCGGGACGAAATTTCTTTCTACTAGGGGATGATATGACAAACTGAAAATTTTTTCTTACTTTTTCAGGCTCTCATCACAACTTGACTCAAATTTTCGGGACGAAAATTCTTTAACATGGGAATGATGTGACAATCGTCAATTTCAGGTTAACCCCGTTAACTCAACTCCGTCAATTCAAACTTTAAGATCGTTGAATCTATAACGCACACTTCATTACATTTAAACTAGGGTTTAAATGACGCTTAACACTTACTACATGTGTAGTCTTTCGGGATTTGCACCGAAACGCAAACGAGTTGACGCGAACGATTGATAAATAAACGACAAACGTCAAAACACTAATTATGTGATTATTATGTGTTAGGTATATGTGTGTTACTTGATTGTTATGTGGAATGTTAAACAAGAAACAAGAACCAACTAGTTTAGGCTAGAGATGTAACACTTGAATGAATTAGGGGCTAGAGTGTAACTTGTATTATTATAAATATATCCTTAACTAAACCCTAACCTATTATTATTCTAAACCTACAACCCCGATCGGAGCTCTCTCTCCTTGTTCTCTCTTGGCTGCCGTCCACAAACACACACACATACACCATCAATTCAAGCCTTTGATTGAAGAACAAAGTGCTAGGAAGGTATATTTGATCATCCTTCACATCCTTGTTGATTGAATTTGATGTTTGTTGGGTTAATAACAAACCCTAGCTGGCCGATTTTGTTCATGCATATGATTAATATGATTGTTGTTATTTGGATAATGAATTGATAACTAGTTTGATAGTATTGCATGTTAATTGTTGTGTCCTTGATTGTGAGTTCAAATAAAACCCTAATCTTGTATGTATGGTGTAATTGATATGCATGGATAGTAGTTATAGTGTCTAGAGGGTTATATGGATGCATGATAGTTCATAGATTGTTATTATGATGAGTTTTGATGTGAACAGATTCTGGACAGAACGTATATACGATGTTTAACTGACTGTAACGAAGTGTAAACGTGAAAATTGATTGAGATTGTGGGTACTGCAGTAAACTAGGTTGAGTATAGTTTCTATGAAGTATAAATTCGTAATTTTTGGATAAGTGGAAGTATACTTTTATGATTTTACAAAAACGTGATGCAAAGCTGAGCTGTTAGACCTGCTGTTAGGTTATGTTGTAAATGTTATATCTCATGAACTACGAGACCAATTGGGTTGGTTCCACTTCTGGAGGTTGACTCACTGAGTTAGGAACCAAACCCAAGTGGTCTTGCATTTATTGGATTTTTCGTTTAACGGGAATGGTAAATAACATTCTGATGTGCATGAATCTGACTGATATAAGTTAGCTGTAATGTTTTGATCATTATGAACAATCTATATGGAATAAAAATAAGATAAAAGATGTTCTGGAAACCTAAGATATGTATGCTCCTGTGGTAATTTTTGGTGAATTAATTGAGACGTTATAATCGGTAAACTAGTGCAATCTTTCAAGTAGAAATTCTGTCATAACGAAACTAGCTGCTGAGTTGTATAGGAATGCATGAAATATGATAGTTTTTATATAATTGTTGTATTTTGACCAAAATACCCTTGCGGGGAATAGTTGCTAGTTGATTGCCATGAATTGACCAAATTGCCCTTATGGGGAATAATGGTTAGTTAGTCTTTGTTTGTTGACCAAAATGCCCCTACGGGAATAATTGCTAATAAGTATGTTATTAATACGTGACACGAAAGTAATTGCTCACTCATGTATCGTATCACAATTTTACTTGTTTAAGTCACACATGATTCACAAACGAAACACGAAACATGTTACGTGCATAGGTATTATGTGCCGAGTCTAGAGACTCGTTAAACATTCCGATACTTAGAAAATCTCTTTGTTATTTTAGAACGCTAGAGAGTTTTCTACGACGCGCATCACTCGGTGATCTAGATCAGATATTCTTCGCAAACAGTGAGTTCACTTACCCCACTCTTAAACTGTTTTCAAACGTTTTTCACTTGGGGGAGATAACATACTCCGATAAACATATTTTCTGAGATAAACGCATATGAAAGATTTTGTTATAAATTATATATCACTTGTAAAGGCTAAGCGGCATACGTAACATTTGAAGTCCCACACATCGGACCGGTTAATATTTGGAATAGCGAGTCACTTTTGGGTAGTACTACTGGGTTTGACAAACCCCACCCGACGCTAAGCTCAACTGGAGGTTGAGTGGGTGTAAATTTTGGCTAACACTTACCATGGTCTGGAGGACCTGGTGACGGGCACTTGATAAACAGTCAGCTTCGGTCGCGAACCACTTAGCGATACTTGTTGTATAGATTAGCTACCTATCGATATATGATTTGACATGACACTATCTGGTAATGCAAAACACTTAAACGCTGTAACGTGGTTACACACTTAAACGCTGTAACGTGGTTACACACTTAAACGCTGTAACGTGGTTACACACTCAAACGCTGTAACGTGGTTACACACTCAAACGTCGTAACGGGGTTACGCAACATTTAAACGTCGTAACGAGGTTACGCAAAACGCTAAACGATTTATCTTATTTTACTTGTGAACTCACCAACCTTGTGTTGACACTTTTAGTATGTTATTCTCAGGTAGCCGAGGCGGGCGCGCGGTTTAGGAGCATGCATTAATGAAAACACTTTTATTCTGCAAACTTAATTTTAACAGTTACATTTGGTTTTAAGTCGTCCTGCGTGACGCAACTTTTGAATTAAGGTTTTACGCTTCCGCACTTACTTTCATTTAAACGTTTTTCTTTGGTTTGGTTATAACTAATGATTCCGATCCTGCCAGTTCACACCCTCTGACGGTAAAACTCCGTTAGTGGATTTTGAGGGTGTGACAATGTGACACCATGTTGGCATCGTCCAGCTTTCTAGGTTTCCAGTGTTGTAAAAACCTTGTAGGAAATCGTCTGGATCAGTTGTGCCGTCGAACTTGCCCAAACCACTTGGCATCTTGGTTTTGTGCTGAATGGGAGCCTTCGCGATGCGCTCAGTGAATTTTGAATGCTTTACCAAGATGGCTGGCCTGTATGGTGTGGTTACGTCCACTTGCCCTCTCGCTGGTGGGTTGTACGGTGTGTACAGATCCATATCGGCTTTGGCCCCAGGCGCTATGTTCATGTGCGCGCGGAGCTGTGAGCCTCCTGCATGAGTATCTCGCATCTTCCTCATGCTGTGCACTTCTTCATCACTAAAATCAGCGTGTTCAGTGTGAACAGAGTGACCATCTTCCGGCGCGCGCGCCCTTTTTGTTGTTCCTTGAATGGTTTGCTTATCAAACGCGAGCCTTTGTGTTAAGTCGGCTAACTTTTTGTGTTTGACCAGCTCATTGTATTTGTCCATTAAACGTCGTTGTTCGTTTATGAGCCATTCTTTAGGGTCATTGGTTTCAACTTCTGGACCCATTGGTCCTTTTTGTTTCGCGCCAGTCAGATTTTGGAACGTGAGATCGTCTGGAGGAGTTTCAGTCTGGCTATGAGGAGTTGTAATGAAGGGATGGTTACTGGTGGTGTGCGCAGAATCACGCGGCACCCTCAGAAACTGCTGTCCCTCATTAACATCCTCAAGCTCAATATCCTCTAGAACTTGATCGCTGTTTCGAACACCAGAAACCATGGTGAAGTTTTTCAGAGAGAACTGATGAGATGGTGATTTTGTTGCCGTTGTAACAGGTGATGGCGCCAATGAAGAAACGTGGATCGGCTCACTGGTAGACGATCAACTTTCCTCGGGTATGAGTATGCTATTTCACCGATGGTTCTCCGGAGTATGAATTCTTCCACCTACAAAACGAGCAGCACCGTGAACTTACCCCTCATAAAGGGACAGAGGGGTCCTCTTTGGGGTAACCCTCCGGTGTGAGAATAAGAGATTGTAGGAGAAAATAATAATAATCTGAGAGTGAGTAAGGAATTGGAATGTATTTTCTTGCTTACCTTCCCTTGTGGAGGTGGTGTGGTATTTATAGTGTTAGGGTTTCCAATGATTGGGCTCAGATCCCATTAGGGCCTTTTTGGCCTTCTCCTATTGCTTTGCGCCACGTGTCCTTAGGACACCTGGTGCTTTTTCATTGATTACTCTCTGACCCAGGTATTTCACCTGACCCATGTGCAATCACGTGGTAGCACATGGGTTTTGCTGAGTTGTCCACCTTTCATTGGCAGCTGTCAATATCAGCATATTCTTATTCCTTAAAGGATACCTTCTGGAAGGTTGTCTGACGAGCACAATCAAGGTTGTCCTTATCCTGATTTGGATAAGGACGAGGTTGATTATGTGCATGTGTGATATGCGCCTATCCTGAGGATGCGCGAGGTCTTCTCTTTATTCTCATGTGCAGATGTGATATGCGCAAGCATATGTAATATGCGCCACGCGCAGATGCGCCACGCGCAGATGTGATATGCGTGAGCATATATGATGCGTGAGCATGTGATATGCGCCACGCGCAGATGTGATATGCGTGAGCATATATGGTGCGTGAGCATATGTGATATGCGTGAGCATATGTGATATGCGTGAGCATATGTGATATGCGCCATGCGCATAGGTTTTGTCTTTGTGCCTTCATGATATCTTGATTTCAAGCCTCTTGTCTATATCTTGTGAGTGACCCGCCCCGCTCGATGTTAAGGCGGGTACATACCTCTTCATAAATTTTCATTCATTTAAATATTGCACATACATTGAAACCCAAACATTTGCATCCACCCCAACACTTGGGTTTCATCTAGCCAGTCATGTGACATTTACCGTCACAACCAAAGGCACAGCTACGTGTCAGCCACTTTGACATAGTCGTTTAAGATCCATTGAGTGCACTAGTAGTGAGTTTAATTAGCATGCTTATCACTTATGTACAAATAACTTTTTATAAAGTCAGTTTCAAAAGAGAGTGCGCTATAGCAATAACAGAACTCAAGAGACTTTTGACCATTCAATTGAGATATCTACCAAACAAATCACAATGTCGACACATTGCTAGAGCTGTCACTTTTACCAAAAACTCGAAACCCAACCTGAAAAAACTCGTACTCGAACACGAACTAACCCGACCCGAAAAACCCGAACCTGAGAAAAGACTAACCCGAAGCCGAACCGAAGTAATTTGGGTTGGTTCTCGGGTTTGATTTATAAGTTTCAGGTCAACCCGAATAAACTTTTGGTTTTGAAACTAAATGTATTTTTAGGTATAACAGGCTTAGTCTTAGTCACTAAAGTTATCAGAATCTGAGCCCAATCGACTGTTGTCATTCTAACTATTATGGATCGATTGTTTATTGTTAATTTATGTTTTCCGTTTATTACTAATAGCAACCGTAATCGAACAACCAAATCACGTCTGATTGAAGACGATTATGGTTCGAGTTAGTTACTTAGTTTTACTCTTTTTTTGAATTGTTTTATGACTTTATCAAGTTATGATTATTTTATTATTTGCGTTACGAGCAAATAAGAATATGTTGTTTTAATTTTAGCATTGAAGTTTTTTAATTTTTTTTGTTTTTTGTTTCATTTTCTAGGATACTCGAAACGTGATTAACCTAAACTGAAAAAACCCGAACCCGAAAAACCGTGAGAGATTTGGGTTGGGTTTTGGGTTAAGATTAAAACTTTGAAACCCCAAAACCCGACAAAAAAACCCGAAATCAAAAAACGAACCGGAAGAACAGCCTACACATTGCTAACAAAGCACGTGGTGATGGCTCCATCAAGTGGTGGTTTACTTTACAATTACCACAATTGATGTTCAGAATAAACCCTGCCTAATTAAAGAGAGACAGGCATCCGCCTAATAAGTAATAACAAACTTTACTTATTCTTATTACTTGATTTAATCGAAAAATAAACATATTAACTATAATATAATATAATTGCGGATGCGCCAAAGAATGCTTCATCATCTCTCTTTCACCGGCAACCGATTGCTTTGATCTGATCTGTTCGCTGTCATCGTGGGAGAATGAAGGACAGATGGGGTTATGAGATTAACACCTCCTCCGCCTCTTGCATTGATTCCATCAACGACTATTATCACCAGGTGCTTACCTACGGCAGAAGACGAGGGGATGCCATCCTCCAAGCAGTTCTGCACGACCCCAATTGTGTACTCGCTAACATTTTGGCTGCCCACTTCTCTGCTTCTTCTTCTTCTTCACACCCTTCAACACTTCTAAATGCCGCCAACCACAATCTAGTAATTCATTAATCACTTCTTTCTTTCTTTCTTTCTTTTACAATTAATTAATTATTATGACTTGAAATTGTAATTTAATTACTGTACTGTAGGACAAGGCTACTCCTTATGAAAAAGCAGTTTTTGATACAATTGATTGTATGCTTTCACCAAATAGGGATGATGATGTGGCTCTTCACTTGCATTCCAAGGTTCCTTCACTCTCTCTCTTTTTTATTATGTAATTCATTCTAATATATTATTATGTAGAAACAGAATCAAATACATTTTATCATTTTATGCTTAACATGAAAACAGTGAACCAATTTGCTTTGCTGTTATTATTAGGTTTGTTTTTATAGGTGTTTGCTGTTATTTTTTGTTCGCATTTGCTAATTTTCGATTATGAGACGTTATTAGTATTTGCTTATTTATATTTTTTGCTATTATTAGATTTTTTCTTTTGTTGTTATTATTTTGTTCTTGATTTTGATTCTTTTGTTGTAATTTTTAGGTTTTTTTCTTTGTTATTATAAATCGTTGTTTATGTAGATTAGTATTGTAGCTGGTATTGTTTCTTACGTCTCATTTTTTATAAATTGGTATTATTTCTTACATTCTCATGTTAAGATTAAATTGGTATTATAAATCATTCTATGTATGTATATGTATATTTGCTGCAGCTGTTGAATGATTTTCCAAAGGATTTAGTATCTTTGAAGAGGGCTCAAGTTCTATGCTTTTACATGGGTTGACCCGATCTCTCGCTGCAACTCGTTCAACAAGTTACTACCTAATTACTCTCTTTCTCTTTTGAAAATCAAAAATCAAAATCAATATCCTTTCTTGACTTCTAGGTACTTGCTTCCAATCATGGCCAACATTTTGTATATGGCATGCTCGCCTTTCCTCTCTTAGAGCTCGGACGAATGGCAGATGCTGAGAAAGCCGCACAAAACGGTTTTCAAATCAACAACCAAGATCCATGGTCGCAACATGCCGTCAGCTACCTAAACACACACATATATTTACATTACATCTCCTGCCATTTGCTTTCAAATTCATTACATTACATTGCATATATGTTTTGCAGCTGTGCCATGTTTTTCAATACCGGTGTCGATTTAAGGAAGCAGTCGAGTTTATGGAAGAATGCTCAAAGTCTTGGGCTCCGTTATCATCCTTCATGTAAGCATACAAATACACTGCCAGTCATCCAATTTTATCATCACCCTAACTAGTTACTATATATATATTATAAGGCTTGACGCATGTAAATGATTAGGAACACTCACAATTGGTGGCACGTTGCTCTCTGTTACCTAGAAGGCAACGCTCCCTTTGAAAGAGTCCGTGAAATTTATGAAAATCGTATCTGGAAAGAGTTAGACAGAAGCGATGCTACTCCCGCAGAGGTTTGTTTTTACCCTTTTCTTTTTTGCCATTTAACCGTTTTTATTTCCAATTGTAAGCTGTGCTTTTTTGTGTGAATTTAGGTATACTTGAATGCACTTGGGTTGTTATTGCGGGTTCATGTTAGAGGCAAAATCCATTTCTTGGAGGAGCATTTGAAGATGCTAGCAGGCTATCTAGCAGATCGAGTTAGTTAACTATTCTTTTCAAAACAAAGTTTTGAATATATTATGGATGTTTTTCTTACTTAATCTTTGTCAGGCCTTTTGGCATCTTGAGTGGCACTTTGATTTGTTGATCTTATGGGCCTTAGCTTGTACTGGGAAGTCGTCCGAGGCTCAAGACTTACTCAATGGCTTAAAATTAAAGTTAGAAATGTCTATCCTCTCCTGTTTTCGTAAATGATATTATTATGTTTGTTTGTCTCACTCTGAATGTTGTTTTGTTCAGGGTTTCTAAAATGAATCCGAAGAACGCAACGATAATGCAGAAAGGACTCACGGTTTGTTTTCTAATAACTTCTCACTTGTTGAGGTGTAATCAAGGGCACATGTAATGATTCTGTTATTATTTGGTTTAGCTTGCCGAAGCCGTATACGGGTATGGGAGAGGTGATTTCAGTAGAGCATTAGAGTTGCTTGGTACAGACTTTGATGCCGAAGGCTGTAAGGTGTCAAGGAATCTCTTCTTGTTAATAATGACTAGTTAGTTAATTAGGTTAAATAAATATATATTGTTGTATTGCATTTTGCAGATGGTTGGTGGGTCCGGGGAACAGCTCGATGTGTTCAACGAAGTTTGGTATGTTATGTTACTTGATGTAGGAGATGCTGAAAAGGGTATGTTAGCCTGTTAGGCCCCTTGTTCTTAATGTATGTTTGTGTATGTTAAATAGTAGTAGAACATGTTAATTCCTTGTGATTGCATCTGCAGCGATTCAAGTGATTGAGAAGCGGTTAAAGAAGAGAGACGGAGTCCCCTTTTTGTGGCGCTTGTTGGTATGACGTTGGTTTCTTTTACTAGTAAATTGCTGTGTGATTCAGAATCTTTAATGGTTTCAGGAGAGGGGATACTCAATGTTGGGGAAGCAATTAGAAGCGGAAAGTATAGGC
Organism: Bidens hawaiensis; assembly: GCF_021521415.1. NCBI lineage: Eukaryota > Viridiplantae > Streptophyta > Magnoliopsida > Asterales > Asteraceae > Bidens > Bidens hawaiensis. The sequence goes on along the minus strand of NW_027492076.1, from coordinate 312,896 downwards.
GCAAAAGCTAAGGCGTTAGAGGCTGCCTACTTCTAACAAAACACTTGGGATTCTAACAAAACACTTGGGACATGGATGGATATGTGGTATTATGTTGTGTACTGTATGCATGTAAAGCTTTGTGGTGTGATGTAAAATAATGAGTATACTTGAATTAGTTTAGTGTAGCATGAGCTTACATTTTGGTACTATAATCTTGCAATAAACCTGCATGTCACTACGCAACAGATTGCGTTCTGATTCTCACCTACCATTTCGACACGACTATTTTGTCAAAAACTCATTGTCAATCATCTAGGCATGCTGCAAGTCAATCTCAGTTAGCCTCTCATTCGTCATCCACTTCTCTCTATGCTGATAATTTGGGGATTGTGACAGAATATCCAATTTTGTGGTGCCGCCTTTTGGTACGATGAACGGATCGTGTCGCACTCTACTAATCGGCGTGCTAAGCATAATTAGTGCTGCAAAGGTGGTAGTGTAGTTTTACCATTTCCAAGAAGGCCTTACTCTTCACTCATAAATCTCTTCCAGCAGTCTAATTTTATGACAAATATTAGAGCTTACAATCGTATTCTTGATGACCTCTTTTGGTGCAAAGATTGACAATAGTTAATCGAGGGCCAGCTCCGTATGTTTTCAGGATTGCAGGCCAGGTTCACCGTTGGCTAGGCTCTCTTTGTCCTCCTACAGATGCGGGACCATGTTTATTACAAATGTATGCCTATGACACTGAGAATGAGATTTCAAATGAACTTAATGCATTTACTAATGAAACTCATTCTGAGCTTAATGAACATTATGCATTTACTAATGAAACTCATTCTGAGCTTAACGCCGAAACCTACCTAGATATTAAATACTGTAACCATTAAGTACTGTCATGACCAACAACAATATGTTGTTTATTAAACTAAAGCTTCAGATGTCATTGTCACTAATCCAGGTGAAAAAAAACACAAGATGTAAAGGGTTTTCTTAACACCTACTATAATTTGGTAAGAAACATTTAAATAATATAAACACCATTGATCTTAACACAAAAGCAATGGATTGATACAGGTTTCACATGTCCAAAAATGCGGCAAACTGATTTTGGCAGAACTGACGCATGTCTCAAAGACAACGCAAAACCTTTACGCAAATCTGTCATCAAGGATGAGCAAATTCGGCACCGATACTGATTTGTTTCCGTTGGTATCGAATCGGTACCAAAGTTTTGAGTTTCGGTACCGGTATGTCCCGAATTTTACCTTAAATACTGGTACCGGTACGGAACCGATAACGAACCGAAAATTTCAGTACCGGTACCAAGAATTTGCGATTTCAGGGTCGGGATTTTCGGTACTGATCTCATCGTTATCTGGAATTACTAAAAGGCCCAACTATGTAATGTAAAAAGACCTACCTAGATATTATTTCAAACATTAAAAAAGTAGGTACATGACCACTAGCCCTAAGGCTGAGGGGTGTGGAGCGCGAGAGGGGGCGCGTGAGCCCATCCGCTCGCGCCCCGGGGCGCGAGCACCACACCACCGAGGCGCGAGAGGGGCGCGAGAGGGGCGCGAGCACGGCTTTCAAGGCAGGCGCAAGAGGCCTCGCGGCTGGGAATAGCGTGAAGAGAGCTTGGGAATGTTAAATATAGCCGTTGGGCTCATAATTGTTCTTCTTTTCTTCTCCTCCTGCTACACACAGCTTTCAAAACCAGCTTTTCTTTTGCTTTACAGGATACATGTTTTTATATATTAGTTGTTACATTAATATTCCTACATCAATACGTACATATTGTACCTGCATATATATAATATATACATACACAAAAAGACAAAGCCTAAGAGATTAAGCACAAGCCAAGACAAGTTTACACACAGTCCAGTGTGTAATTGTGTGTATTCTTTAATAATACGTTTAAGCACAGTCCAGTTTTTTTAATAATACGTTTTTTGAATACATTTATAAAAAAATAAAAAAAAAAATCCGCTCGCGCCCCCTGCTCGCGCCCCTCCACACCAGGGCCAGGGGCGCGAGCGGGGGCTCCAACACCCATCTTATCAAGTTTCTCTCTCTGCCACACGTCACAATATTATTGGCTGGAGCCCCCACTCGCGTCCCCTCTCTAGCGCCCCCCACACCCCTCAGCCTAAGCGCCAATTTTTTGTAACTCTATGGCTGTTGTACCACTTTTCTTGCTTTAGGTTGTTTAATGCTTAATACTATGTAACTTTTCTATCCCTTCTCTTGCTATGAGTTGTTTCAGAAGTTGGTTCCATTTTCAAACCACCATTTATGTACAATATTAATATCGTGAAAGTAGATCTACAAGACGAGTACTCACTATAATGTATGGCGTCAAGGCGAGTTTCTTTAACTCAGCCTAGTTATTAAGAATCGATCAAAGATGGTTAACCTCAACTACAATCACATCTAATCGGTCAACTTAAACAAATTTTAACTTAAAAAATAAAACATAACTCGTATTTCTATAATATTAAAGAAGGAATATCATTTTTTAATTAATAATAATTATTAGTATAAATTTAATATTTAAAATGTATTTTTTATTTGTAATGACATTCACCTATTTTGTTATAAATACTAGTAAACTTATGGTATTTGGCCATATATATAATATCCAAAAATTAATTTTCTTTATATTTAACATGCCCGAGTACTCTCTGATTACACCCAATTCCCTAGTCGATCGCATAGGATCCACCAAACAACTTTTGCAACCATGTTTACGTATCTTGAGAGATTGCATTACGCCTTCATATTGATCAAAGGACACCTCAAACCCGGCACAACACACGGGGTCATCTTTCTAGTTTTTACTACAATAGTGAAATCGTTATTGCTATATTTTTGCACTAGTCTATATACTCATGTGATACACGGGTTAAAAAAATATATTTAAAACATATTAATAAATATAATATATGAAAATTTAATAATGAAACAAAATATGTAACCCAAAATATTTATGCATGTATTAAACAAAGTATCTTTTGTATGCTTTAGCGGGTCAGACTTAATCATCTTACTTTTGTTTTCCATCAAAAGCTTGATACACTTGAATGGGCATGCGTTGCGAGACACGGACGTGTTTATGTATAGCCGATATAAAAGAAGACAAATGACAAAAGATATATACTCTATAACTAATGTTGAAGTGAAATAATAAGCATTGAACATAGAACAAAAATTGATATTTGGTGCTTTTATTTATTCTCTTTTTGGAAAGAACATTGTCTCATCATTCCCATAGCTTTCTTTAACGTTCTCCTCCACACCAAAACTATATTGTTGCACCAAGCTTCATTTAAACATATCAAACACAAAAAACAAAACACTATTAGAATAAAAAAATAACTCTTCTTATATTGACCCGGCTTTCATAGTCGCTAGGGCTAGTCTCTTTTGACACCAAAATTGACCCATATCTCAATTACTCATGAACTCAAATATCAAACCAAAAGAGTTAAAACTCTCAATTCCAACAAATTAACCCAAATTAGGTTTCAAAAACTTCACAATCAAACATGCCCTACAATGTTAACAAGTTTAAAATATATACTTAATTGCCTAACCGAGTATATTGGTTGTTGTATTTGTTTAAAACTACGCGTTTTAATGAAAACATAGCAACTACAAGCAACTAAAAATTTACAACACAAAGTAATAGAATAGCTTTAGACACGTGTATTATATATGGTTTTTTTTTTTTTAAAAAAAAGTTACAATTATTAAGCAACTATTATATAGAAAGAATCATAAACATATTACAAAATGCGATTTTATTTACCTACATTAACTCCACTTCAAAAGGGATGCTATTCTTCGAATGTACAAAAGTTTGAACTTTACTTCATCATGATGTTTCCATGCTTGGCTAAAAATGCAGTTCTAACCAAGTTTCCCTACATTAAGGAAGGATTCAAGTAGAATAAACATAAAAAATCACAATAGTTCCTTTTGTCTTCACAAAACAAACCATATTCATGAATGTTTGACCTCTAAAAGTCAAACTAACGCATCCCTTGCATTCGAATGGACCAAATTGGGCCAGACTCTAGATATAAAAAATGACCAAAACAAGCCAGTCTGTTAATCTATTTGCATGTTCAAATTAATCATAGACATAAAAAAAACCTATATACCCTTGCGTACGAATGCTAAAAGGCCTAGGTTTCATCGCCAAATGGCCGCATAAAAGTTCAGTTACTATGACTGTATTTATGTTTCAATTTTCAATTGCAAAATGCATACGGGTCAAAAAGCATATTAGTGCTCTATCCATAATTCCATGTAAGTCATAATAACTCTTTAAAACATCAATTGTTAACGGGTCGAATCGTATTGAACTACAAATCATCTACTTTTGAAATACATAAATGTATTAAGATAAAAAATATGAAGTAATAAAAAATCAACGGTGATGTACCTTTCTGGTGGCCCTCTTTTGTCTAAGCGTAATAGAACTCATAATCCAATAGCTTCTGATTGTTTGCCCCCACATCAATGGTTTTCCATCATCACCCATTCTCTTGTCCTGAAAAGCAAACCAATTGCTTTCAGTTTTAAACTCACGTTTATATATTGATAGTCCATAAAGTCATATACTCACATAAAACTAACAAATATTTATACATTTGTAAGCACACCGGCTACACCTAAAAGAATAATATTGTACATAATTTTAATCAAAAATGTTGGTCCTTAAGTAGCCAAACGGAAGAGAAGCAAAACGTTGAATTAAGAACGTAGATTAGTATGCTTTCATTTTATTTCAAGACATAAAGTTGTGACCCAATGTTTTTCAAGGGATTTGCTGATGCAAACGATACCAAATACAAGCATCCCAATTAGTCCCAAAAAAAACATGATTGCAAAAAAAAACTCAAAGCGAACAACTAATAATCTTTTATAACTTCCATAAAAGAAATGGCATTGTTGAATTGCATAGCTGTTTGTGAAAAATAGTTCAAGCACCCTTATAAAGGAGAGGCAATTAAAAAGAACATTAGTTTATAGTCAAATAATATTAGTTAAAAATTTTCTAATAAATTATTCCGGTTAAAACAAATTGACCAAATATAAAACCAACCTGCGTGCTGTTAACCAAAAACCAATAACTGAATTATCGAAAATTGGCCGGTTAATACAAACCTGTGCTTGCAAGTTGCAAGATGTTTTTTCCACTAAAAACCGACTTATCAAAAACTTTTTTCATTCCTACTTTGTGTTTTGGTTTATGGTTACTCAAACTTATAATTTCCCTTTATTGCAACCAAAAAAGAAATCTACTTGAAAGATATTCATAACCCAATTAAGGACATAAACACAAAGTTTCAACCATAATTTCCTCAAATCATACCTTTTTTAACCTTCTCCGACGATTTCCACACTAATTTTCAACCGAATCGCCCTTCATACTTCTTCACCTCAGCAACTGCTCGGATTACCAAACAAACGACTGAGTTAGGGTTTGTTGAGATTGAGTGTAAGGCTGAGGGGTGTGGAGCGCGAGAAAGGGCGCAAGAGGCCAGCCGCTCGCGCCCCGGGGCGCGAGCACCACACCACCGAGGCGCGAGAGGGGCGCGAGAGGGGCGCGAGCGCGAAAAAAGAGGCAGGCGCCAGGGGTCTCGCGGGAGCTGTTGCGCGTAAAGGGACTTGGGGAATTGTGAAAGAGACGTTGGAGTGGTAAAATGAGCCGTTGGCTCTTTATTTAATAAAAAAAAAAAAAATTTTTTACTCCTATATTACCCATTATATACACACAACTTCACAAAAAAACCAAACTTACCCATTTCTTTATACAACACTTTCTATATATTACCCATTTCTTTCAAACTTTTTTAAAAAAACCTTTACAAAATCCTATATAATATCCCTAAATCAACCCATTTTTACCATATCAAAAACAACCCATCGTGTTTGGCGGCGGTGTCACAGGATCTTTGGTTTTGGCATGTTTTTTTTGGTGTTGCTGGGTCAAATAACGACCTTAATGTTATCGATCAGTCACATTTGATCAACGACCTTATCGACGGGGTTGAACCACCTCAATCTTTTGTTGCAAATGGAGAACTCTTCAAGTACGGGTACTATCTGGTCGATGGTATTTACAACGAATGGGCTGTGTTAGTTCAAGCTTTTACAGATCCAATCGCCGACAAACGGAAGTATTTTACGAAGAAGCAAGAGTCTGCTAGAAAAGATATTGAAAGAGCTTTTGGAGCTATAAAAAAACAATATTATGTTCTGGCGAACCCGATACGTTATTGGACTCGGGAGAGGATAATGGACGTCGTCTACACGTGTCTTATCCTACACAACATGACGTTAGAAGACGAGGGCAAAGCTATATGCCAAAACTACCAAGGTGACATTCCGCCACAACCGTCCACAATCAGTGATCAACAAAAACTTCATAACATAGCAAATATCAAGAGCCGTGAGATACACGGGTATCTTCGACATGAGTTGGTTGAACATTTGTGGGCGTCGCGACCAGATGATCTTGTAGTAGATTAGTTTTATTATTAAATATTATTGTTTGTTTAATTTTTAGTATGTTTTTTTTTATTATGAATTTTCAAAAAAATGTGTGTTTTTTTAAATAATTTCTTGTTTTTTTAATAATACGTTTTTTTAATACATTTATAAATAAATAAAAAAATAAACCGCTCGCGCCCCCTCTCGCGCCCCTCCACACCAGGGCCCGGGGCGCGAGCACCACAACCAACACCCATCTTATCAAGTTTCTCTCTCTGCCACACGTCACAATATTATTGGCTGGCGCCCCCACTCGCGCCCCCTCTCGCGCCCCCCACACCCCTCAGCCTAATGTTAGTGTTGAAGCAGAGATTAGAGAATCGTGGACTGGAGTGTTCAAAACTTTTAAAGGGAGAGACAAGTATAGATTTGTGTTTTGAATTTTGAAATTGCAAATGAGACGAAAGAGAGTGTTTGTAAGGGTGAACCTTCCTAAGCTGAGCTAAGGTTCTTTTATTATTATATTGGGGGATTTTTCTCAATTGAAATATCAAAACACAGCCCACCCTTTTACGTGTCGCTCTCTGAACCTCCGTTTATTTCGTGAGATAATAATAAAATATATATTAAGAATGGTTTTTTGTAACTTTCCTGTTGTCAAAAGTAGTTTGTCTGCAAGGTAAAACCAAGAAATCAATAATATGTATTTTGAGTTTATTTCTAAACTTATTTATTGCCATCTACTCATTTCGTAAAACACACTTCAAGATGTATTCGATTTTGTTGACCTTTAAATTCTTTTTAATATTATGTAGAAATTTAATTTATCAGTAAAAGTAGAAAGTGTATAAGTTTTGTCGTGCTAAAAAAACTTACAATAAATATCATTCCACTCGAATCCATATTTTAAGCGAATAAATGTCCACCTTTCACCCTTTTTATTTCACCTTTTTTTTATTATTAGTCATCTTCCAAGCTTTGTGGACGAGCATGATCATCGGAATGGCTACTACCCTGCTCGGAGTGTTTTTTCTTCGGCCCCAAGGCACCCGGGGCGGTGTTCCTGCTAGTATCAAAACACCACGCAGGGCACTCCGACCCCCCCCCCCCCCCCTCCCCAACAATAAGCCATTTACTCGCCTTGGTTCCACTAGTGCCACTATATGTTATCTAAACTTAATAAATTCCTTTGGATGCCACAGGAGTTTGTGGAGTCTATAAACTCAGGCGAACTAATTTTTTCAATAATTGGTATATGTTAAGAAAACAGTCATACCTTTTTTATACGTTAATATTTTTTATTAAAATTTAAAAATAAATATTTAATTCTCTTTAATTTAAGAATACTATTGCTATAGTTTTAGTTTTTAGCTTTTTTTTTTTTGAATTTTATAAAAAAAATTAACATATTACATTACATGATTACCCATATTTGTAGTCTATGTTGTATTGTGCGAGCACCTCTTTAGTGACTTGTAAAACTATATTAATATATAAATTAAGTGATTTTAGAGATAAATAGAAATATGAATAATTCATTTAAAAATTATCAAAATATAACAGCTGTTAAACTCAATTAGGTAAAAATATACCTGTAGATATATCAATTATTATTAAACTTAAATAAATTGCATGGTTTTGAGTCTTTGGCACAGGTCTTAGTAGTGCGTGTAGACGGTGCATCCCGTGCACCTCCTGGCACGTCCATTTTTTTTAACGAATAAAGCCTAACTATCTGGGTAACGTAATGGAAAAAGCGATCTTATTTGCACGTGATCACACAGTGCTGTGTAGCCCAAGCCAAACATCTTCCGTTTCAGAAAAAATCCACTGTCTGAAGGCCCGCTATGATAAACCAGTTGTGATTGGATTCTAACTTGAGGCATATAGCCTCCATCACAAATCTACACTTCCCCTTGAATGCCGGTTGAGCTATAGCCGCCCCCCTTGTCGCATCCATACACACGTGATGTATTTCTATTGAAGAAAATCATCAAAATAACTATTTTGACTAAAACCTTTGCCAAAAATAGTTAAAAACTTTTCTTTTTCTTTTATAAAAATATCATTGGATTTTTCTTGCATTTTACTTAAGAAATTGTTTCAGAAGCTCTCACATTACACACCCTGCTATGAGTGCGAAACATCTACTACATCATTATTGAAATCTGTTGCGCTGTTATTAAAATCGGTTACGTCAAATGACACTTTCAAACGCGGGTTAATTTGAAAATTTTTAAAAGTTGGTAAGACTATTTTGTTAAGTAGACCATTTTGATAGATTTTATTTTTCTTGATATATTATTATATATAAAAAAGGACTAGTCTCATATTTTCCTTTTTGGCATTCATTCGAGTGGGTGCCATGATTACTGATGTACTCGTGATGGTGAGTTCACTACTCACCAGCGGCTAGTTTTGGAATCAATAATGATGCCTCTGCCACCAGTGACTCACCCGGACTGTGCAACATCTGATTTGGATTTAATTGCCTGGACCCCTCTGCATCTTTCTTTCTTTCATTCACGAGCCCAACTGTTATCATAGTACCATACTACCATTTATTTTTTTAATTATTGCAACTTGTACTTATTGACTCAATATTTAACACTCTTACAAATCATAACTTTTTAACAATAGCTTTTAATAATTTTAAAGTTACAAGTAAACGTATAAGATTATAGGCATCAACGAACCATCCGGCAAACATGAATCAAGTCCATTTAAGCTAGGCCCTAGAACTAATCTCGTTTAATAAAGAAGCCCAAGCCCAAGCCCAAGCCCAAGCCCAAGCTTCACTTATCTAACTTTGAACTACCTCTCAAGCTTAAACAATGTTATTATTTATATAATTTTTAATTTAATGCATTTAATATACATTTATGTGATAATTAATATTCTATATAAAATTATGACAAAATAACTAAATAATAAACGAAGGGCGCCTTCTAATAAGATTTGGTACATCAATGAACTTCATTAACTCGGGCGTTTATTTAGCTATATAATATAATTTATATTCTCCAAGCTAATACAAAAGTACATCAAATAAAGAAGGAATCTAAAGAGAGTTTACATTAGGTAATTGTACATTAGAATAGTTAGTAGTTTTATTAAGAAATTCATGAACATAGACTTGGATTATTAACCTTAACCATAACCATAACCATAACCATAACCATAACCATAACCATAACCTTAGGCCAAGAGCCAGAAGTCCTTGTGCCATCTTGTGCTAATCAGGTACCCACCAATCCCTTTGCTCTGCTTTCGCACCCCAATCGTTAAGCATTCCACTGTGTTGATACACTGCTCAACAAATTTCTCCGTGCTGCTCATCCCTCCCAAGCTACAAAATTATCAAACACCCTTGGTTTCATCATTCGATACATCATTAGGGTACGAGTCAAATGGTCAACATAAACAGGTCCTATCAAACGGTCAGTGGGTCAGGTCAACAGTCAACAGGTCCAGTCAAATGGTCAACATAAACGGGTACAGGGGGTCAAAGGGTCAACATAAACCGGTCCAGTCAAACAGTCAGCACACGGGTCTGGATAAGCAGTCAGCCATAAAGGGTTCGGTCAAATGATTAATAAGAACTTGTACGGGTACGGGCCAAATTGTCATGCAATAATAAGTACAGGTCAAATTGTCAACTCAAATAAACGTTGTCAACATGAGTGGGGCTGGGTCAAATGCACAACATAACGGGTGCGGGTCGAATGGTCAGCACAAACGGGTACGGGTTAAATAGTCAACTTAACTTAATTTTCACAAGCAAATCTTTAAAAAGGCACAAAACTTTCTTATGTGATTATGAAAATGTGAAGCTAAAAAGTTAAAATCCTTTCCATCATTTTCATCAAGATTTTGAAAATAAAATTTGCCAAATGATTTGTAAGCATTCCTGTGAAAGACAAGACTTTGTCAGCCTTTCATTTGTTTCAACCAACTTAACTTATCAAAACCAACAAAACTATTTCACAAGAATTTATTCCCATAATGTTTTTTGGCCTATCAAACAATGATAACACCTAACAAGTGGCACTATTACGAATAACAACAAAGCAAACCGACCCGGTTTGTTCGGCGACAGTTTGAACATGTTAAAACAATTCGGTTTAGACAGTTTGAACCCGTATTAACAAAAAAATTTTCATTATAATTGTTAAAAATGATTAAAAAATATGTTTATAGACACCAACCTTACTAACAATAGCACAATGGTCACATTAAAGTAATATTGTATATACTTTTCTAACTTATTTTATATTTCATAAAGTTTATTATGTTGAATAACTTCATTTTCAGTTAACTGTTTTATAACTAACTTATTATCATCTCAAAAATGGGATGAAACTGAACCTTAAAGATCTACCAAATAAACACAACTCTGTACTCTATAATAATGGTTTAAGTAATAACCGAAAGAGACGAACCATCGAAGAATCGGAGACGTGTTATTCTGACCTAAAACCAGCACCGACACCTCCAGCTTCTTCACTTGACTCACCACTGTCGCTAATTTCGGTCCTCCTTGAATCACCAACGCTTCCACTTCAACCTGCAAACATTTTCACTATCAAAACCCTAATATTATAATTAATCAATAAGCTGCTTAATGCTAAGTGCCAAATACAACAAAACCCAAACGTGTTTATATCATTTACATTTAATTATTTTTTATAACCGAACCGAAATTAACAGATAACTGAATTAACTTAAAAGCGGTTATATCCGTTATTTTTTATACACACTCCTTTAACCGAAATTAACGGAACCGAACAATTCCATATTTTCATATATTTTTTTATATCTCCGTTTCATATAGTTATTTCTAAGTATAAGTTTAGCATATTTCTAAAAATTAGGGATCTAAGTAATGAAGGAAATAAATTAGGTTTAAACACTTGTGAATTAGATCCATATAATAATAATAATACTAATACCTCAGGTTTACATGCTTTACAGAGACTACCAAGTGACGCCACCAGTTGATTCAACGGAGCAGAGGAAGAAGAGGCATTGAAATTAGGGGAAGGTTGAATCTCAAGGAGAGTGAGCATGTCTCCTTGATTTGCCACGTGTGTGAGGACCCACAGCATGGCGTGCTTGGAATGCAGCGATTGATCGACGACAACCATGACTCGCTTTCTGTTCTCCGGCATGGTGGTGTAGATTGAGTGAGTGTCGGTGTATGGCTTGTTGTTCCATCGCTTGGAGGATGCTTTCCAGGCTTCTTTCTGGCTGAGTTGCCGGAGAAATGACGATTCTGAAGGAGGCATTGCAGTGAGAACTGAGAAGGTCTCAGGCGGTACGATGGATTCGTAAATCGATACAAGACAATTTAATAATATGACTGATCAGGAGGTGGGTGAGGGTAGGGGGTGTCAGTAAAAGGATAGGGATAGTAAAAAATATTTAGGTGGGGGAAAATCTTAACAACAGCTTGAGCTCGTGTAGTATCTTGAAAAAACCGAAGCTTGACAGTGGAGTATGAAAATACATCAGGCTTGTTAAAGCTAGACGAGCCTAAACGAGCTTCCATACAAGGCTAGTACTCCTGCACTTGATAAATGAATGAGCTTTACTTAAGACTCAAGCTCGAAAAGATTGACTCGCTTCAAACTTTTTATCAATTCAAGCTTGAATAACTTATAATTTTCTTAGTTTGCTTGCATCCCTAATCCCATTCGGCTCACCATTTAAACTTGAGAAAATCACATGAAATACGACTTCATTCCTCATTTCCATAATATAAGAGAATAACATGTTTATCTTTTAGATTTATGAGTTCACTGTTCATCCTTAAAATTCACTTATCAAAATAACTTTTAAAGCATATACATGCTATTTAGATTATATGAAAGGAAAAAATAAAATAGGAATATATGGATGGGGAATTTGGGGGGGGGGGGGGGTAGAGGAGCAAACGAGATACTCGGGATCGGCTCGTTAAAAAGCTCGATCGAGCTTAACAGAATCGAGTGCGAGCCCGAGCTTGAGCCTAAAAGCTCGTTTAAAAAACGATCCAGGGTTTGAGCTTCACTTATCGAGCTCAAGCCGGCTCGCGAGTCTAAACGAGTCTGTCATTAATATATGTAATGCTATGAAAAAATTAATAAAATTAACTAAATAATATATATTATTTTATACATAAAATTATAATAGAAAAAATATATAAAAATAATTGATAAATAATAAACAAGCTGAGCTCGACCTTTAAAATAGAGCTCAAAACAAGCCGAGCTCGAGTTCTATGTAAGGTAAATAAGCCGGGCTCTCTAGCCTAGTACAGCTCGAGCTCGGCTTAACTTGTGTGCACCTCTAGTGGTAAACATGGTGCAAGAGATTTTATAAAATAAGATATAAATTTAAAAATAAAGATTGTTAGTTAACTTTTTATAAAGACATAAATAGTGAATAAGATGTGAATGTTCTTTGAATTATTAACTAAATTAGTTAAACTGCTAGGTTATGTTAAATGAAAATAAAAATAATTGTATGAAACGTATTTATTTGGAAAATTGTAACATATTTCATTAATTTTTGTTCACTAAATAATGTTTAAAACTCTATTAACTTTTAACTAAACAACTATTTATTCTTACAGTAAAGACTGAATATGTAAATTTCATTATTTTTTTCTCCTCTTCTTTAACTTTGTTTCTTTTCATTTTTTTTTCTTTTTCATCTTGCTTACTTTATATAAAATTTTAACTTTTTTTAATTAATTAATAAACTTAATTTTTATATAGTTAAAATAATTTTAATATGAATAAATATTCATTCATTAATGTTTTTTTTCTCAACATTTATTTTTCGTTGCTCCCCTGCAAGGAATTAAAGTTTAGGAGAGGTGAACTATCTTACTTATATATTAAAACAAAATGATTCTTTTCACATGTCCTTATTCTAGCATATCTACATAGGATTTCATGTAATCACATTTCCATATCAATAATTTTCACATATTCACAATTATTTTTAATCCATTAAATAAAATCAACATTCCAATTTAATTCAATTAAATCTACAATTAAATCTATTTATTCAAATTAATGCAATTAATTCCATGATTAAGTCTATTTATTCCAATTAATAACCACCTTGTCAAATGCATGTCTTTCTTTTTAAGTTTATATTTCATTTAATCTATTTATTCAAATTAATACAATTAACTCCATGATTAAGTCTATTTATTCTAATTAATAACTACCTTGTCAATGATTTTAATTTACTCTTGAGGAAAGAAGAAGAGCCGGTGAATGGTAATCAACCGAACGTTCTTTAAGTTTTATTTATTTAATAAGAAATGACATGAAAAATGCTATAAAAATATATATATCTTTAAAATTATTTATAAAAAACACTTTAAAATAAAAAAGAAAAAAAACGTTCTTTAGAATAATTAGGAACATTTAAAAAAAAATAAATAAAGCTGTTTACAAAGAGATTTTCGGAAACTTAATGTGATACAGTTTAAAGCTGGTATGTATTTGTAAACTTAGTTTTCAATTAATATTACAAAATCTTTTACTAATATGTGTTTTTTATTTTTTTCAGGTCTAATGGTTCATTTATATTATATTATTTCTTATTCACTGCATTGTTTATTTATAAAGTATTTTCTTTTTATGTTATAGACATACCTTAACATCTTTTGTAACATCTTTGGGTAAAAAACTTATGTCAAATATTTGCAACTTCAATCGTCACTTTAGTTAAAGACCTGATGAAGTGATGATGCTCACACGGAAGCGTATTCAAATGCCTCAAGTAGTTAAGTACAGATGATTTGTATTCATGGGTTTGAATCAAATCCACCAACGTTGAATATTCATAATACTCTTAAGAAGATTAAACACGGGGTTTATCTAGCGTCTTTATAATACGTATGGAAAACTGGAAATAATAAAAATCTTTAATTGAAAAGTTTCAAAGACATAGACGTAGGGAAACTTTCAAAGGTATAAATCACATGTCCTTTGTTTGGATATCTCAATGTGTAAACATGACGCATCACGATTATCTCGCCTGGTGTTAAATGGAACATCTATTGTGGTTTTGTGTTTTGATGTTCGTATATGATAGAATGATTGTCAAAGATGCTCCCAGATTCTCATTAACTTACTCCCTTAAATATGCATATACAAATACAAAGATTATCTCTATTTTGAGATATGATTATCTCAAATCATACAAATATTATCTATACATAATATTATGCTATTAGTATATGTTCTTGTTTCCCTATTAGACGCATCACGAGTATCTCTCTCGGGATTGGGCGTTTCCACCTATGACTATTTTCTTGCTTTTAGCTATTCTATATCTATGTGCACACACGTACGGGTGTGCATTACCACCCATTAAAAAAAGTGTTTTCAGGTAAGTCATTAAAAAATTTATTAAAAAAAAAAGGTTAGTACCTAAGCAATTTTTTGAAATAGGATGTTCCTGCATATTTTAATTTTAAAAAATAATCCACATGTAGATTATATACAGAGGACGAGAAATTTAATCTATTTTATATTATAATAAATACAGAATACGTGAATATTTAGATACAAAAGAAATAAATAAATTAAGGTTGGTTATTTCTAAAAAAACAATTATTATAATGAAAGAGAGTTTTGTAGTTCAAATGATTTAAGGAGGTGGTGGCGTGTGGGAAAACCACAACTTTGACGGAACGTGTGACCTCTTTTCTTGTTTTTTTGTGAATCAAAAGCTGAGTCAAGACAACCACACCATTTCCCGGTGGATTCTTTACACGGTTATAAATATAAATAATATATAAAAACAAGAATTTATTTATGTATTCAAATAACTTTGTATTCAAATAAAACAAAGACCGGTCAAACTTATATGGTCTTCAGGAATATTGGGGAAGTTTTAACAATGAACAATGATATACCATTATCCCCATATGGTTACCTACTTACCTTTTCCATTGGCAATTACATTATTTATACTCACATTCTTTTTCTCTCTGTCTATAATCGTCCAACATTAGAGAGATTCAACTACAAAATTGGGTGGAAATCAATCCTTAAGGCAACCTCAAACATATTTAATAAGATCACCAAGCCAACATGTTTCACCCCATTTATTGTTACTTGCCAACCCATTCATAAAGTAAAAAAATATGTAATAAGGTTAAAGAAATATTTAACTCGTCACCAACTTGATCGTGCCTTCAACACATTTAAATGAGTTGCATCGTTATGCTCATTTATACGATTTTAAGTGCATTCTTGTTAGGGTTAATGTGAATCTATCTAAAGGGACGTAACTTAGTGTATGAAAATTTGTATACACATTGAGTCCCTCCTATCCTCCTGTGTGCGTTTTCATTCAAGTTTTGCCATAATCTATTTATAGTTATGTTTGTGTTTATCAATTCAATCATTCAACCCAAATTCCGAGTCAACAATTAGTCAACCCAACACTGGATTAGCCAATTTGGTTGTCAAGGTCGATACAAATTCATACACATCAATCAATTAAGAATAACGAAATTGCACACGAAACAATAAGCATTTGGCATTTATTTAACCAATTAACTTGAAGCTAGGTGTCCGTGTTCCCATGATTCAAATGCAACCGTTGCTGAAAATTTTCAAGCTCGCTCTTCCTGATATCTTCTTCAATGTGAATATCGTCTTCCACCGAAAGAATCACAGATTCAGTACCATTTGGCCCTTGTATTGCATGAAAGAAAGGGTAGAGGTGCCATTATTTGTAATGCATGAGAATGAAGAGATTATATGTTACTTGCAAGTATCAAACAAACTAGGAGCTCAACTTAAGCGATGAGAGTATTTTTTTTTTAAAAAACATTGGTTGTATTGCAAAACACTTCTGCTTCCATGTTTTGGATTTTGTAAAATCTGATCGAGTAGTTAAAAGATTGAATAATGTTGAGCTTTTTATTAAACCAGTTTGAACGCTGATGATGGGGTAACGCGATCATTTGTAGTGGTGAGATAGGATATATATGACTAGAATTATATATACATTTATTAGACAACTAAATAATAGATATTATTATACATACACTAAAAATTACTATATGTTTAAGCTATCATAACTAGAGGGTAGTTTCCCAGCGCTTCGTGATGGTTTGTACTTTGTCATTTCAACCATTGTTACAAATACCAAAATAGATTAAAAAATAGAATACTTACGACCATTGTTACCTCAAACAATACATCCTTACACTTTATGTGACGGTCGGTATTGGGTTACGATACTGAAAGCAAAAAGAAAAAAAACTCGTCAACACACTTATACAAAAATTAACATATTTAAAACAAATTTCGCGTGTTGCGGTGGTGAACTCAGGTGAATTTGACTGGTATCAACGATAACAAAAAAGGAAAAATAACACTCCCATGTTGCGGTGTATTACAAGCAAACAAAAATACAGAACCCATATGTTGCATCGATGAACCTACATGAATTCGTTCTAGTATCGTATGCTTAAATTGATAAGCTTGAAAAAAATAACATAAATATTGACATGGTAACACCACGTTGCACATGACCCAATCAAAATCTTGCGGCATAGACAATGAATTTTTGACACTAAGGCTTCTTGTTGTGGTGGGGTTTTAAAAGTCAAGTTTGAGCGCCATGCCACTACTACACAGGCAGTTGTGGTTTTAAGTGCCGTTACCACGTTAAAGTCCCACAATTTCCTTCTTAAAACATTTGAGCCCCACAATTTCCTTGTTAAAGCGTCGTTGTCACGTTACCATTTCCTTATTTACTGTCTGGACCTTAACACCCCCACGCAATGTTCAAGCCTCATTACCACGCCACATCACTTTTGTCTCCCTGTAGAAGCCCATAACAAGTGACCTAAGTATAATTTAATATTCAAACAGAGGATTAGTGATAAGAATGCAACCCATGTGAAAATCAAAGTATTTCTAGTATTATGTTTATATGGGTTGGGTTCAAATAAGAAGTTTGATTTTTCTATAAAGACTAGGAAGGAGAGCATTTTGGTCCACCATTTTCATCTCAAAAACCCACTAATATCTTCACCCACCTTCTACAACCACCACCATTCCGTCGCCACCACCTCATCGGAAGTTCGCCGGAAAGGCCGCCGACTAAGTCACCAGAAAAGTGCCAGGCAGTCATCGGGTAAGTAGCCGGAAAAGGTCACTGAAAAGTTTGCCGGTTAATCACCAGAAAAAAGTCGTCATCTTCATCGATTGTGGTTTTCAACATTGAAAACACAATGAAAAAAACACAATGAAAAAAACACAGTGACAAACACAATTTGATAAAACAAAATTTAGTAAAACACAATTTGTAAAAGGCAATTATAATAAAACACAATTTGTAAAAAACCAAATAGTTTTTTTTTTAATTTTTATATAAGAATATGATACTTAAATTAAAGATATCATAACACTCGTTATTATGTTGATTTTTTTTTAATAATAAATGTCATACAAACAACAAATATATGTTTCATTGTTTCAAAATGATGGGAGAAAACATTTGAGTTGCATGTGATGATAGAAAGTCAACAAATGTGACATTTCTTTTATACCCTTTTCTTATTTAACACTTGAATTTCATCCTAAATTAATCTTAACCATCTATGTCCAAAATTAATGGACTGTATTTATTCGTATACTTTTTAAAAAATTACACTTCCTATTATAACTTAACCCTTGTTTATATATCTTTTATATTCCTATTTCTCATTTTAAAATTAGTGTTTCTTTAATTACCAGTGTTTAGTATTCAAACGAACTCAAAAATCTTAAAAAATTTGTCCATTTGACTATATATATTCATCACATTCATCTTAGTTATTCATTACACTAAGTTTAAAGAAGGAGCCATTTTAAAACCAATAATACATTAAAAGCTGTTATAATAACTTTAACTAGCTATTGCACTGTATATTGTATAAGCTGACTAAAATGCTTAAATGCGTATATATCTACAAGATCAAACAACCTTCAATATAACCTAGAGCTCTAGTAATCGAGTCTGTTTAAGTTTCAACGAGTTGGTCTGGTGTTTATAAAATAGATTTTAGAGAAGTGTTTTGCAATACAATCAATGGTAAGAGACTGCCATAGCTTAAAATGTGCACCAAGTCTATTGATACTTGCAAGGAATAATTTCCACATTCTCATGTACTACAAATAAGGCCAACTCAACCCTTTCTTACATACAATACAATGGCTTCACTTCCTACTCAATCCTTGTTCCCTCACTTTCCACCACCATTTCCCACCACTACACCACCACCCGCTCCCGCTACACCATCACAACCGCCTCCACATTTCATCCCACCACCACCATCACCTTCTCATTTCGTCCCCCCACCACCACATACGGTCCCACCACCATCGCCTCCACATGTCGTGCCCCCATCACCACATACCGTCCCACCTCCACATGTCAGTCCCCCACCACCACATACGGTCCCACCTCCACATGTCAGTCCCCCTCCCCCACATAAGGTCCCACCACCATCACCTCCGCGTTTTAGCCCCCCACCACCACACAAGGTCCCACCCCCGCCACCTCCACATATCGTCCCTCCACCACCACATGCCATCTCACCGCCACCACCACATATCCTCCCACCGCCTCCATCACCTCCAGGAAACCATTCCACAGTAATCGTGGTGGTGTTCGTCTCATGCGGTGGAGTTTTCTTCCTTGCATTCGTTATGGTGGCATTGTGGTGCTTCCTCAAGAAAAGGAAGAAGATGGTTACAAAAGCCGAAAACGTGCACTTTGATGAACACCGAAAGGTATCAGAAAGAATAGTACAAGGGCCAAACGGGACAGAATCTGTAATTCTCTCTGTAGAAGATGATATTCACATTGAAGAAGATATCAGGAAGAGCGAGCTCGAAAGTTTCCAGCAAGGGTTGCATTTGAATTCTGGGGACACCCACAATATTGTTGGTCCATCGTCCAGTTACGGCCATCACCGCCTGCATGGCTAGAAGATTCTACTTGAGAATAAATTGGTGAAATAAATAACAAATATATATATATATATATATTTATCCTGTTGTATTGTCATGGTGTGCAATTTCTTTTATTCTGATTCATGCATATGAATTTGTACGTGTTCACTTTCTTTGCTAATTGATCGACAACGAAATTGGCTATTCGATTGTTCTTCAACAACTGTCATTAGCTCATGGAAACACTAGAAAAACGAGTATATTCGACGTCATATTATTGACAGCTACAGTCCATTGGTGTATGGATCAACGATCGACATATTCCACTATGGTGCTGTTTGTTTTTGAAGACAAATACTGTCTGCAATCTTATTTCTGTTGGAAAATTAAATAGAAGTGTGTGTGAATGAATGTCTCAAAAGTTAAAGTTGTAAAACCTTGTCCCACATCGGATGTGGAACAAAATGAGAAGTAGTTTATAAGATGCAATCTTCACTATTTTTTCGAAAATTTGTGATGTGTTTTACTGCTTCAGCCAAAGACATGACAAAACACACAAGTCTCTTATCCTCTCTTGGTTTCGTTTTAGACAAATGATCAAGTCCGGCAGACCCTGGGAATAGACCACGAATTTGTTTAAGGGAATTGTGTCAAACACAAGCCCGGTTATCATTTATTGTTTCGGTTCTAATACAGGAAATACCAACAATTTCATCTGATAGAAGTTGAACAATAGCTTATTTTTTAAGATCATATATAAAAGCAGTTTTCAGATCTTTTTTTCTAAAAAAAACAAACAGTCTGCAGAAGCTTATGTCTGCACGCCTCCAGACGTAAGCCTCTTGCAGACATTTTAAACAAAAACAAACATAACCTAAAACAAATAAAATAAAATTAGAAAGTAAAAGATACAGTTGGTTGTAGACAATCTAGTGATAATTAACTACGGATATATAACGTACGTAATTAAGCCAAGGAATAAAGAATATCGACCATTGATCGACACTTATATAATTCCAAATTAATTTGGTCGTGTAGGTGAAACTATATATTTCCCAATGGACGGGCATGCACCCGGTCAGTGATTTGTTGGTGATATATATTACAGATAAGATCACATAGCTTTTCGGGTGTTTGTCTTGGGAAAGTTGTCTGAGGGATGCTTCATCGATAATTCGTTGGTAATACCCAAATGCCAATAACGAGCAGTGCGGCTAGCTGTGTAAGGAACTTTGAGCAAATGCCAGCCTGCAAGCTACTCCAAGCACCAATGAATAACACCGCGTTTATTGTCTCATCCGCTTCTTCTGTCATACTCATACTCAAACTCAACTCATCCATGCCTACACCAACACCCAAGCCAAAACAAAACTACTCGACTGACGAAATTTTTAAACAGATTACAAGGGGTGTTTGGGATTTGTTTTTTTTAACCAAACTTTTTAAAAGTTAAAAGTTGTTTATGTTGTGAGATGAAAAGTTCTTTAAGTCACAATCAACTTTTCCAAAAAATTATAAGGAGTTAAAATCCATAGGCTATTACGCTGTGTTCTTGAGTTTAATAAACCAAAGGAAATGGTCTCTATGAGACAGGTATGAGTACCACCCATCACCATTATGTCAGTACCACCTACTAATTGCCACCACCACCATCATCACTCTTGCCCCGACTGTTATCAACACCCTATCGCCCTACTTTTAATTCATCTCATTAAGAACTTTTGACACCCAATTTTAATACAAATTATCTTGCTAAATATGTTTTGGATTTTAGACGTATTTTGGTTCAGCCATTTGCTCATATAATACTTCAGTCAAAAATTTTAATCAAGCTAAAAACTTATTTAATAACTGATACTAAACAATATGTTTATGGGCTTAAGAAAACAATAATAATATACAATAGTACAATCATTGTTGCAAAAGTCGCTAGCCGAACCCTATACGGTCGACAGTGGAGTTGGGTGTACTCGGAACTCGGTGAATACTCGGAGAGTACTTGGAATTGATAAATATAAAGAAAATTTATTTTTGAATATTATATATATGTCAAATATCGTAAGTAAACTAATATTTATAACAAAATAAGTGAATATCAGTATAATTAAAAGAAATACATTTTTTAAATACTAAATTATTCTAAATTTGCTAATCATTAACTAAAAAAAATGATATGTTTTTTTTAATATTATAGAAATATGATTCTTAAAGTCAAAATCGACCCAAGTTGACCGATTAGATTTGATTTTGGTTGATATGGACCACATTTAATTAATTCTTAGTAACTAGACGGAGTTGGAAAAACTCTCATTGACGCCATACCTTGTAGTGAGTACTTGGCTGAATTTACATTGATAACATACGGTGTAAAAACAGTATTTGATGTTAGTTACACCGCCACTGTTGCCCTTCGGCCGCCGCTATCATGTTGTCAACGCCTACACCCTCAGTCCTCACTACCACCAGTCAACCACTATCTACACCTCTAGTTATACTTTATTCTGGTTAATTACTCATCTTTATCATACTGAAAATTTAAATACCAAAATCAGTTCAAACCATCCAAGCTATTAATTTCAACCCACAATAATGTCTAGTGTCACATAATATTCTCACACGCTGGTTTGGTTACTTTCTTTAAAAAAAGAACGCATTAGCGGTTTGATTCAAAGTTTTCGTAAAAGTAAGGCCTATAAACACCCAAGTTAAAAAACACGTCTTGTTAATGTTTCTAAATACACCGCACCAGAAACACTGTATCTATCTATACCTAATAAAAATAAAACTACCAACCATTCCAATTCCCAAAACTCAATTCACCAAAACCTTACCAATGTAAATACTTAGTCACTAGAAAATCAAGAAAATTGTGCTAACTTGGCAAGAATAACCATATCTAATATCTTCACATCAAGATTATCATCCACCTTCACGGTCCCGTCACTACCATCCACGCCAATCAGCTTCCCCGTCACCCCATGTTGGGCCCCACCCATTATCTTAATTTTATCCGACTTCCTTGGCACCACCACCTCTATCTCACTAGGGCTGGCAGTGATGACCTCACCATTCCCACTCATACCAAGAGCCACCCGACAGCCACATCCTAAAAGCCAACACAAATTATTGAAACAAAAAAAAAGGAAAAATAATAAAACAATATGTGTAAAACTAAAGTGCATACCAGAAGCACTTCTCGGATGACACCGAGAGAAGCGTCTTCACCTGCCCGACGTATGTTTACCAGTATATCGGGCAAGAACCACGGTCCGTCATTGTCACCACCAACTGCAGGTGACATCATATCCAGACTACCACTTCCAGGAGTCATCGGCTGACCTCCAGGTGTGCCTGGTAAATAAGCTGAACTTGGTGTCATGGGTAGCGGTCCGCCAGGTGTTGATGGCAAGTAAGGGCTTGGAGCATTACCTGTATTAACTATTAACATAAGCATCCATACACATACACACACACACACATATATGTGTGTGTATAGATATCATTGGTTACCATAAGTAGTAGTATCGCGTGGTGTGCCAGCATCACTGTAACTGCTACCAGGAGTGTTGGCCCATGCTGAACCAGGAGTCGGTGCTTCATATGCTTTAGAACGAGGGCTTCCCGGCTGCATAATGCAACAACATATTTATTATATCATATTTATTAATAATGTAAAGATCTTGATTTAGCCAGCCTGTAGTAACTGTTACCTGATACTGAGAACTCGATCCCCAAGAACCAGGGTTTCCATCTTCCCAAGAATCCCTAAAAATAATACCATTTATTATTATTACTAACCAAACTGTTTAGTTCTAATAAAATCTTACCTTGCAGGACTCATTGGTGCATATGGATTCCATGCTCGATCACGCATAGGTGTCCTCATGCCATCATGAATAGGCGTTGCTGAGAACAAATTTGCATACATTAAACACAATAATCAAACAAACACACACACATATAGGGGCTGGATCTCTTCAGAACTCCTTTAAGGACTTCAAGATCTCCTAACAACCAATTATTTCATTTATTTATTCTCTATATCTAATATTATTTGAGGGTAGCTTTTGTCATTTTCATATGTAATTTTATAATTGCATATACATAATCACAAGTTTGCATATGTGTAATAACCAATTTACATACTTACATATAAATATAACAAAACTACCCTCAACTAATACTAAATATATAAAATAACTAAAATGATTGGTTGTTACGAGTTCTAAAGTTTTAAAATTATTTGGAAGTTCTTTAATGACCTTGATCATGTATATACATGCATACTTACGTATGTATGTACGTACTGTGACTACTGTCGTACGTATATATGTGTGAGTGTGTGATCATTAAGAAGTAAGGTGTTGTTTGTTTTTCCTCAAAAGCTCTTCCTGACCACTTTTGTCTGCACTGAGAAGAGGGCGCGCAGACGTTGGGCTCTGCAGTGCGTTTGTTTTTCCGAAGACGTTTCATTGAAAAACGTCTGCGCGCCCTCTTCTCCCAGAAGTCTTGTACATGTGACTTCTCACCTCTTCTCCACTTCTTCTTCTTTGTTCCTTCATCATCAGACACTTCACTCGTAATACATGAGGGGGAAATTGTGTAACTTATTCCATCGACAATACAAATAAGGAACCATGGACGCCCAATTGAAACCCTAGTCACCGAGAAGCAGATATCGGGATGGCCGTCTTCAACGTGGTACAGAAGCGGCGGAGAGCCGCCATCGCCGACCGTAAGCGAGCGGCGCACGGTGACCCTCTTACCGGAAAGCTGAAACATAAGCCCCAAAACACCACTATTTCCGGCAAGCGTAAGCGTAAGCTCATGAAGAAATGGCGCCGGGTATTATTCTTTCATTCACTATTTATGTATTATTAATTCATTATTACCATGTTTAAATTAGCTTGTTGAACTGAATAATCTACTGAACAGGACCAGAAGGAAGCTATGGAAAAGGGGCTTATAACCATGGAAGATATCGAGATGGCTGTTGCTGATGGTATCAATCAATCTCTCACTTTTTATATATCATTGATTTTAAATATGTTTATTACAGACACATATTTGGTTCATGAACACAAGCTTCTAGTAGTAGTAGTAGAAAACAGACCAGGCAATTTAATCCCAGAATCAACTTAAGTAGGCCTGTATATGAACCGAACATTTGATGAAACTTTTGTTAGGATATTCGTTTATTTAACAAATGAACAAAAAATTGCTCATTTAGTTAAAAAACAAACAGTCTTCTTCTTACAGTCTGCAGATGTTTGGTCCACCTCTTCTGCTGCAGATGCCTGCAGATATGGTCCGCAGACTGCAGATGTTTTACCTCTGAAAAAACAAACAGCACCTAAGCCTTGATATCACAAACCTCCAGCATCTCTCATAGGTGTCTGGTAAGGATGGAGTGGGGTCCGTGAAGGATGCATAGGTGTCTCACTTCCAGACCTGTACCTATGCGTGTCACTGGTAAACAACATAAAAAAAAGGTTAAAAAAAAAACTATTTATTTCGTTTTTAAAATGAATTAACATGAAAAATAGAAAAGATGTCACGTTAACTTTAATCTTACCGATTTGGGGTTGTGACATTCACGCTATCAAAGATGTGTGAGCGGTCGACTGTAACAACCTTCATTTGTGACTCCAATTCAACCCGAACCGATGTACCATTTACATCAACAACCCGCCCCTTGTATCCTTTGAAGGGACCCGCCCGGATTTTTATAACGGTTCCAACTAAAGAATCTTTCCCTCCTCTTCCACCTCTATGTCTCCCACCAGCTACAATAAAAAAGCTTAATTAGGGTTTTAAGTGAACTTCATTAAGAAAATAAAATGAAATATGAATATAAAAGTATAAAACATACGTAGTGGTGGGAACCCTCTACCCGGAGAATGAGGAACACGAGTGGGAGGTCTAATTTGAGCAACTCTTGATGCAAATGAATTGCCCTACACAAGTTCATGAAGATAAGAAAAATAATACTAACAATGCAATAAATTGACTCAACACAAATTAATATCGAGTAAACAAGTGATACATACATTTCTATCACCATTTGCACGGGACCCACCAACCAACACACATGACTGAGATTTAGCACAGATAAACCCTGCATGCTCCATATGGTGACGATCATATATGAACAAAATTCCTCTATTAATATGTTCAACAGGACCTTGTCGACCCTATATGATAATAAACAGAATATCATAATTAGAGAAGACAAAACACTTTATTTAGAAAGAGAAAAAAATCAAGAAAGAGACTTGCCTTGCATGGACCCTCGAGAACTTTAACCACATCTTTAACTGAAATCATGTTCTTATGACGATCCTGAGCAGATACTTTCCTATCAATTTTGTATTTAATGTCTCTTAACCTAACAAGTTGAACATCTGCTTTATCCGCAACGCCTTTTAAAACCTACAGAAAAAATACAACATCAAATAATCAAACAGTTGTATTAATTATTATAGCTTGTGTAATGGGTTCTGATCAAACAATATTTGTACGGGTCATCGGCCAACCCAAAAATGTTTATTAATTTAAAAGTTTCATTATTTACGACTAGTTAGTGACAAGCATAATAACAAAAATAATAATCTTTATTGTTTCAATAAAAATTCTAACTTTCCAGATAACATGATTTAAAAATTTCTATCCATAAAAAAATCTAACTTTTCAGATAATATGATGGCTAATCGTGAGGCTAACAAAACCAACCTGAAAAGCTTCACTGTCTACACGTATGATTACACCAAAGTTGGAATGACTGTCCAAAAACCAAAGACATATAAGATACTAAAAAAATATGTTAAAAAAAGAAAAGAAAATATGCATATAGTTGGCGTTTTTGTTACATACTCAAGTTGAACAAGATCATGGAGCTCAAAATCTCCGATTTTGGTGATGCCAGATGTCACTTCGGAACTCTCAACAACATTGTCAGAGAAAACACGTATATGTATAACGAAACATTAAAGAGTAATAATCAATATAAGATACATCAGAACTAAGAATGATATCCTGATAGCAAATTAACACTTACAACATCTTTGGTGGTATCTGACACCATGTTAACTAGATGCCCATCAACCGTTACAACCATTCCAGTCACGCCTTCTTGTGCACCCGTAACAACTTTCACATGATTTCCCGGCTCAAAATATTTGAACAGCTCTTTTTCACTTACTGCGAGAGTTGTCTGCAAATCACAATAACCTATGAATAAATTGCAGCAATGAAGTAGCAATAAATCGGTGAAAATAAACTGGCTAGTTAAAATATATTAATAAAAAGGGTAAACAGGCACCTATAGTGTTGCTGAATGACTAAATAGTCTTATTTAAGAAAATAATAGCTTATATTTTAACAATAATTAATCCAAAACATTCATTATTTCAAAAGTGGACAAAGCATAGGCCTGTGAACAGTTCGTGAACCGTTCGGCAGGAAGTTTGCTTATTTAATAAAAAAAACCAGCCTGAACAAAACAGTTAATTCATTTAGTTAAACGAACAAACAAGATCACATGTTGAGTTTGTACATTTATGGTCGTGAGCATTCATTCAATTAAGTTCGTTAATGCTCATTTATTTAATAAACAAATGAACTTAAACAGAACTTCTTGTTCAATTAGTTAAATAAACGAATAAGAACACATGTCCTATTTGTTCATTTACAGCCGTGAACATTCGATTACGTCTATTCATCATGTGAACGCTCGATTACGTGTATTCATTATTTATGGCCGTGAACGTTCGATTATGTCTATTCATTTTAATTTCTTTATGTTCATTCGTTTACGTTCATGTATGTATGTTTGTTTCGTTAATATATTCACTTGATTTTTTTGGCCCATTACAACTTTAGTATAGTTTAATAACGTCTTAGTTTGAACACAATTTTCTTAAAACTATTTTTAACTAGTTGTAGCTCAGTTATGTTCGTTAATCTATGTTTATTTATGTTTGTTCGTTTACGTTCGAGAACCATTTATTTATACTACTAATGAACAAATAAACAGGCGCTATCATGTTCCTTTCCTTAACTAATTGTTTGTTTTTGATTGTTTGTTGAGTTAAAGTTAAACAAACAAACAAACACGAGCATGCTTCATTCATGTTTACAAGCGAAAGAGCAAGTGGACGTAACCACACCATATAGGCCAGCCATCTTGGTAAAATATTCAAAATTCGCTGAGCGCATTGCGAAGGCTCCCATTCAACACAAAACCAAGATGCCAAGTGGTTTTGGCAAGTACGATGGTACAACAGATCCAGATGATTTCTTACAAGGTTTGTATAACACTGAAAACTTAGAAAGCTGGACGATGCCAACATGGTGTCACATGTTTGCTCGCTGCCTCACGGGCGCAGCACGTGTCTGGTTCGAAAGCTTGCCGACAGGACAAGTCGATGGGTTCGAAGAGCTATTGGAAAAGTTCCAGGCTCACTTTGTACAGCAGCGCAGACACACGCGCGACCCCGATGACATCATGCACTGCGTACGTAGGAATGATGAAACCATTGAAGACTACATAACTCGTTTCAATCAGGAATCTCTTGCAATTGGAGGCATCACTGAACAACTCTTGCGCGTGGCCTTTATACAAGGTGCGCGCAGTGATCAACTCCGCAGAGCTCTCGTGAGCAGAGAAGGCATGCCAACCACTTGGGCTAAGCTTATGGAAGCATCGCGAGTCTTCGCGCGAAATGAAAAACAAATTGCCCAAGACAGAGCAAGAGATTGGAAAAAACTTAGAAGTCTACGTGGATGATTTGGTGATTAAAAGCAGGGAGGAAAAACAAATGCTCAAAGACATCGAAGAAACCCTTCGGCGCCTAAAGGAAGTAAACATGAAGCTCAACCCGAGCAAATGCACATTCGGTGTTGAAGAAGGGAAATTTCTCGGCGTAATGGTCACCAAGGATGGTTTCAAGGTGAACCCAGAGAAGGTGGAGGCTATCCTCGGCATGCCCTCACCATCCACCATGAAAGAAGTTCAAAAGTTGAATGGTAGATTGGTATCAATTAACAGGTTCCTAGCAAACCATGCAAGCAAATCTACCCCATTCATTAACACATTGAGAAATTGCTTAAAGAAAAGCCAATTAAAGTGGACGCCTGAGGCCGAGCAAGCTTTCAGTGAAATAAAAGAATGTCTGATAAATCTGCCTGCGCTCACAGCTCCACTACCTGGTGAAACTTTAACGTTGTACCTGTCAGCAGGAGAGCGCGCCATTGGCGCAGTATTATTGGTGGATCGCAAGGGAATCCAAACACCAATTTATTATGTAAGTCGGGTGCTGACAGATCCTTAGACGCGCTACACCATCATAGAAAAGTTAGTTTTATCACTAACGCATGCGTCGCGCAAGCTTCACAGATATTTCAATGGTCATCCTATTGAAGTCCTGACTGATTACAACATCCAGCAAGTCTTGCGACGTCCCGCGCTCTCAGGAAGGCTGACAAAATGGGCGCTGGAATTAGGGGAGCACACGATCACCTATAAGCCTCGTCCAGCAATCAAGGGACAAGTCTTAGCTGATTTCATCGCAGAAATCCCTGAAGGAAAAGTCAAAGAGGCTCAGCGCGAAGTAGACCCTCCGCAAGCCAATAATGAAGAAAACGTTTGGAGATTATTCACTGATGGAGCTTCAAACAACGAAGGGTCCGGCGCAGGCCTCAAGCTGGTGGATCCAGAAAATCATGAGTATACTTACGCAATCAGGTTGGATTTCAAGAGCACCAACAATGAAGCTGAGTATGAAGCCCTGCTGGCTGGTTTGCGCATCGCGCACAAGTTCGGAGTTAAAAAGCTAGAGGCTCATGTAGATTCATACCTGGTAGCAGCACAAGTCAATGGCCTTTATGATGCCAAGGAGAACACCATGCCTCTATATCTAAAGCAGGCGAAGAAACTCACCGAACAATTTGACTTTTTCAGAATCATACACATTCCGCGCAGTGAAAATAAGTCTGCCGACGCGCTAAGCAAGATGGCATCAACCAGCTTCGATCATTTTGGCAAAGATGTCAGGGTGGAAGTAATGAGCAACCCGTCAGTGGGAGCGAAGTCTGTTCTTGTAATTCATACAACACCTTCATCATGGATAACTCCAATAATGGAATTCTTGAAGGAGGGAAAGTTACCAGACGATCGCGCACAGGCGAGGAAGATAAGACACAAGTCGCAGAACTATGAAATGCTCGATGGTACGTTATATCGACGCTCTTATCTTGGACCACTCATGAAATGCCTAGACGCTGAGGAAGCAAGCTATGTGATCAGAGAGATACACGAAGGAATCTGTGGAATACATGCTGGCCCGCGCATGGTGATCGCCAAGACAATGAACGCAGGTTGCTATTGGCCATGCATGTACTTGGACGCGTTAAAAGAGATCCAAAAATGCAAAGCGTGTCAGAGCTATGCGCCAAATACCATGCGGCCAAAGAACAACTTGATTCCGGTGACCTCTACATGGCCTTTCCACAAGTGGGCAATCTATATTGTGGGTCCCTTACCACAAGCGCCAGGGCGAGTAAAGTTTTTGGTAGTTGCAGTAGACTGTTTCACAAAATGGGTTGAAGCCAAGCCACTGGCAAAAATTACAGCCGAGGCAATGAAGGAATTTATTTGGAGCCACATCGTATGCCGTTTTGGCCTGCCCATGGAAATCGTGAACGACAATGGCAAACAATTCACTGACAGGAAGATATCCAGTTGGTTCAAGGAATTGCACATCAATCAGGTCTTCACTTCAGTATACCACCCTCAAGGGAATGGTCAAGTGGAACGCGCGAACCAAAGCTTGCTGAATGGGCTGAAGAAAAGGTTGGAGGGAGAGTCCCATGCATGGGTCGAGGAGTTACCTAATGTCCTGTGGGCGCACAGGACATTAAGCAAAACCAGCAATGGCGAGTCCCCGTTCAGCCTAACCTATGGAACGGAGGCTATGATTCCAGCAGAGATTGGATGCCCATCCTATAGAGTGCTCATGATGAGTAAGACGGATAACGAGCAAGAAAGGAGGTTGGATCTTAATTTACTTGAGGGACGCAGAGAGGCGGCTATCATCAGTGAAGCCAAATACAAGAAAAAGCTAGAAAAATACTACAATCAGCGCGTGAAAGAATGCCACTTCAAGAAGAATGATTTTGTCCTTCGGAACAATGAAGCTATTCGCGCAATACCCCCGGGAAAGATGTCTCTCAACTGGGAGGGACCTTATCAAGTCTCGGAAGAATTGGGAAAAGGCGCATACGCTTTAAAGGAAAAAATGGAAAGAAGATCCCGCGCACATGGAACGCAGCACGACTTAGAAAATGTTTCATGTAAAAGTTGTCAAGTTTGTAATCAAGGCTTTGTAAGCCATTATGAATAATGATACGCTCTATTTTAATATGCGTTCTATTACCTTTTGCATACATGTTTCACACTTCCCTTTATTAATTTTGAGCAATATGACAACATTGTATTGACATCAAACTAAAAATAAAACGCAGTAAAACATACATGCGCGAGCTTCAAGCTCAGACGCGTTAACGAGTTTTAACTCTGAAACGTCAGGGCCTTAGCCCAATAATATGAGCCTTAGCTCAAATTACTCATAGCATCCATCCTACGTATTGCGCAGCCGGACCATAAAAATACCTAAGCACAACTAAGGCAAAGCACATGCCAAAGCATAGTTGTTAAGATCTCAGGTCGAGGCCGCGCATGAGATTATAATGGATATAGACAGAGTAACACATACTGGCACGTAAAGGCTAAAAAACTCATTCATAATTCCCTATAATAAATGCACGATAACGTCGCGCAAAAGAGGAATAATGAAATGCCAAGGCACGTGTCAGCATATTCAGAATATCGCAAAGTAACTTGAAATATGACAACTGTTAAGGATTAAGTAAAAATAATTTCCTTACAACCTTGTTCAAGTTTCAATGTGTAAGCATACCTTATATTCAACAAGCACACGCATGCAATATAAAGAGATGAATTGGGAATACGCAAGATGCGAATAAGGGAAAAACAAAATTTCATTCCAAAATATAGAAGTTCACAAATTTACAAATGATGAGGTAGAAACTACAAACACAACTAAAAAAAAAAAACAAGAAGGGTTTTTCAAGTCTCTATGTTAATGTCAGCCTCTTCATCTTCCTCATCATTATTTCCTCTCTCAGCATCTGGCGCAGCTCGCTCCTCGTCATCTCCAAATTTACCATAATCAAGCTGTTCGTCTTGAATATAGTCGTCTTCTGTCATGATAGCGTCAGGAATAGGTCCTTTGGCCACGCCAGAGCCGCTGGCAGAGGTAGCGTTGCCCGCGCCATCATCATTGCCACGAGTCCCTTCACATTCATCAAGTAATTTCTTTAAAGCGCCAAGATCGGGCTGGTCAGCAAGCGTGGCTATCTGCAAGTCACAAGGAACAGTATAAGTACAAAAGATTATGAAAACAAGTCAAGTAAACTCATTAAGGTTAAAATACCTGCTCAAGGATGGGAATTGGAGTATTCAAGTACTTCTCCCCCACCTCAGCCATGTCAGCGCAGACAGCGTTGAGCTGATAAGGGTAGTCGGATGGATTCTTCTTTAGCATGCCATATTCATAACCATCCTTAAACCCCTCAGCCCGACCCACCAAGCGCGACGCCGCATTACAGTCCATCACAAGGGTCTGGAACTCGTCTGAATATTTCATGGCATAAGCGCAACGAGTCACACCCTGTGAAATCAGCCAATGACGATCCTGCGCAAGAGAAGAGACAGACGTCTCAAAAGCAGGAATCTGAGAGTTTAACAACTCAACAGTTTCTTTGGCTTGCTTCAGCTCTTCCTTTTCGGACGCCGCCGCCGCCAAGGCCTCTTTCTTCTCTGCTTGCGCAGCAACAAGCTCTTTTTTCAGGCGCGCAACCTCACTTTCCAACAAAGATTTTTCAATATTAACCTGCGCAATAGTTTGGTCACGCGCCTCCACTGCCAACTCCAGGTCACGCGCTTGACGCGCGTGCTTTGCCGCATCTGCCTCTGCCACTTGCAGTTTCTCCCGCGCAGCTTGCAGCTCAAGCCCGCGCTTCACAAAAGCAGCGTTGGAACTAGCCCGGTTCTCGCTAAGTTCTGCTTGGAGTTTCTCAGCTTTCTCTCGGGCATCAGAAAGATTCCAAGCAGAAATCTTAGCCTCTTGCTTGGCCTCCGCAAGGGCATCACGTACCTTTATATAATCATGGCGAAGCTCTTGGGAGGCAGCAAAAACCGCAGACCCAGCAAAAAGGTGGTCATTAAGCAAATCCACGCGAGCGCGGTCCTCTTGAAACCTCCTTTCAGCTGGAGGAACAGAGTGAGCCCAAAATTCTTCACATACGCCCAAGGATTGGAATGAGCTCTCTTCAGTGATACTCCAGCTCGGGCGGTATATGTGATCGGCTCCCTACAAGCACAAAGCATCGCAAAGAAACGTTTTAGTTATCTAAACACTAATTTGGAAGTCTGCGCAGCGGAGCAAAATAAAGTTATACCTGAGGAGAACTGGCATAAAGGTTAGCGCCAGCTGATGAGCTCCTGCCTGCCCCATGAGAAGAAGGCTGCGCCACGAAATCGCGTGGCGTTGTAGGGCTTACGCGGCCACCATCAGAATTTTCAAAATCAACCTCCTCATCATCCTCTATAACAGGTCTCTTCTCCTGCGACTTGGAAGAATCAAAAATAGTCTCACGAGAAGGGTTGCGCGCAGGAGGAGGTGAGGGAGGTCTTGACGCTGTTAGAGTAGCGCGAAATATAGTCTCATGCTCCTTAGTGATCCCAATAAGAGGAGATTCAGTACTTGTTGGAGCAGGAGCAGAACTAACGGCGCCAGCGCTAGCACTGCCACCAGCAGCTTGTGTGCCAGCTATAATTCCTATGAAAAAACCAACAAGGAGAAATGATTTATGACTTGAACTAAAGGAAAAAATGAGACAATCAAAGCGCAATAAATACCTTGGCGCACTGCCGTCCGCGAATTAAGCATCGCCATGAAGTCCATTTTCCCCCATTTTGAGGGCAAAACAGAGGACTTCAAAGCAACCTTCGGCATAGCCTTGGCACCTTGCTGCGCCTGAGGTTGAGCCACCAACGTTGCCGGCTCTACAAACATTTGAGTGAACAAAGCTTCATTAATAACTCTATCGGAATCACGCTCATAAAACCACAAAATATAAACAAAGTATACCTGTTGGAGAAGACGAAACAGCAGGCGCAGCACCGCTTCCCTTGTCCGCCGCGCGCAGAGATGAGGTGGCAGCACCATACCTCGTGTGGACTGGAGGACCGCCCACACCTTGAGGCAAAGAAGACGAGGAAAACTTGGAAGTAAAACCCTTGGTTTTCTCAAGTCCCTTCACTTGAGTAGGAGGAAGATTCTGGGCAACAGAGGCATCATCTTTTTTCTGTTTTTTACTGGCCCCTGCGCCAGTCTTGCCTTTAGCCTTGCGCTTGAGTTTTTGCGCTTCAGCTTCTGCCTCCTCCCCTTCCTCTTCCACAGGCTCCAACTCATAATTAGCGAGCGCATCTACAATACACGCAACAGAAATGTTAAAACCAAATTTGGTATTCTAAGGGCCTAAACACAAATACAAGGGCTTACCAGGCGCATCGCTGTCAAAGCAAAATTCTAAGTCGACAGGGATGAACATATCATCGAAGCGATCAGGGAAAGCAACTTCCCCAGCGTTCAGGGCGACAGAGCCACCTTCTGTATGCTCGTCATAGGCGGCGTGGATGTATTCCTTGCTTTCTGCATAAAACAAGACAAGTGATATCAGCAAAACGAATTATACTCGCGCAAAATTAATGCAATGAACAAACAACCCACCTGAGCCATCAACATGGATTACAGGCTCAGTCTCGCTGTCAGTCCACCTCTTGCTCATACCAACCCCCACCAACGCTTCCTCGCAAATATTCTTGGCGGGAGATGGTTCAGCAGTTAATTTTTTAACCCATGTGCCCGTTGGGTTCTTAAGGACATTGTCATCCGCGGGCGCAGAAGTGATCGCACGCATAGTCATGTGGATTGGAATAACACCAGCTTTGACGTAGAAAAACTTCTCAGTCCAGTCATGAAGGCTCTTAAAAGTGACAGTAGAACATTTAACCTTCTGACTGCGCGGAGTAAACGAAAACCAAGAATCTTGAACCTTTGGTTTATAGAAATATTGAAAGCGGCGAGGAGTAGGCTCTTCACGCTGAGCTTTGCACATAAACTCAAAATGAGTCATGCGCACCAACCCAAAAGGGTGAACTTGGGATATGTGAATCCCATAAAAATGAAGGAGCGCACCTATAAACCTTGTCATCGGAAGACGAAGGTTACAGTGAGTAAGAAAATGAGAATATAGAGAGATATAGCCGGCAGGAGGATCCGCAGCCGTCTGCCCGGCTGCCGGGAGCAGACAACCATACTCAGGGAGAAAACCCTGAGAAGCAATGAGACTATCAAGCTCAGGCTGTTTCAACTTGCAGGGGATCTCGTCCCATCTTTTCGCCGTTTTATTCTTTCCCCCCTCCTCCGACGAAGCCTCGGCAACCCGAGTACCCTTGCCGGTTTTCTTCAAAGTAGACATAACCACTGATTTCACACGGCCTTTACTAGGGGAAATTGTGGTGTCTGGGTTATCAGACATACAATTGCGAATCGAACAATATGGTTACTTTAAGCACGGAATTCAGGGACAAAGACGAAAGCTTTTAATCGGAATGTAAATGATAGGCAAAAGCTCTGAAAATGACAGTGGAGATGAAGAAAAAACCGTTCAAAAGGTTTGGTTTTATAGGCCCATGAGAGAGAGAGAGAAACAAGTAATAATCAGATCTACGCTCACGCGCCCCCACTCGCAGGCGTAGGTCAACATAAGCGCGACACGTGTTCCTGACACTGTATGAGGAGACGTGAAAAGCCACTGTAGCACCTCGAGCACACGAAAGGTCTGACACATAACGTCTCCATCTCTGATGCATGTCAACACCAACCAACCACG
This sequence comes from Bidens hawaiensis, assembly GCF_021521415.1. NCBI lineage: Eukaryota > Viridiplantae > Streptophyta > Magnoliopsida > Asterales > Asteraceae > Bidens > Bidens hawaiensis. Next base: position 277,395 of record NW_027492076.1, on the reverse strand, counting down.
TGCATTGACGATTCGTTTTAACCAAAGGGATGGAATTTCGTGCAACGCGCGTACAAGAAAAGAAAAAGAAAAAACAAGCCCTATTGAAAAAGCAAACTATTAAGTCTAATATATATCTTACCTCGCTCGCGCGAGACAAGACACACATTAGACTGGGGGGGCTTGAAGAGGTATTCACCCGCCTTAACATCGAGCGGGGCGGGTCAACCCACAAGATATACACAAGAGGCTTGAAATCAGGATGTCATGAAGACACAAAGCCAAAACCTATGCGCAAGCGCATGAAACATCTGCGCGTGGCGCATATCACATATGCGCAAGCGCATGAAACATCTGTGAGAATAAAGAGAAGACCTTGCGCATCCCCGGGATAGGCGCATAAAGGCCGCGCGTAAGCGACACACAACAAATGAGACAATAGTCTAATCCAAATCAGGATAAGGACAACCATGATTGTACTCATCAGGCAACCTTCCAGAAGGTATCTTTTAAGGAATAACGAATGTGTTGATGTTGACAGCTGCCAATGAAGGGTGGACAACTCAGCAAAGCCCATGTGCTACCACGTGATGGCATATGGGTCAGGTGAAATACCTTGGTCAGAGAATAATCAATGAAAAAGCACCAGGTATCCTAAGTATACGTGGCGCGAAGCAATAGGAGGAGGCCAAAAAGGCCCTAATTGGGTCTGAGCCCAGTCATTGGAAACCCTAATACTATAAATACCACACCACCTCCACAGTTGGAGGGGGCAGGAAAATATACTCTAAATCCTTTACTCATTTTCACATCCTGATTATCCCATCCTACAATATCTGATTCTCACACCGGAGGGTTACCCCAAAGAGGACCCCTCTGTCCCTTTCTGAGGGGTAAGCTCACGGTGCTGTTCGTTTTGTAGGTGGAAGAACTCGTATCTCGGAAAACCATCGGTGATATAGCACACTCGTACCCGAGGGACGTTGATCGTATACCAGTAAGTCGATCCACGCTTCTTCAAGGAAAAATTATGAAGTTGCCAAACTTGAGTTATGCTCAAAAGTGAGATACTGTAATTTGATCAAAGTGTCATTTGATTGACCAAATTTTGTTAACGAGAAGAGCCAACGAATGTTATCCCATGTTGTTTCTATTTTAGTTTTATTTAAAGGGTATAATAGTAAAATTATAACTTTCTTTTCTTTTCCTATCAACTCAGGAACACATAAAATATTTAAATTCCTTGGTTTTCCTTTCCATCCCATTAAACTCGGGAACACAAAATAAAACCTTTCATCTCATTTCTTTTCTCTCATACTTTCTTTTCCTTTCCCTCCTCTTATTAAATTAGACTCGGGAACACAGTGTTATCTATCAAAACAGAAACTAGATGATCATCCATAATATGATTAATATTATTTAATCGTAATCTTCTAGCCGCCCCATGCACCAAGTCATGGGCCGACTTGTCAACATACTGTAATAGACTAATAGAGTTTGATGCACTATATGGTCATGTAGTATGATGCAATGTTGTAATACATAAAGTTTCAAAGCTTGTTTTCACATGTCATGTTTCATATATTTTCATCGAAATTCATACATGTGCATGAAACATTCGTGACTTTTTGGTGGTCCTAAATTATCAAGATGAATGAGTAGAAATCACATTAAAGGAGGTGATTCTTCAATCAAATCAATACACATGAAACTATTTCACAATTCTCATTTATTGAAGATAACAAATAACAAAGTTTTTTGGTGGAAATAAAGAAAAGGAATCTCATACAACACATACAGTACGAAAACAACACAAAACTTATATTTGTGTAATTTATAAGATATTAATTGCTTGTGAATTTATCAATACCAGTTAATGTTGGTACAATAAGGAGGTGCGGTTGATCTCGAATGGACGGTTTGGAGGAGATCATAAAAAGAAAGAACTAAAAGTATAAATTCGTTTAACTTGGTGGTCAAGTTTAGTTTCAATTTATTTTGTTTACTTACGTTTATCTTTTTATTTGTTTGAGTTTGTTTCAAAATTTTCTAGTTCCTCGTAGGTTAAATAGTTGGTCTATTTAGAGAGTTACAATCTCCTTGTTTTCGTTTAAGACGATTAACAAAGAGTCGATCTACTTGATCAAACTCGTGCATGTTTCCTATTCTTGAGCACCCGGTTTAACATTGCTCACTTATAATTTCTGTTCACACAAATCTTTTGGAGAATTATCAAACACACACATATCAGCATTCAACAGGGTAAAGCCTTTCATTCTTACGAAGAGTGAAGCCACATAAATATCATGAAGAAAATGATAATTTATGTTCATATTTGTTAAAGGTTGTTGGATCACACCAAACTTGACTTGTCAACACTAAAATGAAGCCGATACTTAATCGCCTAAAAGTCTTTAGATTAACTCACAACCTATAAATCTTTAGCTAAAGTTAAATGATTACAATAAAGTGGTAGCTAAACGAGCAACAAACTACACCATAACCCCAAGCCTTTCTAGTTATCCAACTTTTGAAATGGCGCATGTCATGTTCTCCTCAAACATATACATCAAAATCTCATAACGTATCCTTCTGTTGAGCCACGTTGTTGCCTTGTTGGCAAATTAAATAGTCACGGAGACTATTTTATTTGATCTAACTATTTTCCCCAGAAGCAAATTGTATGTAGAAACTTGTGAAACAAATTTGACCTACATGTTAGGATCCGTCATAATGGACCAATATTTTATATTGATGCATATATGGATAAAGATTTGCAAAATAAATTATACATAAATCTTATACATTTTACTACTACTTCAAACAACAATCTTACCATTTCAACATCGATCCAATCATGCATGGTAAGATTCAAGGTGGCGTCACACCCCGAACATCTGTTATATCTCTTGTTCATAGGTCGGAAATGACTCTCCATTTGTTTGGTGAGTGTCATTTGGTGAAAAGGATTTCGGTTTGGTTGAAGGATGGTTTGAATTTCCTGAATTTATAATTCCCTTCATATCTTATGAATTGACTTGATAATTCGACCTAAAGTATGGCTAAAAAGGAAAGGTGAGAAGGATTTTATTATCTTTTGTTAACATATTCTTGGTCAAAATTGGGCATTATTCTCTCCATATTTTAAGCCTTAGACTATTCCATATTTTTAGTCTTTCCTTGTATTGGGTTATGCTTTTATTTTTAAGAACTTGTTCTATACGATTAGCAGGAATGAAAAATTATATTTGAATATCCTACAATTATACTATTGTTTTTAGATGGCATCAGAGCAAGTTTTTATCTGGGACTAAGCTTTTGGCTGTCATGGCCGCCAAGAAGAACAAAGAAGATGAATGGGTTGTGGATTCGGGTGCAACCGAACACATAACCTATAGAACCGACCTCCTTGAAAATATGAAAAAACAGTCTTCATGTTATCATTCCAAATGGTGAGGCTATTCCTGTCGAGGGAAGAGGTGATTACTCCTTACCGGGAGGAATCAAGATAAAAGGAGTTCTTCATGCCCAAAATTTTATTGCAATCTTTTATCCGTTAACCGATTGGCCAATGATCTCAAATGTGCAGTGACCTTCTTTCCTGACTTTTGTGTTATGCAGGGGTTGAACTCGAGGAACTTGATCGGTGCGGGTAGATGCAAAGGAGGTTTGTACCGAATAGGGATAATAGGAGGAGAAAGAAGAGTCATGATGACTACGAGTAACACATGGCACAAAAGGTTGGGTCATGCTTCGAAAGACAAACTTTCCCAAGTTGATTTTCTCACAAATACCTCCTTTAAGAATAAAGTCTGCAATTCATGCTCCAAGGCCAAACACACCAGGTCACTTTTCCCACTAGCACAACAAAAACGTTTGATTGTTTTGAATTAATACATTGCGATATTTTGGGTAAATACCGCACACTGTCATACTCACGAGCAAACTATTTTCTCACGATAGTTGATTATTTTAGTAGATCAGTGTGGGTTTTTCTTATAAAACACAAAAATGATGCTAGCAAATGTTTAGTTGATTTTCGTAAAATGGTTGAAGTACAATTTGGAAAACCCATTAAACGGGTTAGATGTGATAACGGCGGTGAATTCACATCAAATTTCATGGTTGATTTTTACACTAAACATGGAATTTTGCTCGAAACAACTTGCCCACACACACCCCAACAAAATGGGGTCGTCGAAAGGAAGCATAGGCATTTGCTTGAAATGGCACGAGCGTTAAGATTCGAGGCGAATATCCCTAAAAAAATTTGGGGAGAATGTGTCTTAACAGCCGCTTACATCATAAATCGCTTACCCTCCGAAGTTATTGAAAATAAAACTCCTTATGAATTAATTTTCAATAAAAAACCGGAATATGGTCATATGAAAATATTCGGTTGTCTCACTTATTTTAAAGACAACGAAACAAAAGGGGATAAGTTTGAAATAAGGGGGAGACCCGGGGTGTTCTTAGGCTATCCAGCGGGAATCAAGGGATATAAAATTAATGATATGCAAAGTGATAAAATCATCATAAGTACAGATGTAAAATTTTATGAAAGTAACTACCCATTCTCCACTGTTACTTTGGAAGAAAGTAATAAAGAAAATGACATTTTTGATAAAGAAAATTACTGTTTGAGTCCCTGCTGTTGTCTGACGGAGTCACATTGAGTCCCCGAAAAAAAATGAACTGGTTGAATCCCTATGGTACCAAAAGTGACCCAAACGAGTCCCTCTGTTATCTTTTTGTTAATAACACTGTTAAAATAAGGGGTAATATAGTCTTTTCAACCTATAACACAAAAGTAATGTATATTTAATATGAAAAATTCCACGTTTACATCTAAGAATAGAAGATACAGTTCAAAGAAAAAAGAACATAAGACGATGAGTTTGTGACAGAAATATATAAAATATAATTTAGGCTTTTTGATAAACCAAAATATGTATTCAAAGCTTTCTTTAAATAAATATAAAAGGAGCATTATTGTTGGTGTTCTTCTTCTTCTCCATTTACTCGCCGGACCAACACAGTGGAGCTGCCACTGACCGGCCTGAAAAAGTTGAATACCGTGGATGAATAATAAGGAGATACCGTCGGCTTGACGGTGACAACGTTGTCAGACGACTAGATCCGACGGCAACAAATGAAATTTTATAAAAATCGGACTACCAAGAAATTAGTTGGGAAACAAAATAATTACAAGACCAAAATTGGAATTTTAAACCCAATCTACACAACTAATGTATACAATACCCGATTTTAGGCGGATTATATACATCGGGGCGGTACATTGATTGTTTATAGCTCGTAACACTATTAATTTGACAATATATTTAATTTATTTCATCAAATTACAAGTACACAATTGTCTCAAAATCGAATAACAATACTTCAAAATAGGCAAATATTATTAGTTTATAATAACCTAAAAGTATAACTAAATGTTCTTCTATCCTCAATCATACTTTCAGCATGCAACACGTTTAAAATAATGTATTTTGTTAACAATTAAGTTGATAAGAATTCATAAGTTTGTATTTATATATATATATATATGAAAAGAAAACAATTCACTTGCCATGATTTACTATTTCAACATAATATAAATAAACAACCAATAGATGAAAATTCCCGTTCTCTTTGACGCAAGGCCAAATTAATAAGGATAGATGAAAATGATGCCGGCGTTCTTTTCGACATAAAGTCGAATTACTATGAGGCATAGGTACGTCCCGTCGGACCCTCCCACTTAAAGTATGTGTGGTCTCTTCCACCATAAAGCAATAAACACATAGCATATAATTCACACGGTTCCCTTTATACATTTGAATGATTAAACGTTTCACAATTAATAAACTAAATTTATTGTCATAGCCTGCATTTTCCAACAAAATCGATCCATTTAAACCATGATCATGAGCAAGTACATAAATATACTCCTGAAAGATAAGTGGATATAAGAAGTAGTGAGATCTATCTAGGCCTAAATAGCTTTGGAATTTATCAATTTGAAATTTTATTTAAATTAGGGTAGAGGACTTTTGGGGGTTATAAATAAAACATAGTGCGATACAGTCACAAATAAATATGAAGTAAGATGCAAGACAATAGCATGAATTGGTTTACAACTTGAGACAATAAAAAAATGTAACGTGCTACACCCCAAAACATTTTAAAATATGAAAAACGGGTTATAAAACTCACATGATGCATAGCGTACTTGAAAGATGAAAAAATAGCACTTAAGCGACTGAACAAGGCAAGCTTAGTTCAACGGGAGATCCTAAAAAGTATAAAAGATTCTAGGTTCAATGAAAGGTTCGAATGAAATTTAAGCACAAGTAAAAAAAATGAAAGGTTCGGTTCATCGTTTGGAGTTTTTAGTAAAAAACTTAGTTTTTTTTGGAAAAATATATAATTCACTATATTTGTCTAGATTTTTTGTTGTAAAAGTTGTTTTCTTTGTTTTTTTAGTTTTAAGGAGGACTATGCTATGATAATTATTTTTCAAGTTAATTTGCTTGACTCGTTTCATAAAAAAGACAAAACAAACCTAGAAAATAAGTTAATCGAGTAGTTCGATTTTGGTCGATAACAAACTTGACATTATGTCGGGTTTGGTTCCGACATGTTGAAAATATCATTTTAGAATTATAGAGATGAAAGAATCACATTTTTATAAGTTAAAGTTATGAAAAAAATCCAAACTTTGACAGACTAGTCTCATAAGCGAGCCGAGTTCTTTTTTTATGAGCATACACTTTTACCAAATGAACTTTGATACAAGTATGCATGATATTCTAAATGATGGATATGCATGGAAAATAATGTTACAATTTTAGAGAAATGATATGGCTTTTAAGAATTTTAAAAAGACCTCAACTTTCTAGGTTTGTTCTAGATAGTGACTTATATAATCCTTTTATGTTTGTGATGGTTTGATAACAATCTTATAACAAGTTTAGCTTAAACGCTAGTAAGTGGTGGAAGCTTACCTAAGATATGTGTTGCTCTATTAGTAAGCAATGATGAACTCACTGATACAAAGATGTGGTCTTGTTCAAATTATGAGTGTCGAGTTGTCGTTACAATTAAAGTTAAAAACAAAATATATCAAAATGCAAGAAATATGGGGGGGGGGGGGGGGAGGGAAGGGGGGAGCCATTTAAGAAACAACCCTTTTTGTGTATGTAGAAATGGTAATTAATAGGATTTCTCAAACTTGTGTAGAAAGGAAGAACCTTTCTTTACCCCATTCGAAAGTTAGCTAGCTATCCAATAACAATTAAATGTGGGGTGTCTTGCATTTGAACATGGAAGGTTTAGCAATAACGATTATTGTGATCCAATCTAACATCACAAGCATGTGACCTAGTGGACCACACAATGGCCATAGCGAGCTAATCTAGTGATTAGACTCGAGTGTCAATCAGTTAAAATCGGAATCTTGCTAGATGTCTTCTAAGCAATATTAACTTGCAATATTGCAAGTTAAGAATACATCATAACTCATCTTAATTGCAATTATCTAGTATGACTTGACGAAATCATAGATAATGGTTTTAGATCCAACAACCCGAGGGTTGATGAAAGATGGAGCTGTGGGATGAGACTAAAGCTCTGAAAAGAAGTATATAAAGGAAACCTAATTTAGTTGACTGGAGATCCTAATATCTAAGTTCTACATGACAACCTAATTATATATCTAAGAGTGGTCATTGGGGGGGGGGGGGTTGTTCCAGAACCATAATGGACACGATAATGAGGGGGCGCGCCCGACTAAGGAGAGTATTGTGTGAATTGTATTTCTTTCTACACAAATGGGGGGTTAATTAAGGACATCGTGTCTATAAACCGTTAGGAGATTAAGTATGTTTCACAAAGAAATGTTCAAATCTAACACCTACCTATCCTACAATACTCAATTAGCTAGAATTTTGTATGCTTAGATTAGGGGTGCAAACGAGCCGAGCCGAGCCCGAGCTCAACTAGGCTCGAGCTCAGCTCGTTTAACTTAAACAGAGTTCGAGCTCGAGCTCGGCTCGATTCGAGCTCTATTTTCAAAGCTCGAGCTCGGCTCGTGAGTAGATTTTCAAGCTCGAGCTTCGCTCGGGCTCGGCTCGTTTAGTATATATCAACTATTTTTTATATAATTATAATTATTTTTATATAATTTTTTTTCTATTATAACTTTATGTATAAAATAATATATATTATTTAGTTATTTCTATTTATTTTTTCATAACATTATATATATTAATTAATAATTATTAAATATATATTTTAAAAAATTAAAAAAATGACATGCTCGTTTAGGCTCGCGAGCCAGCTCGAGCTCAATAAGTGAAGCTCGGGCTCGGGCTCAGGCTCAGGCTCGTTTATTAAACGAGCTTATTTTTAGGTTCGATCTCGGGCTCAGGCTCGATTAAGCTTGGCTCGATCGAGCTTTTTAACGAGCCGATCTCGCGTAGCTCGGCTCATTTGCACCCCTAGCTTAGATCAATCTTCATTCATGTGAGGGATTGTTGGAAAATATTGTAAAAAAGTGTTTTTACTAATGCAATAATGAATGAGAAATCGAGTGGTTGGAATAAATAATGCTATGTCATTAATCATTTCATGATCTATAACTTGTTTTTCAATAAATTAGATGGTTTATATGACCTCTTAAAGATGTCTCGTGTGACCTCAAAAGTCCATTTTTATTACTATTTAGTATGCCATTAACTCTTTGTATGACATGATTAATGCGAATGGATGTTATGATTTGTGTGATTATGAAGGTTCACTTGTATAGCGACCCATTAGATTTACTACCATTCATATCAACAGAAGAGGAAAAAAAAGAAAAAAACCTAGTATGTGTCATTGTTTCAAGAAAAAGTTATAGAAAAATACTCTCTAAGCTCCATCTTCATCTTTTCAAGTTTTAATACACTAATCTGACTGGTGTAATGTTGGGTGTGTGTCTTTCTTTGATAGTACATACTGCTTCAGTTATAGTACCCTGAGAGACAGATGTGTTGTCTAAGTAGAGACGCGAAATTTGTTTTAAGAAACCTGTGTTAAACACGAATTCTTAGTCGTAATCATCAACATTAGCCAAGAAGACCTTGCTGAAGAACGAAGTTAATGAATCTACTTTTTAAATATCTTTTTTGAATCAATTCATATATATGTAACATTTGTTTCATAATTTACATATTTATTTTTATTTTGTATTATGATATTTGCCATTACTAATTTTTTCATGTTAATAACGAGAGCAGCATTATTATTTTGTCATTATTTCTGAATGAAAAGTGATCCAGTTCACTTTCAGATGAATTGACTTAACTCATGTTAAAAGAAGATAATAGTGTAGCAACATATGAATAATTGTATATAATATTTGTATTATATGTTTATAATTTTATTGCTATCAAAAATAAAAATGCAATTCATAACATATGACTGAGTGACCGACTATGCATGCACTGGCATAGACGTTGGATTTCGAAAACATATTAAAGGGCGATGTACGTGTCGTTCTTACCACTCTCATGGTGACAATAATCCGACCTTCCTTGATACGACTTCAATTCACTTTTCTACTTGTGGCAATATCACTTGGAACTTGGAAGAAGGTTGGAATTATAAATTATTAATTTTAATTATTTTGTTTACAGAAAAAAAAACATGATAACCATGCCATTTTTTTTATGATGACCATATCATTTTTTCACCCTTTTTAATATTGTTGACACTGCTAGGGGAGCGGTGACCATTAACAGCTCGATCATCTTGGTAGGCCCAGGTTGTTTATATTAAAACCAAAATCGTTACGAATGATATCCCGGGAGTCGTAATATCTTACTAGTTGTGGCAAACTCATATTTATCAATAAGTATTCTGATATTCGTGTAATTTATCTATAAAAACTATTTGTGTTTATATTTTAGTACAGTTCTAGTACAATTTACAAGCAGCACTCTTAAGTCACGTAGATGAAATGATAACATTTATTAGTCAAGTGTTCTATAAATGCTTTGAAGTTTAGAGGCATTTTCAAAGATGAATTATTTATTGTAGCTTCATACGCAAAAACATTAGGTAAGCATAACTCGACTATCATTGATTATATGAAATAACATTTCAACAACATTGGCCCTAATTATTGGTTTAATAAATCACCAAACTTGGCTATTACATATAAGAAATTCGTTTGTAAAGACAGAAATTTAACTTTCACATCAAATACATATTCTTTTTCTCAACCCGGATTCGTAATTAGGTGGGTAAACGAGTGGCCACTCGAGACCTGCCTGTTAAAAGATAGAATCGAGTTTAAACTAGCTCGAGCTTATGTTATACCTCATTAGGAGTTCGGTTCCGTGCTTTTTATACCCATCTTGACTACTTTTGCATACCTAGCTAAATAAGCATATCATTTATACAATTTCTAGTTTTTATTTAAAACAATAAATATGTAATTATGTGGTATGTAATTAGTTAACCCTAAAGTAAACTCGACTTTCTTTAGAATAGTTAGAGCTGCCTTAATTTATAATTTAAATAGAAGGAATTTTAACCATATTACTTTTTTGTGGGGGTTGGTTTACCCATTCACTCAATCTACTCATCCAACCAATCAACTGGGTAGTGCCACCTCAAAACTATCCAAAATTAGGTTGTAAATGAATCAAACGTTCAGCGAATCGTTCGGCGGGAAGTTCGTTTAATGTATAAACGAACATACATATGCCCTGCCCCGTTCATTCAATTGTGTTCGTGAGCGTTTGGTAATGTGTTTGTGAGCATTTATTTATTTTATCAGAGCATTTTATATTCATTTTTTTACCACCCCCTAACATAAAATAAGAAACCAAAATCTCACATTGTTTTGCCATGTTCACCTTTCTTTCCCCATTTTTCACATTGAAATATACATAGACCTCAATCTCTAGACTCCATCAATTTTATTTGTGTTCGTGAACTGTTCATGAGCACGTTCATTTCCAAAATACTCAACATATATTTTTTAACATATGTTGAGTTATGTTGAGTTGGCTAAAAAATTGTTGGATCGGGTTCGTTTGGCTCGTGTTTGGGTGGCTCGAAACTAATGGTTCGGGTTCAAATGGCATGGGTTTGGTTGGACCGGGTCATTTGCCTCATAAAGGATGGCTAACGAATGGTTGGGTCGGAATCGGTTCATATTGATTCAACCCCCCTCCTGGTCCATATGTTTTTGATGTTTTTCTTGATGAGCCTTCACGCACAACCACTTTCAAAATATATTAAAAAATTATAGGAGATGAACATTTACAGAAAAATCACTACTTTTTTTAAAATATAAAAACTCTTCACTCATAACATCCTGAATTACTCTCTAAATTATAAAAGCACCCCTCACACAAAATAAAGGGTTGGATGAGAATGCTCTTATGGTTATAAAAAAATATTTTTTTAATGCCCAACGGTTTGACTGTTGCAATCCTTTACTCGGCCCAAGTTGTTGTACTCGGTCATCGCTACTCGATGCCATACTCGGTTTAGCCAATTGATTTACCAAAGTACCCGGCCTACTCGTCCAGCTGAGTTATCGACCCCGACCACCCTTATAAAATATTCACGAAGTTAATGCTCAATAAATATAGCATTTTGCATGTGAGAAACGTCACAAAGAATCGTAAGAAATAGGGCAATGGAAGTGCAATAATAATAATCAACTAGGTGCCAAACTCGCCGCGTTGCGGCAGCGGAACACAAATTTGGTTGGTATCGGTCAAGTTCGCTACGTCACCAACACTAAATCAAAAACTATAACTTTGTAAACACCCAAAACAGTATCGACACACATACAACTTAAAATCAAAGTGACACGAATGTGGCCGCTATCTCAGGTTCATATATGCATTAAACCTAAAAAATAAATTAGTAAGCATGGAAACACCCATAATAGTAATGACACTTGTGTAGCCAATTATACAAAATATTAACATGTTTAAAACAAAAAATTCTGGCTATGTTTGCTATGGTACCGGAACTAAACCAACAAAAATTCCGTCAAGTTAACATGTTAAAAACACGGGCGCCACAACGTCGAGTTAACGCGAATTCGATCGGTATCAGTTAGGTTCATTACAGGTACGGAAATTAAACCTAAAAAATAATTTTGTCAAGTTATCATATTTAAAAGAAATAAAACATGCTTAAAAATTTGAAAAGAAAAAAAATCTAATAAAGCAATCAAAATATGCATACATATAGAAACATTGAAGATTAAGCAAAAATAAAATTGTGTCCGGGGAGAATCGAATTTGCACGGATCACAAAACAAAGACTATTTATATTTAGGACACAGTGAGCCATTAGACCAAATGAATAGATTGTCAAAGTTCTAATCTTAATTGCCTAAAAGGTTAAACAGAATCAGAATATCCTAAAAAGTTTGTGACATAGTCATTTGATTTTTATCTATATAGATAATAATGTTAATTACCTTACCACTCTTTCAGTCTTGATTGTGCTGGATCACTTGATTCTTAGGCTGGGTTGTTGTATGCTCATACATGATATCATCATCAAAATGTCAAATAAAATTTTGGAGGCTCAAAGAATAAAAGATGCAAATAGAACTTAGACATTCTGCATCATGTTCATCTATAGCTTATGTGAAGCAGATTTATGAAAATGATGGAAAAGGCAAGTATTATGGAGGTTGAGGTGGAAGCCATTCATCCTTGAAGATCCTTTCTCATGGATGGTAAAGAATAGTGATTGGTGGGTCCCCATATTGGTAATGTGAAAATTATAAGGCTGCTTGTAAGAAGATTGGACATGTTATTGTTGTAGGTCAAAATTGTTTGTGGAAAGAATGAATGGAAAGTTGACGTGGCATTCTGACTAGGCTATTTATGAAGAAAATTACCCGAAACTTATACAGACAGTCTAAGTTTAAGTTTTAATTGATTCTTTTGTCACAAGTAATTATTTCTATTTATAACTGAAGTGAGTAATATAAACAAGTAACCAAAGCTCGAGACAAGCTAGCCGAACTGCAAACAAATCGTTATTGTTCCTATAATGGCTTCTAGACCGATGGATCCGTAACTTCTTAAGCGGTCCTACCAGTTATAATTGTGCGGGATCAATAGATTGCGATACTTAAAATAGATCGTGATACTTTTAAAAGATTGCGAAGTTATCTTTTCAAAAGTGCATTTATTGTGTATAACATGTATATGTCTTTTGTTTTAGTATGTCTGATTTGAGGTATTTTGAAAAATACAATGAAAACACCTTAAAGTTATGATGTTGATTAAACAACATCGCGAGATTGGATTTTAATAATATAAAATACAATATACTAGTTGATAATGATACATAATATTAACTTAAATAAGTTTCATTGTCATTGTCAAATGCAACAAAATATAATCAGGTGCAAATCTATGATGTTTATGCATGTGACATTGCCCTTAACAACAAAAGTTACATTTAGGACATGTATGGTCAAGACCAAAACAAAAACAATATAGAGAAAAAGAAAACCTACATAATTAATTTCACTGTGTCCTTAACATTAATAAATACAAACCACAAGCATAATATTGGGGTTTAGGAAGAATGGGGAACTTATACTTGAAATTATAGAAGATGGTCGAAAATAGTGGGCAACTTCTTGTTTATGAGCCATACTCAAAACACATAGATTATCTTGGGATTGAGGGGCTATTTCATCATACGTGTCCCTACATAAAAACATTACTTCTCCAACTCATCTGTTACTCTGTAAATGTGATATTTTTCTTGTAGTTTGGCTAACAATGATCAATCCATGCGCTAGCGGCCTTCTTCAAATGCATTATTTTCATCATAGATTGATATTTTGTAAGATTTCATGTTCAGAGTGTTGAGCAACACTTCCAAACAAAGAGATTCGGTCCTATCTAGAATCACTGAGTCAGCTATTAGACCGGCTTGTGAAACACTAAAACCCGTCACCCTGGCGGACCCTAACACTAACGATCTGGTTCTCGGTTCTCATTTTTCTCATCTTACGGTTCCAGTCCAAGTATCACCAATTGCTCACCCCTAGCCGTATGGTGTATTTTCTTAGATTTACAATTTATCCAGTATTGATACGGTTATGTGAGTATCACCACATAGTTGTGTATCAGCCCATCACTGAATTGATACATATGTTCCAATCTTATATTATACTACATTTGATACATATGTTTAGAGGTGCACAAATCGGTTAACCTATAACAGGTTATTTCCTAACCGGTTTTTTTTTTTTTTGGGGGAAATAACCGGTTAGACCGGTTAATCGGGCCAGGTACTAACCGGTTTTGATAAATTAACAAAAAAGAAATTGGTTAAGCAATCAGGTAATAACCGGTTTTTAATAAAATAATAATAAAAAAATTGGTTAACCGGTTTTGAAATCAATAATATAAACCGGTTACTAACCGGTGGTTAGGATCGGTTAGTAACCGGTTAGGATTGAACCAGTTAGCATTTCAGTTAGAAACCGGTTTCTGTGTACACCTCTACCTAAGTGCCCTTTAGAGATATTTGATGCAGCACATTTTAAGCTTAATGGGCACTTCTTTGATATGTTATTGTTAACAATTCCATATATACTATTAGGCTATGGGATATACACCATTCACTAGTTGTGCAAAGACAGCACCAGCGACCTCACGTGAACACCTCGGCCCCTACCCTCAAACCACTAGTGGCAGGGTCCCAATGACCAACACACACCACAGTCCAATCATTGTAACTAAACACATAGAACATATAACAAGATAGATACTCAATGAGACAATGAGTATTACTCATGTATATGGTGAATAACTATAGAACCTTTATTGGGTTCAGACTTCACACATGATATCATTAGATGATACCTACCCAGTTACCCTAAACCGATACCAAACCTTTTACCATATCAAAACTGGTTACATTAATACGATAATAATATATTAATACAAGTTGACCAAAGCTACCTCTAAGCGAACACAAGCATCACAACACAAAAGTAAACCACCAAGAAAAATAAAACTAAATTCTACGTTAAACTGCTCCAACATTCCATAGATATATACACTCACTTCTAGTGTAGAGATATATAGATATAGCAATCAACATACTAGTACAACCATCCGCGCCTTAACCACAACAGCCTCCCTGCCTGCTTGGATCCTTCATCACGCGTCAATAACATTAGTACGCGGTCTTCCAATCATCCAACAAAATCAAACAACATATCAAAGACGCAAACCGTTTTGATAAACAAAAACAAAACCCAAAAAAAAAACCTCAAAAATGAACAAAACAAAGTAACAATAAACCGACTGCCATGCTATATCTTTCCTTTCATCTCTGAAATTAGTGACGGGAATGCCAACATCATGTGCGTTTAGTTTTCACATCCGTCTCATGGGTATCGGGATTTCATTTTCACCCCATCATATTTGTTCCAACATTGAAACAAGATTTGAAAATCCATCAATGACACCGCCATTATAGGATACTTTTTGATAATAAAGGCATTACCTTTACCTTAAGTTTAACCTCTTCTTCTAAGGAGACGGTTTCCAGTCAAATGGCAGATTATTGAAACCATTAACAGCTCCAAGCCCATTAAGCAACTGACTCCCCAAGTCCTGCTGCTGCTGAGGTGGCGGATTATGGTGGTTGTTAGGCGGTTGATGGTGATGATTCATCTGCATTGCAACCCTTCCATTCATACTCAAAGAATTATTATTATGACTCATTGCACCTCGGATCCCGTTCATCCCATTCACCCCATTCACTATACCTGTTTGACCGCCACCCATACCACCGTTTCCCGTCTGAATTAAATCATTAGTACCTTTAATATTGATTCCCATTGACACGCCGCCACCAAGTTGGGATGACATCATTTCCTGTATTATCTTCTGGACCGAGCTTTGAGAGTCATTGCCGTCTGCATCACCGATGGAAATATTTGGTGAGGTGACGGAGTTCAAAGGTGGTCCTGATGCCGCCAAGGCGGTGTTAGATAATGATTGTGTTGGTGATTGAAAAGGGGAGGGATTAGGGTGGGTTTGTGGCGGCGGTGCTGTGCTGGAGGATCCCGGAGACGGGATCTGAATCTGAATGCCGCCATACGGGTTGTTGATGTTGGTAAGTGGGTTTTGGTGTCTAGAGTTCTGGTGGAGCAGGCTGGCAATGGTGGTGTTGGAACTAGTTGGGGGTGTGGGGTTAGAGTTATTTACACTTGGCATCATGCCATTTGTGGATGGAATTTGCATAGCAGATGTTTGATTGTTTAATGTAGGTTGCGGATGCTTTTGCTGTTCTTCAGGCTGTTGGGATTGGTTATGAAACCCGGATGTTGAAGATGTCCTTCGCGGAAATTTAGCTAAGCTCTCTGTCAAAACAAAAGGCGCAAAAGAATAAGAAATTTTTGGCAACGGCACCTCTAATTTATAAAAGATTAATGCATTAACTATGCTCACAAGTCACAACGATAATATCATTACAGCAATAATCTAAATATTTGAATAAAGCAATATAAGTTGTATTAAAAAAAGACTTTGGGTGACTTCCAACCCGTCCCTTTCTATTAGACCTGTTTGCTAAGCAGTCGATATCGCCGATATGTCACCGATATATCATTTATCGGTCCCTTGGCGATATATAAGTCAAAATATCGGTTCAGAATATCGGTACCGATAATATCAACAATATTGACCGATATTGGACTAATATGTGACCGATATATCACCGATATTCCCGATATCAGTGTTTTAAGTCTTAATTTTCAACTTTTAGTATTTATTTTTATTGTTTTAAGTCTTAATCAATTCTTACTTGACGATTGTTAGTGTTTTGCAATTTGCAAAAGGTTAATTTGTTAATGATAGGAGACTATACTGAATTATTAATGTTAAATTGCTATATATATGAATTTTACATGATATTGAAATTACCGATATCCCACCGATATCTCACTGCAATAACCGATATCTCAGATATCAATCCTTGACCGATATCCGATATTTTTCCGCATTAACTGCTTAGCCTGTTTGTAATAAAAACACAACTTAAATTGACTTATTCATAAGTAAATGAGTCAAAACGCCACCTCAGCTTGGGAAGATCATTATGGAGCCTTAATGGGAAGATCCCGATTACCTAATGAGTCCGGTCAAAACAATTACCTAATGAACTGATTCATGACAGAGCTAAAGGGATCATGATCCCGATTGATCCATTCACAATTAAGAAACTTTAACTAAATCTCCCACACAGACTTTCAGACAAAACAAATTCATAATGTTCAACTACCATATCAGAAAATAAAATTCATAATATTTAACTACCATACTTAACTAGTGTTTCAACTTTCAACCATACAAGTCCCAAACCAAAAATGTAACCTTAAAATACATAACTGTTATGAATCAATCGGGATGGTGATCCCTTTAGCTCTATCAATTGAGTTATGGATCAAATATAGAAAGCAAAGGTGCATAAGTAGTTGTATGTGTTATGACATTATACATACAACTACTTAATGCACCTTTGCTTTCTATATTTGATCCATAACTCAATTGATAGAGCTAAAGGGATCACATCCCGATTGATCCATTCATAATTAAGAAAACTAAATTCTCCACACAAATTTTCAGATAAAAAATTCATAATATTTAACTACCATATATGAAAATGAAATTCATAATATTTAACCACCATATTTAACTAGTATTTCAACCATATAAGTTCCAAACCAAACATGTAATTGTAACGTTAAAATATATAGCACATGCAACTACCTAATGCACCTTTACTTTCTACACAAATCTTGGCTAACTAAACACTTAAATTTATTTAGCAATGCAAATGCATACATAACGCAAAACACAAAACCGAAACGCGGTTGTCAAATTGGCATATTTTATATCTCATTTTCTTCACTTTCAAGATTGTAATTTCTGGTTTAAATTTATTTCCAAATCTACAACAAAACAAAGTCCTAGAAGAACTTGGCTAACACAAGTAGAGAAGTTACCTTCTTACCAATGTAATCAATTGACACACTTCACCCTAGATGGGTGGTATTATATATTGATTAATTTATAGTACTTAGAATAACTGATATAATGTGTGTGCGCGCGCGCACGTGCGCGTGTGGTATGCATTTAGGTTTTATTTGACTATTTGAACCACTTTAGATATTTAATGATGCATGTACAATTCAATTACTTTGTAAAGTGTAATCAATTCGCATTTGTTACGTTTGTCTTATAAACGGATTCCTTATAGGCGCCTAGACGGTTTGATAAGTCCTGATTCTATTAATATCATTACTATCAGATAAGATTTCTATAACTGGATATGAATAAGCCTAGGAGAACAAGTTACTTGTAAGTTGTAAGTATGTCTTTAATCATAAATATTAAAATAGGATTCTAATCCTTTTTATGCTGAATTTAATAAGTGATGCTGATATTATTAGAGTTAGTTTACCTTTTGAAAGTAAACTAGAGGCGAGATAATTAACCTCTCGACCATTGTTTAATCTATTTGTGTATTCGTTTATTCCATTTTCGCTTTCTTTGTATTCTATTACCAAGTCGGTGTTATCACATTTCTTATCAATGTAAACAAGCTTGCCATAGAATAGATTTCTAGTGCAAATATGTAGGCATCAAAACACCAAACACTATTGACTTCTAGAGTGAAGCCTTGGGGAACATTAGGATTTTGAAACATAGTATTTAGGTGACAAATTAAACAAATTTAAAAAAACTTACCCATAGGCCCAGTCCTAGTTTCTCGGCTATAATCAATCAAATCTTTCATGCTATTGACCACTTCTGATATCTGCATGGAAAGCCAGCAAAATACCATATTACTTGATTACAAACTGCATATTGCATATTAAAAAGCAAATGTTTAAACGTGCAATTCAAATCATGCCTAACTTTTATTTCTTGTGATAATGATTGTACATTTATAGTTTGTGTTCATAACTAAGAATTTCTTACTGTCATACAAAACAAAATACAGTTTATTGTGTTCTATTTTGTTGTTCACTTAGTTGCATTATACAATAATAAATATGTTCCTTATTTTCCCAACTAAAAATTAATTTCAGAATAGCTTTGTTCCGGTTAAGTTGATTGCATTTATATTTTCAAGATATAGTAGGTTTCTGAAAATAGTTAGCCAACTTTTGTCAACCATACATGTCAAGAATTCAGAAGACTAACTCAGAATATAATACAGCAGGTGCTAACTGATAAATTAGGGGGGGAAATTACCTGAAGACACCGGACATATCTCTTTGTATATCCTAAATCATTAACTAATGGTACTTCCAATGCTTTTGCCAACTGACGAGCTGAAGCAACAAACCTACAACATAAATTAAAATCATAAAATATATAGCAATAACAAGTGTGGCATTTTAAGTCAATTAACAAGCAGCTAAAAACAGAATGGGAAGCACATGGCATGGAAACCTACATGCTACAATTGTTCTGCAATTCTGGTACAGATAAACTTGATGAGGCATTTTGAGTTGAAGCCTGATATTTCTGAGCTGCATTACCTAGTTGACTAACCTGCAAAAGTGAATCACCAGCCAGGTTACCCATCAACACAGATAATTGTATTTGGCATATACATCAAAAGTAAGAAAGAATAACCCCAGCTCATTTATTATTGTCAACAACCTGTGGTATCAGCAATTTCCTAGGAATAAGCTCTTCATGACGCCGGGCACAGAATTCCCAAGAGCATATCTGCATTTATCAGGAAATCAAGTTGGTAATATACAAATCAAAACTCAAAACAAAGAAAGGCCTGTCTTTTAACAACTTTAGTAACTGGAATCAAACCTTCAAATCTGTGGCAGAGAAAACTATTCGTAGCTGACCATCACGGACAACCCGAAGTTGCTCAAAAACGCTTTCTTGTATGGCTTTTGCATAGTCAAGCACTATTTGACCCGATGAATTTTGATACTCTCTTGGCATATCAACATATAAAAGTTCCTCCAAGGTACCACTTTCATACTTTATTTTAAAAAGCCGCGGTAAAACTTCCACAGTCGCCTCTGAAACCACCACATTCACATACATTTATATTATATCAAAACAAAAGTGAGTGCTTGACTTTGTCTAAAAACTGAACATGAAACCCTTTAAGAAAAAGCTAAGCCTTGTTTAAAGATTTTGAGATATGGGTGAAAGACACATGTACAAAATCCAAATCAACCTCTATAAACTGAAGTAACCGTTGAGTTGATGTACACATCAACTTCAATATGAACTTCATCTTAACAGAAAACTTAAAAGGTTCTAGACAAGTACACCAGATTCTGTTTACTAGTAGTTTTGCACCAGGACTTATACTAACATAAATTGGCTACAACTTATTAGGAAGAGCAGTTAAATATATAAAGCGCTCGCATATTTATAGCCAAGATACTATGAGGCAATCAGGATAGATGCAATATTCAATCCAGTACATGAAACAGCGATCATGATTTCTATCCAAACAAGGATTTGAAAAGGGTAAACAAAAAATACTTACCAAAACCACGGCCCGGCTTCTTATTGCATATCTCACAATGCCATACGTCCTGCAGGATCATAAGCAAGCATACATGGCAGGATAAGCAACAATAAAACTGTAATCCTTGAAAAGTTAATGTTGCATATAGCCATATCTCACCTGAGGAAAAACTCCAGTAGTGTGACGTCCATTACCATATAAAGAAACACACCATTTCTTCCTGGCATTAGGAGCAAAGTACTCGGCCACAAATTTTCTCCAAAACTCGATGTTGTTGTCCTGAAAAAAGAGAGAAGCATTAAAAAAACTAAAAAATATCTTACTTTACTTAGTAGGCATAAATTTGTACAAATCTTACTTCAGGCCGATGTTGTTGCTGATACATATAATGTGTCAGCCGTCTTGCACACATCCCCGGTTCATACACAGGCTTCGCAGGAGATCTCATTGCTTGTTGAAAAGGTGGTTGAAGTGAAGAACGTTGTTGAGGAATATTTTTCAATAATTGTTGCTGTTGCTGATGCTGTAGCTGCAAAATTCTTTGTTGATGCAGAAGGTTAATTTGGGCAGCAGAAGCCTGAGGAGATTGTCTGGACATTTGAAGCAACTGTTGCTGCTGCTGTTGTTGTTGCAAAAATAATGACTGATCAGAGTGTTGCGGCTCCATTTTTACAGGTGGTAAGCTTCTCATGGTCTGAACCTGCTGTGGTTCCATTTTGACCTGACCAAGGTTCCTTAAGGCTTGCATTTGTTGGGAGTTTTGAGCAAGATGGTCACTTGTTGTAACCTGTGGTTCCATTTTCACCTGCCCCGCACCTAATCCACCTTGACTAGTTTGATATTGCTGATGTGGCTGCTGGATGTTATTATTAGGAACAGAATACTGCTGACTCTGCCTCAAGTTTGGCAATTCACGTTGCTGCTGATCTGGCAAGATCTGGTTAGCTGATGAACTTGAAAAGTGTTGACCCGGCGCGTTTGAGTTGACCATGTTTGACAGACCAAGAGACGAAGACG
Organism: Bidens hawaiensis; assembly: GCF_021521415.1. NCBI lineage: Eukaryota > Viridiplantae > Streptophyta > Magnoliopsida > Asterales > Asteraceae > Bidens > Bidens hawaiensis. The sequence continues at coordinate 255,819 of NW_027492076.1, read as the reverse complement.
GAGCATTAAATCCCATCCCGTTACCTATACTGGACAACGGGTCAGAATCAACCCCGTTATCTATCATACCCCTTAAAGAACTCCCAGGGCCCGACATCCCTGCATTCGGCCCGCCATTACTGTACGACTGATGGAGAAGGGATGACACATTTCCAACCATGTTCATGTTATTAAACTGAGTACGCGGCGAAACAAGGGACGGAAAACCAGACTGTGAGCCGCCTTGACCACCTAATAAACCTGAGTTGGAGCGTAACATGGAAGATGGAACTGACTGTGCACCAGCAAGTGGAGTCGGTGGCCCGGGAGGTACCATCTTCCCAAAACACACAAAAACCCTACAAAACTTGTCTAATCTACAAGTTTCAACATAAAAAAATTGTGGCTAATGATCTAAAACACTAAGATTGTTGTTATGACTCAAAATAAACAGAAAGCCTTCACATCCGAGCTTATGCTACCCAGACACGACATAATTCCCAGAAAACCTAATACATGATTCAGCCTCAGGCATTCTATAGCAGTCGGTTCACTCATGGATCTCTGCATGACTTATGATTCTCCCAAATCAGCTAAAACATATACACATTCCATCAAATTACCAGCTGAAAACAAACGAAAACCTAAAATTACGATTTGAAGCTGAAATTAAGAAAAGAAGAAATTAAATCAGAGGTGAATTAAGTGAAACTAATTAGCTAGGGTTACAACTTAGAATCAGAATAATAAAATCGGAAAAAGGCATTTAAAAAAGTAGAAAATGAAACACTTACCAGATAGATAAACGAAGGAAGAATTGAATAGTGATGTGATGTGATGTGAATCCTGCACTTGTTGTTGTTGTTGTTCTTCTCCACTGTGTTCACTTATATCATTATATGCAGCAAATGAATAATAATAAGAATAAGAATTAGGGTTTTTAGGTTAGAAACTGAATGAAGATGACAGATGAATAATAATAAGAATAAGAATTAGGGTGTTGAGTTGAGTTGAGTTGAGTTGAGTTGAGTTGAATCAGTAGTGTCTTTGTGGAGCAAATTCCTAACTGTTCTTCGCTGTAACTTTAGAGAGAGAGAGAGAGAAAGTGCTGGTGTTGGCCTTGCGGACGTCAAACGAGAATTGTATCCGATTCAATAATTTCTCTTTCTTTCTTTCTATTCTATTCTTCTCTCTTCTCTCTCTCATCAACGGGAGTCAAATCCACTTCTTTTTACGTTATATGGCTTTTATCCCGGTATTATATTATTTTTTTAATATTTATATATATATATATATAATGAAAACTTACATGAGTTATGAAAACCCTATGTAACATTGTTTTGTTTTTTTGTTACATACGTAATATGTGTTGTTACATTTAATACAAAATATCGAAAAATCAAAAAAACATTTTTTTGCTATTTTTTAACATTTTTTTACTAATTTTTATATATGTTTTCAAAAGAGAGAAAATATAAATAAACTTTTACATTTTTTATTAACTTTAATTGTGGACCACAAGATTTAAACTTTAATTAAAAACATGTGGTTGAGATTGGGTTTCTAGAGTTTTCACAACTCAAGTGGGTTTTTATTTTAACCTAACCATATATATATATATATATATATATATATAATTTTATTTATTATAAAAAAGTTAATGATATAATTAATTTTTATGATGAAAGAGTTTTACAAATAAATGAGATATTATAACCCAGTTTAAAAGTTAGCTGGGTTCGGTGATACCCATGACCCGCTTTTTTTTTACTATAAAATCGTTTCTTAATTAAAAATAGTATCTTTTTTTAAAAAAAAAAAATTGGATATTAATTTTTAAGGGTCAAGTTATTCTATAAATGGGGCGAAAATGAGAATGGTGAGAAGGATTTGTAGCCACGCAAAAAAACTTCTCAAAAGAAATAAAAAATAAAAAAAACCATAACTCAAAATTTAATAAAAACAAAAAATTTAAAAACGCATAAATGTTTCCACCGTCTTTCTCATTCTCAAAAAAAAAAGTTGAGTGAAAACATCATTGTGTTTTGTGTTTATTTTCGTCATTGATTGTGTATTTTTTTCTTTGACATTGCATCTTTTTTTCTTAATATTGTGTTATATACTCAGAATTGTGCTATATTTTGCGATCTATTGTGTCTTTTTTTAGTTATAATTGTGTCTTTTGTGCATTTTCGTCATTGTGTCTTTTCATCGTTTTTTTATGGGAATGATGGGGGTAACATTTTAATTTTTTAAAATTTTTTCGTTTCTTATTTATATTTTTAGTTATGATTTTTTTATTATTTTTTTTGAATTTATTTTTAAATGGTTTTTTGTGTGGTTATAAATCCTTTTCACACTTTTCATTTTTGTTTCCCTTTGTATTTTAACTTTATATATCCTTATTTTATAGGATTTTCATATCAACTATTTGGTTAGATTAATTTTTAGTTTAACGAGATGTTATAACTCGTTTAAAAGCTATTTGATTTTAGTAAGACCCATACCGGTGTATTCAGATCAAATGTATGAGAAAACTCTATTTACAAGTAATGTAATCTGGCGACTTGTAAAAATATATGAAACAACTATAAAGCTTTTAAAACTTTTAAATGTTTCATTTATATATATTTAAGATATTACTATCATCATATATCATACATACATGATAATAAGTTACATGATGCATCATGGGGTTTAGATGTGGACTATAATAATATTAGGAAGCACATGGGAATAAAGAAATGCTAAGCAATATAAAAACGACAATTTCTTGCTGATTTTTATATTATTGATGTTAGTTCACACATATTTTGACAAAGATCTAAGTCAAGTAAACACACAAAAATAACGTTTAACAAGTAGGTTTTGTTTTGGGTAATTGGGTTGACATATATAATTTGCTTTTTGAACAACTTGTTTTTGAAATCTACCAAACTTGTTTATGACTCGTCTGTGACTTTATTATTATTTGTGTATGACCGACCATCTACCTGTTTCTAGCATAATATAAGTTATAGCTCATTTTGATTTGCGAGTATGTGTGGCTCGTTTAGATAAGCATGTTAAATGTGTTATGTTTTTGTTATATGGTTTTAAATGAGTGGGTTATGGTTGATGGTTTGACACCCATTGATATGTAGGTAATGTGGAGTTCTATAATTCCAGAAATTCAACAACCAAGAATATTACAAGTACTGAATGGTACCCTAAAGCCAAATTAAGCAGTTTGGCATATAGTAGATTTTTATATATGATTTGGTTGAAACCATCATTTGTTGATAGAAGTTAATTATAACTTTTGTTAGATTTCTTTTTGTTAGTTGACATTTTAGGTCCGACTCAAACCAACCCCCTCCCCTCCCCAGTGTCTCAGGCATCGAGGCTTAAAATTGACGACCTCTTCTAGAAGAAGCATCCACCAATCCAAAAGACCCGGGATATATTTAAATTAGATGCAAACCTAATGTTTGATTCTAATCATAGTCTTAATTGTTTTTTTAAAGGAATTTTGAAAATAAATAATAATAACCCAAAATGGCAATTTTGTATGTTAATTTTGGTCATTAATGTTTTGAATAAAAAAATATTCTTTTACAAAAGCTTTTAAACAAATATACTAATGTGAAGTTGGCTGGTAGCACTTTAAAATTTGACAGCGTTTATAATATTTTGAATTATCATAATAGTCATGTTGACTAAAAAAACTAACAAAATAGTTATAAAATGGTGGCGCTTGAGAAAATGACACGGGAGTATAAAGTTGGGTGAGAGATTCCCGTTGCCAACCAATATTGGCTTAGGGGATGACGTAGAAGTAAAAAAGTGAGTTATTTTTTGTAATTCAAAAAAGTCAATATTATTTTCATAAGTTTTTTAGTCAATAGGGCTATTTTGATGGTTTTCCATCGATTAATTAAAAATCTGATATCTAAGAAAAGTCAATAATTTATTGCAGACGATCAAATCCTTCACCTAAGCAAACAAAACTACAAAACATTGGTATAGCAATGAAGAGAACCGTCACATCTTGTCTTCTCTATCCCGCATTAGACATGCAAAGCTGCAAGACGAGGTCAGACACCAGAGAATTTGAACCACCCTCCGACGCCCAACTCGGTTACGGATCCACTATCATGCATATGAAAATTGTCATGGTCTTATGTTAGAGGAGAGTTTTATAAGTGAGAAGAACCTGCCAAATAATAAAAATTAGTTTTCTATTTATAGACTATGTTCAATCTTAGGTTCGAGAAGATTGCGCTTTGGAATAATCAAGAGGGTATCTCTACACATAACACATAACAACACCTTTAGCACAACTCATGTACTACAAATTATTATGTATGTTATAAGAGGATTCATATTGGATTTCTTATCCCAAACTAAAATCTGTTTGCTTTTAGCATTAAATTTTGTTCTTTAAAAACACACTACATTAAATTCCATGTATCCATCTTTATTCAATAAAATAATAATAATAATATATTATTATTATATAATTATCTTTTTTCTTTACTTTCTTTAACTCATAAAGTATGATGTTTAATGGACTAATAATGAATAATAATTGAATATAGAGAATGAGATATGAGTCCCTAAATCTCATCCCTATTTAGAGAATGGGATGGAATAAAAAGTAGACCAAAACAAAAAAAGTTTCATAGATATTTCAATGAATATACTATATACTCAATATTCATATGATTTTATCATTTTTATCGATAAAAATGTCAAATTAGATGTTTATGTGCTTTCATAATCTTTTGATAAATATATGATCATCATGTAACATAAAACGCATCCCTCTTTCACATGTGGTTGATTAACTATTGTTGTTGAACCTTTGAACGTTTTCAATAAGCCAAAACCCTTTTTTACTGGTTTGGTTCACTGGTAAGTTATTTAGTTGCCCTCTACGAGTATCCACCAAACAAAATGCATCACTTCTAAAACTTGCTATGCATTTGTAAATTTCATCCTCTTCTTCTAATAGTGTTGCGGTTTGGCAATATCGAGCTCATACTTCTACCAACAATGAAGCATCATCGCAACTCACGAGTTGCCTAGAACCATCTCGATAGCATGTAGTGAACTACCGATTAGCCAAGCATAAGAATTGATAGAATTAAGAGTTAAAGCATTATGAAAACAAATGAAGCATTAATAAGTTTTAGAATTTGATATGGTTGATAAAGCATATTAGTTATAACAGATCTAACTGGCAGTCACTTCTACTAATATCTACAATAATATTTATTAAAACTTTGAAGTTTAAACCATACACCAAATGTTTGCAAAAGAAAAGGAAAACACCTAAATCAGCCAACCATCTGCCAACCAGGCGTCACCAAGTGGACTAATAGAAACCTTGTGGTACCAAACTTCAGTATATATCTTACGCATAAAAATTATTTGCAAAATGGCAAAATAGTAAATGAGCTAAACCTTGAGACAAACCATTGTTAATCAACATATATACCTATCTAAAGTGGCACAAAGGGCGAACTTAGAGACATCACCAATAATAATCTCTTTTTTCTCTCCGTTCTTGTAGAATAGCACACATGGGATACTTGTGATCCCGTATTGTAACGCGACGTTTGGGTAGTCGTCGATATTGAGCTTGTAACACAAAGCCTTACCCGTATATTCTTTCGCAACTTCATTGACCACCTGGCATGGCCCACACCCTGGTGCCCAAAACTCGACTAGCACTGGCATGTCGGCTGCGACCACAAGTTCAGTCCATGAGCAAGCTGTTATCACTTCAACTACAAAGCCCAAGAAACCAAACCAATTAACCCTGTGTACGTGTGTAGGAATATGCGTTGTGTTGACACTAGACCGAACCGGACCATAACTAGGAACAAAAGACCAAACAAAAATAACCTGTTCAATCCCAAACAGTAATTTCTTAAAAACATTTGGATCTAAAGTAAAGCTAGGTTCCAAACAGTAATTATTAATAAGCATTTTTAAAAATTATAACTAATTGATTATTACACATTTGGATTTAAAATTTTGGGTCACGCCATTAATAAAGTTCATATAAATTACTTAATCGGCTTTTTTTTCTGATAAGTTCGGTTTTTGGTTGATAAAGAAACCGTAGCGAACCGAAAAATCATTTTTTCATTAACTTAAAACCAGTTGTTGGTATTCTATTGGGTTTGACTATTTCAATTAATAGCCACTAGCTTGGTCTAGTGACACATCAAATGTTTATGGATTCTAGTATCACTTGAGACGGGGTAGAATAGGTGGAAAAATTAGCTGTTAAAAAAAGATAATTTCGATTAGGTTATGTTGGTTATTCCGGTTACGGTTTGGTGCACACGTGAATTTCTAACACAACACGAACCTAATACAAAACTATGGGTTTGGGTGTAGTCTAAACGGATGCTATTTGTTGTTAAAAATAGGAAACTGAAATATAGAGATACCATGATTTAGGGAATAGTTGCAGGATCTGGTGGCGTTGAAAAACGAGGACGGCGTTACGGTGTAAGGCCTAACCGGAGACTTGAGTATATTGGTGGTGGTATTAAAGGAGGGATGTTTAAGATTGAAACTGGTATTCATCATAGACGACATTTGGAAACACTTCTCCATCCTCTGGTTCGTGTGTGGTTGTTTAAGATTGTATGTTTTTATCATTTGTCTTTTTCTATTTTTTTTCTTTTTTTGCAATTATTTCTCATTCTTGTGTTTTGCATTTTATTTATGGGCAAATTGTATTTTGTATTTTATTTATGGGCATAATAAAAAAATAGCATAATTTTTATTTTATTTCTAGTAAATGTCACTTAAGATTTTTTTTACATTTAAAAATCCTTGCTTTGTTTTTTATCTCGTAAAAGCTACTTAAAAATATTTTTCAAATAAAAAACCAACATATTTTATGTTTTTATCACAAAAATCACTTAACATATTAAATATAAAAAAATAACCATCTCATAATAATGATTGAAAAAAATCAAGAAAAATTATTTGACAAATTACACTGTAATAACGATAAAAATCATTTCTTTACGACTTATTAAGAATTTTAAATTTATCCAAACTATCTTGTATGTTATTAGTTTTTTTTCATTTTATTTTAAGTTACGTAATCCACGCTCCTATATTAAAAAAAGTATTATTCAAAAGCATTGTATTAATAAAGATATACGAGTGTGGATGACGTAACTCAAAATAAAATAATAATAAAAATCTGTACAATGATTTGTATAAATTAAAAAAAATTCGTTTTAACTTAGCAAACTTATGTGACAAACTTATTAACTAATTCAATACGGGTAGGCGAGTGACTTACGAGTTCATCTTAATCTTTGCAACCATAATACACACTTTTGAGTCCTTTAAAGTTAAATTGCTCAAAAAGACCTTCACCTTTTTATATTCTCTTTTGAATTTTAATTAAATATTAAACCTAGGTCAAGAACACAAACTTTAAAGTCACTAAATTAAACATTAATTTAAAGCTAGTAAATAGGGTGTAAAAGCCATTTTTTCTTTAGCAAAAATCTAGTTCTTCAAATGAAAAGGTTGGAAGTTCCTTTCAGATATTTTACATTTTAATACTTGAGTTCACATGCTCTAATGCTTCTCCTTCAATCGTTCATCTTTGTTTAGTCCAGTTGTTACTAAGTAATGAAGTTTTGTATACTAATCTATAATCGTATTGGTGCATGTGTGATGTGTTCATTCCCGTGGTCAAAGCTAGTGATGCCTACATGAGTCTTAGAACGCTAATCTCAATCCTAAGTCTAGTTTTAATCTTGTGCTTTAGCATTATTGGTAGATAGATTTCGAATGGTAGGGTTTTGGAGGGTCATGGGGTGATCTACGAGACTGTGAGAATGGTAACAATCAACGGTCATGACGAAAAAGGATAAAAAAAGAAAAGTGAGCATATAGTTTCACTAACGACATTTCAACCAAAGGCGGTGTTGCCAAAGCGGTTGATGTTATACCCTAAATGTTGATGTTACCCTCTTTTTTAAGGGGGAACCAGGTCGAGTCAAGAACCGCACTTCAAAATGGATAAATTATACCTATGACCTACGAAGGTTTTAGAACTTTATTATTCTTAATAAATTAATTTACAAGTGTTTCAAAGTTCAATATTTTACAACATTTTAATGTTTATTACAAAAAAATGCATATTATTGTGTATACTATCAGGGGCATAAGACTTGGGGTCCATTTGGTATGTGAAAATCATGAAATTTGGAACTAAAAAGTATTTCATTAAAAAATATACTTGGTTGTCCTCTATTTGAAATTGGCATAAAACAGTTCTATCAAATTCCAAATTCCATCAATCAAGGAATTTAAGAATCCCTTGACCTTTAGTAACCCAATAGAATGTTTAAATCCCAAAGGAATTCTTGTAAATCTACATCATCTTCAATTTATTATAATTGACCTTTCTGAATCAAATCCAGTTAATTCCAACTTGTGTACCAAGTCCATGTCATTTCAATATACTGTGAACTAAACTGAATCCAACTCATTCCAATCCTGTGACAAATAAAGCTTCCGACGTCTATTTAATTCAGTTCGATAAATCAAATCCGTAAATCAAATCCAATTCTGTGACAAATTGACCTTTAAAGATTTACAAATCGAGGAAGAGGAATCTTTCGAAGCAAACACTCGATGAACCAGAATAGTAAATAGGAGGGCCAAACCCAAGAGATAAATCAAATCAAAAAGATTTACTAAATCTCGGCAGATGAACCAAATCGAGGTAGAGGGCGGAGATTATCCAAATCTGAAAATAGAACGCAAATCTTTCACAATTTGATATTCAAAACGAATCTTTCTCAATTTGATATTCAAAGAGGATAAATGACCAAGGAGATTGAAGGTGAGAGCCGGTAGTTGAAGTCTGAGGATGGCTCAAAAGCTTCATCTCAAAAACTAACTAGCAAACCGGCAATTTGGTGGAGGCAAAGACAAAGACCAGAGCGGTTACAATTTCAAAAGCATCTTAGTTCTCTCATCTTTTAAACATTCCAATTCCAATAAGTACATTAAACACTTTGCAAAACTATCAAAGACATTCATTCCAATTCCTTTTAGTTCCAACTTCTTTGACATTTCAATTGCTTCTAAACATCCTGAGAACTAAACGCCCCTTGAAAGGTTTTCAAGGGAGTTATATTTAGACATACACATCTAATAATTATAGTATATAAATAATTAATTTTTAAGTATCTGTTTAAGCAATTTAAATAAATATGTAATGGTATCGTCTAAAAGTCTTCTAGAACTCAATAATTGATATATATAACATGAGTTTGTAGAAAACCAATGGTGTTTCACACTTGCACCTAATTTGATATGCGAGTATGTGGAAGACAAAGCCGTTCATGGGTAAATGGCCCTACTGTCTTGTAAAGAATCTTACAACGGATATTGCATTATTGTGATGAGCGAACTCGTTATCATTCATGTGGAATAAAAATATTGCTAATTATATGTGGGGACTGTTTATATTATGGTTGATTTGCTATAATATTAAGAGCTTAAAAGAGTTTAAAAAGAAAAAGATACGGAAATGAATATGATTAATCCATCCGAACATAAAAACTTGGTGTGATCTGTCATAAGTTCCTAACACAAAACATATAGTGGCACAGATTATTAACACAAACCTACATGATCACACATAAAGAACCTCATTTCCAGTTTTACACACAGAGTGGGTTTTACATATTCATTTTGGTATATACTTGTTCAAAATTCATATGTTTCAAACTTCAAAATATAAAAATCTCCTTCATCAAAAAGCTAGATGGGTTGATAAGCAAAATATTAAAAACTAACCTCAAAACGAGTATTCACTGAGATCTTTCTTTGAGTCACCGAGTTCAACATCCGCTGCACATTCCTCTGCAGAAAGTGGAGGCAATTGTCTGGTTTTTCTCTTCAAATTGTGTTTATGCCAGTCACTCCTGAAGTGTACTCTATATTGTTTAGCATCACCAACAACAGCATCACATGTAGCGCAATGCTTTACATCACTCGTTTGTTCACTCACAAATGTCGGTTTTTGCATTTTATCAGTGATTTGGTGGATAACTTCTGCTGATGTGGTGGTTTCTTGGCTTGATGACGCATCATCCGTGTGGATGTCGCCTTCACCGTGCACAGAGATTGCTAGAATTTCAGACCTTCCTTGAAGATTTCGAACCAATGCATCACAATCTCTGAATATTCCCGGGTTGATTTCACATACCTGTCCCACCAATTGTTTAATAATATGATACTAAAAGAAGTTTAAACGTGCAACTTTGCTTACTTACAACAGAAAGCTGGTTTCCAGATTCATCTTTAGAAAGAATGATTGCTTTCCACTCGTTAAGTTTCTCTGTAAGAGAATCAAACTTATCTTGTGGTAAAGTTAACCTTAGTCTCATCGGGGACCGCTTAATCGGGAAATGTTTTTGAAGTTCACGGATGACATCTAGTGCCTGTAATTGGTTGATCAATTATTATTAACTCAAATCACACACACACATAATGCCACAACAAAGTCATCAAAATAAACCATTACGGACCCAAAATCATGACCATGTAGTAGAAGGTCAATCCAATCCAACATGTTTTTAGAAATAGTAATTGTTTCGACCCAAAACCCTGAAAATGTAGTCAAGAATCAACCCAATCCAATCCAACCCGCTTTCAGAAAAAGTAAACGTTTTGACCAAAGCCATGAACATATAATAGAGGGTGACCGGTGAAGGGTCAATCCAAATCAACCCAGCCGTTTCCAAAACAGAAACCATTTTTTACCCAAAACCATGAACACGTAGTAGAGTCGATCCAATCCAATACAACGCAGCACGTTTTAAGGGGGGGGAATAACTGTTTTGAGTTTTAACCCAAAACCATGCTGCAGAACCCCCTCAGCTCGAGTATGAAGTGCAAGAGATGGAACTACCTGTTTCTTAGAATTGCTATGTGGATCTACAGCAAAATGAATTTCATGCATCAACCGCTCAATCATGCTTATGGTATACGGGCGTTGAGTTTCAGGATTAATAGTCTTCTGCATCACAATAGTGGCAATGTCCCTAAACTGGTTAGATAATTGTGATTCTCTCTCCTTCCCTGCAACTTGCAGTTCTCCTTTCTCTAATATCTGTCACCATATTTGATCATAAGCAACACATAAACCTATAAAAATATTAAAACTATGAACGCAGTTAAAACAACCTCGAGACAGATCTTTGTTTGATCATCCATCCCAAAAGCCGCCTTTAAATCTTTTGACTTTGCAAGAACTCCTTTTGCAACATTTGAGTAAACAATGTGTGATTGCAACACTTCATCCAAATCTTTCTCGCTGATAACCAGAAATCAAAATTCATATTTAGCAAGATAAATAAATAAGAACATATATCAATCAGAATCAGATATTATTGTAGAAAAGTGATTACATCATCTCATTTATTACTGGGACTTAACCTAGTTATCATAATGGAACCATGAATAGAACACCTTCTTCAGAACATTTGGGATTTTAGGATTTTACAAGTGTATTTCCAAAAAAATTAATTGATTAATGCAACTAGGGGTGTAAACGAGCTGAGCCAGTTGTGAGCTACCCGAAATCAGCTCATTAAAAACTCAAACCGAGCAAAGCTTAAACAGTTAAAAGAGCTTGAGCCAGAGCTTCAAATATCAAGCTCAAGCAGTTCGCGAGCCTAAATGAGCTTTTCAATTATATAATTTTTCGTTATTATATTTATATAACTATTATTATGTATTAAATTATGATAGAGATAATTAAGTTATAGATTATATATAACCATAAATATATACAAGTAAATGTATAGAAATATGCAAAAAAAAATTAACTAATAATTAATGAATAATAAACAAGTCAAGCTGATTGAGCCTAAACAAGTTATTTTCTGCTGGTTCATTCAATTAGTTCGATGCCAAAAACCCTAACTCCACAAATATTCATCAATCTCTCAATTTAATTGTACAAAACAATAATCATTTGAAATAAACCTAATAAACAACAGCATAGAGCTAGAATTCGAAGGCTATATAAGAGGATAAAGCCTAATGTTAAACAATAGGCAAAAGTAAAAGAATAATAATATTATTACACGCCAGAACGCCATGAGAGGACTTTGTTCTTGTAACACGCAATTTCGAATCGGTTTCCATGTTTCTTCAGACGAACCACGGCCACGTTCGTGAGTCGTTTCTGGCCTACCGGCTGCACCAACGACCGATGCATTTCTTCGGTTCGTTTGATTACCACAACAGTTACTTTGTTGTTCTTCAAACCCCAAGGATTTATTTAGGTCTGATAATAAAGTCGGAAGTCTTAACAAAGGCCCAAAAGCCTAGTTATAAGGCCCGGTCCGTTAAAATTATGAAATCTATTTAATGGTCGTGTACTCGTGTGGACACTAGAGGTGCCCATCCTAACCGGTAGTAACCGGTCTCTAACCGGTACTAACTGTCAGTTAGTAACCAGTTTATATTATTGATTTAGAAACCGATTGATTTTTTTAAATTATTTTATTAAAAACCAATTAATGCCCGAACCGGTTAACCGATTTTTTTAATTATTATTTTATCAAAACTGGGTACTACCAACACAATTAACTGGTCAACCCGGTTAATTTCCGCAAAAAAAAAACGGTTAGCAGATTAACCGGTTAACTGGTGAAGTTAACCGAAATGTGCACCTCTAGTTGACATGGTCAGGCAGTCAGCTGTTCACGAGCTTTACCGAACTGAGTGACGTCTATGAAGCTGTTCATGATTAACTCGTTTACAAACCGAGCCAAAATCGAATGAGCATTTGTTAGTCGAGCGAGTTTCAAGTGTCTAGTAGTTTGAACCGCCCTAAACACTTCAATCACGCAAAGGCTTAGAGACTTAATTAGAAGCGGTGAGTTTAGATAGAACTGATGGAGGTAGTGTTTTGTTTTTTGAAACTTTATAGTGTGCTAGTATATTTTCATAGTATTAAGCTAATTTATAGCATATGATATTAGATAGTGGACCAATATAGTTATATATTTGTATACATATTTATGTGTTATGTGATAAATTAGAAAATTAACCCAAACGAGCAAGCTTATATTTGCTTGTTTACAAACCGAGTTGAAATCAAACAAGTATTTTAGATCAAGCATCGAGTAGTGTGAACATAACATGTTGAAACTAACAAGAACTTGAAAATTGATTTTTTAAATGGATTCAAACTTCAAAGTACCATGTACTTTTTCTTTCATTTTGTTTTTAAATTTTTATATGTCATTGTTATTATGAGGTTTAGCAAGCCATGAGCAAGCAGACCCTGGCTCGTTTACAAACTGGGCCAATGCCGTTTGGCTAATTTACAAATGAGTTTTTTTCAAGCGAACTTCAAGAAAGCCACGAATAGTTTTAATAGAGTTGAGAGATTATTTTATGTTACTTCAAGTTATTACAAACGATACGGAAAAATAATACATCTTAAAAATGTAACGAATAACAAGAAAAAGGAAACAATAAAAAGTTTCATGAAATAATGTAACTTGGTATTGAAACTCGCAAATATGATAACCAAATAGATGGAATGCCACAATATATGCCAAGCCACCCAATGCGTCACATTGTAAGAAAGGAATTATGACTTTCTATACTTATAGTGAGGCATGTTGAGTATTGTAAACAACTGCAGTATTATAAATTTATACTAGGAAAATATCCCATTACAAATCGTCTTTAAAGCATAATAACTATAATCACATGTGGTTAAAAACTAAGCATATAAGATATTAACCGAAGAAACGCGGAATTTAACCGGGTTCGAGCAAGTACTATGTGGGTTTGCTCTCACCTTGACAAAGAGTCATCGTCTTCATCGAGATCTCTCTGTGCACTTTGTGCAAGCACAAAGAGTATATGGTATGAGAGTGAGAGGATGATCTTACCCATGACTGGTTTTGGGCCCATGCATGCTAGGTAGTCACACAGGACCCAAAACCAAGAGTGGCCCAAAAATTTTTTATACTTAATAATAGTGTAGTGACCCAGATCCTAAATGGCCCAAATAATGTCAAACAAAAAAATAAAAGTTACAAGCACGATATTAGGATTTAGGAGCCAGTGACGGTTACCTTGAAGCGACGAGACGAGATGGCGATTTTAGAAATCAGAACCTTGAGCCAACCAGGGTAACCGTTAAACCAGGTTTCAATCATTCATTCTTTTGATTATGTGACAAATAAACCTTTAATTTGGCCCTCAAAGTAGGTTTTGGCTCTAAATTATGAAACATGGTTTTTTTTTCTTGGTTGAAATTGAAGCAACTTCGATTTTTACTTTAATTAAACTCGGCTAACTTCAATCACTTCATTATTGTTGTTAATAAACCATTTAAATTTAGTTTGACACCAATAATCATATTAGAAATATTGAGCCATTGAGGTATTAGTGTAAAGGGAATTGAAAAAACAAATATTTGAGAAAGATATGTATACCAACAAGATAATATGAGTGGTGTATTAGTAAAGCAAGAATTGGCATTCGTTTCTAATTGTTGGATGCCCCCGAATAATAAAATGTTTAATTATTGTAGATTTTAGTTTAACAATTTGGCATGTTTTTTTAGAAATTATGCCTCCTTAACACTTATCGGTTATCAAAAATGAAAAAAGAAAAAAATAGATGAGGCCATAAGAAAGTTTCAAGCCAGGATATGTTTTAAGTATTTACCAAAACAACCTTAAGGTTCTAAAGTTGATGAAGCTAATGCCGATACTAATGCAATCTAAAGAAATGTTTCTCGATGTTGCTATTGAAGAAGTGAAAAAGGTTGATTAAATTTTTAAGGAATATAGAGAACTGGGCTAATATGATGTGATTGAGGTAGCTAAGGGGATTGCTATTGAAATAGGTGTTGATTAGTTATGGAGAAGCATCCGATAGTGATGCTAATGAACTTTATATGCAATGGCGGATCTTTATTTGGGCCGAACCGGGCCGCAGTCTCATCACGTTTTCGCTCGGTAATGCCTTTTTTTTGAAAAAAATCAAGAAAATATATATATGTATTGAGTCCGGCCCAGCCAAGTTATTTGAGTCCAGCTTATCCATATTATTTGAGTCCGGGCCAGCCTTGAATTTAATGTAAAGTTTGTTTAAAGGCGAAGATCAGAAATTGTTTACGAAATAAACGTAAAGATAAAGAAAGGAATGCTAGAAATAAAACTCCATAAGACCAACCTCAAACCCAAATAAACTTTACAGAAAAACTACACATTAAGCCCAAAATCCAACCCTAACATATGGTTGATGTTTGAACACAACAACAAATGGAGGTTCCATTGTGCGATGGTCGTTGTGTGAATTACTGACTTATGAGTTTCGACACAGAAGTCAAAACAGAAGCTGAGAAGCAAGCAAGTGAATTGATGAAATCGTTTGGATGTCAAATCGATTGATTGATTGGGCATTGTCGTTGTCTGCTGAGGCCTGAGGTTCAGAATTGACTTGTGCGGGAGTGAAATTGATTAATCGAAACAGTCAACAGAAGCAAGCAGAGACCAGCTTCGGTAATTCGCATTTCACCATTTTGTATTTCTTTCAATTTGGTATGTTAGGGTTTGGAATTATTGTTTGGCCCGGCCCGAACCGAATTGCCGACCCGATACTTAGAAGTAGGAAAAAAATATTTGATTGTCGTGACTTTCAGCCCATCCATACTAAATGCTCGAGATCGGCCACTGTTTATATGGAGTTGAAGTTGATGGACACATATCTACTTGATGAAATTATCATCCCTATCGATTCATTCAAATTCTTAAGAAGGCCAATCATTATTCTAATGCATTAGTTGCATATAAAGTCTATTACGGAGAAGCATCCGATAGTGTGTCTACTTGATGAAATTATCATCCCTATCGATTCATTCAAATTCTTAAGAAGGCCAATCATTATTCTAATGCATTAGTTGCATATAAAGTCTATTATGGAG
The DNA here is from genome assembly GCF_021521415.1 of Bidens hawaiensis. Classification (NCBI taxonomy): domain Eukaryota; kingdom Viridiplantae; phylum Streptophyta; class Magnoliopsida; order Asterales; family Asteraceae; genus Bidens; species Bidens hawaiensis. The sequence goes on along the minus strand of NW_027492076.1, from coordinate 239,831 downwards.
AAGCATCCGATAGTGATGCTAAAGAATCTTCTTAAAATTGAAGTTGTTAAAGTCCTACTTACGATTCATAATGCCCCAAAAAAGACTCAGTGGATTGGCATTGGTGGCTATGAGAACAAGATGCTAGATAGTAGGGACTATAACGAATTATGAGACCTCTGCTCACAAAAATGCTATGCGAGCCTCAAGATTCGTGTAATCAAATAACTATTTAAAATATATCATTTTGCTACAATAGTGTTATTTTGTTTTTCGTTATTACATTTATCGACATATCGTTTTATTATGGTATATATATATGTGTGTGTGTGTGTGTATACATGTTAAAGTTTATGGGGTCCATTTTTATAGCTCGTGCAAGGTCCACGAAAGCCATCGAGCTCTCGGAGACGGCCTTGATCTTACCGTTGGGTTAGATCTCTTATTTAAAGTAGAATATGTCCACCGGTGGAGACCAACCATTGGGCCACGTGTCAGGAAGTATCGGATTGTCCGTTCTGCGGCTGTTATAGTGGAGACCGAGGGCGCCATTTTCCGCGGCTCCCACCTTCTTGTACTATTGTTCCTTTTGCGGGCATGTATCGTTGGTTCGCGCATAATGGATGTACAAGTGTCACCACCTCGCTGGTGCCTTTTCCTTCACGGTTATGGTACTCGTAGTGGTCCCACCTCGTACATTCTGTTGTGCGATGGCTTGATCGTCTTCGCCTAAGGGCGCGCATCCAATGGGAGTTTCTTCTCTTTTTTGACGTTTTCTTCATTCGTCCTTTGTTTGCTCTTGCCTAGGATCGGGTTTGACCTTGGTTTGGAACAATATCTTTTTGTTAACCTAAAGAGCATATAGACCATTGTTTTAAAAGAATTAGTTTACTTAGTAACTATTATAAATAAATTTTGTATTAACATAGCATGTGTAAAAAATGAAAAGTGTGAGAGAATTTTAGCATAAGCAACAAATAATACAACCTTTAAAGAAAGTTTTAACTATTCATGGCAAACACATGAGAATCGGGTCGGCAGGATGTTTGTTAAGAACAAGACGTTTCACACAATGGTAATTTCGTTCGAAACCAACTATTATGAGACATGTCATATTAAAAATAGATTTTACCAATTTATAATAAAAAAGTAGGTTACACGATGACCAATAGCAACTTGTAAAGAAAACTATTTTATTGATTCACAAATAATAATTGATAAAATGACAAATTGTAGTGATAGTGATATTTGAATTATCTACAACGAAATTTGTTATATCTATTAAAATAATTCTTATATATCATTTTACTGTCATATTATACCCTTCTCCATCTTTTTCAACGTATGATTCGTCTTTCATTTTTAGCCATTTTAATAGATGTTAAGTGGTGACGGCTTTTGAACCTGAAAGGAACTGATATGCTAAAGACTAAATAATTGATCTTAAAACCAGTTGTTCACAAATAAGCAATAAGCGCACGTTAAAGAACTGCTCTTTCCAATGGAAACGAATGAAGCCTGATAGAAATGTTTGAGACGTCAAACAACTGAACTGTTGATCAAGAAGGAATTAATATTATTGTTAATGGAGAAACAACTGATATACACCATTAGTTGTTCCCATCATATCCGCACTTATTTACTTTGTATAATAAGTTATTAAATGTAACACTACTTATTGTAAGATGATTAGTTATTTCATAACAATTGAGAATCAAGTTTGTTATTTAAGTTAATGTCGCTTTCTAGTTGATGTCATTCCTTGGCCCATCTGAGGTTTAATTACTTGAATAGTTTTTTTTTTGCATTTAAAAGATGAACTAAGAGTGAGCAGGAGCATCATTATGTAAACACGATTTTATGATAATGAAATTTGTGATGATTGTTTTACACTTTTACTATTTTTTCACCTCTTAGTTTGATTTACTGTTTCCGTTAGCAATGATCAATTCAAACATAATTGAATTTGGTCTTAATTAATTCTAATTTTATAAAGGTTAGAAAATCTGATTCATTACAGTGGCGGATCGAGGTTGGAAGTATGGGCTATTAACAGGAAACTTATGGTGGTGATTTTTGATATGTTACGGTATTAAAGGGATAAAGAAGAGCACAATGTTAGCCCACTAGGAAAGAAGAGTTCTACATCAATACCATTAATCAAACACTTTCTCTAATTTTTATTGAGTCAATTTTAACTTGTTCTTAAACTTATCATGCTTAAAATGGCCCGACAGGTTATTATAAAAACACATAAAGATCCAAAATCATGTATTTGAGTTAATTTTGCCATTCAAAGATTAACCGCGGATCCAAAACCCGACTGTTCATCTTTCAGCGGGTACCCACATAAGTCGTAGTGGTGTACCCACTAAGCAAACCCTTATCCGTGAGGGGTACCCCAAGGTGCCCTAGTGGCCGTAGGCAAAAAGAAGACTGTGCATGCCTAGTTTGAACATTCAACTCCCCAAACACACTGGGCATTTGCCAACCCCTCTAAGTTATTTTGGTGTTATATTACTGGGCATAAGCCAAATATGCAGATAGATTAATCTAGCTAACAAACAAGCTAACGAGCAACTTTATTTTTGCTCGAGCTCGACTCATTTATTACCCTAGCTAGCCCTACATGAATAAATTCGAGTTAGTTTCAAACAATTGCGCGGGTCTCGAGCTATTACATAGTCCTATCTATTATAAATTTATTATGCATAGTATAAAATATCTAAGAGTGCTACTACGAATACACAACTCCATTGATATACGAGTCCATAACTTTTGACATAACATACCACTATCATATCAGTCAGTTTCAATATAGTTATACAGATTGTATAACTTTTGCAAACAGAGGCGGATGCAGCTTACATCCAGGGGTAACATCCGCTACCCCTCAACTTTTCGTCGATAGTGTAAATTTTGTTTTTTTTTTATCGGTTTTTGTAATTCGTTACCCCTGAAAAAATATTATGTTACCCCTATTTGTTTAAAGCACAACCAATTTAAAAGTTCAATTCAAATAAAGCCCGAGCTAAATTTATATCCCAAAGCAAATAAAAATCATTAACCTTTTTTTTTTCTTTTGTTTGAACGAGAAACATCAAACTAAACAAACTCAAACAGAAATAGACTCAATAGAATTATCATTTTTTAAAAGTTAAAATCAGATAAAGCCCAAAGCAAATTAAAACCATTAACCTCTTTTTTTCTCTTGTGTTGAACGAGAAGCATTAAACAGAAACATGTTCAACAGAATCATCATTTTGAGGCTGAAGTTTTTAAAACGGTTCTGAATATGCGAAATCAAGAATTTGGAAATAAATTCAGTGACGCATCAACTAGTTTGTTAGAAAATATGTATGGCTTAAAATCTATGAGATTCGTCTTCCAAGTTTGACATATCTAAGATAGTGACATTTTCGGAGATCTATCCGAATGATTTTAGTAATGAAAAAAGAGGGTGCATTTCAAATGTCCGTATCAACTTTTATCACACTTTAAAAGAAGATGATAAATTTACAAAATTGGGTGGAATGTGTGACTTTGTCTGTGTAATGGTGAAAACCGGAAAGCACACAACTTTTCCTTTGATTTATCGAATATCGAAGATAACGTTGGTTTTATCGATTGTAACCACAACAGTTAAAATATGTAATGAAGCTTATCAATACGGGTTTGCGCAAGCGAATACGTGATGAATATTTGAACAATACTTGTGCGGTCGAATACGTGATGAATATTGAAATCATAGTATCGGAGACTTAACGCAAGTTGGTGCAAACGTGTAGCCCAACGCAACCGACATTGTCATCTTTTATTCTTGAAAACTATATAAACAAACGGATAATAATTAAATAAAATAAATAAATTATTATCCGTGGGCCAAGTCAGAACCCATTTTCTCTGCCACCAACAAACTTTGGATTTTGGATGTCATTTCGCTTACTTTTAATTGAATTTCTGGAAGGTTTCACAAAAATAAAATAATTAGTTTATAAATTAAAGGAGTAGATACACACATATAAACAGTAAACTCATCATCTTTATCTTTATCTTTTTCTGATTATTATAATTATTATTATTATTATTATTATTATTATTATTATTATTATTATAATTTTTGATTCTCTGATCGTTGTTTGTTACCAAACTTCACAAAACAAAAATTAATTTAATCTCTTTATTATTTTATTTTAATCTATAGTATAGTGGCACTACTTATCCACTTGTGTTCTTGGTAAAACCCTAACATCCTTTATACGTACTTCTTCGATTGCTGATTCAGGTAATTTCGATTTTGACTTTTAATTTATCAATTAGGGTTTTAATTTTGGTCAAAATTGGAACCTAATTTTGTGTTTATTGTGATCAAATCGTATCTGAAGTGGTCTGGTTCATTGATCTTATAATCTGATTCAGGTAATTTTGAATTTGACTTATGATTTATGAATTAGGGTTTTGATTTTGATTAAAATTGGGGGAAATTGTTGAAGTATTAATATAACTTTGTGTTTGTTTTGATTTGTAACTAGCAAAAGCTAATTGTGGAGTGAGTCAACGATGATTAGATCGGTGTCACCGTATAGAAACCGATCAGGTCTTGAATCTGAACACTTGTTAAGTGAAGATTTTGAAGGGTTAACTTATGATGAAGACAAGATTAAGTTAAAGCTTCAAGAACTCGAACGGGCACTTCTTGATGATGCTAATGAAAATGACGGTTCTACCCCTGGTCGGCTCATGGAGACTGAAGAAAACTGGGGGTATTCTAGTCTTGAATCACCAAACCAGTCGTCTTCGTATAGCTCGTATGTTAGCAGTATTAACAGTGGTAATAATATAGAACGGGCTGGTCCGGTTTCACCTAAAGACCTGCTTTTTGAGTGCGCGTTAGTGGTTTCTGAAGGAAATATTGAAGGCGCGCTGAATATTATTAACGAGCTCCGCCAAACGGTGTCCATCGATGGAGAACCGTCACAGAGGATCTCAGCTTATATGGTTGAAGCACTTGCAGCTCGTGTGGCAGTTTCAGGTAAAGGACTTTACAAAGCGTTAAAATGCAAAGAGCCGCCTTCTAAAGACCGGCTTTCGGCTATGCAAGTGCTGTTTGAGGTCTGCCCGTGTTTTAGATTCGGGTTCATGGCGGCTAATGGTGCGATTCTCGAGGCGTTTGTGGGTGAAAAGTCGGTGCATATAATCGATTTTGATATTAATCAAGGAAGTCAATACATAACCCTGTTGCAGACACTCGCGGATCAAAACGTGAAAACCCATTTGAGGTTGACCGGTGTTGACGACCCGGAGTCGGTTCAACGACCTGTTGGCGGTCTGAACCATATCGGTATGAGACTCAAGGAGCTCGCGAAGTCGCTAAATCTTGACTTCGAGTTCAACTCGTTGGCGGCTAATACCGCATTAGTTGAACCCAACATGCTTAACTGTAAACCGGGTGAGGCGATTATTGTTAACTTCGCATATCAGCTCCACCACATGCCCGATGAAAGCGTGTCGACCGTGAACCAACGAGATCAACTTTTGAGAATGGTGAAGAGTTTGAACCCGAAGCTTGTAACGGTCGTGGAACAAGATGTGAACACGAATACCGCTCCGTTTCTGCATCGGTTTCATGAAGCGTATACTTATTATTCTGCTTTATTTGATTGTTTAGACGCAACGCTTCCACGCGAGAGTCAGGAGAGGGTGAATGTGGAGAAACAATGTTTGGCGCGGGATATTGTTAATATTGTTGCGTGTGAAGGGGAAGAGAGGATCGAGAGGTATGAAGTGTCGGGAAAGTGGAAAGCGAGAATGATGATGGCGGGTTTTGAACCGTCCCCGATTAGCGAAAAGGTGAAGAGTGAGATTTGGGAACTGGTAAAACGGTATGGTGAGAGGTGTAAGATGAAAGTCGAGACGAATGTAGTTCATTTCGGGTGGGAAGATAAAGTGCTGATTGTTGCTTCTGCTTGGAGGTGAGTTTGATGTTGTTTATAACTGAATAAGATGTTTGTTGTTGTAATTTGCAACTTTTTTTTGTTATTTTTAGAGTGAATTAACTTGTTTTATTGTTCATTTCTCTTGGTAGTTAACTAGTTGTAGTTGGTAGAACGGGTCGGAACTCGGAACCGAACCCTGACACCGGTCTTGGGCCTGGTTTGAAACCGGACCCAAGCTGAATGGTTATCGGGGTTCTGATTCCGAGCCCCAGTTAAGCCTGATGGTCCTTAAGTTGTCTTACAACTAAAACACGAGGCCCGATTATAAGCTATAACCGAGTCCAAACCTCATGTCAAAAATAAATCTGTACACCAAAACTCCTCATTGACTTACCGCCCCTCTCTTGTGATCCTTCATAGACAATTCACACAGACCCCGGCCTTGGAAAACCATCCTCTCTATCATCCACGTTCGCGAGCTCTCCCAATGCTCAAATAATTATCTTAATAGACCAACTCATATATGTAATGTGATATTCCATCTTAACATCTTAATCATGTTCTTTATAAGTTCTTAGATATCATGAACACCAGAAAAAACTTTGTTTTCATGTTTTGATTTAGATAGATACTCATCTAACTGCAGGTTTATAAGTGAACAAGTAGTTTGTTATGCACAATATAATGTAATAACGAGCCCGCAACTAAACCTTGACAATCTCTGCCTCATACAAAGTGTTTAACCCAAACAATATTAAGTAGTATGCAGTCAAGTTGACTCGGATCTAAGTAAGTAAGTTGGCGCGACCAAAATTGACCCTGGTCTAAGTCAATAAGTTGGCGCGACCAACAGTAAACGGACTTTGTCTGTCCAAATAGCACTATTCATATAACCAGCGGGCGGTGGTTTATAAATAAGATAAATGGTTGTGTAACCGGGGACTCTTAAATAGTTAACTCAATTATACTAAATCAGTTTAAACATTTATGGGCATAAACGAAAGTTAAGCATGTTTCTCCTCTAACAAAATAGTAAAAAGGGGTCGCAAAACTCACTTGATAGATTAGGCTGAAAAACACGAGATTGGTGGTTTGTTTGTAAAGGAAGTTGGTCCTAATCAATTCCCTAAAAATTGCACCAAGTGTTATAGCAAGTTCTTTTGAGTTAGAAATTTTTTAAAAATACTTTATATAAACAGAAAAAGAAAAAAAGAGAGAGAAAAAGCAAAAGAAACTAGATGTAAACAAAAAATGCCAATAGAAAAAGACAAAATCACTCTTTAACAAGTAACTTGATTTGATCACTATTCAAAATTCCAGATTGCTTCCTGGTTCTTACCTTAAGTAAAAGGATACATGTAAACTATAAGTCACCATATGATTACTCTAGAAGAATTTCAATTGATGGGCAAACCTTGTTCGAATTCATCTTTAGCCTAAACAAGTTTTGAACCGTACGCAACTGAAATGACTCGGGTCTTTCTATTATAGTAACTTGCGTCCAGTTAATTCAAAAAGGACAAAACAAATTTATGTTTTCAAAAGTGTACCATGTTGCAACATGGTAGACAAACTCTAGTTGGCGCATATCAATTCCAATCTGAATATTTCAAAGACGTGCACACAAAGGAACCCATGTGATGGAACTTTGATTGGTTTTTTTGTTGCACTACCATTAACTATGGATTCATGCGCGTCTACATAATCTATAAGTATAAAAAAAAATAATTTTTAAAAAGTTTTAAGTATATGATTATTAAATTCAGGATTTCATTAAATTTAAAGAAATTTTTTAACTAATAAAAGGACTTTTAAAATATTAACATTCAAAAATAGTGGTTTTACAAACCACTTCAATGAGCAAAACTTTATTCCTCAACAATGTAAGATATAGGAGCTTTTCCTACTGATTTTCATTAATATAATTTTCTTTCGTTTCAATATGGGATATATGGTGAAAGATTTTCTAAGTTTTTCTAACTCACCAATGTAAGATGATAATTTTAAGATTTTGTTATATATTTTAGATTACAAAAGTTTATTACGATGATGTACTACACAAGTTAATATAATAAATTTCATCTAAAAACTTCACAAACTACAATATAATTCGTTTATAAGTAGGTTTTTACCCGGTGTTACGCTAGGGCTGTTTTGTGTTTGGCAAACTCTAAAAATTTTACCATTACATAACCTTCCAAAATTTACTCATCATACATCAATCCAACTTTAGTCTCGTTGGTGTTGTATACAAAACCTTTTGCAGAGGCCTCCAATATTTTGAAACGGTTATGGGCGGATGTAGCCATGCTTCTTAATGAGATTCTCAGAGCTTTCACCAACTAGTTAAGCCATCGTCTCATTGAAAAACGTGGTTGTTGTTTTTGTAAAACTTGGTGCAATACCAACTTGAAGGACCTGAATGGTTAATACGAAAAATATAAGGGTGGTACGGAAGATCTCAAGGGGCGGTTTGGTGGGGATCAAAAGTTCATGGACCAAGTTGAATAACTTGGTGTCATAGTTATTTTTTATTTATTATTAGATAAAGTAGAAGTCTAGTATGATTATGTTTCCTAGTTTGAGTAGGATTAGAATTGTGGGTGTTATATAAACCCATCAAAAGGTTTATTTTTATAGTGGTAGAAAATATTTTGTTCTTGTTTTCTTATTAATGAAAAGAGTCGCATAAACGTTTTATGCAATATCGTATTTGTGTTCTTGATTCACTTGCCTAAGGTTTAACAGTTTTGCCATAACAAAACAAATATGCAGCAACTGAGGCTGCTTCTACCAATATCACATGAATTAATGCAAATCACTAATATAGATAGCGCTTACCTTCGGATGCCCAATCTTAGATAAGATTCTTTTCTTACCTGTGAAGTTCAATTTCATAAATCCCGTTAGTATAAGCATGATGCACGAATCACAGATCATGAAATCGAAGCAAGATCGGTGTGTGGTGCATCAAAGAAATCATCAAAACGCAGAGGGTTGAAAAATTGGTGAGCGGTGGATTCCATCAACGAAAAAGAGGTGCAGATGGAAAGCGAAGAAGTAACACAGATGTCGTGAATTGAAAGATGCAGATGGAAAGCGAAGAAGACATCTGGCAACGGTAGGTTGTACATTCTGTGGCACCGACGTTTGCATTTTAGTCATGTATATGAGTTTGATTACCAAAACATGTTAAAAGTTGGAGCTCATTTTGAATTCCTTTAGCTCAAATCAATTTCAAACTCAAGCTTGAAAGTCTATTTGTTTGCAACCTTAGTTTGATACTGGTGACTTCTTAATAAGCCTCAATGTTCAACATTCACATGATTGAGCTCATAAGATTTAAGTCCTACCACTACTTATGTTTTAGAAAGATAAAAATATAAAATTATTTAAACATGACTTCTTTTCTCCAACACAATCATATTAATGCAAATCTTAAACAAATAAAACAATGATCACTGGCTCAGCTGGTATCAAAAGTTCAAACCTTAAGTGTCAGTTATCTAGTCATACAAGTTCCAAACAATAAGAACTATTATTTCATAAATGAATGTTGGTTATGACAGATCTTGAAAACAAAATTTAGCACATAACCTGTGCAGAAAAACACTTAACAATAATGCCTACGCATCGAACTGGTCTAACCGTCTAAAATCTCCGCTCTCTCGTTCTTGAAACATCTGATCTCTGAGATGACCGCCCCTCTCCTGTTCTTGAAATGCCCGATCTCTCTAACGATCGCCCCTCTTTCGTTCTTGAAACCCCCGATCTCTCTGATGATCGCCCCTCTCTCATTATTGAAACCCTTGGTCTCTCTGATGACTGCCCCTCTCTTGTTCTTGGTCTCTCTGATGGCAGGTGACGCGACTGTCGAGCACCCGGGGCCTCGGTTCCAAGAAATCTTGGAGGGCTTGCTTCCTTAGAAACTCTTCCATCAGACACCCTATTGGTTCTTGAATCAAACCCGTGCTGCTTATCGTTTCTCCTGCCTCTTCTTCCATTATTATCATCAGCCCTTGAATTTGGAGTGTTTCTACTATTCGATTCATTAAACCTAACTGTCCTACTTGTTCTTCCTCTAATCTTTCCATTCCCATTATCAAGATCCACACTTTCACCATTATCATCATTCCTACGAGCCCTACTTCTCGGACCCGGAATCTTTCTCCCTTCAAAAGCTGTTTTTTTGGTAGGTGTTCTTTGAATTACTTCAAGATCCTCACTTTCGCCATTATCATCACTCCTGCGCGTCCTAACCGAAATCTTTCGCCCCTCAAAACGACCCGTTTTCTTGACGGGTGTTCTTTGAACAACTTCAAGTTCCTCACTTTCACTATCATCATCTTCACCATCACCATCAATAACACCTTCAGTTTCATAATCATCTTCTTCCTCCTCACCTACGTCATTTCCAGTCAACTCAACATCTTCTCCATCCAAATCTTGATTCATCTTCCGCTTCTTCTGTCCAACGTCCGCATCCTTTGATTTACTTTTCTCCTTAACCATATACATCAAATGAATATAACTAGACCTCAAGTTCATCAACGGGTGCCAAGGCTTCGTAACAAGCAAATCCCTCTTATACCCCTCTCTCAAAACCACCGTATGCGTTCGCAACTTACTCGAGGCATAAAAAATCCCCGGATGTTCCAACAACGCCTTCTTAAACCGCGAACGAACACCCAAATATTCCCCAAGACACAACAAATTATCCTTTTCCGTCTTCTTCGGTACCAAAATATGCAGCACCTCATGCAACAACCCAACAATCCACTTATCAAACCCCTCACTCTTCTCCTCCAAATCCGGGCTCTCATAAGGCGAAACATACGGCAGCTTCTGCCAATCATCAACCCACCTCTTAAACTTCTTATCCACCTCAAACCCGCGCGAATACTGCACCGGAAACGAACTCATCGAATTCGCTTCCATAACCGACACCGCCAACTCATCATTCCAACAAACCAATTCCAACTCATCCCCATTACCAGTAACCTTAAAATAATCAGGAAACTGAGGAACAATGCTTACGGTGTAATTATCGGGTAACCCTAAATCCCATTTCAACCGATTAATAACCGAAAGCGGAATCTTATTCACCCTAGCTAGCATTAACAGCTTCAATAACCTATTGGCCACATCAATTTTATAACTTTCGGTTTCGAACATAATCTGTTCATCGGCGTCTAGGGTTAGGGTCTCAGGGGTTAATTTAACATGAGGGTGGATTTGGATACCTGCTGGAAGATACTCTTGGAAGACAGATGGGTATTTACGGATGAAGTCAATGGGTCGATTGGTGATGCAAAGTGAGGATCTTTGGTCGGAGATGATGGATAACGGGAGTGATTTAGAGGGTTCGGAGTTAATAAGGTTTTTGAGGTTGATCATGGGTTTGAGGTCCCGTTCTTTCTCGACGGCGTGGTCGAGAGCACGGTCGCGGACCCAGTTGATGGAGGAGACAACGGAGGAGGTGGTGAGGTGACGGCGGAGGTGGTGGTCATGGCGGCTGGGTCGTCGGAGATGGCGGAGGATGAAATGACTAGTCTGCATTGGAAGGTTTTTGTAAGGTTTTGGAGTTTGGATTGCTGCTCGATGTTGAAGTAGGGATGAGCTCAGCACCCAGCCCGTATAGAAACCCTCGATTCCGAAATTTGCAAAATTTTGATACCGGTATCGAAACGGCGGTCCGGTACCGGTGTTTAAGGTAAATTTCAGAAAATACCATTACCGTGTCTGTCCTGAAAACTCAAACCTTTGGTATCGATTCGGTACTAATGGTACCGAATCGGTACCGCTACCAATCGGTGTCAATACCGAATTTGCTCATTCCTTGTTGAAGATGTTTGTTTTTAAAAGTTATTTTTTAGAACATTTTTTATATTGTTATTTATTATATGTTTTTACGTGAGTTTCCAAGCCTAATTAAACGAGAGAAATGAAAGTAACCGGAATAAAACAGAACAAAAGACAATTTTTTTAACGGTTAATTTTTTTTTCACCTCATTTTTTTTAGAGTGAAAGGAATTAAGAGGGAGCAAGGAAAAAGCCATGTTCTGTGTTTTTTCTTAACTAATGAAGTGGAGAACCAAAAAAAAATGGTATGTGTATTCATGCTTTCGATTTGGAGGGATTTGGGAGAAAGTAATCTAAGCAAACTCCAATTCCTTTTCAGATTGCTCTTAGCTAGTTATTAAAAACACACCGTAATTCCTTTCTTTTCTTTTCTACACGAGAACACATAATTTTTTAATTTCATTTCTTTTTTTGTAGGATTGTTTGTTTAATTTCATTTCTTTTTAATTTTAAAACACAAAATCACATTATATATTTCTCATCATCTCTTTCTTTTCTCACATTGGTTGTATCTCTCTCTCTTTTTTTCGTTCGTTTAATAAAGCCGGGAACAGAGCGGTAGGCTTTAGCTATCCTGACATACAAGTTGTGTGAGTGGCAATTTTTGTTACAGAGTTTGTTAATGAGTCATATGAGGCAACACGAGCTTGCCAAGAGTGGCAATTCCGACGTGTACGGTTCCGACTTTATTAGAGATTTTCCCCAATTCCTACCTCAAATTGAAAACAATAATCGATTCGAAACATCACAATAGTTTGCATACAACACTAATTGGAAAAGGTGTTTAGAAAGTAAACCCTAATTGGAAATTTGGGAAAGATGAAGGGATGAAGGTGGTAAATATATTTCGTATTCCGTAACCGTACTAACAGCAACCCAGCTCACATGGTAGGCTTTGTTGTTGATAAAAATCCTAGCCTCAACGTTATTTTATTCTGACAGATTATTTTTAAAGAAAACAATGATTTGCGTCTCGAAGGTTAACAAAAGGCTTAGTGGTAAAAGGGTCATGTTAGCATATCCTTAATGGGTTAACTGACGAAAGGGGACACTTTTGCTTGCCCGAGAACTACGAGGAATCAATTTAAAAACCAGACTTGTCAAGCATAAATCATATTTTTCTCTCTCTTAATAATAATAATAATAATAATAAGGAATATTGGTTTTAAATAATCTCAACTATGCCCTATTGGTAAATATCAGTCATAACTTTACACTTGCCTTCTGACAGTCCCAACTATTAGTGTATTTGTTTTTAACAGGCAGCGACTAACGGACGACTAACTCCGTTAGTCTAATGCTTACTTGGCACGCCTAGTTGTCAAAAAATCTACGTGGCATCTGATGTTGAGTAGGCTGTCTTGTTTGACTCTTTGCAACCCACCACCCCTACAACCATCGCCGGAACACACGACCACTACACACTTCACCTTTTAGACTTGCTCCCCTGCAACCATCACCGGAACACAGCCCACCACCCGCCGTTGTACCTATGTCTCCGGTGACAACTACTTTCCCGGCTGCTAATTGGGTGGGTGTTCAATTCCTGCCGCCACCAAACCCTAGCACCACAACCACATTCGCATCAATCAGAATCAATTATAAGATCAAAAAGCCTAATTAAATTCCTTAACAAAAAGCCCTAATTATATCAAACCCTTACAATGCCGGAATGCATATTCAGATCTTTGCCACCACCATCACCGGAGACACAAATCGTTTCCGGCTAAGCCACAAAGTACAAAATTGGCAAACAACATAGTCCGATCTGCTACAGACCTGCTATGTCTCGGCTCGCCATCACCTGGTAAACCCCTTCAGATCTGCTCGGCAAAATTACAGTGTCGAAGCCTGGTACAACGCTCCAGATATGCTAGGCTCGTCATTAATCGCAGGTTGCAGTGACGGTGGTGGATTTGGCAGATGGTGGTGGTCGGAATATTGGAGACGGTGGTTGATTGTGGTGGGGAAAAAAGGTTGGGAATGATGGATATTATTATTATTATGCCTGGTTGCCACGTAAGCTGCCACATAATCAAATCATTGATAACTAGGCATGCCACGTAAGCATTAGACTAACGGAGTTAGTAATCCGTTAGTCACGGCTCGTTAAAAACAAATACACCAGTATAAAATTTGGTCCGTATTTACCAATACGATAAAGCTGGGAATATCTAAAACCAATATTCCAATGAATACCAATAATAATATTTTGACTATGGAGATGAATAAATAGGAGCCAGAAAGAAAGCAGGTTCTAGGTCACAGGGGACTGGCTGACTGACTAGTATTATTATTATTTTTATTATTTTCATCACTCAATGGAAAACCCTACAACGATGAAGAACGAAGAGGAGCCTATCGAGTCTCGCGTCAAGCAAGCTATGAGCTCTCGTCTTCAGCATTTCAAAGACCAAGCCGAGTATTCTTTTCTCTTTATTCTATTATTATATACACTTGTTCATTTCATCGAACAACATTAGGGCATAAATCAATCTGTTCATTAGATATAATAATAAGTATATATATATATATATATATAAGGGTCTGCCATGTAGGGTTGGTTGGTTTTTCTGGCAGAATATCTAATAAACTCTCAATTGATAAACCTATTTTGGGGATATGGGCATATACTAATAAACCCTAGTGCTGGTCAAGTTCGTGACTATTGGGATCATTTTGTTTATTCAAATTCATCACAACTCATATCCCATTTAGGATTTTGATGCTTTTGCTTACAAGCGGGCCTATTTGATGGGTCAAAATTCAAATGTACTTATATGCATAAAATCTGTCTTACTCAAATTAACTCAACATTTTTATTGCAATTTTCATTCTTTCTTTGATCATCTTTAACCCATCATTTAGTTTGTTACAATGTTTTGAATAAAAAGCGTTTGTGGCTGACCCGTTTTGGCCCATACCAAAAATTACATGTTTTGACTTGGACCTGTTTGATCACTCACTCGACCCACCCATAATATCAATGTTTTTCTTTTCTGCTTTCTTGAGACAGTTCTTTAACTTTCGAAGGAGTTAGAAGAGTGTTGGAGAAAGACCTGGCCTTAGATACATACGCATTGGATTCACATAAAAAGTTCGTTAAACAATTGTTGGAAAAGGTACCTCATCTTATAGACAAAAACAGTTGTTTGATGAATAGTATTAGTTTTCTAGCTTTCTTGTTTACTCCTCAATATTATGATGACTTTATTATATATATAAACTTGGCTAAATTGGTCAAGATTTGTAAGTTGTAATAAGCTAAGTGATTGACACATGCATGGTGGTACTTGAGTGGCGCCGAAGAAGAACCCAATGAGTCAAAGGGTCAAACTAAGGTAGAAGAAGAGTCCGTTAAAGAAGCAAAAGTTGAGGACTCGTCTGTAGCGGATCTTTCATCACCAAAATCTGAAACACAGGACGATGTGAAAGACAAAATACCTAACGAGGACATGATAAAGAAGGCTATTTGGAACAAGGCGACTTATTTTAGATCTAAATCCGAGTAAGTAAACTAAATAAAGTTCAGATTTTTACGCTTATGCTGAGCAGGCCATTTACTTATGAATCACCTAATTATGTTTTAAGAATTTAAAATTTTCGGTCCCTTTCATTTTTTGTGGTAATTACATGATTTATACTAGGGGTGTAAACAAACCGAGCCGAGCGCAAGCTTGTTTAGGCTTGAACTCGACTCGTTTAACTTAAGAGAGCTTGAATTTGAAATCGGTTCGCTTAGAGCTCTATTTCTAAATCTTGAGCTTGGTTTGGGTTTTGCTCGTTATAATTTATTAATTATTTTATAAATATGCTTTTTTTTTTTAAATTATTTGGATATTGTTTAGTTATTTTTATCTTAATTAAATATGTAATAATAATTATTATAAAAATATAGATTTGATATAAACATATAAGTACATTTCATATGATATATTAAACAATGTTGTAAAACTCCCGAGTAGGCGGCCGAGTACTCCCTGATTACTCCCTACCTAGATCGAGTACTCCTTGCCTCGCCCGAGTACTCCTTTAGGTATTTTCCGAGTAATCCCCGACTACTCCCGAGTACTCGCAACTCCCCAGTCGACCGCCTAGGACCGCCTAACGACTTTTACAACCTTGATATTAAATATAAAGCTTGTCTAGGCTCGCTAGTTGGCTCGAGCTCAATATGTGAAATCGGGCTCGAGCTTATGTATTATCAAATATAAGCCTTAATAAATGCTCGGCTTGATTTGAGTTTTTAGCTAGCTAATCTCAAGTAGCTTCACATATCAAGCTCGAGCCAACTTACGAGCCTAAACGAGCTTCTTATTTGTATTAGTTTTACTTAATTATTAGATATATATTTATACAATAATTTTCAATATTATATATTAAGTCATGATAAAATCAATTTAACAACAACAACAACAACAACCATACCAGTATAAATCCCACCAATAGCAAAGCTGTTAGCAGGGTCTAGGGAGGGTGGGATGTAGGCAAACCTTACCTCCATCCCAAAGAATAGAGAGGTTGCTTCCAGAGAGACCCCCGACTCGAAAACCATATGCATGGAATCAAGTAAAAGAAAACCGAATTCAACAAACAAACCTGTAGGCCGTGAAGGAAAAACATATACCTATAATAACTAAATAAATAGGTAATTGTAAGATAATTAAAGTAGTCGTAATAGAAATAGATAAATAATAATAGTGATATTAGTAATGAACCCAAAATGCGTGTTATAAAATACTAATTTGGGGATAGGTTATTATAGAAATATATCATTTTTCACTCGAAAAAGGTAAAGAAATGCCCCCTATGATAAAATTATAATAAAAAAACTCTACGTTTCTTCTAGAAGTCGTTAGCCTTAATCCTACATCTCCAAGAACTCTTATCCTTACCATGTCCTCGGAGAGGTGCAAATCTAGTAAATCATGCTTAATCCTCTCAGCCCAAGTCAATTTAACAGTGTATATTATATTGTATATGAAAATTGTAAATATGGATACATACACAAATAATTATAATAAATATATACCTGAGTCGCGCTCGAGCTTGAAAAACTACTTGCTTAGGAAATTTACACACACTTTTTGACTTTATTAATATAATTTTGTTGTTTTTTTTTCTAGGGAACTTACTTTGGTGGGTGTGCGACGGCTATTAGAGGAAGATCTTGAACTTGAAAAGTTTTCTCTTGATTCTTTTAAGAAACTAATAAGCAAACAACTAGACGAGGTGAGATGACCTGTATAACTTAATATGAATTATTAGGGCTGGCATATCGTGTATACCCGTACACGATAAGACACGAACACGAAATGGGTATACCTGTACACGACACGAAAACTTTTCGTGTACCTGTATCCTAAACACGAACACGAACCTATTAATACCTGTAATACACGATAAGAGATGTTTAGTAACACATATTTGACAACCTGTTTATGGAAATAAAAGTCGTCGAAAGTTCATAAAAGTCTTAAAATAAAACATAAATCCATGATCCTTAACAATTTTAAGACAAAAAACCATAGAAGCAAACAATAACAAGCAAACAAAAGTCGTTGAAAGTTCATAAAAGTCTTAAAATAAAGCATCCGAATTCTAATCAAACAACATCAAGTTCCAAACTTCCAACTTCCAAGCTCCAATTGGTCTTTCTTCTCAAATCTTCAATTCCAAGCAAGCAAACAATCAAACCTACACACAAAATAAGTATAGTCAATTAGTCATATTAATCATGGACAATTGGGCATATTCATATAGTTTTATCAAGCAACATTACTAGAAAGTTTTTGAGTGGGGTACCTTAGGATTGTTCATTCTTTTTAACGGGCAACACTACTTGAAGCGTTTGGAGTTGGTACCTTAGGATTGTTCACCGAGTTTGAAGCGTTTGATTCACAACTAATGTCAAGCGTCATTATATCTTCAGTGAGCTCTTCTACACCAAGTGAACCTCATCATCTACATCCATATCCATTGATGATTCATCTTCTAAATCAATTTTTTATAGAATCACTCTCCATCTGGAGTCAATAAAGAAAAAAAATACATAAAGTTACACAAAAAAAAAACAAACTTAAACCAAAATAAGTATAGTTGAATAAACAAACATACCATTGTTTTGGCTTTCTTATCCTTCGTCTTCTCCGCCATCTTTTGTGGGTCACTCATAATTACCTAAATAGTAAAAACCAACAAATGTGAGCAATCAAAAGTTCAAAACCAAATAACCAATTAAAACAACCCTATAGTTCACATCAATACTTAATAGTTAGATTAGAATCTAAAAACTAATCTCATTCCTAAATTGCAACAAAATAATAATATGAATCCTAATATGAAACTAAAAACTAGATGAGTAATAGGTAGGTAGAGATTAATAACTTACCAAGTAGAAGGAAGCACCGGCGGCGGCGGCTCTGACAACGGAGAGGAGAAATTGAGAAAGTCCGGTGAGGAAGTGGTGCCGGCTGAAAAGTGGTGGCAGAGGAATCACCAGCGGGCGGAGGAATCATCGGAGAAGGGCGGCGGGCGAAGAGAGGTTTGGCAGGAGAAGTGGTGGCGGCGATGGAGACGTGAGTTAGGGTTTGGAGATGTGAAAGTGGAAACGTGAGTTCGGGTTTGGGGATAATAATAGTTTATAATTATAATATTATATATATATATATTTAATTATAAAAATCTAACCAGGTACTTACAGGTAAACAGGTATTTTACCTGTTTAGACACGAAAATTAACAGGTAAATTCGTGTCGACCTGTTTAGTACAAGAAACCTGTTAAGGCCTTACCTGTTACCTGTTAAGGTCGTGTAGGTACGTGTCGTGTATTTGTGTCTCGTGTATAATTTGCCAGCTCTATGAATTATGAAGTGTTCATTGTGTGGGACCCACCACTTATTTTTTATTTCACAGGTCTTAAATTCCGAAAACAACAAGGATGCTGATTCTTCACATTCACATAGTGAAAATGAGGATATGAAAGAAGTAAAACCGAAAAAGAAAGTGGCGGTTAAAGAAAAAGTTAAAAAATCTGAAGAGACCAAGAAACGTAAAAAACCGGTTCAAGAAACCGAGCAGCCAAAGAAAAAGAAGATCAAGAAACCTGAAAAGTTGTCGGTTGAGAAGAATGATGTACAAGATCAATCTTCTGATGAATCATCTGGTGGAAATACTGTGAAAGTAAGTATATTAGTCTTTTATCAATTTGATAATTAAAGGTGGTAAATTTATGTTAATATGGGTCAAATAGGGTTGCATTTGGCTCTGTTAAAATGGGTCAAAGTTTGTCAAACATGTAATCAGAAGGTGCACTGCATGGGGTGGCAATTTTCGACACGACATGAAAATAGTCAGGTTTTGGGTTGGCATATCTAACCTGTTTTAAAAACAGGTTGGGTTCGGGTTGACCTGTTTAACCTGTTTGATTAAACATGTCGACCCACTAACCTGTTAATGACCTGTTTAACCCATTTGTTTACATCCCACCAACCCGATTAACACGTTTACAACTTGGTTATTACCTGCCAACCCGTTTAGTACGTTTAGATAACTGGGTTAAAAGGGCCGTGTTCAGGCTACACGATTTAAAGCGTGCAGGTTAGGGCTACACGATACAAATAAAAATAGGGGCCGTACCTGGGTTGAACACTTCAACCCGCCAACCTGCCTAGGAGTAACGAGCTGAGCCCGCTTAAGCTCTAGCTTTGCTTGTTTACCTTAAGAGAATTCAAGCTCAGCTTGTTTTCTATATATTTATTTTTTATAGCTATATACATGTGTAATTAATATATGCTTATAATTGTAATTCTCTCTCTATATATACAAATATACAATACAGAAGGAAATGGTAGCACCCGTATATGGAAAGAAAGTGGAGCGCCTGAAATCAATCATTAAGGCCTGCGGGATGACGTATGTAATTCTGTTCGCTCTTTAAACATTTTAATATTAATTACAATTTTTTTTACTTTTGGAACGTTACCTTGTTTCTACAGTGTTGCTCCCACTGTATACAAGAAAGCCAAGCAAGCTCCTGAGGATAAACGTGAAACGGTCTTAATTAAGGAACTGGAAGAGATTCTCTCAAAAGAAGGCTTATCTACCAACCCTTCTGAAAAAGGTTAGTAGTTATTTAGTTAACAGCCAAGTGAGTTGAAAGTTTTGTACATTATTTATTCATCAATGCACACGACATCCTAAATTGTCATCTCTAGTTCACCTCATAGTTGTATCTGATACTTTTTGAAGCATCTCATCATGAATATTACGGGTGTAAACGAGCCACTCCGATGTCTAGGCTCTAGCTCAGCTCGTTTAACTTACTCGAGTCCGAGTTGAACTCGTTTATCATTTGTTTATACACATTTAAAATTATTTATGTGTGTGTGTAGTTATATATATATAAATACAAATATAGTTTCTATAGATAACTTAATATACGTTATTTATTTATTTTATTGCAATTTTATATATAATAGGCTCGTTTGGACTCGTGAGCCTGCCTGGGCTTGTGTATTAAATAAGCTTATTTTTAGGCTTGGGTTCAGGTTTGTTTAAGCTTGGTTTAATTCAATCTTTTAGTGAGCTTATACCAAGTAACTCACGAGTGGCTTGGCTCGTTCACACCCATAATCACTATAAGATATTTTAATCAGCAATGGAAAGATACATTCATATGTACATACATTATATATTAGGGCACATTCATTTCAGAACCAATAATGTATTAAGAACCACAGAAGATAATCAGAAATAGTAGGATAGAGAAACAGAGATGGTTATATGACCGCTTTGTGCATCACGTATTCACATCCAAAGCAATTGGTATCCTGGAATTATGCAGTTGTTAACATATTAATGGTTTTGATTTTTGAAATGAACGCCCCTCTATATACTCACACATATTTATATGCGCCTGTTTTTTTAATTATTTTTTATAGAAATCAAAGACGTGAAACGAAGAAAGGAAAGAGCAAAAGAGCTGGAAGGCATTGACACAAGCAACATCGTTTCAGGTTCACGCAGAAGGTCTACAACATTCTTTCCACCCCCACCCCCGCCAAAACCTAAAGAACCCGTTGAGAGTGATGCTGATGATTCCGAGGATGAAGATGGTTCAGATGGGTCAGAGAATGCAGACGGTTCAGATCAAGACGAGGATGTCCCCGCCACTCAAAGTGGCGAGGAGGAGGAAGAGGTCAATGCAGGTAGCATCTCTCTCTCTCTCTCTCTCTATATATATATATATATATAGGGTTAGGATAAAATAAAAACTCACTTGAGAAACCCATTCTCAACCACATGTTTTTAATTAAAGTTTGAATCTTGTGGTCCACAATTAAAGGTAATAAAAAATGTAAAAGTAAAGTTACATTTTCTCTAATATGTTTAAAAGTTAAAAGAAAATGTAAAAAAAATAGCAAAACAATTTTTTTTTATTTTTTGATGTTTTGTATTAAATGCAACAACATATATTACATATGTAAAAAAAAAAAAAACGATGTTACATAGGGTTTTCACGGGTTTTCTTAACTCAAATGGGTTTTCATTCTATACATGTGTGTGTGTGTACATATTGGAGGGTTCACATGAGAACCACTTTTAAAATCATATATCATATCTGCCTGTTGAAGGTTTTTTTACACGCTAGCAATTACTTGAAAACATGTATTCGCTAGTATTATAAGTAAACTTTAGCCAAGACAAGAAACATGTAGCCCGTTCATTGGTAAATACAAGTAAACACAATACAAGAAATATGCATACATTGCATTCATATACACTACCCTACACGTTTTAACTTAATTACAAAAATGCTATCATGTAAAAAAGTTACATAAAGTTGATATGCCAATGATAATTTAGTTCTTGTTCTTCAAATCGTTTTCAAATATTTAGCGGTTATCTATGAATTCACCCTAGGTGTATATATGTGCATGTTTTCTTAAAGATTAACAAACTTATTCATTTATTCTCTTTTTGTTTGCAGAAACTTTCGACAGTGATTAGTCTTCTATAAATATATATTGGTTCTTAAATCAACTAAAGATGAGAACATTGTAATATGCAAGTGAGGAAACAGCTTTCAGGTTTAATTGGTGATGCTATTGTAGCTTTTTTAGATATTAATTTAGTATTCATGAGACCCTAAACTGTGAGTATTTTGTCACTTAGAACGTTGTTATGTTATGTTATGATATGCTACGATAATTATTGGACCTTAAACGCATCTCCTATTTGTTTCTTAAATCAAATTTGTGTGTTAAGACGGCCTGTAACGGGTCAAAGGCTAGTAAATTATGATACAAGTCAAGTAAATTAGTGCGTTAAAATTATAAACATTATGTTGTTACAATAACGATTTAGTAGGTCAATAATTAACTTTGTATGAGACGTTTTTATACCTAATGGGTTATAATTGTGCAAGCCTCGTACGATAGGTGAAACCTAGTCGTTTCATCAGTTGCAAGCTCTTTTTAGGTATCATTTGAAAGAGTACTCCACTCGAGCCCCTCAGAGTGCAAAGGAGTTGTTTAACCTTCGTCATGCATCATTACGTAACGCAATTGAACGAGCATTTGGTGTCTTGAAAAAAAGGTTTCCTATCATCAGAAGTACAACCGAACCATTTTACTCTTGCGAAACACAATCTGATATCTTTTTGGCATGTATTTTACACAACTTTTTACTTGAGGAAGACCGTGACAAAGATCTTGAAGATGAGGTCATACAAGAGGTGTTAGATGGACCGCAAGAGGAAGAACGTCGAAATACAAGAAACATACGTGAGGGAAGTACCGAATACGAACAACTAAGGAACTCAATTGCAACAAACATGTGGACTAACTATATAATGTATCCAAACGATGAAATAGACATGTCAAAGTAGTTTTAGAATAGTAGATTTTAGTGTTTCATATTGGTTTTGTATTGACTGCTAAGTCCGTTATGATTTCAATTAATTGATGATTTTGGTTCTTTTTTTATTACTTGTGTGTGCATTTAGTAATTCTATTTAGCATAAGCAACTATTTACATATTTAAATATTCGAATTTTATTTATGTTACCATGTAGAAAACTACAATGAGCAAACACGAAGCAACCGTAAAGAAGGAAACACTAAAGTGGACGGAAAATATGGACAACGCATTCATACAAGCTATGATAACGCAAAAGGATAACGGCAATAGGGTTAATGGAACTTTGACCTCAACAACATACGACAATATGGTGGAGGAGTTGAGCATAAAGTTCCAAATGAAGGTCTCCAAAAAACATTTGAAAAACCGATTAAAAACGTTGAAAGAACATTTTTCTCAATGGTACGATTTGTTTCGTGGAACCTCATTGAGTGGGTTCTCGTGGAATTTAACTACTCAATTAATTGAAGCAGATGATGAAGTCTGGAAAAAGTTAATAGAGGTAAGCTTTAATTTAGGGGTGTTCTTTAGGTTTTTGGGTGGGTTATTCATGTTCGGGCTTACCGTTCTTTCGGGTTAGTTGTATTTGGGTTTGGTTATATTGGGTCTTGGCTCACCGTGGTTGGGATTTGGTGTTCGGGTGCGGTTAAAAAAGCCTACCACTACTTTAATTATAAACATGAATATTTAGATTATCGATTATAAAACTAATTATCTTGTTTTTGTTAATAGTCGAAGCCTGAAGCTGAAGCATTGAAGACGAAGAAAGTCTCAAACTTTAATGAAATGATAGAACTTTTTGCAAAGGACAGGGCATCAGGGGCACAAGCTGAAACTGCTAAAGAGAGCAATGCTCGCTTCCAGAAGAATGGCGGAATTAACTTAGAAACAGTTCCAGAAGTGGATTCTTTTTGTGCTGTAAATGATGTAATATTGGAAAGCCAATACAATATTGATGATGATATTCAAGTTGTAAATGCTATGTCGTCTCTACCTGAGCAGTCTTCAAGTGCAAAGAAATGTAAGAGTAGAAAAAGAAAAGTTGAACAAGAGAATGAAGATTTAGCCTCTGTGATTATGTGCAATGTTGGCAGTGTGGCTAATGCTATTTTAGAAGGCAATAAAATATTAGAAAGAGTTTATCATCAAGAGTACACGGGTGAAGAAATTTGCAATGCTTTGGAGCCAATGGGTTTAGAATCCCATGAAATACGAAGAGCTTTAAGGTACTTGGCGGCCAACCAATCAGATGCAAGGACATTATTTAGTTGTCCTCCTCAGATGCGGTTAGATTTACTAAAAGATATGATGGATTCAGGTAACTAAGCGAGCTTATGATGCATTTTATCTAGTTGAAGTTTTTCTTTTTTAGTAACTTGGTACATTTATGACTTCAATTTATTTGTTGGTATTTTATTGTTTTGGGATTGTTTATGTTTTTGTTGCAACTCTGTTACTGCTATTATTTGTTACAGATTTTATTATTCACAGATGCATAGTGTAATTGCGTTTTTTATCCTTAAAGTTCGAGTATGTTTTGATGCTAAATCACAGGTGCATATATGTTGTTTCAGTGACTATTTCATTGTTGATCTTGAAAAATAACTCACGAGTCGAGCTCGAATTATAGAAAAAGAGCTTGTTATTTTTGTTTTTGTGATGAATTTTGTGTTTTACCTACTGCTACTGGTTATTATGTTACAGATTTGATGATTCACAAGTGCATAGCGTAATTTTTACCATTTTTTGATGTGCTTGAATATCACATTTATAAGCGATTTTTATGAATATTGCTGCATTAAATTGATATTTTTACCAATTTAAGTTGTGATTTGGCAGGTTGACTAGGATTTAGTCAACTGTGATGTCAAGGCAATTACGCTTGTTTCAAATTTTAACTTTGTCGGGTTATTCCGGTTAACCCGTATAACAAAATTACATTCATTTACTGAACCGATTATCAAGCAAATTTGAAGATTGTGCTAGACATTAAATGTCATGGAAGCAATATCATATTCTGGATGTGCACCAACCATCTGGATTCGTTTGAACATGTACATAAAGTCAAATGTTAAATTTTTTTTTTTTGAAACTTATATGTTTTTTACATATACATTATTAATAGGTTTATAATTTATCTTTTGGATTACATCGAAACAGAAGGCAAGCGGGCAAATGTTAAAATTAAGGTTATAAGGCAAAATGAGTAAATTAATTTTTCAATATCTAGAAGAATAATCAAGTATCATACCAGTTGCAATCAATTCAACATAGTTGGAGAAGGTATGCTAGTAATGTTATAACATGAATTTTTTAATTATAATTTAACTTAAATGGTATAATAGTAAAACTGTCATTTTCTTTTCTTTCATTTCAAACTTGGGAACACATAAAATGTTTAATTTTCTTTTCTTTTATTTCCTTTTAATTAAACTCGAGAACACCAAATAAAATCTCATATTTTCCTTTCTTTTCTCTTTTAGTTTTCTTTCCTTTCTTTTCTTTCTTTAAATGAACTTGGGAACATAGCGTTAGACTCTTAACAGATGTATTAGACCAATTGTATCAGTATGTTTTTCTAGACGTTTACTTAAGATTGGTTAGTCTTGTGTTAAAACTTAGATCCTAGATCATTGTATGCGTTGTGGCGTCAAGAAGGGTGCATTAGGAATAGTCACGCGTGTAATACTTTCCCCAGTTGAAGACATGAGCCTAATGTAGTTACTACTTGGCGACAATGAAAACTATATATTTAGTATTATTTATATTTAAAGTTTATCTTTACTAAATATTTTTTTATTGGTAATTGTTTTAAAAATGTTATTATTCCGTTAGTTATTCTTATTATATTGATAATTTTTCAGACTACTTTTCCGTGACAAATTTGGTTCACCCATGTAAACAATGAAAGCTATTTTCTCCATCATGTGACAAGAAGTGAAAACTAATGTGGCACTAATGTGACAGTGAAATCCGTATAATATGTGATACGTAATTAGGTACACCGGATAGTTTTATTGACTTCCACAAACGGATTGCGTAAAGAGGAGAAAGGGGTATTTTCAAGCCATGTTTTTACTATGATAGAAGCATAATCTGCATAAACATGATGTGAATCCGTTTTAAAGAGTATCCGTTGAAGATGATATCAAGCGAAACATGATAATTCTGATGAATATATTTTAGTCTTGGTTTAGTTTAAATAAATCGTTACTATAACTTACATCCCAATAATTTTAGGAAATGCTTTTTAAATAACTAACTAGCATTTAGGACCCCCGCACTTTGCGGCGGGGCCATTAAACCGAACAAAAAATCATACGTAAAAATGCTAAACCACGAATGCACTGCAAGTTGATGCGAAATCAGCCTATATAAAGTTACGACATTTGCCCAAGTTTAAGGTTTAAAAATATAGTTTGTTAAATATTATAATTAGCTGAAACAAAAAGCAAAATAAAGAGAATAAAAATCATTTGATAATGTACCGATCTATACTGTATTTTTAAAAGTTAAAACATAACATATTATAAATTACAAATAATAAAGTAAAACTTAAGTAATGAAAAGTTAAAAACACAATATATGTAAAAAAGATGAGACATAAAACAATATATATATAAAAAATAAAGTGAATAGTAAATTGAATAGTGTTTATGTGAGAGGTTTGAAATTCTCTTTTTAATAAATTTTCTAATGCATAGTTACCATTTTAAAAGTTCACTAAACTAACTCTATTTTTCATTTTAGAATTTTTATCACCCGACTTCAACATAAATACCAACTATGATACTATGTCATTTGTTAAAAATGAATTTATATGATGCATGCAATTACAAGTCATAATCTTTAATTCTAAACCAAACATGTCATGTGGTTCAAATACATTTTAATTAAATCTTTGCCATCCATTTATCAATTTTAAATAAATTTTAATAAAATACAAAAAAAAATGAAAAACATTGCCTATCAACATGTAAGCCAATTGTGCCAATGAGAAAGAAGCAATCTCACCTTATCCACACTCCCACCACAAACCATATTTATATGGATCATTCACACCCACAAATTCCTATTCTTTTTGTATATAAAAATATTTAAATCCCCATAACATTTTTTAAACATCAATCACCAGTAAACAAAACAAATGGCCACCATGAACTCAAGTGTATTGGCATGCAACTATGCAGCCTCCAGTGGTCTTGCTTCACCGGACCTCACCTCAAAGCCTTCATCCGTCAGCTACAAGTTGCCGGTTATCAAGGCCAAGATGACATCATCAGATTCCGGTGAACAGTCACAGTCACAGCAGGGCAGAAGGGCTGCCCTGCTTTGCCTTGGGGCAGCACTTTTTGCCACTGCCACGTCATCAGCTAATGCTGGAGTTATTGATGAATATCTTGAGAAGTCCAAAGCTAACAAGGTTTGGCTTCTTCTTTCTTTGTTCAACATTTTTTTTATATTATTTTGTTAGTTATTTAATTTTTATAGTTTTAGATCATATGCTATTTATAAAAATGTAATAACAAAACTTTTCTAATATATAATATAAAATTTGAAAAAAAGTTAAAAATGTAAAAGTTGGTTTATTTAGGTTGTTTTTTTAGTTTTAAATTTTTTTAATGGTTAACTTTATCTTTTTAGGAACTAAATGACCAAAAGAGATTGGCTACAAGTGGAGCAAATTTTGCAAGAGCATACACAGTTCAGTTTGGAACATGTACCTTCCCTTACAACTTCACTGGCTGCCAAGATCTTGCTAAGACAAAGGTTTGTACAATAAGACACAAAACTCATACTTAACTATATGATTTTATTTTTTTTGGTTATTTAAGCATTAACTTTATTGTGTTAATGGTATAATGCAGAAAGTGCCATTCATATCCGATGATATAGAGTTGGAGTGCAAAGGGAAAGACAAATTCAAGTGTGGTTCAAATGTTTTCTGGAAATGGTGATGCTTTTAGTCAGTCAGTCAGTCAGTCATTCAAGTTTTTTATGTAAACCATCTTTGTGATCTTGTGTGAAAAACTTAACTATATTCTATGTTTATATCACATTCTCCAATTCTTTTTTTCACTTAGAATCTTATTAGCTTTGTTATTGCACAATAGCAGTAACCGCTACTGCAAAATCTCCATTAATACTCCAATCCAAACTGTAAATACAAAGGACTCAGATTGAAATACTATGCGTATGGAGTACTTAAATACCACATACTCAACACGGTAACCGCATTGTTACAGCATTAAAGATTATTAGTGTTTGAAAACACAAGGGTCCAAATCACAATACTTTCTCAATAGACCTTTAAAATGGCAGGACAAAAAATATGTGATCTTAATTCATTTGACTGCCAAATATTGGGCAAGGAATTCATATTCAATGCAATGAGTTAAATCTTAGAGAGCGAAATAAACTGATCACTAAATTGTTCACATAGATCTAACCAAGTGACTTATATAACTAGTTATTATAAGAAGGCACTAAAGAACAAATTTGACGATTATAACCAGTCATGAAATACAAATAAAAATACCATAAAGTTAGAAACTAGTTCTTTGCAATGAAATACAAATAATTAGTCCAAACCTGATTTAGTCTTCTACAAGTACATGTTCCTCTCTATATTTCTGCTTCTATCAAGGTTTCATTTGCTTCAATATAAACATGAAAAAGCTTTAACTATTCTTGTGCTTATTAGCTATAACTAATAGCGCGTTCATTCGGCATCATATAGACACTTCATATTCCGTAATATTCATAATAGCGGTTATAATACAGCCTTCGGAAAAGAGTTACTCGTATATTCGTTTCCTCTTCAAGATCGTTGGCAGTATAGAGACGAAGCCAATAAAGAAAAGCACGGATAATGTTTTGAAACCATATAGATCCTTGACCGAATTCAGATCGCCAAGCACAAGCCCAGCCTAAAAATTAATAAAGTCAACTCGTAAGAAAATGTATAAGTCAAACCTTAATATATGCTTGCATAATTGAGGCATTCAATATTCACGAAACCTTTCCTGGAGTTTAGGCCTTAGGGTGCGATAATCATTAAACCAAAGGGGTCATTGGGTCAAAGGGTGCAATAGAAGTTGCTAAATTAATTGAAAATTCAGAAATCAGCAAATATTGTCTTTAAAATAATACTACAATGAGTTAATACGTAAAAAGACACATATTTTCTTATTTTCTGATAAAAAGCCCCAATTGTAACGATACACCAAAAGTCCCTAAACCATTTATTGTACTTAAAAAAACTAAACTTTTCTATGATGTGCGTACTTTTTAATTCTTTTTAATAACAAGAACCTGCTAACTCTTAAATTGGTCAAAATAACGTATCCAAAATTGTTGAACATCACTTTGTCAAATTTTGACTAGTTTAAGAGTTAACAAGTCATCATTCTTTTTTTTAAAAAAGAAGCTTTTCACAATTACCATATTTCAGGCAAGTTTAGGGACTTTAATATACAATAACAAGTACCTTTTCATGTACTTTTTTACAATTTGAGAGACTTTAATATATCAAAATTAGGTTGAGGGATTCTATCTTTTCGTGAAAAATAAAAAAGGCATAGCAATTTTCTTATGGTATTAACCCTATGAACTCATAGCAAACTAAAAATGACTAGGATTTTAATTATTTCATGAAGTATTTGTTATGATCTGGGAGGAAAGAAATAGCTTCTTATTTGTCAGCTAGAGTTTCGAGACAAGAAACTCTAGCTGACAAATAAGAAGCTATTTCTTTCCTCCCAGATCATAACAAATACTTCTTGAAATAATTAAAATCCTAGTCATCTATTCTCTAGCTTCATAAGACTGAATCAATTAGTGTCCAATGAAACTATTCTAAACCGCAATTATGTTGTCAAAAAAACATGAATGCAAATGAACGGGAGATACGAATGCAAGACTAAGCTACAACATAACAATGATTCAAACTCAAAAGACTTTAAGAAGAAACCTAAAATATGGAAAACCGAAACACACAAAACGTCAGTTTGAACGAAATCACTTACTCTGACGGTAATATACGCAGCTGGAACGAGGCCAACAACTGTAGCCAAAAAGAATATGTGATATGGTACATCCACAATTGGTGATGCCAAATTAATAAAAAGATTTGGTAAAGTTGGTGTTATCCTCAAAAAGAGCATGTAATTTAGCAACTTGTCCCTTCGTTTTGCCACCTGGTATTAAAACCCAAAAGGTTAACAAAAGGTTAGTTTTTGTACAGGGCAAGTCAGGTTGAGCCGTTGAGTTGACCACAAGCAATCATTGACCAAAAATTTAAACTTTTTGCAAAAAAAGTGTTGAATGTTATTACAGAAATGGTTTCGTTTCAAAATCAATCTTATTGTTTCAGTACAACGGCTTAAGAGTTTCTATGTAACAAATAATGGGGTGGCAATTTACGGCATGTCCCGAACACGACACAAAAATAATCAGGTTTAGGGTTGGCATATCTATCCCATTAAATAATGGGCCGTGCTCGGGTTGGCTGTTTAACTAAACAAGTTGTGTTCGGGTTGGCTGTTTAACTAAACGATTCGTGCTCGGATTGACATGCTAATCAAACAAGTCGACCCACTAACCTGTTTAACCCATTTCTACAACCCATCAACTTGATTAACACATTTACAATTTAATTATCACCCGCCAACCTGTTTGACACATTTAGTTAAATGGGTTAAAGAGGTCTCGGGTGACACGATTTTAAGTGTGCGGATTAGGGTCGATATCTTTGGCACGAACAAAATATGAGCCGTTTTCGAGTTGAACAATTCAAACCACCAACCAGACATGACTGAGACTGACATGTATAAATGAAGCACATTCGACTTGTTTGACTTGTTGACCCAGTAATAAGCAAATGAGAAAAATTGCCACCTCTATGTAAGTGAAACAGATATGAATATATGATCATGTGGAAGTTAAGTACTATCTTTTATATGTACCTCTGCTTGAAACAATTTTAACTTTGCAGGCCATAGCCAGTAGACAATGGGCCGTCCAATTAGCTTTGAGAGAAAATAGCAGGATGATGCACCAGCAGTGGAATTAAAGACAACTAAGAAGATGCCTTTAATAACACCAAAAAGGGCCCCAGCAAGCAATGACATGAAAATGGTCCCGGGAATCATAAATGTCTGCATGAATATGTAAGTGGAGCAGTAGCCCAAAATGAACTTTGTTGGATGAATGCTTGCATATGTTCCAAGCTGATCTCTGCAAAAACCAATCACAAAAACATGGTTTTCACTCATTTGCATGTTGCTGAACTTTTTAACATAATAATATGTTTACTGTTGTAACGACCTATGCATATGTAAGAGATGAAAGTTGATGCTAACTTATTGCTTTTATAGGCTTATTACTTTATCAGTCTACAAAATATTTACTTAACATATAAAAATGTCAGTCGAACACCACTATAACTTTTTATTGTATATGTTACACACAAAAGCACCTTTATCCCTGATTTTCAATATAAACAAATCTTGTAACATCATTGCTACATACACTTGCAATTTTCTACAATATAAGGCTGTTGCATACTAACATTAGAATTAAGTAGATATTCTCTAGAAATCCTTTGGTATGAGATGGAAAAATACGTGTGATACTGCTAATGTTGACATATCAGAGAAAAGATCATTTTACTAAAATTTAGACTGATGTTTCAAGAATGACAAAATTGCCACTACCTTGATATTTGACCTTTAACTGGCCCATTCCTAAAGATGGCCGGGAAAAGTCTTCCTAAATTAATGAATATTTAATTCAAATTAATAAAAAAATTACAGTGAAAGAAGTTGGGAAGTCTGTATGTGGCTTTTTAAGTCCGCTGTCAAATCCCTTTGACACTTGGTGGATGACCTTTCTAGTGGCTTCCTTTGTGAGGAGGCACCCCTTCTCCCGAAGTTACGGGGCTATTTTGCCGAGTTACGGGGCTATTTTGCCGAGTTACGGGTTCGTTTAGATAATGAAGATATGATTCTAGTTATGTTTCAGTAAAGATGCAGAACTTTTCTAGAAAACTTAAAAAGTAAGATGAGATAGAAATAGAGAATGATATCCACAACTTTTCTAGATTGCAACCCTAAGTTAAAATCAACAGAATACTATTGGTTTGAAAAACTTATTGAAATATACAGAAGAGAAGAGGGCCAACTACCTAAAACCACCAAACAAAAAAAAAGATCGAATATGATCAAAAGTTCATAATCATGAGGGTGTAACTACAGTTGACGAAAAAGAACATAGAAAACCATAATCAGATTTTAAAAGACAAATATATTTTAATGTAAAATCATGTGTTAGAGCATAGAGTTGAGGGGAACATCTAGATGGCTAGATGCACAAAGATTTGTTAGCATGACTGCATGAGACTCCTCATCCATCTTCTCTAAGTTTGAAATTCAGTGTTACCCTATGAACATTGTCTAGGTTCCTTAAAATTTCCTAAAATAGGTTCTTTAGTATCTCCTAAAGTATGTCCTATTGTCCTTAGAATGCCAAAGAATGTTCTTGTAGTGGTTGATCAGTTTCTACCACATAACACTGTATTATTGGTCTTGGTACAGTCAGATATCTCAAAAGATCGCTGGGCAGTAAGACCTTGTTAATAAGGGACAGTGGCAGAGAATTCACTAAAGATGGGCCTAGAAACATAGTTAGTTTTTCTACTGCTAATTACCATCACACATGGTCAATACATCTTTCATGTGTTGTTCATTTACAATAAGGCCATCACATTGAAAACATTCACCCAACCAAACAGAATTCACTCGCAGCAACTTGAAGATGAATGACATATATGCTTCTTCAACTTGCAGAATATAGAATACTGCCACTATTCCACTAACATGTATTGTGCATTATTGTACTAATCCTCTGTAATCCAATTAATGTCTGTTATGTAAAAATTTGTAATTTGTTTCCAATTCCTCTATCCATCCCTTAACAAATATAATAAACCTAAATAACACAAACACAACATCACATTCACAAGTTTCTCTTCCTTTTTCTTGAATTCACATTCAAAACACAACTCTAAACTTCAATAATAATAAACTAGTGACAATAAACTCTAACTATAATTAACAAAAAATAAATCTGTATATAATTCATAACAATAACATAAGCAGGTTAAAAACTGGATCCATGAATAGCAACATACTTGAGGATGCGGAGATCGGAAACCGATCGAGGCAGCTTAAGTTTACCATACTCAGCAGCTGGCATTGTGTAATAAATACAAAACAATCCAGTGGCAAAAACAGAAAACACGCCAAAAGCCACCGCGAATTCGGATCTAGTAAGCGGAAACCTCCTGTCGAATTCAACAACGCCTACGGGCTTCTTACTAGTAGGCGATTCCTCTTCCGCCATCTCCAAGTCCCTCACCGATCGTTCGTGAATCCTCATCGCACAAGATTCCAACCGAACACGAAGATGATGTATATAATAATGATCTGGAAGCGGACAGTTGTTCAATGTTCATTGTGAGATGATGAGGATTGCGGATTAGTTGGTGCCATCAATAGGAATGAGTTTAATTGGATAGGGTGTTACGTTATGTTACATTGATTGAATTGATGAACCCTAGATTCGTGAAAACTGGAATTGACTGGTGAATTCGAAAGAGTCAACTACCTGAACCCTAGGAAGGATGGATTTGGATGGGGATTGTGGATGCAGTCGTCAATGGAAGGAAGCCTACTACTCAAAATGTTCAAATCTACGACCCAATATTATACTTCTCCGGATCTGAGCTGCTGCTTTCGTATGTATATTTTCATGTGTCACGTTTATTCATCATAAGTGGTTATTATAAATCAAGTCATTTCTTTACGAAAACAACACACATATAAGATGATATATATATCAAAATAATAGTTCATATTATATTATCTTATGGTGTAATTTTGGTGATTTAAGCCAAATCTTGATCTTTAATGGGCAGTTATAACATGGATCGGTTTTTCTTAACTTTGTTATCTAATCCTTAAGTGTTTAAATGCATTTATGTGACGCGATTGACCTTCTGGTCCAGTGGTATGGGGGTGAAGGTTAGCCTTGGGATCCTTGGAGGTCTTAAATTTTAAGCTTGACTTAATGGGGTTTTCCTACAGTGATGGGTTTCCTCTTTGATTGTGTTCATAGGGAAGCCAGACATGTTGCGCCAAAATCAAAATGGACGGTTAGCATCCCGTCGTCAAAAAGGCTTACTCGGGTATTGAGGATAGTTACAAATGCTGTTAAAAAAAGAGATGTATATGACATATAATGATCAATAATAAACAAGTAGCATTAAGTCATTTTGATCTAAATCATTAGCAAAACAAATAATTAATTTAGAGTTTAATCATACCTTTCCCACCAAGTAATTACAAGATATTTCCCAAAAATGTAAGTGCGAAAAATAGGAATTACATCTTAACTATCATTATCTATGGAAAAATTTATTCGTTACAGTGCGTCATCATGTGTGAAACGTTAAATGTTTCACTTCGCCATTTCATATCTCTATCTTTCCTTTATCACGCAAGCTATGCTAGGATACAAACTTATGCAGGTGTGATCATTAATTATCTATTAATGTATACATGGGCAATAAGAAAGATATATTTTGAGTCGAATAAAACGACCATTTTAAAAAACTGAACGTGTTTAAGTTAACCCATTTTAAAAACAGGTAGTGCTGTAAGTGGACTGAATCGAACTAGATGAGACGTTGTTTGTGTTCGTCCGTTAAGATTTTGTAGGACAAACAGACGGCTTGCAAACACTCTACTGAACGAACGTTCGTGTCTATGCCCATTCATTAAGGAATTGAGTTTGTACGTGTCCATTTGTGTCCATTCGTTAATATTGTAAACAGGCATTAAAGGACAAACGAACACCAACGGATACTAATGGACAAATGACAACTAAACATAAATGACTCTAAGGAACAAAGAAACAAACATAAATGAGCCTAACAAGCAAACAAGCATAAACGATTACATATTAATTCAAAAAGAATAATCATAAATCCACACAAATCCACCAACAAATTCCGAAGTACGCCACATGATATCCAAAAATACATAACACTTAACATAGTAACCAAAACATGTCCAGTTCATTTATTAAACGGACCCTTATTGGACTTAATCGGATGGACGTTACCAAACGAAAATGTTTGTTCATGCCTAGTTCACAGGGCCCGCCGGAGGGGAGGGAGAGGAGGGCGACGGCCCCCGGCCCACTCCCTCCATGGGCCCAAGCTTTTTTTAAATATTATATTTTTTAACTTGACCGTCTGAACTACGACGGTTAAAGTGAAGATGGAGAAGAAAAGAGTAGAGATAAAAAGGAAAATGGAGTTTCCGTTGACCTTACACAGTGCTCCGTAATGGAGAATAGAAGATTGTGTGTTGCTAAGAGAAAGATGTACGAAAAAGATGGATAAAATACTTAAAAAGTAATTGTGGACATCTAATCTAGTAAAAACCTAAAAAGCTAACTTGTAAAAAGAGAAAGCAGGTGGTGCAGCCTTGTTTTAGTCACTATATTCAAATGGTTGTCTTATTATTGTTATTATTATTATTGTTGTTGTTTATCCTTTTAAACTTGTTTTATGAGCAGCTTATTTTTACTATTTTTAAGCAGTATTAAGTGTGTGTTTGGGATTCCTTATTTTACCTCCTTATAACTTTTCATTAAGTTAATAAGTTGCAAAAGTGTAACTTATTAACTTTTCCTTCTCACATCAAAAGCAATCTCAAACACTTTATTCTTTTTCAAAAAGTTAACAAGTTATAAGTTGGTGAAAATAAGCAATCCCAAACACTCCCTAAGCCCTTTTTACATCATAATTCATAAGCTTTTGTTTATTTGATTATTACTCTAATACCATGTTTTAATTTTGAACTTTTCTTACGAGTAGTTTAATTTTTTATTGCTATTTTTAAACAAAATTAAGCCTATTTACATCATAACATTTATATAGGTTTATCATCATTTCTAATACATGTTGCTGAAAAAATTGGGAGGAGAAAACCTTTTTTAGGCCCCGTTCCATCTAAGCTCCAGGCCTTGGATTTTTTGGTATTTTCAAAGACGGCCCTGCTAGTTTGTTTATTAAATGTACGAACATAAATGAACTTTCCACGGATGTTCGGTTCGCTTACAGCCCTAAAAACAGGTTCAGGTTCAGGTTCAGGTTCAGATTTTGGAAAACTTTTATACGATCCCAGACTCAGGTGTTTCCGATATGCAGCACCAAAATGTAACCAGTGTTGACTTTCTAGGTTAAAACTTAAAAGTGATAAACCAAAACTTAAAAGGACCAAAATGTAACTACTTTCCATATACTAATAACCCATAGGAGCTGGATAAGATGGATAACAATAACAGGTGCAGCAAACGGATAGTGAGAGCACAGCAGAGCTTTAACAATGGCGATGAGCTTATCGTGCGCCTCATCCTCTATCACTTCCATATTCACTCCCAACAAATCTGCTCTTACAGCATCACCAATCACCTTCAATTTGTCCTCTCATTTACCTGCAATTTCAACTTCTTCCTTCCGATTCAGACCGTTATCATCATCCACGATTGTTCCTAAGCTTTCGTTAACTGAAGCTCCATCGGCTGAATCAGAAGCCGGAGCCGAAGCCGAAGCCGAAGCCGAAGCCGTTGAGTTTGAGCAGGTGCAACCTGCCGAGCAAACCCTAGCCACAGCTGAAGCCAAAGGAGAAGATGTATTCGCTGTTGTTATGGTGAGCTGAGCTGAGTTTCATTATACGTGCATTTGAACTGATTTTGATGGCCATTGTTATTGCAAATTAATATAGAATAATAATAAGAACCAGTAATATATTATCTCTAATGAAATCATATCTCTTGATTATTGTATAATCAGAGGTAATTACTATAAAACCCTAGGTAATATATTATCTCTAATGATTAACACCTGACAATCTTGGTTTCAAAAGGGTGTGACGATTGTTATGCGCAAACGTATGTGAGGCGTTTGTTACTAAAAAGTACTAATAGCTATTTATAGAAATGTTTGAACTTGTTAACTTTTAAACAGTAAAAACTGTATATTCTCATTATTTTTGGTCCCGTTTGTTCAGTTAATGGCCTAGTTTGTCCAAATACTAGAAGCGTTGCTCTATTGACGGTCAGATTTGTTCAATTGGATTTGAAAAACTCATATCCGTTGCAACCAACGGTTCAATTGTTCAAATATTTTCCAGCTGCATAAGATTGCATCAGAGCACACCATGTGATGCACACATCATGGGATTGCATTGCGCGGTGTGATTTTGTTCCGTATCGTGTAATGCGTGTATCTTTTGCTCTTGATGCGTGCATTATAAAACCAAGCCGACAATTGGATCGATTTTGATAGATGTAAAGTTATCTTATCATGTGATTATCTAATTCTGATGAATGATTGATTGATTGCTGTTTTGTTTTTTATTACTGTTCAGGTTGGTGGCAGACAGTATATTGTTTTTCCTGGGCGATATTTGTATACTCAAAGGCTCAAGGGGGCCAATGTTAATGATAAAGTAAGCAATTAAGTATTAGTTCTTATGAATTGTTTGTGATTACTTGCAGTGTTTTAATAAGGCGTTAATTATAAGATTTAATGGTATTATGTGCTTGACAAATTAGAGCTCCTCATATGTGTAGTTTAGTGCTATATAATTTAAATAAAGGTCACTAGCATATGATATATTTATCTTTTTATGTAATTTATCACACTAAAATTGATCAGCATTTGACTTCATGTTTTCTTGTCTTCTAACTTTCGACACATGTTTGGTATATGTAGATTATTCTGAACAAAGTGCTACTAGTTGGCACAAAAACCAGCACATATATTGGGAAGCCAGTGGTGCCTAATGCAGCTGTACATGCAGTAGTGGAAGAACAGGTGCTTCATTTTTCTTCAAATTATGTTGCATTTTTCTCTAACGGGTCAAAGGGGTTAAAAAAGGAAACTTGAACGGGTCAAAATAGTCTCTCAAGGTGTATCTTTAGCTTTTATGACATCCTAAATCATTTTATTGAAAAGATCAAGTTAGTTTTGTAAATAAGATTTGGAAGTTCATAAAGTCACAAAATAGTGTTTTGGATCCACCCTTTTTAATTCATACCAGAAATAACCAGTTTGGGCCTTTTCTTGACCCGCTCATTATGTAACCTTTAATGTTCACAGGTCTGATTCTGATGACTGCTTTTATCTTGCACTGTGTAGGGGCTGGACTCGAAGGTAGTTGTTTTCAAGTACAAGAAGAAGAAGAATTACAGAAGGAATATTGGTCACAGACAGGTACTCCATGTTTCTATTTGAATCCAATATATATGTGTGTGTAGGGGGGGGGGGGGAGGGTTCCAGGCGGAACTCAGTTTTTCGCATGAACATAAAGAACAAGTTGAATCGTTCATTTTTTCAATCTTGATATTTTTTAAAACATAACAAAATGGTTGAAATGCGATGTTTATTCATTTCTCCCATAAAGTTAAAACAATATATGAATAAATTTCATTTATTGATAGAACCTACACAATAATTTGTAGGTTATATTGCCCGCACATGTGTAGGTAAACGTTTAAAGTTAAAAAAACATATGAACAAGTTAATTTAGTTGTTTTTTGTTTACATAACCTAAACATTTGTATGTAAGAAGTAAATAGTTTTTAAAAATATGAACTTTTAATAAAAGAATCGCACGCTTTAGGTTTATTCTTACAATACTTTAGTTTTTTGTATTGAGCCTCTCCCCTATATAATGTGTGTATATGTATGTGTGTGTGTGTGTGTGTTATATGTACGGGGCACATTCAATAGACAATAGAGTAACTTTCTCACGCGTCTCCCTTTTAGAATCTCAATTTCCATTGTCCTACACTCCTATGTAGAAAAAAGGATGCATGTTTTGAATTTTGGGTATAAATAGTTGCTTTAAAATTCAAATTCATATGATATATCCAAAATCTTGATGATTCAGTGTTATTTTTACTAATAAGAACATAATTTGTAAATCCATCCTAATGAAAATCATAAAAGAAAATCAATGTTTTCACCTCATAACTCAAAATGAAAATGCTACTCTTTCTGCATAATGGAAGTGAAGTCTAATTTGTATTTTATTGTTTATACTCTAAACCATGCAGCCAAACACTCGAATTCGGATCTTGGGTATCACAGGCTATCAAGATTATCCAGCATCTACTCTCCCCTGATATGTTGTATACTTTCTATGAAGTTTCGTTTAGGAACTCGTGTTGTGCTTTTGCGGTTTGTTTTACAAATCTTTTGTACTTGAGAAATACTTAAATTATTATTAGTCTAGTCTGTAATTTTCCCCTCTAAATCAAGATTTACAGCATGATCAGGGCGTTTTTATGCATGTTGACTTATTATAGACCGTTTCTTGTTTCGAGTCTTGGTTCCTTTATACTCAAAAGCAGTAGCAATGAAGTCTGAAAAAGCTAAAAATTCAAAACATCTACAAAGTTGATGTCTGAATATACTCGAGTACTTGACATTGAACTAAATCCTTTATCCACCGGATTGTAAGAAAATCGAGACAAAATCAATGATAAAGATGACATTTGTTTTATTCTCCTTCAGTATTCCCGTCTCCTTGTTCTACCTTCTCTTTTGCAACTCACTGCAATGTCGTTGGAATCCCTCCATAAGCTTGCCGGAGGCTTGCCTAAGCGCCTTGATGATGGCTAGACAGTTTAGCTGTGCTAGGCCTCGCCTGAGCCCTAGGCGAGCACCTTTTGCGCTTTTGATAACTACGCTCCATGCATTCTTATATCTTCATGGGATTTTGTAACACACATTTTGCAACTTTTGTAGCATGTTTAATCTTATATATGTCGGCTATTAATCTAAACTAGTTGATCGCTTCTTCGAGAAGCGAAGATCAATATAAAACCGTATAAAAAATCACGACATCTCACTTATTATTACAATGTCACATGAAGTTAGCCAGATCTCTCTCCACATGGATTTTGTTTAAATCGTGTGTCTCGTTATTTGAATTTGGAAGAGTTTATGTTTATTTAATCATATCATGTATCATAATTAAAACTAAATGTTTTATTTAACAAAAATTGCATTCATAAAATTCTTTACATTCATAGTAAAATAAAATTTTATCTGTTGGATTTGAGTTATTACAAAATCATTATTTTGACACTTTAAAAATTTCCAGAAATGTCCCATACAAACAAGTTTTTGACGTGTCTTGTAAGGTCCCCGACCCGGGTACCCTACTTTCCTGCTGGTTATATTTACTCATTCACATAATTCGTAAAATCAGAGTTAATTAAAACTTTTCGCGGAATTTAAAAGTCATTCATTCATAACATAACCATCTTATCTTAAACATCATAACATAAATCCATAAAACATTAAACGACACGGTGTCTTCTTCATAGTGATGCCAGTCTTCCTCTTATTGCCACGTGTCCTCATCAAGCAACTTGTCTCATTCTACTTGTCTGTGTGCATACTAAAAGTCAACTACGCTGAGTGAGTTCTAGTTAATTAACGTACATTACATCCACTTACTTACCAATACCGTTCGAAGATACGTATTGATACTTACTCATTCGTCTATCATTCAATCAAACATACGTACATACATACATACATTCATACTTTCATTCTAACAACATACCTCGGATACTATAAAGATCCGGTCCTCACTTACCTTGGATATTATAAGGGTCCAGTGCCCTACATACCTCGAAATTATAAGGATCTGGTGTCCTTCATACCTTGGATCTCCTCAGAGTCCAGTCCCTACTTACCTTGGATATTATAAGGGTCCAGTGCCCTACATACCTCGGTTATTATTAGAGTCCGGTGTCCTCTAGCATACCATACCATTCTAACTTCATTTCATTTCCTTCTAATTCCTCAATCATAACTAATATAACATTACGTGCATACTAATTAATCAATCCATAACGTTCACATTCATACACAAACATGTATCTAATATACACTTACCATTTAAGTTAAGTGTATAAATCTAAACACATCGTAGTATGCACACTGCCCCAAAAATATAACACATAAAAGGGGCTAGAACTCACTTAGATCCTGTTACGTTCACCGTTTATAGTAATGTCATTCCTGAGTTGTGCGCGGCTAACTGTTTAACACATATATTCATTAATTAACCACGTACTAACATAATTAATTAGATTTGTATTTATTAATCTAGCGTACTTGATAGGCTAGGCTCGTTTGTTTGGGCTAACGAATCAAACGGGATTACTTCGTTTAACGACGATCTTTATTTCCTGTTCACATTCTCCATATTATATATATATATATATATATATATATATATATATATATCCCCTTTATAATAATGTGTTCCTTTTCATTAATATATTATTATGTGTGTATATACAATATATATATATATATATATATATACCTTTCTTTCAATTAAATATTATATATTTCTTTGTTTTAACGGATTATTTATCTTAAAAATATATCGAGGTTAGTTGGTTTGGTTCATATTGTTGGATTATCTTGGATTAACTAGGAATGACACAGTTCACATCGCATGAACTTTTTTTTTTCGCTTCACCAGTTCACATCGCATGAACTTTTTTTTTCGCTTCGCATGAGCTTTAACGCTTCGCATGAACTTTTTCGCTTAAAAAAGTTAATTCGCGCGAACCCGGATTCAATCCCGTGACCTCCGGTTCCCATGCTCATGCCTTATCCACCCAGCCAGCATGTGTGTGCGTTTAATGTTTACCTTCCCAACCTTTTATACACACATTGGCTGTTCATCATGAGCTCCTTTTCCTTTCATTTTCCCTTTTTTTCCTTTCTTTCTCTTTTCCTTTCTTTTTCCTTCTTCTTTCTTCTTTGTTTACGAGAATTATTATTATTATTAGTATTATTATTAATACTTTTATTAATTTATTTCTATTAATATCAACAACTAAAATATAAACTTGGTTAGATTCAAGCTTCAAATATTATATTATAGGCTTGCAAAGAGCCAAACTCGCGTTAGATCTACAAGTCATGAACGAGCCGAACTTAACTAACGAGTTAAACGAATCCGACCCTCAAAGTTCACATTTTTTATGTCAAGTTTATATTTTTATTAACCTTTAGG
This sequence comes from Bidens hawaiensis, assembly GCF_021521415.1. Lineage (NCBI taxonomy): Eukaryota > Viridiplantae > Streptophyta > Magnoliopsida > Asterales > Asteraceae > Bidens > Bidens hawaiensis. Next base: position 197,943 of record NW_027492076.1, on the reverse strand, counting down.
CCCCGATCTATGGTTCTACCAATTTTCATGGAGAACCGACACCAAATGAACCACCTTTACACTACAAACGTACCTCTAGCGAAATTCGTTTTAGAGCTTAATCTTGACATGAGCTAGATCTTGATTCTTCTTGTTGTTTGAATGCGAAAATCACTAAAACGACTTGGATCTCGTTCTCGGGTTTCAAAGTATGGAGTGTGTGTGTGGTAATAATGGAAAGGTAGGGAATTATGAGATCTAGGGTTTTAGGAAAGGTTTAAGGGGTACTTATACCCTTATCCCATGGACCTTAGGCCCATTAATTCACTAAGTCCATGTTTTTATTTTTTTAAGTCCATATCCATTTAAGCCTACCATCTCTCATTTTAATTTATAACTTATTATTATACGACGATTAAATAACAAACTTTATTTAAATATACTTTATTTATTATTTCTAAAAGTCAGACGTTACACGTCTTTTATGACATGTTTGGCATATTAATTGTTTTTTTAATATTACATTATTATAATTAATTTTACTCGTATTTGGTTTTTTAATAACTTGTAATGCATAAAGTTTTATAAAATTCCAAATATACCGTTGAGACGTGTTGGCATAAACTTGACTTAAAACAAGCATGATCAAATTTTATTAAACATTTATTGAACATTTCGATATCAGTTTGACTCTATGTTTTGAGTAAAATTTATGACAACATGTAGAAAAGATAAATATGTCTCACGTATTCGAAATTATATATATTACAACTTATAAAAGAAAAACCAAATATGGATAAAATTAATTATGATAATGTAATATTAAAAACAATTAATAAACCAAACATGCCATGAAAGACGCGTTAGAGGTTAATAGATCATGAAAGATGTGCTATAGGTTAACAGGTTGTGAAAAACGTGCATTGGAAGCTAACAGGTCGTGAAAGACGTATTTGATGGCCAAGCAGGTCATAAAATACGCGTTGAGGCTTAAGACGTCGTCAAAGACGCGTTTGTGTAAGAAATTTTTAAAAACTCTTATTTATATAAACAAAAATGAAATAACTCTCGGTTAACGAGACATTTTGGGAATTGTTAAATTCATACAAAATAATCATCTAGAGCATGTGAATAATACAAGACATTGGGGTATATATAATTAATTAAGGGTTTTAACTTTTAATTAACAATTTTCAGTTACCACCATTCCTTCTCAATGACTCTAGACTGTTCCTCTCATAATCAGTAATTAGCACCACAGATACTAATCGTAAACCTACAGCAATCAATCAATCAATCAATCAATCAATCAGTCAATCATCTTCCAGCAAACATGGAGAAACCACCGTCATCTCCACCGATTCCGTCGCGAGAAGGATCGCCGGAGCTTCAATGCGTCGGCGAACTCGAAATCGTCAAAACAAAGCCTCCAGTAGGCTTCCTGTGTGGCTCCATTCCGGTTACTGATAAACCGTTCACTGCCTTCGGTTCTGCTCTCGTTTCCTCAGCTTCAACGTAAGAAAGAATTATTATTAACAAATATAGTAAATATATAACTTGTAGCCTTAATTTTCGCGCATAACTATTGCCAACTGTTATAGGGAAGGAGCACCGAGGTATAGAGTGATTCCGACTGAGACGAATCTGAAAACGCTGCCGTTTCGGCCGAATATACCGGATAGAGTTCTTCCGATGGTTGCTGCTCATACCAGGACTGGTGGAGGTAGGCTTTTTATAATATTATATGTGCTTGAACCTTTACAGGATACCGGAAACTTTGTTTTAGAGATATTAGGTTTATTTATAGCCAATTGAATGCATTACTAGTTTTAATCGATAACATATTGTGGACTGTACATGATACTCACCTGGGGAAATGGATGCATTTGTTTTAGGAATATTAGGTCTATTTATATTTATATAGAGTTTGTTAAAATTCAAGAGGTTATTGCTAGGTTAGGCCGGCTCTTAGTTGAAATCACAGGAGAGGAGACGGGTGCAGGGAAGCCGGCCTAAGCCCAGCCCGTTCGAGATTTCTTGTTTGCTTACAAAATTATTGCTATGATCCTGTAATGATGATCACTCAGTATGGAATATCTAGTTTCCACTTGTGGACGTAGGTCAGTTTAGACCTAACTACGTTAAATTCCCATGTTTGTTTATTTGTTTTTCATGTGTGTTCTGTTTCGTGCGTGTGCGTTTCTAACAGTTTTTATATTTAGCTAATTGAGTTTGGATAATATGCTTGAAAATTTGTAATGGGGCCTTTCTTGGTTGATGAAAAGAGTATTCAGAATTGGAATGAAATTATTATGGTAACAACCTTATACTTGATGTGACCAGCATTGTCCTGAATAATTAAAATTGGTAGTGGAACCTTTCTTTGTTTTATGAAAGGAAAACAGAGTATGCAAATAATAGGAGGTGATGAAAACCTTGTGGGAATTGCGAATATGATGATTTCAAAGATGAAAGGAAGTAAAGATAAGTGAATACTGGTGGGGAGAAAATAAGTTGATTGTTGGTCACAATTGGATCTTGAACTAGAAAAACAAAACAGAAAATATGGACCAGATTTCTACTAACTTTTGTAGTTGTATTTCTTATAAAAACTGATTTGTAGTAGTGGTAGTGGTAGTACATAATCAAAGAAACAAACCCCTCTATTTATAGAGTGGGAAACACAAAACTACTTGACACCTACTTGACACACAAGTTGGTCTTACACCTTATCCTACCCACTTGTTGTCTTCTGCAGTTTTACTTAAGCAAGCAACCTGAATTTTCAGTCCACTTGGCTTGCAACTTGTTTTATCTTTTCTACTAAACTTTAACCCAAAGTTAAATATGAAAACTGTTTTTACTGGCTGGTAAAAACTGAACCGAACAGTAACACGGAATCAACTAACATTCACCCCCTTGATTCCGTTCTTCAAAGCTGTTAGGTCTTCAACTCCTAGCATTTCCCTCATCTCGATAAACTTGACTCTTGGTAAGGCTTTAGTCAAAATATCGGCTTTCTGTTCATCTCCACTCACGTGCTCTATCTTCACCAAATTCTTTTCCACACATTCTCGGATGAAGTGATACTTAGTATCAATATGTTTGCTTCGTCCGTGAAATACTGGATTTTTCATTAACAAGATTGCAGACTTGTTATCCACACGTAGTGTTATAGCTTCCACACTTTTCTCAGTTATCTCCTCTAATAGACCTTTCAACCAGATTGCTTGACAAGCTGTAGCTGTTGCAGCTATAAATTCAGCTTCACAAGATGACAAAGCAACTGTATTTTGCTTCTGACTACACCATGCTATCGGACCACCCCCGTAATAGAACACCATTCCTGTTGTGCTCTTACCATCCATACGATCAGTCGCATGAGAGCTGTCACTGTAGCCTACTAACTTTGCATCTCCATTTTTCTTGTAACGAATCCTGAAGTCAATCATGCCTTTCACATACCTCATCACATGTTTACAGCTTGTGAATGTGATGTCCTTGGGGACTCCATAAAACGACTAGCTATACCAACCGCATAACTAATATCTGGTCGTGTGTGTGTTAAATATCGAAGACAGCCAACTATTCTTCGATATTCAGTGGCATTAACACACTCTTGATCCTCATCTTTGCCGACTTTTAGACTTGGGTCCATAGGACATTTTGTAGGATTGCATTCCCATAAAACTCGTGGCATAACCTGCTTGCTTCAAAGTAATACCCGTCTTGTCTTGTTTAACTTCTACTCCCAAGTAGTAAGTTAACAATCCCAAATCACTCATTTCAAAGCTGTCTTGCATCTTTTTTTTGGATGCATTCATCTCATCTTTACAAGGTCCTGTGATGATTAAATCATCCACATAAACTCCCACAATTAACGGACCAGCCTTGGCGATTCTCTTGTACACGGCATGTTCTCTTGGACAACGAGTAAAACCAAACAGTTTTAGTGTTGCATCCAGCTTCAAATTCCAAGCTCTCGGAGCTTGTTTCGAGCCATATAAGGCTTTGGATAGCTTATACACAAGGTGCTCCTTTCCCGGTTTCTCAAATCCTTCAGGTTGAGATACATAGACATCTTCTTTCAATTCTCCATTCAGGAATGCGGTTTTGACATCAAGATGGTGAACTTCCCACCCATCTCGTGCAGCTAGAGAAAGAAGTAACCGAACTGTTTCCATTCGGGTAACCGGAGCAAATACTTCATCATAATCGATACCGTGCTTTTGAACATAGCCCTTCGTTACAAGTCTAGCTTTGTAACGAGTTATGTCACCTTTGGCGTCTCGTTTGGCTTTGTAGACCCACTTTAGACCAATTGGTTTAACACCTTTGGGTGGTTGAACCAATTTCCAAGTGCCATTCTTCTCGATCGAATTTAATTCTTCTTGCATAGCAATTCTCCACTCCTTGCTATCTTTGGCCTCACTAAATGAACCCGGTTCTTCATTAAGTAACAGCAGGTCTGGGTCTTCAAATCGAGGTGGGTTAAACGGGATTTGCTGCAATGATTGGGTTCTGGAGTAAACGTTGTTCAGCTGTCGGAAACCCTGAGCAGGCGTGTCATCATAATATGAACTAAAAATTGGGCTCACATCTGATGAACTTGGCTGTACATAGCTGTTCGGACTGTTTTGGTCATTAAATGGGCTATCCGGGCTGTCCGAACTGCCTGAATCAGCCCGTTGACTGTTCTGCAGGGGCCTATCACGTTCTGCTGTTGGGCTGCTGGTCACAGTAGTCGAACCAGGCCCGTTGTGTTCATTTTGGACAACAGCTATCTCGCTTTGATTGGGTGAAATCTGGGCCGAACCAAACCCGGTGGGCTTCATCTTCAACGGTAAACTCGACCCAATCTTCTTCATTTGCATCGAGTTCTTTGACCCAATTCCATGGCTTGCTTTCCTAAGCGAACATCCCTACTTACACACACCTGTTTGGTTCTCGGATTGTAAAGTCTATAAGCTTTACTTCCCGGTTCACTCCCGAGATACACCATAGATTCACTTATGTCTGCCAATTTTGTTAACTGAACCATGGGTACTTTAACATGGGCGGTACAACCGAAGACTTTCAAGTGTCCCGAATTCGGCTTTCGTCCTTTTAACACTTCATACGGGGTCTTCTTTCCCAAAGCTTTTGTGGGTGTTCGGTTCAAGATGTAAACCGAATGTCGTACGCCTTCTCCCCACAACCATTGTGGTAGCTTTAATGCCTTCATCATCGATCTTGTCATTCCAAGTATCATTTTGATTTCTTCGTTCAACTACACCGTTTTGCTGCTGTGTATATGGTGCGGTTAAGCACCGATTTATACCATCTTCCCTACACAATTGTTCGAAGCTTGTAGACATAAACTCTCTTCCACGATCCGTTCTTAAGGCCTTGATTTTATAACCCGTTTCAACTTCAACAGATTTCTTGAACTTAGCAAATGCTTCCAAAGCTTGATCTTTCGACTTTATCATGTATACCCACATGAATCTGCTAAAATCATCAACAAGCAACAGAAAATACTTGTTGCCAGATGGTGTGCAAGGTGTAATAGGACCGTAAAGATCAGCATGTATTAGTTCAAGAGGTTGTTTTGCTTGATACAAAGCATGGGACAGAAATGGAAGCCTTCGTTGCTTCCCGACCAGGCAACTTTTACAAAGTTGTGACTTGTGGTTTATTCTTGGAACCCCAATCACCAACTTTTCTTGTGTCATCATTCTCATGACATCAAAGTTTAAATGCCCGAGACGAGCATGCCAAATCCAAGCTGTCTCGTTCATTTTAGAAAATAAACAGGTTGGTAAAACAACATGAAGACACACTTTATAGAGCCGGTTTGGAGACCTCTTGACCTTCATTAGCGCTGCACCCGATCGATCATAGAGTGAGAGATAACCGTTCTCAATATTTGTCTTGCATCCAACCTCATCAAATTGCCCGAGACTTGATATGTTATTACATAAATCTGGAATGTGATAAACATTGGTAATGAGTCTTTGATCACCATTTTTACAATGAAGAAGAATCGACCCTTTGCCTCTGATTTCAACTGCCGAACCATCTCCAAACTTTACACGCCCTATCGTTTTTTCATCGAGTTCACTAAAGTAAATCCGTTCACCGTCATGTGGTTGCTTGCACCATTATCTAAGTACCAAACGCCTTTCTCGGTACTGTCTTTGGCATATTCACTAGGAAACACCTTTTCTTCATTCAACATTACCAAATCTTGTGCAGACTTAACCATTAGTAAAGTAGCATCATCATCCTCCCTTGCCAAATTAGCTTCGCCTTCGGTTTTTCTCGGAGCCCGATAATCGGCTACAAAGTGACCAAGTCTGTCACAATTGTAACATCTTATGCCATTTTGATCAGCCTGTTCTGGCCTTTGATTATTATTTGAGGGATGTCTACCTCCTCGTCCGTGGCTGCCAAATCTGCCGCGACCTCGACCACGACCACGGTGAGTGATCGGAGCTGATCCTCGACCTCTGCTGACTTGTTTCGTCTTAGATCTGTGCTTCTCTTGCCACTCAGATCTGGTTAGTAATAACTGACCTGAAGAGTCTTTGGCTGCTCCAACGGGTTTGATACGTTCTTCGTATGCTTTGAGACGTCCGACGATCTCTTCAAACGGCATAGTATTCAGGTCAGAATACTGTTCTATTGTAGCAACAATAGGAAGAAATCTGGTTGGTGCGGAAGTCAACAACTTCTTTACTAGCACCTTTTCTTCAATCGACGTTCCAAGTGTTTGGAACTTGGACACTATCCCACCAATCTTGCTAGCATAATCATCAATGCTATCAGCCTCCTTCATGCTCAATAATTCAAAATCCGAGCTTGTTGTACCCTTTCAGCACCAAGATACCGAACTTTAGGGACGTTCCACACGTCCTTAGCCTCCTTGTGACATGCAACTTGCAACAAGATGTCTTCCGGCAGCGCCTGGAATGAAAGCCCTTGCTTTCTTCCTGACTTTGACATCCACGTCATCTCCTTCAGGTGGTTCTATGGCATCCCATATTCCTTGGACATCCATGAACGACTCCATCTTGATAGCCCAAGAGGTATAGTTCATTGTACTTAGTAACGGACATTGGTACGATGTTGTTCCCCCAACTTCTCTGATTGTAACAGCTGCTGAAACTGAGTTTCGATCTGCGGTGGTACTACTGCTACTGCTTGAATCAGCCATACGGACTGCTGGTCAGATTCGTTTTTTATCAGTTTCTGGGCTGGAACAGGGGTTATGGCTGGTAAACAGGCCGACATCTTCGACCTATGTGATTGGCGGTGGCTGTAGTGTTTTTCTGGACCAGTTTAACAGCTGGTTAGATCAATGAGCAAGGCTCTGATACCAATTGTTGGTCACAATTGGATCTTGAACTAGAAAAACAAAACATAAAATATGGACCAGATTTCTACTAACTTTTGTAGTTGTATTTCTTATAAAAACTGATTTGTAGTAGTGGTAGTGGTAGTACATAATCAAAGAAACAAACCCCTCTATTTATAGAGTGGGAAACACAAAACTACTTGACACACAAGTTGGTCTTACACCTTATCCTACCCACGTGTTGTCTTCTGCAGTTTTACTTAAGCAAGCAACCTGAATTTTCAGTCCACTTGGCTTGCAACTTGTTTTATCTTTTCTACTAAACTTTAACCCAAAGTTAAATATGAAAACTGTTTTTACTGGCTGGTAAAAACCGAACTGAACAGTAATACGGAATCAACTAACATTGATACTTAGTAGGACCTCACTGGATGACAACTAACATGAGAATAAGTGTAACAATATTTCAGTTTTTAACAAATCTTGCACAAGTGAGAGTGATGGCACAATTAGGGAAAGACTCCCATTTTTACAAGTTCAAAGAGGATTGAATCTCGTTAGTGAATTTAAACCTTTTGTTTCATGAATTGAACTTATAGAAGTTGTGTCATTAGTTGCATGACTTGGCAGCATAGTAATAGTTCTTCCATTTATATATTCATCGGGGAAGGGTTAATGTGGCCGTAGTTTGAATTAGGTTTATCAAAATGCATGTAATCAATGATTTCTACTAAGTTCTGAATTATTATTATATAAGGATGCAAAGAAGCAATGTGCGCATGTTAAGCTTCATAAATTATTCGAATATAAGGCTTTATTTGTCCATCTATACAAATGGTTGCTGAAAATAGCCACTATTTCAACTACCGTTTCACCTTCAGATATCCGAAAATGTATTGTATACTTTGTTTTGGATGAATCCTTGCTTTTATCTAACATTTGTGGTTGCTAATAGAACCACCTATCGATTGGGCTTAGCATTTTGGCTTCTGGATCTTCTTAAACTCTTTATAATATCAACTTTATAATTAGTAACCTGATGTTATTATCAGTGGTCATGGTTAATCGTATGTTATCCAGGTTGTAGTATATTGATAAACGAAGCTTCATTTGTTTGCTTAAGAATCCAAACAAACTGTGCTTTCCAGTCAATTGGGCCAACCTAGCCTACATTTTTGAATTTTTTACATTGACTTCACTGATTTTTTATAGATGGTCAGACGATGATAATAATAGTTTATGAATGTTTATTTTGTTTATTTTGGTAGATTTACCTTATGGAAATGGGGCAATTGCATCAAACCTTAGAAAGAAAGGAGAAGCCCTTGCTGTATCTGGTTTAACAGAGCATGAAGATGAAATCGATGTTATTGCTCCAACTGACATTCTCAAACAAATATTCAAGATTCCATATTCCAGGGCCCGCCTTTCGATTGCAGTACATCGTATTGGACAGTCTCTCATACTAAATACAGGGTATATGCCATCTGCATGCAATTGACTTGTTTTTGACTTTCTGCTTCTATCTCTGTCTAATAGAGGTGTCAGTTTTAATCTACATACTTACAAATGTAAAATTTGAGCATCTTTAACGAGTAAAATTAAGAAGTTAAAAAGGGAAACATGTGAGCCTGTAAACAAACTGAACACGAACAGGGTATTTTGTTCGCTTGTTAAGAAAATGAATGTGTTCCTGTTCGTTTACAGTTCACAAACGTAAATGAACAACATAACTGAACAATCAAACTAGACTAAATTTCAATGAGTGATATTTTAATTTGTATAAAACTATACTAAGTTTTAATCGACCTAAAAATTTTAAATAAATATATACACGTACATAAAGAACGTAAACGGACGAACATAATTGAATATAAATGAGCAAACCTTTACGACCGAGGCATGTGCTCATGTATGTTCGTTTAACTAAATGAACAAACTATGTTGTTCGTGTTTGTTAATGTATTTAAATAAACAAACTTCTTGTCGAACAGTTAGTCGAACGTCCTGTTCGTTTACAGGCCTAGCAAACATCCCAAGGTATATAATTAATGCAGTTCACACCATTTTATCTAAAGGTTATATTATTATCAAACTGGTATAAGTATTTGCAATATTTTTCTACATGCTACTTGTTTATAAAATTAACTCTTTTATGTACACTGCAGGCCTGATGTGGATGAGGGTGAAAAACTGGTTAGACGACATAAACAGCAGTCACAATGCGCAGACAAATCCTTATTTTGGAATTTTGCTATGCATTCTGTTAGAATGGAGGCATGTGATATTCCTTCGGGTCAAACTTCCAAGTCAGAGGAGCGGGTCAACGCATCTTTTCTGACCGGAAATAATGAGATTAATGAAGGGGACGGATTTAAATACCCACAATCAAAAGCAAAACATGATAGTATCTTTTTGGGAGTGAAGAATAACCAAAGTAACAAAGACCGTGATGCCGTTAAAAAGGTCTCAAAAGTCAAAGAAACACCTAGACCCTCTATGCAAGAGTCGGATATGTACAGAAGAATGAACCGAGATGGATTCTTAAGGGTTTTGTTTTGGAAATTTAATAATTTGCGCATGTTTTTGGGGAGTGATTTGCTCATATTCAGTAATGACAAGCATGTTGCAGTGAGTTTGCACCTATGGGATGTTTCAAGACAGGTTAGTTTGCAACTTTGCATGACTTCATGCTTATTCTCTTACTGGTGGCAGTTCTGACCCATTTACTTATGAACATGCTGATTTGGATGCTTTCTTTTCTTTATCATAAATGGGTCATTAGGACTGGATTAAAAGTTTAACTAGAAGGGAACATAGTCAAATTGGTTGAAGGCTATTTTTAATGTTTAGTATACATCTTCCAAATTGTTGTATTCAAAGGATTTAGATTTTTTGTAATAATTGTTAATTATAATTATCACTAGTTTATTTTTAGGGTTTAGTTGTCTTTAGTCATGGTAGGGGCTGTCCATGAGCTGAGCGAGGTTGTGCTCGGGCCCGAGTTTGAACTCAAATCTCAGCTTGGCTCGTCTATGTTACTTTAACTAGCTGAAAAGTGTCAGCTCTTGGCTCATTAATTAATTTTTATATTTACACATATTGATATATAAAAGACAAGAAAAGTAAATTTTTAAACACACACATAATACAATTTATAAACTAGAGAATTTATTACATTGTATGTATTATATATATATAGCGAGCCACGAGCCAAACCAACTCTGGCTCAGGCTTGGCTTGTTTACAAATGAGCTTCTTTTTGAGTGAGCTGCTAGCTTTTTGATCAGCCCTAAGCCATGGACTCGTAGGTTTGTCTAGGGTTTCTAGTTTCTTTCCTCTATATTGAGGTTCTCCTACGTTGTAAGTTGTAACACAGTATTCAATTAATTTAATTCCACTCCTTTTTACAATAACAATTGTTTTTGTAATCATAAATAGCATATATTAATAAGACTCGGCAATTGTTTTTTAGAAAAGAACAAAACGTGTTAATGGGTCTACCCAAACCTGTGTGGGCTGTGTTGACAGGCCATTTACTGAAAAATGACCAAGCCCGTTACACTACCTGCCACACACCCACTTGCCGCTGGTTATTTTCTTTTTGCTCACCTGCTTACGTAGTTCTATTTATTCTCTGGCAGGTTGGTCCATTAACTTGGCTCGATGCATGGTTGGATAATGTGATGGCAAGTGTACCTGAACTAGCCATCTGTTACCATGAAAACGGTGTTGTTCAGGGATACGAGCTGCTGAAAACAGATGATATATTTGTATCTAAAGGTGTATCAGAAGATGGCACACCTGCTTTTCATCCTCATATTGTCAGGCAAAACGGGCATTCTGTTCTACGGTTTCTTCAAGAAAATTGCAAGCAAGACCCAGGAGCTTATTGGGTACTTTTTTTTCTAGGTTTTTATTATGGTTGTTTTGTTTAGTAATGTACTGATTGTTTTTTGGGTGTGTACAGCTTTATAAAAATGCCGGCGAGGATAATATTCAACTGTTTGATCTTTCTGTTATCCCAAAGAGTCATGCCACTAGCAGCTGTGATGATGAGACTACTTTTATACCTTCTTTGATTGGTAGAGGGAGAAGTGATTCTTTACTTTCGCTTGGAACCCTACTCTATCGTGTTGCTCACAGGCTTTCACTTTCAGTGGTGGGGTTTATATTCCCCTCTCTCTCTCTCTCTCTCTCTCTCTCTCTCACACACACACACACACGCACGCACGCAGAGGGACATTGTAGTTAAGAGGTGGTCGATTGAGTGGGTCTGGCGTGTTGGGTAACGAGTCGACATGGGCTTAGGTTGGATATGGGCACAAACCTTTTCTTGTCCTTATTTTGAGGTTAAATATAATAGAGAAACTATATTATTTAAAGTCTTCGGATAAAATTATAAAATAATAACCTAGTTTCAGTATTGTTCCTATGATGTTGCTCATACTTTATAAAAGCCACTCTCAAGTTTCACTATTGTTCCATTGCTATGAAATATTTTTATGAATGTTAAATTTATCTAAAATTGACTTAAAAGGGAATATATATATAAAGCATGGTTAATTTTTAGTGATTATTTTCATGTTCACTTGATTGGAACAATTATGAAACTTAATTGTTTATTGTTATTTAATGATTTTTTGTTCTTCACGTTATCTCCTACTTCAGGTTAAACTAGAAAAATTAATTATTAAATAGTTACCATGTTTCATATATGTTTCATTTAGGTAACATAATAAATTTTCTAACATTTATAAACTTTTTTTACAACAGTTGAATATTATTGAAACATGAGTGGTTTTTGTGGTTAGAAAAAAATGTTAGTGACTTCAGTGGAACACCAAAGAATCTTGGTTACTATCAGGTGAACTATTCTTTTTGATTCTTTGAGTAAAAAATGATTCAAGAAGTTGTATGCATTATAATTGCACTTTGGGTGACTTACGAGCCATTTGGGATAAAAACATAAGTCATAACCAAAATCATTGAGTATTTACAGAAAGAGTTAAACTCTAATACATGTTTTATTCTGCAGTCTCCTCACAACAGGGCAAGGTGTGCAAGGTTTTTAAAGAAATGTCTTGATTTCCTTGATCAGCCAGATCAACTGGTATTTATTGCTTTAACCTTTTGAGGTGGTTAAAGGTATTTATTAGTTTATATATTAATGCATTGTGTATGACCAATAGGTTGTACGCGCATTTGCTCACGAACAATTTGCAAGGCTACTTTTAGATTATGATGAAGACCTAGATTTTACATCTGAAGTGCTCCCTCTCGGCTCTGAAAATATTATGGTCGATGCTGAAGACGAACCAGACGAATGCTTAAACGGAATCTCTAGTTTAACAATCCGTGAAAGTTTCAGCCCTAACGAGGACAATACAGATACACCCACTCGAGAATCCAGAAAACTTTTGGTGTCAAATGAAGCTGAGTCAGCGGATGCTATAGTGCAGCCAATGTGTAACTCAGTAGTGGAAGCTAATGCTGACCTCATCTCTTCCAAATTAGCTGCAATACACCACGTGTCACAAGCTATCAAGTCTCTAAGGTGGAGACGACAGCTACAAGGCTCTGAAAGCTGTCTCGGTGAGCCTGACAATCATGCAACCGGGCTACCAATTGAACTCTCGGTTTGTGCATGTGGTGACACTGATTGCATTGAAGTTTGTGACATTAGAAAGTGGCTTCCAACTTCAAAATTAGATGATAAGCTATGGAAACTCGTGCTTTTACTTGGAGAATCTTACCTAGCCCTTGGAGAAGCCTACATAGTTGATGGTCAGTCACACCAAGCGTTAAAAGTTGTTCGTTTAGCATGTTTGGTATATGGATCCATGCCACAACATCTAGAAGATTCTAGATTCATCTCTTCAATGAGCCATTCAAGTTGGTCTTCATTTCAAATAGATATCAACGATACAAAATCGATACTTTCTCATTATCTATTCTGGGCTAAAGCATGGACCCTAGTTGGAGATGTGTATGTTGAATTCCATTTAGAGAATCCAAACGCGAAAGCACCTGCTCGTGAGTTAAAAATGTCGCGTCAGGTTGAGAAAGAGCTTCAAAGGCTTAAGAAGAAACTCGGGAAAGTCAACCCGACCTGCTCTTCTTGCTCATTGGTCAACTGCAGCTGCCAGAGCGACCGTGCCAGTAGCGGTAGCAGTGCAAGTAGTAGCACCACCCGAAACACGCGTTTTCCTCGCTCCAAAAAGCCGACTGAAAAACCCGTTTCAAAAACATCTCAAAATATTATAAATGAAAACAAAGTGGTAAATTCTTGTAAAGATACCGAATCTGATTCAAACGGTGGGATTTTTCGATTCATTGACGGTTACGAGCATCCCGACACCGATCATAACCTAGCTAGTGCTCTAATTTGTTACAAAGAAGCCATAAAATGTTTAGATGATAATAATCTAACTACTACCTCTGAGTTGCATTCTCTCGTTAAGAAGAAAGGATGGGTATGCAATGAGTTGGGCCGAAGGAGACTTGAAAGAAAAGACATTAGCAAGGCCGAAGAAGCGTTTTCTGAAGCTATAATTTCATTCAAAACGGTTTCCGATCATAATAATATTATATTAATAAACTTAAATTTAGGCCATGGAAGACGCTCAGCAGCCGAGGAGCTTGTCTTGCAAATGGAACCATTCAGAAACCATCCGGTTTTCCAAACCACGTTTAACCAAAAGCTCGATGCTGCTAAGTCTCAATATTGTGAAGCACTTAAATTCTATAGAGCTGCGAAAAAGCAAGTGGATGCTGGTGATGTAATAAGTGATCTTAGCAATGATGTGCATACACAATTTGCTCATACGTATTTAAGGCTTGGTATGCTTCTTGCTAAAGAGAATACAACTGCTAAAGTATATAAATCTAAAATTGAATTTGGGAAATGTGAGATTTCAGCCAGTGATGCAATTAGTGAGGCATTGTGTATGTATGAGTTGTTAGGGGATTTGAGGAAACAAGAGGCTGCATATGCTTACTTTCAGCTTGCTTGTTACCAGAGGGATTGTGGTGTGAGGTTATTGGAGATAAAGAAAAATGATTTGAAAGGTGAAAATCATATATTCATGGATATAAAGAAAAGTAATTTGAAAGGTGAAAATAATATATTTCAGAAAGTTAAACAGTTTTCATCAATGGCTGAAAGGAATTGGCTCAAGTCTTTGCAGTTTTATGGGCCTAAAACACATTCTACTATGTATTTAACCATTTTGATTGAGAGGGCGGATTTGTCTTGTAGATTGTCGAAGTCATCTGATGCGTATGCGGTATGTACACACTTCTGTTTTAACATATTATTATTATTATTATTATTTTGTGGTTCAATGGAAACCCTTTGATTAAGGTGGTAAGATGAGCGGGTCGGGTGATTTGGGTAAGAGTCAGAATACTACGTGTCGAAACAACATAACATTGTCTGTTATTAATAATAAATAGTTAATGAGTCAGTTATGTTTACTAGGCAATATCTTTACAGTAATAATGACAAATGCTTGTTTAAACAATTTAGGAGATTGTGTGCAATACCATTGAGGCTGTGATTTTTTATGGTTGAGACTTGAGAGAGTTGGAGACTGATATAAAAAAAGGAAGAGAAAAAGAATAGTGTTTTTTTTAATATCATAATATATAAATATGAACTTTTTTTAATTTCTGATTTACTTTTGCATTATTTTATTATATGGTTTTTCTAAATTTCCTTTGTTGTACTTGGATCTTGTTTGGTTGTACATAAAAAATTATCATTCTTTGATTTTTTATTATTGTTATTATTATTATTATTATTTTATTCTATTTTTGGGTGCTTAAGTATTAACAATTAGAGAATGTTATCCAGAACTGGGAAAAAGGGACGGAGCCCTGGCAGACTTTTATTAGATATCTAGAATTAATGTATTAAGTATTATACGAATACCTGATGGATCATGTATCTGAAATTTCGCCTTGACCGCCTCGCGGTGGTAAAATATACTCTGAGCGATTTTTCAAAGCGTTCCTTTTTTTTTTTTAATTTCTTTGGCCTGTTACCTTGCTACACAAGTTGCTAACTGACCTGGGTTTAAAGTGCCAATAGTAGTTTATTAGAATGCTTTTGATGAGTTTCATGTGGCTCAGTCTTTCACTTCTGAGTTCTGATAGTTATTTTGTTAATTGTAGATGCTTGAATCTGCTCTGAATAGTTTTCTTGAAGGACGCCACGTGCCAGCAGATAAAATCACATTACAGAAAGACGATAGCATGGTGCACGATCGGTTTTGGGGCCGGCTGCAAACTACATTAAAGAGTATGCTATCGGTTGCTCTTCCTGCAGCTACAAACAAATCTGTCACTCCTTCCCAGCACACTGCAGATGTGAAGAAACTCAAAGAAATGTACATGTTATCTTTGAAGGCTACAGATTTCAGTCAGGTACATGCCATCTATAAGTTGTGGATATCATAGGATAAACTCATTCTGCATTACATATGCCACTTTTTTACTTTTATGCTGTTATTTAGATTTTAAATATTAACTAGATTTGCCCAAAGTTTCTAACTACTTATGAACGGTTAGCCACGATTACAAAATATTTGTTATCTTGATGATGATCTATATAGTTTTTCTTTATATTAGGTTCGTTAGGACGTTTTATGTAGAGGTGTAAATGAGCCGAGCCGAGCTCAACTTGGCTCGTTTGACTTAGGAGAGCTCGAGCTCGGCCCATGAGTAGTTTTTCAAGTTCGAGTTCGACTAGTATTTGGCTCCTTTATTATTTAGTTTATATACATTTTCAGTTATTTGTATATGTATTTTAAATATACATTCTCATTTGAAATCTCCCCTATATATATATATATATATATTTGTTTTCTTTAATCATTATTTTATATATAGCATTAATTATGTTTTCAAATTTATTATATAACAATTGTAAAAAATAATAAGTTTGTTTAGGTTCGCTAGCCGGCTTAAGCTCGATAAGTGAAGCTCAGGATCGTTCATCAAACAAGCTTAGGCTTGCGCTTGTTTAAGTTCAGCTCAATTCGAGTTTTTTGCGAGATGATCTCGAATAGTGCACGAGCGTCATGCGCAAAAAATTATTTTGCTGATTTTCAGGTGTTTGACCACTTGGCATGTTTCTTTAAAAGTGTGAAAAGCTCAGTTGTGTCTTGCGTATAAATATGATGATGGTATTTATTATTTTTACTTAGACATTGTTGATCAGGTTACTAAGTTTGTCAACTTAGTAAAAAAAAGGGAGATGTAAAGCGGACCGTGAGTTGGTCAGGTTAGGCGTTTTCATTTAGGTTGAGGGCATGGTTAGTATATTCAGCTGGTGAATTGTTAGTTTATGTAAAAGCCGACCATGGTTGACTGGTTGAGTTGGTCACCTTAAGAAGCTTATATTATGAAGTGACTTAGGAGGTGGATCTTATCTGGTTTTCTGTAAGGCCCCGTCACCGGTAACCCTACTTTCGTGTTGGATTTACTCATAAACGCAGTTCTAAATATCAGAGTTAATTAAAAACTTTACGCGGAATATAAAACTTTCATAAAACATTACATATCAATTCATAATCACGTCTTAAAACATTCCTCTTGTCTTTCAAAATCAAAACATAACTTATAAAACATATCAGATCTTCAGATGCCAGGCTTTAGTCTTCTGCCATGTGTCCTCCACTCAAGCCAGCTGTCTCATCCTACTCATCTGCGTGCATACTAAAAGTCAGCTACGCTGAGTGAGTTCTAGTTAATCATACAATACCATACAATACCTTATTACATACATACGTACTTAACCTCATAACTTTCTTTTATACACACATAAGTACTCATACCTTCATTCTTACTTACATACTTTCTTTCTTACTTACATACTTTCTTTTCATTCATAATCATACGTTTTAAAGAGCCTTTCGCCCTATAACCTCACAGATATTATAAGGGTCTGGTCCCTAACATCACAGATATTATAAGGGTCTGGTCCCTAACATCACAGATATTATAAGGGTCTGGTCCCTAACATCACAGATATTATGAGGGTCTGGTCCCTAACATCACAGATATTATGAGGGTCTGGTCCCTAACATCACAGATATTATTAGGGTCTGGTCCCTAACATCACAGATATTATTAGGGTCTGGTCCCTTGTTTTCGAATATTAGTAGGGTTCGATTCCCTCTTCGTTACCATACAACCATACATCATACCTCGAGTATTATTAGGGCTCGGTACCCTTTTCGTAACCATACAACTATACAACCGTCATTTCCTTCTTTTATTAACTTTATTACGTTCATACACATAAACATACATATCATACTTGCCATATTTATAACGTTACAACCTGACAGTACGTGCAATATCCGAAGATCGTTCACGAACCATCAAGCAATCATTCATACATATCACATATATCACATATGGCTTTATAACGTTACAACCTGACAGTACGTGCAATATCCGAAGATCGTTCACGAACCATCAAGCAATCATTCATACATATCACATATATCACATATGGCTTTATAACGTTACAACCTGACAGTACGTGCAATATCCGAAGATCGTTCACGAACCGTCAAGCAATCATTCATACATATCACATATATCACATATAGCATACACTTATCACTTAGGATAAATGTATTAACAACACATCAAGTATGCACACAGCCCCGAAAACATAACAAGGAATGGGGCTAGAAACTCACCTGGATCCTGTTACGCTCGCCGTTGATCGTAATTCCTTTCTTTAACTGGGCTCGGCTAACTGTATAATATTTACACATATCAATTAACTACTACTACTCGTTTTGTATTTCTATCTATATATGACCCACAACGAACGGGGGTCCGGGGGCAGCGCCCCTGGCAGCGGGGTTCTAGGGGCGGCAGCCCCTAGCGGGGTCCAAGGGGCAGAGCCCCTGGCTGGGGTTAAGCTGCCAGGTCAGCTTGGAAAATTTTATTTTCGATAACTGCCTTAACACATTTTCCATTAGGTTTTTAATTTATTTTCTAAACGAACTTGGCTTCAGGCGAAGTTGTACCTTAGGCGAACTTGGCTTCAGGCGAAGTTGTACCTTAGGCGAACTTGGCTTCAGGCGAAGTTATACCTTAGGCGAACTTGGCTTCAGGCGAAGTTAAACCTTAGGCGAACTTGGCTTCAGGCGAAGTTATACCTTAGGCGAACTTGGCTTCAGGCGAAGTTATACCTTAGGCGAACTTGGCTTCAGGCGAAGTTATACCTTAGGCGAACTTGGCTTCAGGCGAAGTTGTACCTTAGGCGAAGTTGGCTTCAGGCGAAGTTGTACCTTAGGCGAAGTTGGCTTCAGGCGAAGTTGTACCTTAGGCGAAGTTACGCTTGAAGGCGAAGTTCATCAGGCGAACTTAATCTTGCAGGCGAAGTTATCGCGCTGCAGATCTGTTTGCCCATAAATCCTTCGTTTCTTAGCCAAATAACTCGATTTTGGTACCCACGGAATCGTATGATCAGCGCCTACAAATCCCAACCATCAAATCGGCCTAAAATCGACGTTTTAGGGGTCCGATTTGGGCAGTTTGGGTTTCGGGTCCGGTTAACCCAACCAATCCTAACCATTTTCAGTAATATTAGCTTTGGGGGATTTGTTCTTACCTTACCAACTCAGATCTATCAACAAAATCTCGGGTCTCGGCTTCGAATCTCAATCGGTTAGTATGTGTGTGTTTTGAGGAGTGTGTGGAGTGTGTGTGGGGTTTGGTGAGAAATGAGATATTTTGGGATTTTGGGGGTATTTATATCCCTGAAATCCCATTCTCATTTATCCTATCTCAATTAATCCAAGTCCATGACCCGCTCCTACTCGATATTAATAATTAAAAACGCGAAATCACTAACATAACTTTCTTTATTCAACATTATAAATTTTAGGATGTTACAAGTCTTCCCCCCTTAAGGAGGTTTCGTCCCCGAAACCTAACTATTACATAAACAAACTAGGATAAAACTTGCGCATCTCATCCTCGACTTCCCAAGTAGCATCTGATCCCTTGCGGTGTTTCCATATCACTTTCACCAAGGGTATAGTTTTGTGACGAAGCTGCTTCTCCTTGCGATCAACGATCTCTATCGGTTGCTCGATGTAGTTCAATTGTTCATCAACCTCAATGTCCATCAATGGTACGTGAGACGTGTCATCAGCTAGACACTTCCTCAGATGAGAAACATGGAAGGTTGAATGAATTCCTTCTAACTCATCGGGTAAATCCAGCTTATAAGCTACTTCCCCCACATGATACAAAATTTTAAATGGTCCAATGTACCTCGGACTTAGCTTCCCTCTCTTTCTAAAACGGATAATTCCTTTCCAAGGCGAGACCTTAAGCATCACATAGTCGCCAACGTTAAACTCAATTGGTCGTCGCCGCTTATCTGCATAAGACTTTTGTCTGTCTTGAGCGGCTTTCATTCTTGCTTTGATCTGATCGAACTTTGAAGACGTTTCTTGAACCACTTCTAGGCTTCCCATTTCCTTTTGACCAATCTCACCCCAACACACCGGGGTTCTACATCGCCGACCGTAAAGCATCTCAAACGGTGGCATACCAATGCTCGAATGGTAACTGTTGTTATAGGAGAACTCTGCCAGATGCAGATGATCATCCCAGCTTCCACCAAAATCTAAAACACAAGCACGTAGCATATCCTCAAGGGTTTGGATCGTCCTTTCAGACTGTCCATCGGTTTGAGGATGATACGCCGTACTGATGTTCAACCTCGTCCCCATAGCTTCATGAAATTTCTTCCAGAACCTCGAAGTAAACCGTGTGTCCCTATCAGACACGATCGATAACGGTACTCCATGCTTGGTTACCACTTCCTTGATGAACAAGCTTGCTAACATTTCTGACGAGATGGCCTCTCGTATGGGCAGAAAGTGAGCACTCTTGGTCAAACGGTCCACAATCACCCAGATGGTATCATGTTGCTTAGCTGTACGAGGTAGCTTAGTTATGAAATCCATGGTGATGTGTTCCCATTTCCACTCAGGTATCTCTAGCGGTTGCATCTTCCCATAAGGCTTTTGGTGCTCGGCTTTGACTTGTAAGCAAGTTAAGCACTTACTAACATAATCCACTACATCGTTCTTCATTCCTGGCCACCAGTAATCTCTTTTCAAGTCTTGGTACATCTTTGTAGCTCCTGGATGGATTGAGTACCTTGACTTATGAGCTTCATCTAAGATTCGACTTCTAAGATCACCATGGTGTGGGATCCACATACGGTCGAACCTAGTCTTAACTCCATGAGTGTTTTCCATCAACTCATCTTGCTGGCCATAAATCCTTTCTTTCTTTACTAACCCTTCGTCTACTAACACTTCTGACTGCACTTTGATGATTTCTTCAAAAAGACTTGAGTTCATGATCAACTTGTATGACTTCACGGTTGCAAGGACTTCCTCATTCTTACGACTTAGCGCATCAGCGACCACGTTAGCTTTACCGGGGTAATACTTAATCTCACAGTCGTAATCCTTTATCAATTCTAACCATCTTCTCTGTCTCATGTTCAGTTCTTTCTGCTCGAAGAAGTACTTTAAACTCTTATGATCGGTATAGATAGTACACTTA
This sequence comes from Bidens hawaiensis, assembly GCF_021521415.1. Taxonomy (NCBI): domain Eukaryota; kingdom Viridiplantae; phylum Streptophyta; class Magnoliopsida; order Asterales; family Asteraceae; genus Bidens; species Bidens hawaiensis. Next base: position 177,005 of record NW_027492076.1, on the reverse strand, counting down.
GTGCCGTACAGATAATGCCTCCATATCTTAAGAGCATGCACTACAGCTGCTAACTCCAAATCATGCGTCGGATAAGTACTCTCATGGACCTTCAACTGTCTAGACGCGTAGGCTATCACCTTCCCTCGTTGCATCAACACGCAACCTAACCCTTGATACGAGGCATCAGCACAAACAACAAAATCCTCATCACCATCGGGTAAAGTAAGGATTGGAGCTTGCGTGAGTCTTCTCTTTAATTCTTCAAAGGCTTCTTCTTGAAATTTTCCCCAACTGAATACTATCGACTTTCGGGTCATACCGGTCAACGGTGCGGCTATCTTGGAGAAACCTTCGATGAACCTCCTGTAGTAGCCGGCTAACCCTAGGAAACTTCGTATATCAGTCGGATTCTGCGGAGTCTTCCAATTCGTTATCGCCTCAATCTTAGCTGGGTCCACGGTAATCCCTTCCGAATTAATCACGTGACCTAGAAATTGCACTTCTCTTAACCAGAACGCGCATTTCGAAAACTTGGCATACAACTTCTCTTTCTTCAGAACTTCCAATACTTCTCTCAAATGCTCCGCATGGTCAGACTCGCTCCTTGAATATATTAATATGTCATCAATGAAAACGATAACTGACTTATCCAACATTGGTCGACACACCCTGTTCATCATGTCCATAAATGCTGCAGGAGCATTTGTTAGACCGAATGACATTACGAGGAACTCGTAGTGTCCATATCGCGTTCGTCTTAGGGACGTCTGCCTCCTTTACCTTCAGTTGATGGTAGCCTGATCTGAGATCTATTCGTGAGAACCAACTCGAACCTTGCAGTTGGTCAAACAGATCGTCAATCCTAGGCAAGGGGTATCTATTCTTTACCGTAAGCTTATTCAACTCACGATAGTCTATGCACATTCTCATACTTCCATCCTTTTTCTTCACAAACAAAACCGGTGCGCCCCACGGAGAAACACTCGGTCTGATAAAACCCTTGTCGAGGAGTTCTTGCAGTTGGGACATCAATTCCTTCATCTCGGACGGTGCTAGACGGTAAGGCGCCTTCGCGACGGGCTGGGCTCCTGGTACTAGATCTATCTGAAATTCTATCTCTCGCTCAGGTGGCAACCCCGGAAGATCCTCAGGGAATACTTCTGGGTAGTCGCGCACAATAGGAACATTCTTCATTTCTTTCATCTCGGCCGTAGCGTTGACAACATACGCCAGGTAGGCACCGCACCCTCGCCTTAACAAACCCTCGGCTTTTATCATCGAAATGACATTAAGCCCATAACTCTCCTTATCACCATAAACCGTCACCGCACTACCATCCAATGACTTTAACCTTATCATCTTACTTTTACATACTATCTGAGCCTCAAACTCAGACAGCCAATCCATACCCAAGACTACATCGAACCCTCCTAAGGCCATAACAAACAAAGTAACAGGGAACTCATGTCCCTCTAACTCTATCTTACAATTCTTAACCATTTTTGTTATTTTCATCGAAGTGTCACTCGCGGTTTCTACTACAAAAGTTTCCGACACTCGGCAGCCTTTCATTTTAGCTAGTTTACTAAACGTCGTAGCTACAAAACTTCTATTCGCACCAGAATCAAATAATACAGAAGCGGAAACATCGTTCACTAGAAACGTACCTGTGACGACATCCGGAATCTGCCTGGCTTGTTCCTGGGTCAGCATGTAGGCTCTGGTTCTGGGCCTAGCTTGATCGGCATCCTTCTTTCCACTACCTCCAGCTACACCTTCAGTGCACTCCCTTGACATATGGCCTGTCTTGCCACATTTGTAACATGCTGGCTTCGCACTGCACTCATTGGCATAATGCCCTACCTTCCCGCACTTATAACAGGCATTCGACCCCATTCTGCATTCTCCACCATGAGCCTTTCCACATTTGAGACAAACATTAGAACTTTTACCCCACTTGCACTCACCACCATGCCTCTTTCCGCAGGTCTTACACGATCTCTTCTCCCACACTTTCTGTTTCTTATCCATGGAGTTCCATAACCGAGTACCGGGTCGTTTAGCAGGAGTGACCCCTTTCTTCTCTTTCTCTTCGTCTCTTTCCACCCTATCATCCGCGGCCACGTCAGCATAGACCATTTCCGCGAGTCCAACAGCCGAATCAAAAGTAGCAGGTTGAATCGCCCTGACTAACATGCGGACCTTTTGTGGCAACCCCCTCACATAACATTTGATTCTCTTGACCTCAGTGTCAACCATGTCAGGCACCAACCTAGATAGTCGGTTGAACTCCGTGGTATACTCACGATGCGTCATCATACCGGCTTTTAAATTCTGGAACTTCATCTCCGTTCTTTCAACCTCGGCATCTGCACAGAACTTCTTCATTACCAACTCTTTCAAATCTTCCCACTTCATCGCTCTGATCTCATCCTTAGTCTTTCTCTGCTCCACACTTTCCCACCAATACATAGCCTCATCTACGAATGACTGAGTAGCATAACCCACAGCTTGGTCGGGACGGCATTCGCTAATGCGGATAACCTTGTCCATAGCGGTTATCCACTGGAGAGTAGCGATTGCGTCTCCTAAACCAGTCAGCTTAGGCGGGTCACAACCTTTGAAGGACTTATAGCTGCACCCACCTTGTCCTCATCTCCTATCATCGACTTTCACAGACTTATCCCCACTCGAGGCCCCTCTTTCACCTTCCCCATCCTTTCTACCATCACCACCCGCCCCTTCAGCAGTTCGTTCACGGCTTCCAGCAGATCCTTCGGGATTCAGGTTCTTCACAGCAGCAACTACAGCCTGAACAATGGCTGCTTGAACTGCAGGGCTAAGTTGAACTTCCTCGTTGTTGTTCTGGTCTCCTCCAGCTGCGCTTCCTTCATCTTCGGTGTGGGAAGCTTCTTCCACCGAGGGTTGCCGGACAAGACGAGGCCTGCCATGACGCCCAGTGCGACCCCCAGTTTCAACAAACTTTCCAGCTCCAGCCATTAGTATTCTAAAGGGGAAAACACAAACATCGTCACTCAAGGAACTATTTAGTACAAGGATAGCAAGGCTAACAGGTAATAACAGTGGCCAGCTGTGACTAGCTGATCACGTTGCTTTCCGTGTCCTATACACTTCCCTTTATGAGTCTATTTGTGCTGGTTCTACTTAAGCAGTTAGTCAATTCAAACAATCAATTATTCCTATCCGTACCATTCTCATATCTTTTCTTTCTCATTAACATATATCATTTAATCATACCTTTCACCTTTACTGATCTTGCTTGAGCGACACATGGCATTCTTGAACTGGCATCTTCTTTCTGTTCTTACTTAAATCCCATTCTCTGTTCAAGTCTAAGCATGTAGGATGCTTAAATCTCTTGAACTTTGCTCTGATACCAACTTGTAAGGCCCCATCACCGGTAACCCTACTTTCGTGTTGGATTTACTCATAAACGCAGTTCTAAATATCAGAGTTAATTAAAAACTTTACGCGGAATATAAAACTTTCATAAAACATTACATATCAATTCATAATCACGTCTTAAAACATTCCTCTTGTCTTTCAAAATCAAAACATAACTTATAAAACATATCAGATCTTCAGATGCCAGGCTGTAGTCTTCTGCCATGTGTCCTCCACTCAAGCCAGCTGTCTCATCCTACTCACCTGCGTGCATACTAAAAGTCAGCTACGCTGAGTGAGTTCTAGTTAATCATACAATACCATACAATACCTTATTACATACATACGTACTTAACCTCATAACTTTCTTTCATACACACATAAGTACTCATACCTTCATTCTTACTTACATACTTTCTTTCTTACTTACATACTTTCTTTTCATTCATAATCATACGTTTTAAAGAGCCTTTCGCCCTATAACCTCACAGATATTATAAGGGTCTGGTCCCTAACATCACAGATATTATAAGGGTCTGGTCCCTAACATCACAGATATTATAAGGGTCTGGTCCCTAACATCACAGATATTATGAGGGTCTGGTCCCTAACATCACAGATATTATTAGGGTCTCGTCCCTAACATCACAGATATTATTAGGGTCTGGTCCCTTGTTTTCGAATATTAGTAGGGTTCGATTCCCTCTTCGTTACCATACAACCATACATCATACCTCGAGTATTATTAGGGCTCGGTACCCTTTTCGTAACCATACAACCATACAACCGTCATTTCCTTCTTTTATTAACTTTATTACGTTCATACACATAAACATACATATCATACTTGCCATATTTATAACGTTACAACCTGACAGTACGTGCAATATCCGAAGATCGTTCACGAACCATCAAGCAATCATTCATACATATCACATATATCACATATGGCTTTATAACGTTACAACCTGACAGTACGTGCAATATCCGAAGATCGTTCACGAACCATCAAGCAATCATTCATACATATCACATATATCACATATGGCTTTATAACGTTACAACCTGACAGTACGTGCAATATCCGAAGATCGTTCACGAACCGTCAAGCAATCATTCATACATATCACATATAGCATACACTTATCACTTAGGATAAATGTATTAACAACACATCAAGTATGCACACAGCCCCGAAAACATAACAAGGAATGGGGCTAGAAACTCACCTGGATCATGTTACGCTCGCCGTTGATCGTAATTCCTTTCTTTAACTGGGCTCGGCTAACTGTATAATATTTACACATATCAATTAACTACTACTACTCGTTTTGTATTTCTATCTATATATGACCCACAACGAACGGGGGTCCGGGGGCAGCGCCCCTGGCAGCGGGGTTCTAGGGGCGGCAGCCCCTAGCGGGGTCCAAGGGGCAGAGCCCCTGGCTGGGGTTAAGCTGCCAGGTCAGCTTGGAAAATTTTATTTTCGATAACTGCCTTAACACATTTTCCATTAGGTTTTTAATTTATTTTCTAAACGAACTTCACTTCAGGCGAAGTTAAACCTTAGGCGAACTTGGCTTCAGGCGAAGTTGTACCTTAGGCGAACTTGGCTTCAGGCGAAGTTAAACCTTAGGCGAACTTGGCTTCAGGCGAAGTTATACCTTAGGCGAACTTGGCTTCAGGCGAAGTTATACCTTAGGCGAACTTGGCTTCAGGCGAAGTTGTACCTTAGGCGAAGTTGGCTTCAGGCGAAGTTGTACCTTAGGCGAAGTTGGCTTCAGGCGAAGTTGTACCTTAGGCGAAGTTACGCTTGAAGGCGAAGTTCATCAGGCGAACTTAATCTTGCAGGCGAAGTTATCGCGCTGCAGATCTGTTTGCCCATAAATCCTTCGTTTCTTAGCCAAATAACTCGATTTTGGTACCCACGGAATCGTATGATCAGCGCCTATAAATCCCAACCATCAAATCGGCCTAAAATCGACGTTTTAGGGGTCCGATTTGGGCAGTTTGGGTTTCGGGTCCGGTTAACCCAACCAATCCTAACCATTTTCAGTAATATTAGCTTTGGGGGATTTGTTCTTACCTTACCAACTCAGATCTATCAACAAAATCTCGGGTCTCGGCTTCGAATCTCGATCGGTTAGTATGTGTGTGTTTTGAGGAGTGTGTGGAGTGTGTGTGGGGTTTGGTGAGAAATGAGATATTTTGGGATTTTGGGGGTATTTATATCCCTGAAATCCCATTCTCATTTATCCTATCTCAATTAATCCAAGTCCATGACCCGCTCCTACTCGATATTAATAATTAAAAACGCGAAATCACTAACATAACTTTCTTTATTCAACATTATAAATTTTAGGATGTTACATTTTCTTTTAAAAAACTTAATTTTGGGTTTAGAGATACCCTGGCACCCTGCATATATTTATGAGAGCATTACCCACAGCCCTTTATAATTTATTTTTTAAAAATTATAAAAGTTAGGTCGTGTTGGTTTATGTAACTTAAAGAATAAGTTTATTTTCTTTTTCAGTAATCATGAAGCATCTTTAACATAACTTATTTATCATTATTGAATGTATTTTGAGTGTTTAAAGACGAGCATGCTTGATGCTGACTTGAAACATGAAACTTGATTTGCTTGTTTTGGTCTGTGTTTTACATACATGATATTATTATGTTGAGAACTATTAGAATTACACAAATACATGTACATAATATAATGTTTCAGTAATAAAAAAACATAATTTGAAATACAAAATGTTTATTCTCGTTAACCACTTGATTTTATCCTCTCTTTCAAGGATTTTTGTATTTGAAAGCAAAAATACTACCAAAAGCAGTGCATTTCAGTTAATTCATTTATTCAATACTAAAAATGGTTGTTTTTGTTCTCACAGTTCTGAACATGTTCCGATTTTAAGATAGTATGTTAGTTATATTAGCTTTATATTTTGTGCATATATGGTTTCATATTTTATTTTATTATATATAATATGATGAATTTGAATAGTGGATTTTGGAAGTGGTTACTTGACTAATCCTCAACACCGCAAACTAAGTGATGATATTACTTCTTCATAGTGGTTTATTATATAATGCCTTCCAACTTAACTAAACGATTATGAATTTGCATAGTAGGCAAAACAATTTTTTATACAGTGATACTGGGATTAGAATCAGTTTAGCATAAGTTTTGTCTCCATTACAAGTTTACACCCGATTGATATAAAATATAACACTTCTTCACATTTTTATTTTTGTAAGTTGTCAGTCTAGTGTCTTGTGAGTCGGTTAGTTTAATAAGATTAAAAAGAAAAATACTAAAAAGGAAGAGTAAACTTAATTGTATAAATTCATATATAATTTAGAATCCAAGTAGTAGTTTATGTGTAGATTAAAATTGGTTTTTAACCACATGTAAATTCATATGTGAACTATTGACCCAATTTAGTAACTAGTATCCAAATTTCAGCAAAAGTATATATGTTAGAAAAAAAAACTTATTTTTATAATTTACTCTGTTACATTTAGTTATTATAAATGACTTAGATATTTTAGTTTGAAAATGAATGTTTTTTTAAAGTTTTATTTATATATTTTAAGTTTTCTTTTTAACATATTTTTGAATAAAAATTATTTTTTATGGGTCCATTTTCTACTCGTTGCATGTGCGTGTAGTATATGTATGTGATTATTATGAGCCATTTTGCTCATGGTATGGTTTAATGGTTTTCCAAATAATATAGTTACAACTGAATACGCTGGTAAATAAGATATTTATAATACTTTTTAAACATTTGGAGTTTCTCAATTGAACTTATAGTGTACTTGTGATTGGGACATAAAAAATTGGGTGTCACATGGTATATAGTATGATTCTCACTTCACTAGCGATTTTGTAATTATTAATAACAATGATACCAATATCACATGCGCAATCCTAAATTCACATCAAATTCAAGGCAACCTATCATAAAAGGGAGCAATGTGGCCACTATAATTTATAATTTTAATTATGATGTTTACTTTATCTATTTTAAGTACTAATATATAACTCTTTCTCTACTTGTGGAGACTAATTAATTGGGATATAATAAAATGAAAACGACAATATAATCCACTTTTATTTCTTTTATTTTTTTTAATTTGTAAATAATAAGTAATTGAAAAATACAAGTGGAAATAGAGTAGCAAAGCATGGTTGATTAAATAGTGTTATGGGCCCATCTTTTAATTCAAATATTTAATTTTGAAATTCGACTTGTGGGCCGTGGCTTATTTAACGTCCTATTTTTCGTTTGTGTTTTATTTATTATCATTTTAAATAATCATTTTTATTTAAAATGGATTAAATTTATTCTTCTAGTGTAATCATTGGCAAACAAAATGTTTTTAAAAGAGACTTTCCTAACCTAACTTTTCAACGGAGTATAATGCAACACGCCTCTTGTTACTAGTAACTATAACATACTAGTAACTATTAACGTTTTTTCTTTTCCTTCTTTAATTTTTTTATATCGTTCACAACAAAGTCTGCTCACGTCGATGTGGCATCACCCAATGAAGGGATTTGTCTCCATTGTCGGCTATTGCCAAGTGTTCTTAATGGGATTGCTGTTTCACTATTATAGGGGTGAATTTATGATACGATACAACCCGATTATAACACGGAATTCACGGTTTCGAGCTTAGTCTAAATGTGTTCGGGCCAGTTTCGAGTTAAACTCGCAAACATGTTGATCCAAATAGGTCGTGTTAGTAGCATGACATGTTCGTGAGCTGACACATTTAACCTGGTTATTTTTATTTTTTTTCTTTTTAAAATGTGTTTTATATAATACCAACTTAAACATTTGAGTATTTTATGTATAAAAATTAAATTAAATTGACATATTTTAAACATAATTGTAAAATCTTAATATGTAAAAAAAAAATATTAAATAGCTTTCTTTTCATGTTAAAACAAAAAAATAGTGCTCGTGTCACCCCATGAATATACCTTCCGTGTTCAGGTTCGTATTCATGAAACAATTTTTTGGTTCGACCCGACAAGAAAAGGTCAAAACCCATGCACTCATTGCTGTGTTTAGGAAAAATAATTTTGTATAAACATATTCATAATTATATTATATTATATTATATTTAAAGTTTCAAAGGTTGTCCACTATGCATATTCAAAAGTAAATTTTCAATTTTCTTGACTCCAAAAATAAAATTATAGCAAAGTAGTAACTTTCTTCATAGAGTAGCTCATGCACATAAGAAGATAGTTTTCATAAAACATAAACAACATCATCATATATGCATTCCTAACATTGCTACACAAATTCACATACACAAACACTTTAATACCTCATGTTCGAATCCAACTTCTACTAGTATCCTGTCTGTAACTCGACACTTTAACACCACCAACCCAACACAAGCAGTGTCTCACATATCTAACTGGTTAGCAGGGTATTCACGGGTCCCATTATTATTAACCTGACACAATAACTCATCGTAAAAAGTAACCCGAACGTGCTTTAACAACCGATTCAGCGACATCACACGCTCTAAAGCACGACGTATACAACCCACCAAACCCGCCACTAGACCGCATTTTCGACCCCTTGATCATTCCCATTTCCTCATCTTTTGAGCACTCAACAAAGGCAGCAAAGAAAGGGTCTTCATGGAAGGTCCTGTCACCAGTGGCATACTTCTTGATCACCGGTGCATTGTCTTTACCAAACGACTTTCGAAACGAGTTACTCGAAGGTGGTAATGGGAGAAGAGAGTGTGGTGAGGCTTTGTAGGTGTTGTTTTTCTTTGGGATGCCTGGAAATTGTTCCCAAGAGAAGGGTATGCCCGAATATCTAAGCGGGGTGGCCGGAGTCGATGAATCGTCTAGGTAGAATGAGATTGATGAATTGGATGATGAGGAAGATGAAGAGAATGATGGGCTCCGGCGAGATGGTCTTGGGAGAGTTGTGGAAGGCATGTTTTGTGTTTGTGAGAACCGACAGAGAGGAGGACCAAACTAGCTTATGTTTAATATTGATACTACACTTGTATAGTTATGTGTATATATATAATTATTATACACACATGTGTGTTTTTTTATTTATATGTGGGTGACTTGGGTGGATTGAATAAAAATGAGAAAAAGTTAGTACATTACGAAACAAAGGGCTTTATGATGCTTTGAAAGAAAACATGGGATAGGTAAAGAATTTGCAGACTTGTTATTGACGGAATTTGCTGAGGGATTAGGGCACTGCTGATAAATTTATGTCAGCTTCGTAAACTGAAGTGCTTTTACTGATAAATTAACAATAATCTATTTATTTATGGGCGTTAGAGAAAAGAGTCTTACTTCTAACTTCTTACTAGCATATTCCCATTGATGGGTTTCAAGACGAATTACTGATCACAACATCACTGACGGGCTACATTTGGCTTCTTTGGACCCTCACCCTTGGTATCATATCTAAATCTTGACCACATCAACGAACGCATCAGAAATCAACCGAAAATTACCTGCTTTCATTAGTAAGTATTCTTTGATAAAAGTAATTTTTTTTTTCACGTTTAAGATATTTGTTGGTTATTCGTTGGTTACGTGCGAATATTTATTTATATTTAAGGCTTTTGTGTGGATACCGTTTGTTGGTGATGATTTTGTAGCAATGGTAAGAAGGTATTTAAGATGTGACGTAATTTCATTAATTTTGAAGGAGGGGGTGGGTGGTTGTGTATGTTTAATTACAAGTAGTTTTGAACTTATACTATTATTATATGGGTTACATGCACCTTGTGATGACATGCATAGTTCATCAATACACCTGGCATGGAAAATAGTTCATCACACTCATACATCATCTACCTTGCACCGCCATGCAACTACCAAACCAAGTCTACACCCATGTTCGTATTGTCGGTTTGCCCTCAGCGCGTTGCGCCGGTCACACGGTTCAAACACGCATAAAGCATAGTACATTATAATAACTTTACCACCACATCATTTTATTTTTTCATTGCTTGATTTGATATGGAATCTATAAATAAAAAAAATCTATTTCTTAAAAAAAACAAAAAAACAAAAAACAAAAGAAACAAAAAAACCAGGCTAAAAGGGAATCGAAATCGGGACTTTCAAGTTGGAACTACACAGCAATACCATCACACCAACTTTCATTTTTGTAAATTGTCACTTAGAAATCAATAAATATTAAAACAGATTTTAAAATATTATTAAAAAAAAACTTAGTAGCTGCCATAACACCCACTGATTGGGCATTAGGTTTCTCTAGTCAGCAACCCATATTGGTCTAGAAAACTAGTTTGCAACATATATTGGTGTTACATGTCATCATACACGTAGGTATGTTTTTAATTTCCTTTTTTTATTCTTTCAAAATAATTAGTTTTATGTCTAAATTCTAATCTTGGGTTTCGCTAATAACTTTTAGAGTTAATGGCCATTTTCGTCCCTTTGGTTTGCTACTTTCGTCACTTGAGTCTAAAGTTTGAAATTTTGTCAATTTAGTCATTATAGTTTTAAAAATTAGCCAATTACGTCCCCCCCCCCCCCCGTCTAACGACATCCAATTATGCCGTTAGTTTAAGGGGTATTTTTGTCTTTCTCTTGTTTATTTTTAGTTAATAGTTATTTTAGTCCCTGTGGTTTGATGCTTTTGCTACTTGAGTCCAAAGTTTGAAAATTTTTCAATTTTATGTTTAATTTAATTCAGATTTTTTTTTTTTTTGCTACTTCAGCCCATAATGAAATTCAGTGGTAATTCCCTAGAACCAAACTATACCAAAAAAACTAAAATCGTTTCTTTGATTAATGCATAATAATTAGGATTTAGAGATTAACATATCCTAACAAACATCTGGGTCGAAATCAACATCAGGAGGTCGAATATCCCGCATTTTCATGTTTGCTCAAGAAATCGATGCACTAAATCGCATGTGTGTTCTTCAAATCGTGGTATTGTTCTTGAATTCGCCGAATTCAACCCTAGAGTTGTCGATTTGAAGAATTCAAGAACAACACCAAGATTTGAAGAACACACATGCGATCTAGTGCATCGATTTCTTGAGCAAACATGAAAATGCGGGATATTCGACCTCCTGTTGTTGATTTCGACCAAGATGCTTGCTAGGATATGTTAATCTCTAAACCCTAACTATTATGCATTAACCAAAGAAACGATTTTAGTTTTATTAGTATAGTACGGTTTCAGGGAATTACCTTGATCACTTTACCAATGAATTTCACCATGGGGGAGAGTTTAAGAAATGCCTAGAAACTAAATACGAGGGGGGGGTATAATTATTGTTGTCGACAAAATAAATGTAAACCTGTTTTGGTCGATGATCGAAGGTTTTGGGCTTCGATTATGCCTTTAGGGGTTATAGACAAAAATAATTGAATTAAATTAAACATAAAATTGAAAAAATTTCAAACTTTGGACTGAAGTAGCAAAAACATCAAACCACAGGGACGAAAATGACCATTAACTAAAAATAAACAGAAAAAAGACAAAAATACCCCTTAAACTAACGGCATAGTTGGATGCCGTTAGACGAGGGGACGTAATTGGCAAATATTTAAAACTATAAGGACTAAATTGACAAAATTTCAAACTTTGGACTGAAGTGGCGAAAGTAGTAAACCACAGGGACGAAAATGGACATTAACTCTAACTTTTAATAATTAAGTTTTATAAAAAAAACTATAAAACAGCCTTGTTCAACCTTTTTTTTTTTTGAGCGTATAGGTATAAATTTTATTAAAAAATGAGTTAGTTCAAGCAAATTATTTTTAATATTACTTATTTAAATATGTCTGATAAGTATAGTTTTTTTAATATTTTTATAATTAATATTTTGTTTATTTTTTAAATAAAACTATTATTTTTATATTTCTAGCCACTTAAAAAAACAATTATAAATTATATTTATTGAATAAAAAATAATAAAGGTTGGGTTGCTAATGAATGTGAAAAGTTTGGGTTTGATTGGATTGGATAAATGGAAGAAAAATAAATTAATTTTATAATATGATTGCGTTGGGTTGGTTTGTGAATGAGAATGGTCTTAAATCTCAAGCCAATTAAAACCCATTAACCCTTTTAAAAACTTATATACGTTGTTTGGAAATTGGAAACTAGCCGGACATCAAATAGCATTGCACCAGACATCACCACTCGACATCATTTTGAGGTTGAAGTCTTTAACATGGTTTTGGATATGCAAATTCAAGAACTTTGAAATAGATTTAGTGAGGTTTCAACTAGTTTGTTAAGAAATATGTATGGTTTAAATCATTGTGATTCATTTTCTAAGTTTGATATATCTAAGATAGTGACATTTTATGAGATGTATCCGAATGATTTTAGTAATGGAGAAAGAAGATGTATTTCGGGTGATGATCTTACGACCATCTATAACACTTTAAATGAAGATGATAAATTTGCAAAGTTGGGAGTAATGCATGACCTTGCTCGTGTAATGGTGGTAACCAGAAAGCACGTGTCTTTTTCTTTGGTTTATCGAATATTGAAGATACCGTTGGTTTTAACGGTTGCAACCACAACCATTGAAAGATGTTATATATATATATATATATATATATAATGAAGATTATCAAGGCAGATTTATGCAACCAAATGGGTAGTGAATATTTGAACAATGCTTTAATTTGTGCGATCGAAAGAGCAACATTTGATAAAGTAAAATAAAATGATGTAATGGCTCGATTTCAAGCTTTCAAAAATCAAATATGAAAAATTTGTTCCCATGTGTTTAAATTTATTTATTATTGTGTTTGCATTATTATTCCGTTTACATTGAGTGAAATATGGTAAAAAAAACAAAATTTGAACGTTACCTTTAAAATTGATGTATAGATTCGCCACCGAGTCCGCCCGTGACATTGGCCACACATAATGTAATAGGTACCGTATTGTATATGTATGTTTGGCTCAAAATATATAGCATGTCTCATTTTTGAAAATATCAACATAAATTCACCTATAGGCTATAATAGGCATCAAATGAAGCGGGCCTATAAACTATATTGACAATCAAGATATAGACGTTCTTATCTTCTGTCCATGTTCAAATGAAGACCTACAATTCCATGATTTATTAAAAATCAAAATGTTCATAACGATGAGCATTGAAAACTTACAATAACTTACCAACACCAATTGATGGATGATTGATGCTTGAAACAACTTCTATAGTCTTAAATAACTCTTGAATCAACAACTTTTTTCTTTTTTGATGAACAAATATGAAGAGCTTTGAGAGAAAGGGTATCAAAGTGATAAAAAAAAATAGAGTGTAAATGGAGTGTGAATATCAAGACCTACATTTGCTCGTCCGACACAACAAAAAGAGTCCATCAAACCCTATCACAACAAAACACACTAAAGCCCACTAATAATTTCGCGCCTCATCCTAGGCGCTTCGTGTCTTACCCTAAGCGCCGTCGCGCCTCTTTCAAAGTTTTCTAAAATATGTTTTCAAAGTGTTACACCAAATCACATGAAATCCAAAATTCACACTTACGAAATATAAATATGCCATCGATTAATTTTTAATTATTCAAGTACTTAACACATTATTAATCATGGTTGTAAAATTTCGCATATGCGTCAATTAATCTCCGATTAATCTCTAGTCCGTGACCCCACCGACTAGTCGCCGATTAGTCGTTGTTTGGTCAAAATCGATCAAAATTGAAAAACTTACAAATAAATTTTGGTATATATTTATATTTGAAAAAATACATATAAATTTCATTCTGATTAATCCCTAATAATTCTGATTAATCGTTAGTTCCTACCCCCATCGTCTGACTAGCGCCTAATGAGTTTTACAAGAATGCTGTTAATAATCCCTGACGGTAAAAAGAATGTAAGATTTTTTATTATCATTAATACTACTGAAAATGTTATATCATGGTTAGTTTGGTATTAAATCTTGGTGTGACACCATGTTGTGTTTGGTGGGGTTGAATTTGGTTAACTACCACCTTTGTTCATGGTCTCAAATTGTGCACTGCAATTCTCAAGAGTCAAGATTCTAAACGTTTTAAAATTTGATAGACAAGTTACGTCAAACATTACGAAACGCCAATAATATCTTGTAGATAGATATACATATTAATATTATATATACTCGAATCTGCCAATATTTAATAACGCTATTTAATGCAGTAGGTAAGGATATATATATATATTTAATAAAATTTTACATATTTGGATAAAAAGTTACATAAGTATAAAGAAAAGGTTTAAAACAAACAAATGATAAGTCAAAATCCAAGTGTCTTGTGAAACAAACTGGATTACAGGGATAGATCATTAAAATTCCTGGGATATATAATCTGTGAGTATAACATATAAGTTTGTCTAGTTGTTCAAGGTCGGGATCATAGAGATAAATGCATTTTATGATGTCCAATGGTCCAGGGTTCTAAACATAGAGATCAAGACAGCTAGGTTTTCCATACAATACTAAAAAACGAGTAAAGTAAAGTAAAAAAATAAAATAAAGTTACTATTGGTACTCCTCGGTCAAATCCAAATTTGATCGTGGTTGTTGGGAATTGTTTATGGACGAATTAACTTCCAATATGAAACCATTATTTTACCGTGAACCCGTAAGGCCGTAACATAACACAAAAGAAGGAAACCAACAATGCGCCTTTGCTTTTTTATTTACTTCATGATGATCTAAAGACTTAACACATTGAGGAAGGTGACTAGAAATAATCAAGTGAAGGGTGAAAATAATAGTTTTGCTTGAACTGGAAGGTGTCGGTGTGGCCTTCATAAGGGACAAGATCGGTATGGACTATAATTATTATTATTATTATAAATATTAATATTGATATGGTAAACGTAACTATC
The DNA here is from genome assembly GCF_021521415.1 of Bidens hawaiensis. Classification (NCBI taxonomy): domain Eukaryota; kingdom Viridiplantae; phylum Streptophyta; class Magnoliopsida; order Asterales; family Asteraceae; genus Bidens; species Bidens hawaiensis. The sequence continues at coordinate 161,697 of NW_027492076.1, read as the reverse complement.
GAATCATGTACTCTTATTTTTCAACGACAATCTAGACGGTGCTTAATCACTTCCACAATATCTACGTAGGGCTACGATTGAATAACGTTTTTATTAATTGTTTTTGCCCAATTTGTGTCAAATCATCATCTTTTAAAAAAACATCAAATGTGTGTTGAATAATCGAAGAAACTTTATTGTAGTGCACTAGTGCTATAACTTTTCTGAATTATGTATTTGAGCAAGAATAATATATGATTTAGGGTTGACATATTACGATCATATTACTTTTGAAAAATGAGCATAATATTATGTATTGCTAAGCATGTTTGTATTTATTGGTAACGACATTTAACAATAATACAAGGATATTGTAGTTATGTATTCATTCCATTATTGATGTAGGAGTAACTAGAAATTTGTGTTTGTATTTCTGAAAAATAAAATATTCGTGTTAATTGAGGTAATTTAGTAATAAGCTACCAGCATTTGTTAACTAAACACGATAACTTTAAACTAACATACGCTTAAAATCTTGTAACACAAACACAACACGTTTAATCCGTTTAAATGAGCCAAACTTGCAGTAACCATGTTGTAAATGTGTTAATTGGGTTGGTGGATTATTAAAAATGGGTTAAATGAGTTAGTTGGCTGACCTGTTTTATTAAACATGTCAACCCTAACACGATTCATTTAATTATGCATTTAAACTTGAAGAAGACTTGTTTAAGGTTCTATTTGGGGTTGGTTTTGATGACACCACATTGTCTCGAGTGAGCATAGGATGGCTGGTTTATGGTTCCACGGGTTGAGGTCGGTCTCACTACTTTTTCAAGCCGTATTATTCCTAATCCGACTGATTTAGCGCGATACTGACGTTTTAGTTGGTTTCGCTCCTTTTAAGATCTACTTAGCTGTTGGTAAAATAGCAGGCTTGAAAAACACAGAGTGTTTTAAGTTTTAAGTATCAAAGTATAGATAAAAAATGAAAAAAAAAAAAAACTTAAGAGAATGAAATCGTATAAATGGTTAATTTATACGTACTACCAATGTTGTTAAGACCGGACCGGCCGGTCGAACTAGTCCGACCAGGTTATGGTCCACTGATCGGTCCAATTCTATGCAGCTCACTCAGTTCTCAGAAAAACCAGTCGGTCCAAACAGGTTCACCAAAAAGATTATTTTATTTTTGCTTTTTAATAAAATTATATAGATTAAGCAAGTTATATATTTTTATTTTATAATATCTTGCATGTTTCAGTTTGCCCTGCCGGTTTTTCAAAATGTATTATTCCTAACTAGACTGATTTAGCACGATTTGGACGTTTCAGTTGGTTTCGCTAGTTTTTAGACCTGCCTAACTATTGGACCACATGAACGGGAGGAGGAGGCACCACGCTGAGGTTGGGTAAAAAATCACGAATCGAACCTGGAACCGAACCACTCTAGAAACCTATTTGAAATCAAGCCGAACCGCCGATTGGTTTGGAACTCTTTTGTGATATCAGGTTTCAAATGGAACCGATCCTTTATCTTTTGTAAATGGGTTTCAAAATGAACCGAACCTCCTATGTGTAATCGGTTTGAGAACACCTCTATTAAAACTGGTTTTAAACCGAACTGATCCTTTTCCTCTTATAAACCGGTTAGCGCGAAAACGATTTTAACTTTCTATGACCAAGGCCGAACTCGTTTAGGCCCATATCAAAACCGATTTGTACACCTCTAGCACAACTTCCAAATGGTAATATTTTTTTTTTATTTAATAGAAGATATACTGGGCTACTGCTCCCGTTGCTGGGCTATATGTTGGGCCCGCTGATCCCAAAACAAATTAGGTTTTAGACTTTTTACTTTTTAAAAAAAAAAAATTATTTTACTGTTTATATTTTATTAATTCCGTGGTTTGGTTAACTTTGTTAGCTTTTGTCTCTTGCTGGGCTGTATGTTGGGCCAGATCCAAATTTCTAAATTTGTAAACCCCAAAAGATTGTTATCTGTTACTCTGTTAGCCTAGATATTGTTAACCGAAGTTAACTTTGTTTAATTTATTTGTTAACGTGTTTATGCTAGTTATTTGTTATAACCAAGTTAAATGTGCATGAGTCTTCAATTGTCACGCACAAACTTACTTGTTTGTTAACTTTAGTAAAACAGAGGAGAAATTTGGTTATTATTATGTGAAGTTTTCCTTTTATTTAATTTGCGTCCTTAGTTTCCGTATTGTTATTTTGGTATTATCCTACTACTAGATACTTCTTTTTTGTTCGACAAGGTTTTCTTTTAAGATCTAATATTGGATAGAATGTTCTCTTTCTCTTTTCTTGAACGGCGAATTTCAAAAAAAAAAAAACAACCAGCATAAACCAAGGAAAACAACCAACAAAACCGAAAGGCAAACAAAAAAAACAGACCTCAAAAAAACTCCTAAAAAACCAAAGGGAAATACCCGGAAAAGCCACTAAAAGACAAACCGAGAAACATGTTTGCTAATTGGAAAATCTCACTTTTCCATGCACTCGAAGTTCATTTCCAAGTCACGAGCCAACTTAATCGCAGCATCAACCTCCTTTGTGTTGTCACGCATTGTAGTACAGCCTGGGAATCAACAAACCCTTCCTCCCATAACATATCCTCCCTAGAATGGAAAAAAATGTTGGTTCTTACCATAATTACTTATGTTTAGACCAGGATAATTGAAGTAGGTTTGAAAGAAGAATCGACAACGTCCAACCAACAAGGGGGGATTCTTAGACGCCAAGCCCAAGATCTCATCAAGACCAAAGGGGTTGTCGGTTCTTGGAATCATATCTATACTTCTTTTTAGAATCATATATGGATTTGTCACAGCTGTTGTCAACAGAGTTCTTACTTTTTAAAAGGTTACTAGGAAACCTGTTATTAAATGTTTGTAAAGCTTATATTATTGTTAACAAAATACATATAAAATCCTCAACCAACTAGCCAAGTAGAACTTGACTCAAGTTGAATATCACTTTATTAGCCAAACACCGGTTAAACTTTTAAGTTAAAATGTATATTATGAGTCAAAGTCAAGCCAAATGATTTATATTTGTTCTAAGCTGAAGCCCCACTAAATAGAAGCTCGACTCAGTGATGAATCAATCATAAGAGAGTGTGGAATAATCAAATTCTACTCGCCGATGAATACGGCGTCAAATGTGGTAGTTTGAAATCAAAATATTCTTTTAATTTTTTTTGGATGTTTTTAAATGACAAAATTATATTTGATTAAAAAAATTATTAGTTTATTTTAATACTTATTATAACCAAAATCATCATTCATTCTATCCACCAATCGGGTTTATTTTAATTTATTCAATTTCCGACATATATTATCTTATAGTTCTAATACCATTGTAGCAGCGGAAGGTTATTTTGATTAAGAGCATGTTTGGGACTGAATATGAAAACTGCTTATTGGTTTATTGAATTTTTCAAAAAGTCATTTTGAAAAGCCAGGATTTGAGGCTTTTAGAAAACTGCTTTTTACCCGTTTCAAAAAGTTAAAATAAAAAGGATTTTCGTGATTACCAAACACATTTTGACTTATTGGCTTTTTGAAAATACCAAAAAGCCAATAAGGTGTTTTCGAACTCAATCCCAAACATGCTCTAACTATTCAGAAACTTACGTTTTTTCATCCGAAGAATTGCTCGCCCAAACAAGCGGTGATGCTCATGGCATGTTGGTGTATACAGAAAATGAGAAACGAAGCCCTCTTTCAACAACAAAAGGTTTTGGTTAGTAGAATAAAAAGATTTAATTTTCATTGGGTAAAACATAGGGGGTAATTAACTAGAGAGGGTTGTTTGGGAAACATGGTGTTCGTTTTTCTTTTGAGGAAACCATTGTAATCGGTTGTAATTGTATTTGGGTGCGTATGTTTCTAGGTTAGTCTCTTGCTAGTCTAGTGTTTGGTTTGTTTAACAAAATTGACCATTCAAACAAAAAGATGATGATATAAGTATTTAAATTTAGATAGTGTGTCATTTGCATGTGTTAATCTACTACACTACTAAAACAATAACATTTTCAAAACATAATATTCATTCTAATAATTTATCATTAATAAAATAATTCATAATTAAATTATATTATATTTAACTTAATTACCTTCAATATATTATCTATCTACTATACTATTAAAACAATAACTTTTTCATAAATAACATTCATTCTAATAATTTCTTGCTAATAAAGTAATTAATAATTAAATTAAATTGCATTCAACATATTCTAATTTAGTATACTATTAATTCATGTGTTTCTTAATGAGTTTGGGTTTTTCTTTTTTAAAGTTTCATTGTAGTTATTTTTATTATTTTTTTTTCATTTCGGTTTTCAGTTTTTGGTTTGGGTCATAACGGGTCAATTTTAGAACATATCGATTTGGTTCGGGTTAAAATGGGTCATTCTAAAGAAAAGTAAAGATTGGATTATGGTCAAAACATGTCATTTTAAAATGGTTTTTATTTGGTTTTGGTTCTTAAATGCGCTTTGAACGTGCTTTAGTTTATTAGGGTGCAAGACTTTTCACATGAAATGTAAAAACAATTTTCGTAGTCAGTTAATCATTATGTTTGTTAGATTGGAGTATGAATGTTTATGTAATCATCTGTGTTCCTGGTCCAGTAAGAAAAGAAACCCGAATCATTCTTGGATGCTTATCGAGAATCTTTTCTAGATGCTTATTTTCTAATTTGCTTGTTTTCCAGACTAATGTTAGTGAAGTTTGTTTTTTGTTAATATTATTTTTTAAAGTTTTAAATTTTCTTCGTATACATTCTACTATGTAAAATCAATCTTTGTAAGGTTATACATTTTAATACTTTGTTTGCGTATAAATATGAATTGCAATTAAAAATCATGATGGGGTCTCAAAAAATATAATAAAAAATAACTTGTCGTTTGAAATAATATATATGTTTATTTGACGATTTCTATATTGCACGGGTCAATAACCTACTATTAGACTGTTAGATATAGAAGTGCACATATAAATCAAAACATATTTAATATGGGTCGTTTAAAAATAAAATATGATAACTTTTAAATATATATAAGGATTTTCAAAATCTCGATAATGATATATAGCGGCTTTTCAAGTATTTTGGATCTTAGCAATAACTTTGGCCTATTTCACGTTCTCTCAATTTTCATTTTTCAAATATGTATATTTTCAAAATGGCGTTTTATTGGCCAATTAATATTTAATTAATTATTTTTAGAACGACCACTCATACAAATTTATACCTTTACTTCTAAATTACACTCTTTCCGTATAAATCATGAGATTTGAACACTCGATGTTCGCAAATATAAAGTCTTACTCAACACCTTACTATCTTAGTATCGCTAAGCAAAACCCCCCTTGATAAGTAGTTGTTTTACTATCCATATGGACTTAAAACATGTAATCTTTTTTTCTTGCTTGTTAATAAACAGATTACTAGTGTAATTTAGTGAGATGATGCAAACAACTCACCTAAGGAACTTCTTTTGTTGACCATGCATTGATCAATAACTTGCATTTGTTGAAAAATCTCTTAAAAACATGTGTTCAACTCTACTCACTTACAATCCATACTTAGAAAACACTTTAATCAACATCAAATATCGATTGAAATAAAAGTCTTTACAACCGCTAGTTGATAAGATGTGAATTTATGGATGAGTGAAATTGCAATTAACATGTTTGAAAAAATTTAACAAAAAATATCGTTTGATATTAAAATATGATAAGACATTAAATTCTAATTCAATGATATAGCTACACTTGATAAGAAACGTCGAGGAATGTCTTTAAATAATAATAATAATAATAATAATAATATGGCTACATTTACGTGGTTTGGTTTAAGCTGGTATACATCCACAAGGAATTTCTTGTTGTTTTATTCTCACAAACACATTGATGAGATATTACAAGTACAAAATGGCATATAAACAGTTAAAAGGGTTTCCAGCTTAAAGAACAATAAAACATAAACAAACAATAGGAAGACATATAAAGCAAAATCCAAATACATCTCATGTCTTTAATCTTTATTTAACCCAGTAAACATGTTTTCAAGCAATCAAACCCAAACAAAAACACAGGCCTCCAGAAATCCAATAGAAACATCACTCTATCAGTTTTAAACGCTTTAAATACAAAATCATATAATCTCATATAATAAAATGAAGTTCAACCACATCAACATCACTTCATTAAATCTTTACTTGTTTAACATGTACAATAAAAATTAGATTTATTTTTTTATACAAATTAATTAGTAAGTATCCTTGGTTTGAGGCCCACTACACTTATTACAATTAGAAGAAAGTGGTGGTCATAGCAGTTGAACTAAAAATGTGTCCCAAACCATCTTATATATAATTAAAATAAACGTTCTCACCAAACAAATAACCCCCCAGAACCCATAACACTCATGGCCGGAGAAGAAGAACAACAAGAAGAAGGTGACTTCAGCTTCCCCACCACCACATCCTCGCCGCCTCGGTTCATCGGGTCGCCTCGGTTATGGCGTTCGTCTTCCTACTCTCTTTACCTTAACCAAACAAAACTCACAAAACAAGAACATGAAGAAGAATGCATTCTAGCCAAAGAATATCGAAAGGCGATAAGCATGTTATCGTACACCAAGCACAAGGATTGCGATGGAAATCACGAAAACATGGACGTTATTTGGGAGGATTTGAATTATGAAGATGAGATTGATGGTGTTAAGAGGAGGACTGGGAGTGTTTCAGGTGATTTCGGCTATGAGAATTATATGCCGGCACAAGGGAGGAAGGAGAAGAGATACCGCGGTGAGGTTGCGGTGGCGGGTGGTGGTGGCAAGAGGCCGAGCATGGTGGTGCTAATTAACATGTTGAAAAAGTTCTTGTTGATGTCCCATGTTACTCGAAATGTCAAGTAATGAATCATCATTTGCTAATTATATGTATTTTTGATGTGACATGTTTATATTTTAATTTTTGATTTTACTGTTCACTTGAGTGTAACATGTTTTGATCATAATAGAGTTAAATACTTAAAAGTATTTTAATGATGCATGTTAACTTTTGTAAATAAATGATAACAGAAATTTTCACTGAACAGCGACAATCAAACGTGTAATTTTAATTGTTGGGACAAAAAGCATAATATGTTCATTTGACAACGAAATTAAAATAAAATAAAACCGTAGTAATTAAAAAAATAGTTATAAAAATGAATTTCTACTAAATAAATTTCAAGTATACCACTCGTAACTATATACTATGATACATATTCGGTTCGTGGGGTATGAACTTTGCAATCGAACCGGTAATGACATATTTATAGAAATTCTTAACCGATTTTAAAAAATCATAACAAGTGTTATTGAAACCATTTTTCCTATCCAGGTGACATATAAATTAGATTGAAAAATAAATAACTGGAAACGAATCAACGTGTAGAGTAAAAAGTTAGCAAAAATGAAAATAATTGAAAGTTTCATCCAAATGATATTTACAATTTTAATAAAAGAAGGGACTAGTAACATGAAATTTTTTTCAGTTCGTTTTGGGTTTCTACATAAGTTCGGATTTGATTAACAAAGTTAAACGGATTTATCCAAACCTTTGGATCCAATCGCTTCGAACGTTAAATGGTTTTGAATTTAAATAATCCGAACTGATTGGAACTCGTTCGAATTAGATTGGAACCAGATCGGTATGAAACTGGTTATTTTTTATTTTTACTTTTTAAACAAACCATTCAACACCATAAAGTTAGGCCCATCAACAACAAAGTTAGGCCCAACACCAACAATATTGTACTTTGTAAGGCCCATCAACAACAATGTTAGGCATCATAAGTCCACATTCGTTCGGATCATGACTTATTCGAACCAAAAGTATGGATCAAAATCATACAGACTAACAGTCATCCGAACCGTTTGAGGTGTGTTCCAAATGTCGATGCTAATAGATAATGTGTGGTCACTTACACACAGTAACGACTGGCGATTTGTAGCATAATGAAGCTGGGACTACACATTAAAAGAATTTGTACTTATAGGTGGTTTAGAGAAACCCTTTGTATTTCTAGGTGGTTTGCTAACTTTTTTTGTAAAAATTGATAACTCGCAAGGGGGCCTGCGAGTTTTAACAACAAACTATATACTCGCAAGGGGGGGGGGGTTAGCGATTTTAAAGAAAATCTGACATGTTTTAATCTTGCAAGGGTGGGCAGCGATGATTGGATACATCAAATTATTCTCTGGCTATGTTTTATGTATTATTCTCTGCATATCTTAGTGTAAGAATCCTACACTCTTTCAAGTTGTAAGTTTTGCTTGCGTATATTTGATATATCAAATCTTACAACCTAATATTCCTTTACATGTTTTGGGTGAAATTCTTGGTCAAATAAAAAGAAGTCACGTGAATGCATGGTTTGGAAGAGCTCGCCTACAAAAAGAAGTCACATGTAATGCGTGGTCACTTACACACAGTAACGACCGGCCATTGTCATTGATCATGGAGACATGTGAATAGTAGCCCTCTTAACATAAGACTGCCATTGTCATTCTTCTAATGCCGAATCAAGTTGACCAAAGGTTGTGTTAGTGCATACATGCCTGTTACAAAATGTTTATAACTTTATATTGATGATGTTTAAAATCCAAACATATAGATTAAATGTTATTCTAAAACACATGTATGTTGATATAGTGCACCTCCCATAATTAGACAAGTGAATGATCAAATTACAAACAGATCAAAAGATATGCACAAAAAAATAGACATAAGCTATGTTTGATCATGGAACGACGCCACCTTTCTAATCGAGTCAAGCAAACCAAATAAAGATCAAAGATCCATGATTAATTGGAGTTCTGGCTCATATGTTTGACACGATATTTAATTGGATTTATATAATGTTCATATAAAATTTCCTGCAGGTTAGTCCTGTGTAGGACCCGTAGATAATCCGAATTTCGGTTGTTTGAATGAGTCGTTGCTCTAATTCCACTTCCATTTTCCACACGATATTCACTGGTCTTCTCAGTCACTCTCTGAAGAAACACTAGGCGACCCCGAGTAGATTATGGATAATCTGGGGGTTAAGTAATGTTTCCCACGAGGGTTAGGTCCGGCAGAGATGGTTATTCTGATTACCTGCAAAACAGACACCGTGAGCTCGTCACTGAGAAGGGGGGGTTCCTCCTTGTGACCACCCTCCGGCGTGAGAATCAGACTAGATTGCTCTGAATATAAGTGTATATAAAGAGAGATTGCTAGAGAAGATAAGATACAAGATAATGATACCGTTCCAAGGTGTTGGAGTATTTATAGCCGAAGGTAGGTTTCCAAGCAGGTACAGCCAGCTGTATAATATTCCTTTTCCACCAACTGTGGGCTACGCACGTGCCATGCTGGTAGTTGGTGGGTAGGCAGCGGCTGATAGTGACATGGCCGGCTATGTACTGTTCCTTTTCCACCAACTGCAGGCTATGTACGTGCCACGCAAGGGTTGGTGAGTAGGCAGCGGCTGATAGTGACATTTTGTACTAGAGCGTGCTCCTCGTACTGTTGTCGGTGAGCTGTCACCCTGTGATTGGTTCATGGGCCGCTCTGGTCAGATCTTGTCTATTTTGTCCATACCTTGGCAGGTATAGTACAAAAGACCTTCCAGAAGCGTACGGACTGGCTCATTTGGGCGGGAGTGTTCCCGCCTTGCTCATTCCTTCAGGTGACTACTGAATTATTGAGTTAGTGCCTTATGCGTGTAGCCTTGCTGTTAGTGCGGATAGCCTTCCCTGATGGCTTGTACCCGCAGCTGCGGGAGCAGGCGGGGTACTTCACCATTGGGAGGCTTTTCCTGCGGGAACAGCTGGCGTACTGCGCGTAAGGTCTTCATCTCTGAGCATGGTTGGTCCTGCGGAACCAGTTGGTCCTTGCGGGTCCAACTGGGCTCTGCTGGGACCTACCTCTTCAAGTCCCCCCAGTCCAATGTTCTTCTCATGAATTGTTAATAAGTGAGGTGAACTTTTGGACTTAAGCAAGGGGTTTTGAAAAGGGTTTTTAGTTTTAAGGTTTTCCGTGGGGATTCTTCCCGTGGTTTTCCTAATGTCACTTGCAGAAATTCCCGACTTTTCTGCCTGATCTTTGGTTGTGATACGGGTAGGTGTTTAACCCCTTCGCACATCGGGAGCGTTGAGTTTCACTTGCATAGATTCTTCACGAGATTTTGGTAGTTTCGGACATAGTGATCAGTTATGTTAAACCACCAATTCCGCCTTGAAGTTTCAAACAAGGTAGTTCTCAACGTTCCCGCTATGCGGAAGTGCTATTTCTCTTTCCGCAAGCACGGTCCAGAAGATCCTTCTTGTTTTCAATTCCCTGCAAGTGCTAAGTATGTGAAGGGTTTCGCCTTGACACTGTACCCGCACTCGTCTTATAGTTTCTTTACTTCCAAGGTATTCTTGGCTTCAATTCCCTGCAGGTGCTAGGTATGTGAAGGGTTTCGCCTTGACACTGTACCCGCACTTGTCTTACGGTTTCTTGGATACCAAGGTAAGGGGGTATATTCCCTCTTATTTTTGAATCTTTGAATCTTTTTGAATTTCTTTGAAATTCGAAGAGTTGGTGAAAGGATAAGAACAGTCCAAACTGTTGAAGGGACGTTAGCGTCCGACGGTTTCTTCTGACAGTTTCAGGACGTGCAGGAAGTTATGACGACGTGACAGTATGTGGTCATTCCAGACGCTTTTGCAGGCGCGTGGGCGCGAGTTTTCGGGCGCGTGGGTGCGGATTTTATGGCGCGCGTCCTGTCAACAGCTGTTGCCAGCTTGCTTTTTCCACGTGTCATAGTTTCATTGCACCAGCGCTTTTCTCTCTCCTCCGCGTTAAATTCATCGCATTCATTGCGATGAGTATATAAAGGGGGAGAGGGTTCATCTTAATCCACACTTTCACTTCTCTCTTCTTTCTTCTAAACGATTTCCGGCGAATACTCTAAGCTTTGTCGAGCATTCTCCTGAAATCGTTCCTTCTTTACTTCTAAAACATGTCTTCTGCCCACGATCTTGAAGCTACCGCCGAAGAGTCTGACGTGTACGTCGAGAACCCTACGTCTACGTCTGATAAAGACGATAAGAGCACTGCTGGCGAATGCCAGTGTGCTCTTCCCATCGAGCTTTACCAGTACATCATCAGGAAGTTCATGCTCGAGCCATTCGAGCCTGAGTTTCCTGAGCCTCACCAGACCGTGTATGATGCCCCCAAGGGCAAAATAGGGGTATATGCCGCCTTCTTCGTCTATGGGAATCTCAGGTTCCCATTGACGAAGTTTGTATACCGTGTCTTGGAGAGACACGGTGTACACCTGACGGAGGTACACCCAATGGCGATCGCCAAGATCCGCCATTTTGAATGGGTGTGCCTCATTCTTGGCGTGGAGCCCCATGTTGACCGTCTGATGACCTTCTACTCCTGGAGGTGCATCCAAGGCTGGTACACCCTGGTCACCCGGATCAAGGGTTTGAAGATCTGCGCTACCGAGCGCAGTCTTCGGTCTTGGAAGCGGGAGTTCTTTTACATCTCTGCCCGTGTCGTCCCTATTGCGATGACATTCAAGAACGGGAGAGCACTCCCCAGCCTTCACGCCTCCAACTACCAGGAGGCGGAATGGTTTGCAAAGATTTCCCGGATCCGGTCTCCGGTTTACCGCTTTGCGGAGTCCGGGATGGTGATGCTCGGTATGAGCCGGGTGTGGAAGGATGCTGGGGCGGAGGCGCCACAGATTCCCATCGTCCTTGAATACGGTTTGAACTTTATCCCTTACGATATGCTCCGTCTTCTTTGTTGATTTAGGGTTTTATTCTAACTCTTTTTATTTCAGAGGGGAATGACTTGCAGTCACTCTTGCATCCGCGGGAAGCTGGTGGTCCCGCTCGGCTGGGTACTCGTGCTCTTGACGAGAACGAGTTGCCCATCCTCGAACAGACGGCGGATCGGTTTGTGGAGGCCTACCCGCCAGGCCACGAGATACTGAGCGCCACGCGGCCAGGTAAAAGACTATTTAACCCTCGCCCTCTCAATGCTCAAACCTCTGCTGGAATTCCTCTAATCTTGTCATCTTCTGATGAGGAATCCGCAGATGGTCCTTTCCTTGCGCGGAAGAAGAAGGCTGTCGGCGGGAAGGGTAAGGCGAAGGTTGCCTCCACTGCCGATCAGGGGAACCGGTCTGAGTCGGAGACCGAGAGTGAAGAAGCGGCGGGGAACCAGGTGGTGTTGAGACCACTGCTCCGGAGGTTGAAACGGCTGTCACCTCCGAGCAGCCCAGGACGACGACGGAGACCGGTACGAAAAGACCGGCTCCATCGGGTTCGTCCCCGCCTGTTCGCACCTTCAAGCTCAAAAGGACCCGTAAGTGTACATAACTTTAACTTCATATCTTTCCGCTATTATACTTATATATCTTGTCTTCGTGCAGGCGTGAATGCTACGGCATTCCAGAGTGGAGCGGGAGGGAGCAGCTCTGGACCCATGAAGGTAGGTTTGGTCAACCTACCCGAGGCGATGACCCAGGCGGCTACGCCTGCTTGCAGTACTGGTTCAGTTGCTCATCCCGTTGAGCCAACTGTTCCAGCTATAACATTATCCCCGCCGGCTGTCAGTGCCATTTTCACAGAATCCATCACTGAGCCGGCGGTGATTTCTCTTGCGGGTTCTTCCGCAGCCGCGGCCACGGTTGTGAGTTCACCTCCGTTGGTTTCCACCGCGGCAGCCTCCACCATGCCTCCTCCGGCGCCTGCGACTACGGCCAGTCCTTCAGGTACGTTTGGGGTTGGGGCGTCTAGCCAATCCTTGCCTCCTTCCCATCTCCTTGACCTTTTGGATGGATATCCATTAGGTTCAGGTGATGGGTTTGGTGGCTATCGGCCTGTTGTCGACCCTACAGGTGCGTAGGGTTATTTTGGCCTATATCCCTTTCATCATTTCTCTCTCTTAACTATTTTTTGTTTTATTGCAGTTCGTGATTCCAACGAGGTGTACGCTCCTCGGTGGAATATCCGCCGGGGAACGACCCTCCGGACTGATGAGGAGTGCGTCGAATGGGCGCGTCACGCCGCCCCAAGCGGTGCGCTGGGGGAGGCCATGGCCAGCTACCAGGAAGGTAGGTTGTCCAACGAGCTCCGAATCCTCCTCGCCCGGATGCAGCCGCGCGTCGAGCTACTTTGTCGTGAAAACGACAAGTTAAAGACGACGCGTAGCCTTGAAGTGGCTCAGGCGCGGGCTATCCGGGAGGAGAATGCGAAGCTTGCCGCCGTTGCTGCGGAAAAGGAGAAGGCCTTCAAGGCCCTCGAGGTTGAAGTTCAGGCCCGGCTCGAGGCCCGTTCCAAGGCTGCCCAAGCTGTTAACGAACAGCTTCGGCTGGCCAATGAAACTGCACGGAACGCAGCCGAGAGGGCCACCAAGGCTGAAGCTGTTGCTGAGCCTCTACGCATCGAGAATGAGGAACTTAAAGCCAAATTAGAAAGGCTCCAGCAGCCTCATGATGCCTTGGCCATGGAAGATGCCAAGAAGCTCCAAGAGATCTTGGACCAGAGGGGGGTGCTTGACCACACTGAGCGTAAGCTAAAGGGCGTCGAAGAGGCTGCAGCCAAAGATGTGTTGCTTGCCAACCTTATAAAGAACGAAGCCGAACGCGCCCGTAATGAAGCTCAAGCTGCCCTCCAGGAGGCTCTGGTTACCAAGGAATGGCTTCTTCGAGAAGCGTTGTCACAGGTATGCGCAGTTTCACAATTTCTTTACGCTTTTCCTTACACTTAGAAGAGTTTTTGATATACTTCTATTTTATAGGTTGTGCATCGGGTCTTCACGAACACATCATATGACGATGCGATGAGCGCAGCCCTCAACGCTTCTCATGAGGATGGGGAAAAGGCTGGCTTCCTGCTTGGTCTAGGGTTTGTTGAACAAGGCGTCCCGCCTTCCAACTTCCCTCTTTACGATGTGGATACTGAAGCTGCTTATGACCAAGCAGTGAATCAGTATGCTGCCTTCCCGCATCTGGTGGTGGAGAAGGTGAACGAGATTAGTGCTGCTGATGATGGGCTAACTCTTCTCAAGGCTTTCCTTGAACCGCCACGCTCTACTGATGGTGCGGGTCCAAGTGGGAGTAGTCCTGAAGCTTGATCCTTTAGATCCCTTTCTACCGTTAGAGTAGATTTTCATTTTTGTATAGATTTATATTCTTGTACGCGGGTATGTGCCCAGCAATTCTTGTAATATTTGAATTTTGATGGAATATAAATCTTTTGTTAATGCTTTGCCTTGTAAACCTTATATGTTTTGCTCATGCATATTCTAGTTTAACTTGGCAATTTCGTAAGTACTTTGGATAAGTTAACCTTTCCACGTGGTAGATAATAGGTTAAAGTTCTGCTTCCTCTTTCGTGATTGTGCGGGTAAGACCGTCACTTTCACTTAGTGGGATGGCTAAACTTTACCTATATCTGACCTGCGTGGAGGTTTTCCTCATCTTTTCCTTAGAAATTTTCTAAGTGTTTTGAATAAGTTAACCTTTCGACGCGCGGTTGTTAATAGGTTAATGTTCAGTTTCCTCTATCATGATTGTGCGGGTAGGACCGTTACTTGCATTTAGTAGGATGACCAAACTTCACCTATAACTGACCTGCGTGAAGGTTTTCCTTATCTTTCCCTTAGAAATTTTTACCGTTTTATGTGTTTATGCGGGTTTTGCCGCCTTCCACACGCAACGACTTACTTCTTCCCATATTTATGCGGTGAATACCGGCACATCAGAGTGGAAAGTTCATAAGTATAAAGGTAAAGCTATCAACACAATGTGATAAAGGAGAATCATTTCCATTAGAAGTGGCTCTAGGCATTTTCTTTACAAGTTTGGAATTGATCTACATGTAACATTTGCGTAATTGAGCTCCATTCCATGTTCTTGGGATGGGAGTGCCATCGAGCCTTTCAAGCCGGTATGCGCCCTTTCCCAAAACTTCTTTGATAATGTATGGTCCTTCCCAGACCGGGGCCAGCTTTCCTTGGCGCTCTTGGTTTGAAGCCTCGTTATTACGCAATATGTAGTCTCCTACATTGAAGTTGCAGAGTTTTACCCGCGTGTTGTAGTACTTTTGCATTTGTCGCTTGTAGTTCTCTTCACGCACTGCGGCTAAGTCTCTGCGTTCTTCGGTTAGCATAAGGTCTAACCGTCTTTCCGCATCATTGTCTTCTGGCTGAATCAAGACCCTTGGTGAGGGTAAACCAATTTCGACCGGGACCATGGCTTCAGTGCCATAAGTGAGGCTGAACGAGGTTTCTCCCGTACTGGCCTTTTTCAGCGTTCTGTTTGCCCAAAGGACGTGTGGGACTTCGTCCACCCAGCCGGATCTGTGTTCAAAGAGTCTTTTCTTTATGCCGTCGACGATGCTTTTATTTGCTCTTTCCACCTCACCATTACCCTGCGGGTGCGCCACTGAGGTAAAGGTGTGGGTGATTTGAAGTTCTTCCAGCCACTCTTGTAGCTTCTTGTCAGCAAAGTTGGTGCCGTTGTCGCTCACCAAAGTCTGTGGAAGTCCAAAACGACAAATAATAAATTCCCAAATAAATTTTTTGATATGTTTTGCGGTTGTTTGGGCTAAGGGTTTTGCTTCTATCCACTTGGTGAAGTAGTCGATGGCTACCACTAGGAATTGAACGTTTCCTGCTGCTGTGGGAAATGGGCCTGTCACATCGATGGCCCACTTCTGGAATGGCCATGAAGAGGTGACTGGAACAAGTTCATTCTTCGGGCGATGCGTGTTGGGTGCGTAGAGCTGGCAAGACCTACATTTTCTGATGTATGCCAGCGCATCCGTATGCATCCCCGGCCAAAAGTATCCCGCATTGTTAAGCTTAGCTACAACAGCGCGTGGACCTGCGTGTACTCCACAGATGCCCTCGTGTACTTCCCTTATGAGGTAGTCGCATCTTGGTTGTCCACGCATCTTAGGAGTGGGCCAAGAAAGTTACGTCTTTAAAGGACGTCATCGATGAGTTGATAGTTCAGTGCTTTACAACGTATTTTTCTTGCCTGTGTTTTTGACTCTGGTAGTATACCCGCCGCAAGGTAATTTATTATTGGTGTCATCCATGTTTATGTGCCGGTTTAGATGACACAGATTTCCTTGTGCGAGACTGATGGTGCTCCAAGGAGTTCAATGCGGATATCCTTTCCCAAGTGGGTGAAGGCTAACGATGCAAGCTTGCTTAACGCATCCGCAGATTTGTTTTCGCTACGCTTGACGTGTATGACTTTACAATCGTTAAAATCGCGCATAAGGGTCTTTGCTTGTGCGAGGTACAGGGCCATTGTGTCGTTCACGGCCGTGTACGTCCCGTTTATTTGGTTGGCTACTAACATCGAATCCACGTGGGCTTCCAAGTTTTTCACTCCCATTTTACGCGCAATTCTCAGCCCGGCCAAGAATGCTTCATACTCCGCTTCGTTATTCGTACTTGGAAAATCCAGTCGAATAGCGTAAGCATATTCTTGACCTGCTGGGTTGGTAAGTTTCAACCCTGCGCCTGAACCCTCGTTGCTGGCTGCTCCATCAGTGTAGAGTCGCCAGACCTCCTGGATGTCCTGTGCTGGGAAGGGTTGAGCCTCCTCCTGGCACTCTTTCTCCCGCGAAGCAGGGACTTCTGCAATAAAGTCGGCCAAGACCTGGCCTTTTATGGCTGGTCTTGGCTTGTACTTTATCGCGTATTCTCCCAATTCTATTGCCCATTTGGCTAGGCGTCCCGACAATTCGGGTTTGCCTAGAACGTTTGCAAGTTTGAAGTTGGTGAGAACGGTGATTGGGTGACCTTGGAAATATCGTCTTAGCCTGCGTGAAGCCTGTACAAGTGCTAAGACTAATTTTTCCAGGGTAGAGTACCGGGTTTCTACGTCTGTTAGGACACGGCTAACATAGTAGATTGGCATCAGGATGCCTTTTCGTTCTACTAGCAGGACTGCTCCGGTTGCTCTATCTGTGGCGGAAAGGTATAGGATTAATTCCTCCCCCGCTTCTGGTGCTGTGAGCGTTGGGAGTTCGATCAAGCGTGACCGAATCTCCTGAAACGCTGCTTCCGCTTCTGGTGTCCAGCGGAAGTGCGTTTTCTTTAAGCAGTTTCTCAGTGTTGACACGAATGGAAACGACTTATCCGCATGGTTTGCCAAAAAGCGGTTAAGTGCGACTAGTCGTCGATTCAGTGTCTGAGCTTGCTTGATGGTAGTCGGTGATTCCATTTTGATAATGGCTTCGACCTTTTCAGGGTTCGCTCTGAAGCCATCTTTAGTAACGATGACTCCTAAGAACTTCCCTTCTTCCATCCCAAAGTAACACTTGCTCGGATTGAGCTTCATGTTTATCTTCCTGAGCGTGTTGAAAGTTTCTTCGATGTCCTTCAACATCGCTTCCGCGTCAGGGCTTTTGATGACCAAGTCATCCATGTAGACTTCCAAGTTTCTCCCAATTTGGGCATGAAACTCTTTGTCCATCAGGCGTTGGTACGTGGACCCGGCATTCTTAAGTCCGAATGGCATCATTTGATAACAAAATGTGCCATCGGGCGTCCGAAAAGCGGTTTTGTCCTGATCATCAACGGCCATGTGGATTTGATGGTACCCCTTATACGCATCCAGGAAGCATTTAAGGCGAAACGGTGCTAACGAATCTACCTTGAGATCAATTTCGGGTAACGGATAACAATCTTTGGGGCATGCTTTGTTTAAGTCTTTGAAGTCTATGCACATGCGCCATTGTTTGTTATTCTTCGGTACCATAACGGGATTTGCAACCCATGTTTGATATCTGCTAACGCGTACGATGCCCGCGTCAAGGAGTTCCTTGACTTGGGTTCTACACGCGTTAGCTTGTTCCGCCCCCATTACTCTGCGCTTTTGTATGACTGGCGTAAAAGCCGGGTCACACTTGAGCTTATGCTCTGCCTTACTTCAAGGTACCCCAGTCATGTCAGCTGGTGTCCATGCGAAGATGTCAGCGTTTTTCAGTAGTAAGCGTTTGAGTAAGGTGCGCGTAGGATCAATGACTGTTGGGCCAATGGTAACGGCCTAGTCAGGGTATTTGCCATTGAAGGCCCATTCTTCCGGTTCGGTGATGGTTGGTTTAGCCATCTTTGGTTTGGGTTTAGATGAGACAGATGCGATGCATACCTGGGGAATGCCGGTGATCATCGCTACACCCTCAGCTGTTGACCATCCCATCATGCCGTGGACTGAAGATACCACGGCATTGAATCTTGCCATCCCGTCTCTCCCGAAGAGAATGTCGTACGTGTGGTGTGGCTTCCTCATCACGACAAAGTCCACATCTTCTGTGCAGGAGTGTTTCCCGTCCGTGAGAATGACGGGGAAAGATAGGATACCCAGGGGGTGTTTGTGCTGCCGTCGAACCCTTCCATCGAGGCGCAGACCGTTTCCAGGCGTTCCTTGTCTTCGTCGTCTAGTTTGTCGAAGAACTGCCTATACATCACCGTTGACGAGGCGCCGTTGTCAGCAAGAGTGCGGGAAGTAATGTAGTGCCCCAGCTGGCTTTTGATGACGATAGGGCCTTCTTTGCTGGGTCCTCCTGGCACTCGCGGGAAGCGCACCTCAGCTTCCTTCCACGCGCATGGTTCTGTTATTCGTCTTTTTCTTCCTCTGATGTTACTATGAACCATGTGGATGCTGATGTCAACGGGCTTTCGTCCGTTGCCTTTGTATCGTTTATCATTCCTCCCTCCATTCTTGATTGATGCCACAAGGTGTGTAAGTCTTCCATCATTGACGAATGTTTCAACAATATCCTTCAAGGATGTACACTCCTCAGTGCTGTGACCCTTTGTCCCGTGGAAGTCACAGGATTTGCTCTGATCCGCATTAGGTCGCTGCCGGATCATTGGAGCTTTTGGCCATGGGAGTTTTTCGGTGGCAAATATCTCCGTGACGCTTTTGGTGAGTGGCGTCCATCGGTGTTTTCGGCTTGATGGGTGCGTGTTATCCCTTCCGCCCACTAGAGGGCGAGAGCTGGATGAGGTGTCAAAGTTTACCCTTGACTGCCAAATACCTAGCTTCCTCTTTTTGTTTTGCCGAGCGGTCCGAACGTTGTTTTCTCTAGTCCTCTGCGTGTAGAGGTGTGTATTCTGGGGAAGATCCTTACCCAGTTGCTTCTCCGTTTCGGCAAAGCGCTTGGCCGCCGTCATGATGGCATCCCATGTGGATGGCATGCCGTCCTTACCCGTCAACGTGCGGATAAGCTCTGGGTATTCGGCGCCCTGGATGAAAGCGGCGCGAACAAGATCTTCGCTTATGGTGCCCAGACTCAGCTTTTTGGAGTTGAAGCGCGTGATGAAGTCTAGTAAGGATTCATCCTCCTCTCTGACGCAGTTGAGGATCGTCCACTGTTCTTCAGTATATTTCCTCTGTTGACTGAAGTGTTGGCTGAACTTGTGTTGAAAGTCCGCCCAATCATAGATGTGGTGGACCGGTAAACGATCAAACCACGCCCTGGCCGCTCCAACCAGCGTCATCTGGAACATATAACACCACGTGGGTTCCGTCCAATTGCTGACGGTTGCCCCCGCTATGAATCTGTTCAAGTGATCGTCTGGGTCGGATATACCATCATAAGTGCCTATGTTGGACATTTGTTTGGCACTTTTCGGGGCGATTGCTTCCACAATGTCCCTTGCAAACTTGGACGTTCCCGCATTTGCAACAGTTGGTCTAAAGGTTTTGGAGAAGTCACGTGGGTTTCCCCCCGCGGTCCTTGGTTTGAAGGTTTCTCCGAAATTCCTTCTTGGTTGGAAGTCCGTTTCCTTACGCTTCCCTTTCGCCCTATGGCAAGGGTTTGCGTCGGTGTCGGATTCCTCTCGATCATCGTCCGAGTACTCGCACTCACTGCTCATGTTGAGCTGTTGTCGAGTGCTTCCGAATTCGTCAGCCTGTTGGAGTGAACGCAAGCGTTCATCCAACTCAGCTTGGAATTCCTTCTGACGTGCTTCGGCCCACGCCTAAACTTGATCGAGTGTTTGGCGGGGGAGCCTCGTCTGTTTCTCCAACTGGGCATCGGTGAGTCCAAGTGAAAGATTGTTTACTGCACTTGCCCCGGCTTGGGTAACCGGGGTAGTGTTCGTAAAATTTGTGTAACCGCCGGTGTTCCCCCCAGTAGCTGGGGTTGTGGTTACCGGGGTTTCTTGGTCACTCACTGGCCTTGGGACCGGAGTAACGTTAACCATCTTTTCAGAGGTTTTTGAAAAAACTGAGAATTAGTTCTAGCTTTTATGCACGGATGGCGCCAATGAAGAAACACTAGGCGACCCCGAGTAGATTATGGATAATCTGGGGGTTAAGTAATGTTTCCCACGAGGGTTAGGTCCGGCAGAGATGGTTATTCTGAAGACCTGCAAAACAGACACCGTGAGCTCGTCACTGAGAAGGGGGGGTTCCTCCTTGTGACCACCCTCCGGCGTGAGAATCAGACTAGATTGCTCTGAATATAAGTGTATATAAAGAGAGATTGCTAGAGAAGATAAGATACAAGATAATGATACCGTTCCAAGGTGTTGGAGTATTTATAGCCGAAGGTAGGTTTCCAAGCAGGTACAGCCAGCTGTATAATATTCCTTTTCCACCAACTGTGGGCTACGCACGTGCCATGCTGGTAGTTGGTGGGTAGGCAGCGGCTGATAGTGACATGGCCGGCTGTGTACTGTTCCTTTTCCACCAACTGCAGGCTATGTACGTGCCACGCAAGGGTTGGTGAGTAGGCAGCGGCTGATTGTGACATTTTGTACTAGAGCGTGCTCCTCGTACTGTTGTCGGTGAGCTGTCACCCTGTGATTGGTTCATGGGCCGCTCTGGTCAGATCTTGTCTATTTTGTCCATACCTTGGCAGGTATAGTACAAAAGACCTTCCAGAAGCGTACGGACTGGCTCATTTGGGCGGGAGTGTTCTCGCCTTGCTCATTCCTTCAGGTGACTACTGAATTACTGAGTTAGTGCCTTATGCGTGTAGCCTTGCTGTTAGTGCGGATAGACTTCCCTGATGGCTTGTACCCGCAGCTGCGGGAACAGGCGGGGTACTTCACCATTGGGAGGCTTTTCCTGCGGGAACAGCTGGCGTACTGCGCGTAAGGTCTTCATCTCTGAGCATGGTTGGTCCTGCGGAACCAGTTGGTCCTTGCGCAGACATCCCTCTTCAAGGTGAGTCTTGCGGGTCCAACTGGGCTCTGCTGGGACCTACCTCTTCACTCTCTTGACTCGGACTTACGTAACTCGAATCCCATATGAAACTCACGTCTCCTTTACTATTTCCTCACGAACCAGAAACACTCGTCTTTGGTTGCTCAACTTTGAGCATCAACCGCCATTAGAATCATGCATGTACATGTACCCATAGCCCCCCTGTTCTTCTTCCTCATCATCATTCACCATGCTTATTCTCAACTACCACCTTCTCAAATAACCACCATGAACAACCTCCAAAAACTCATACCCAAATGGAACAACTATAACTCTTCATCAAACCCATGTTCTTGGACAGGCGTCACATGTAACACTTCCTCCATAATTGAGCTTTCTTTCTCCTCTTTTGCTCTCTCCGATTCTTCTTGTTCTTCCCTTGTTTGCCAAATTCAAACCCTGCAACTCCTTGATCTTTCCTACAACAAACTCACTTCAATCGCCCCTCCATTGTTGTCGTCTTCTTGCGGTAGTTTGAAGGCTTTGAACTTCAGCAACAACGACATAACCGGCTCGTTGCCCGCTTTTCAGACTTCTTTAGAACGTTTAGACCTTTCCCATAACTTTTTTCAGGGTAGAATCCCTGAACAATATACAGAATTGCGTAATCTTACTGTTCTTGATCTGAGTTACAATCGACTCACCGGGTCAATTCCTGATGGCATCGGTCAACTGTCGAAACTCCAACAGTTGATTCTCTCAGAAAATAGCCTCATCGGGTCAATTCCTTCTGGGATCGGTCAACTGTCCGGTTTACAACAGTTTATTCTTTCTTCGAATGAACTCACTGGCGAAATCCCACAATTGATCGCACGAATCACTACTTTAAAACGTTTTTCTGCTAATTATAACGGCTTTAATGGTTCAGTCCCACTTGGAATTACTGATTATCTTAGTAATTTAGACCTCAGTTATAATAACTTAAACGGGCCGCTCCCAGTGACCTTTTGTCACACCCCAATCTGCTGACTGTCGATTTATCAGTTAATAATTTAGAGGGTTCTATACCTTCAAACGTGTCGAAAAGTTTAGTTAGGCTAAGGCTAGGTAATAATCGGTTAACTGGGGAGATACCAGCATGGTCATTCGGGAATGATGTTCCATCATTAACATATCTAGAACTTGATAACAACAGGTTAACTGGGATGATCCCGCCCGAGCTGAGATTATACAAGAACTTATCGCTTTTGGACTTGTCACTCAACAGATTATCTGGTAACGTTCCTCGCGAGTTGGGCAATCTCAGCAAATTACAAGGACTTCACCTTGATCACAACAGTCTGACCAGAGAGATCCCACGCGAACTCGGTGAGTTACAGATTCTTGTGGTACTAAACATGAGTTCGAATTCACTGAATGGTTCTATCCCACCATCACTTTCAAAGTTGCAGAACTTAACAAATCTTGACTTGCAAGCCAACAATCTAAGCGGTCAAATTCCCGACTCGTTCGGTGAGTTGGGATCGCTGCTAGAGCTTCAACTTGGGAGCAACCAACTCAGTGGTGTTATAAGGAATCTACCCACAAAGTTGCAGATTGCTTTGAATCTCAGCAGCAACAACTTTGAAGGCCCGATACCCGAATCTATTTCCGGAATACAATCACTTGAAATCTTGGATCTTTCAAACAACCAATTCTCAGGTTTTATTCCAAATTTTTTGACTGGAATGACAAGCTTGACCCAGATACTACTTTCCAACAATCAGCTATCCGGTCCGGTTCCTCAGATTAGTACAAATGTTATATTCTCTTATGACGGGAATATAAATTTGTCAAATACGACATCAAAACTGTCCGTAGATCGGGAGAATAATAACGCCGTGCCTGTGTGGATTGTTGCGGCATGCATTGCAGCTCTGGTCACACTTATGATATGTTACTCCCCCTTGATCATAATGTGTTATCGGAGCATCGAAGAAAAGATCAAATGCCTAAATGAAAATAACACTTAGTAGCTGTTTTTTCCTTATATTTTAGGCTTTGTTTTGCGACACGATCATGAGAGTTATTTCATAGTCATGTATTTTAGGTTCCAATACTCAGATCACATTAAAGTTGGTATATTTGTCAACCAAATTTTGTCAGTCCAACTCATTCAACATCATCTTGATGAATTTTCGAACCACTCCCAGTCAAGTAGTTGGAATCTTTTTTTTTTTTTTTTTTTTGGTGGGGACTGGTTTTCTCTTTAATCGAACCGTGTTCTTTTCAGCTCCCAGCTAGACCGGTTTTAAACAAAATTTTTAACTAAACAAAACTGGTCAGATTGGTTTTCTCGATCGGATCAGCCAAAACGATTTTTTTTTTTTTTTTGCGATTTGTTGGTTTGGGCTGATTTTTTTAAGCACGGAATCGTAGTATATGTTAAAAAAAAT
The DNA here is from genome assembly GCF_021521415.1 of Bidens hawaiensis. Classification (NCBI taxonomy): domain Eukaryota; kingdom Viridiplantae; phylum Streptophyta; class Magnoliopsida; order Asterales; family Asteraceae; genus Bidens; species Bidens hawaiensis. The sequence continues at coordinate 138,033 of NW_027492076.1, read as the reverse complement.
CAAAACCTTTACCTTTTGAGCACTAAAGGGCTTGCAAAAAGGAGAAAAATTGTATGAAATCGGTTAAGTTAATAATATCTACTTAACTAAAAATATTTATACGTGTTATAACTATGACTTCATAAGTCAATCAGTGGGATTTTGGGCAGCCGTACAAGACTGGTTGAATCAACTGATTGCTAATCGAGTCACCGGTCAAAGTCTTAGAGAATTTGGGCTATTAAAATATATACTGGGATAAAGAAATAAAAATTTTATAAATGGTATTGGGCTAAAAGAAATATGGACTATAAGCATGCCTATATTTTTAAACTGAAAACAGCAATTATAGTTTATTTTGTTTAACTGGTTTCTCTACACTTGAAGTATGACTTTGTATCTAAATATGGTTCCACAACTTTTAAATCTCAAATATTACTTTTATATGCTTCGTTATTTTGTTTTGAAATATTAATTAGAAGAATTCGTAATTTTACTCTATTTGAATAATGTTTAGTAATTAATTTTTTGTTTTAAATGATTTTTTTTAAATTTGATATAATGTAATACACGGGTGTTTAAAAAAATATAACAAAATGGAATGTTGTGAATCTAAAACAATTAAGGAAAAGAAAATGCTAACATCAATTTAACCTAATTGAGTTGGTAAGCCACAATCATTTTGCAGCCTATGTGAAGGGTCAAACTAAATGACATGTGGAAACATTGTCTTGCTTTAATAATATAGGTAGATAAGTATTTATAACTGTACGTTTAAACAAGGTCCAACAATGCGTTTAACACATTTAAAACTGTGTCTTAGCTACTGCAACAATGCGTCAAATTTTCATTCATTTTAATGATGAGTTTTTGAACGCATTGATGACAATAACGATGAATTCAATCGATAGATACGAGTTGTCCACTTTGAGGTCTAATTAGTTATTGTTATTATAAGTTCCAGTTATGTAGGTACCCTTCCCCTGTTATAATTATGCAATTTAATTAGGGTTTTCATCACGTTAAGGTTAATGTTTCGATAGAGGCTCATCCGGATAGATGTAGATGTAAACCCCCCCCCCCCCCCCCCGCGGGAACCGTATAAGAAGCTTTCCCATCTTATTACATGTCACATAACCCTACTTTTAATTTTTCAACACTTACATTCATTATATAAATAGTGACATGACTTTTTAATGAAACACCTTCAATTAGGTCATATATTGATTGCAAAGTAGCTCATATTCGACTAACATCAAATCCACAAAACTGGCAAAATCCCTAATTGTGATTCAAAATGTACTCAATTCAAGTGACAATTATATTAAATCCATGTTTAACCAGTGAAATGGGTTATTGGTTGAACCGAGTTAGAAACAACTCTAACGAGGTTCAATCACCACTAGGGATAGGATGTGGTATTGATTGGAGATTCAACCTCATACGTATAAAGATTTTAGAGAGATTGAAAAGATAATAGACAGTGATGAATTGATGATGAAAACAAAAGTAACAACAATTAGGGTATAAGGAGGATAGAAAATGGTTTATCATATACATGGGCAATGAGTTTCGATGTATTAGGTGTATCTGTACTTGTAGAAGCTTTAATTTTTATGCTTAAAACACAACGGTGGCATTTATGTCATGCAGATTGGCAGTACTATAGAAAAGAAAACCTAGTTGGTTGGTTTTCTTTTCGACGATTTTACTCTCCGACAAGATTGATAAGGATATAAGAGGTGAGAAGAGATTGCAAATGGAAAAATGAAGATAAAGTCTTTTGATACTTTTAAATGAACACTTATACACGAAAAATGAAGAGAGAGTCCAAATAAATGGAAAACATGACGAACGCAAAATGGAAAAAAGTGCCAACTTGCAAAAATGGAAAAGGAGTGCCAAGTGCCAACTTGCAAAGCACAATTTTAGAATAATAATAATAGTAAATAAATAAATAAAAGAAAAAAGGTATATAAGTCCAAAGGACCAAAACAACTTCAAAGACGAAAACATCGGAAATGTAAGAGAAAAGCCAATGATGCTTCTTTATATCTTTTATAAAAGCAAAATGAATAGATTTAGATCTCAATTTTTAGCCAAACCCGGTTAGTAAATCGTTAGGCTATATGTTTTGGGGCTTGATTGAAGGCTTGGGTGAAAAAGAAAAGTGTTGCCACATAAACGATACGTTAACATACTGTTCTTCACCCACAAATACCCAAAAAGGTTGTAACAGGAGGGGCTTGACTGGGGCTTGGTATTGGTGATTAGGTAGTAATTATTATTATTATTATTTGATTTATGTGAGTTTATTATTTGATTTATGTAAGTTTATATCTTAACAAATGTAATCAAATATTTTTAAATACTCTTATAATTAAAAAAGTTTAAATAAGTTTCATCAAATTTTAAATAGAAATTAAACTTAAATAGAGAAGAAAAAAAATGTTCACAAATACATAAAATACAATTTATTAAAAAAAATACATAAACAGTTAACAATACTTATGTTTTTAACTTATGTTTTCACTTCATAGAGTGGGCTTATCACTGAGTGTTGATTTGTGTGAATGGTTTGATAACTGATTTGATTTTAAAACACCACACATTATTCTTATAGTTACATGCTTGTTTTGAGTTATATAAACACTAAGTGTGTGGTTTTCTAAGACTGCACGGACTTAACATTAAATTCATAAGAGTATGGATGTTAAAAGCAAACAGTTTTCTTATTACCGAATGTAGAGGTTTGGTCCACCTCTTATTCTACAGATGTGGTTCATAGAATGCAGAGATTTTACCTCTGAAAAAACAAACAGCACCGTAGTTTTTGTATCTACTCACGAAATTCATACTCATGTGTCTTACTGCTTACGTTATCTATCAACCCGACAACCCGCAAACACTCCCCGTCTAACAACCACATAATAAACCAAATAAAGTTGGTTGAATATAATAATAATAATAATAATAATATCCTTGTTTGAACAAGTCGTAGTAGCTCTAAATTCATTCCAGTGGCATTTTCCACACGCCATTCAGAATTTCTCCGGTCGTCTTCCCCGTCAACTCAGTTGACTCAGCTTATGTAATGTAACCACATCTTCATTCCACACCTCCTCTTCTTAACCATAAACCAACTTCAACTTCATTCAACTACTCACCTTCCAACATCAACCACCATTACATTAATATGAGCAGCAGGCATATACCCCTCTTCTTCTTCTTCTTCTTCTTCTTCCACCATGCTTATTCTCAGCTACCACCTTCTCAAATAACCACCATGAACAACCTCCAAAAACTCATACCCAAATGGAACTCTAATTCTTCACTAAACTTGGCAAACCCATGTTCTTGGACAGGCGTCACATGTAACAATTCCTCCATCACCGAGCTTTCTTTCTCCTCTTTCGCTCTCTCCGATTCTTCTTGGTCCTCTTTTTCTCTCTCCGATTCTTCTTGGTCTTCCCTTGTTTGCCAAATTGAAACCCTGCAACTCCTTGATCTCTCATATAATAAACTCACTTCAATCGCCCCTCCATTGTTGTCGTCTTCTTGCGGTAGTTTGAAGGTTTCGAACTTTAGCAACAACTACATAACCGGCTCGTTGCCCACTTTTCAGACTTCTTTAGAACGTTTAGACCTTTCCCATAACTCTTTTCAGGGTACTATCCCTGAACAGTATACTCAACTGCGTGCTCTTACCGTACTTGATCTGAGTTACAATCGACTCACCGGGCCAATTCCTGATGCCATCGGTCAACTGTCGAAACTCCAACAGTTGGTTCTCTCAGCAAATACCCTCAGCGGGTCAATTCCTTCTGGGATCGGTCAACTGTCCGGTTTACAACAGTTGATTCTGTCTTCAAACAATCTCACTGGCGAAATCCCACAGTCCCTCGCGCGAATCACTACTTTGAAACGCTTTTCTGCGAATTATAACGGGTTTACTGGTTCAGCCCCACTTGGAATTACTGATTATCTTAGTAATTTAGACCTCAGTTATAATAACTTAAACGGGCCGCTCCCGAGTGACCTTTTGTCACACCCCAATCTGGTGACTCTCGATTTATCGGTTAATAATTTAGAGGGTTCTATACCTTCAAACGTGTCGAAAAGTTTAGTTAGGCTGAGGTTAGGTAATAATCGGTTAACCGGGCAGATACCCGTGTGGTCATTCGCGACTGATGTTCCATCATTAGCTTATTTAGAAGTTGGTTGCAACGGATTAACCGGGATGATCCCGTCCGAGTTGAGATTATGCAAAAATTTATCACTTTTGGACCTGTCACACAACAAACTTACTGGTAATATTCCTCACGAGTTGGGTGGTCTCAATAAATTACAAGGTCTTCAGCTTGATCACAACAATCTGACAGGAGAGATCCCGAGTGAATTCGGTGAGTTACGGATTCTTGTGAAGCTAAACATGAGCTCGAACTCGTTGTCTGGTTCCATCCCGCCTTCACTTTCAAACTTGCAGAAGTTGCTTAATCTTGACTTACAAGCTAACAATCTGAGTGGTCAAATTCCCGACTCGTTTGGTGATTTGGGTTCGCTGTTGGAGCTTCAACTTGGGAGCAACCAACTCAGCGGTGTTATAAGGAATCTACCCATTAAGTTGCAGATTGCATTAAATCTCAGTAGAAACAACTTTAATGGCCCGATACCCGAATCTATTTCCAGAATACAATCACTTGAAATCTTGGATCTTTCAAACAACCAATTCTCAGGTATTATTCCAAGTTTCTTGACTGGAATGAGAAGCTTGACCCAGATACTACTTTCCAACAATCAGCTATCCGGTTCGGTTCCTCAGATTAGTACAAATGTTATATTTTCTTATGAAGGGAATATAAATTTGTCAAATACAACATCAAACCTGTCTCCAGATCAGAAGAAAGATAATACTGTGTCTATGGCAATTGTTGCGGCTTCGATTGCAGCTGTTGTTGCACTTATGATACTTATAGTGGTCGCGGTTATAGTTTCCCGGAAGATTCATCGGGTCGACGATGATGAAAGTCAACCTCCGCCTCCGCTTCAGGTGATCAAAACCCAGCTGTTGACTTTAAACGTGATACACAGAACGAATATTGATTTCGACAAGGTGATGGAGTGCATGGGTCAACTCTCGAGTCTTGTTGTAAAGACACGGTTCTCGACATATTACAAAGCAGTCATGCCATCGGGTATGACTTACTTTGTCAAAAGGGTTGACCCGAGTGCCAAAATATTCCAACTCGGCAGACATGATTTGCTTGAAAATGAGCTTGAGACCATTGGGAGGTTGAGGAATTCGAATGTCTTGGTCCCGCTTGCGTACACGTTGACTGTGGATAGCGCGTATTTGTTGTATGAGTTTAGCGAAAAAGGGACTCTTTTTGATGTTCTTCAGGGGAGCTTAGGAAGTTGCTTGGATTGGACCAACCGATACAGTATTGCGCTTGGAGTTGCTAACGGACTGGCTTATCTCCATGGATTGCCCACCGGCCCGATTCTCCTACTCGATCTTTCCAGTAAAGCAGTTATGCTAAAGTCGTTGAATGAGCCTCGGATTGGAGATATAGAGCTTTATAAAGTGATTGATCCCTCGAAGAGTACGGGAAACCTTTCTGATGTTGCGGGTTCTGTTGGTTATGTTCCTCCAGGTATACTTTCTTGTTTATGTCATAGGGGTGTGAATATGCTTGGCAAAACAGGTGGGTCGGGTTGGGTGACTGGGCAAAATGGGTTGGGGTCAATAGGGGTTCATGTCAAAATGAGTTCATGCCAAAACTAGCATTTAAAAACGTCAGTTTGGCCGCTAGTAAAAATGGGCCGTTTTATAAAAAATGTCAGTTTGGCGGGGTCAAACAGGGCCGTTATTTAAAAAACATCAATTATGCTGCATCAGAACGGGTCGTTTTAGGAAAAAAAAACATGAATTTCGTAGGGTCACAACTCACAACGTGCTCTAACCAACACGAAGCTCGCAGGTTCGGGTTTAGTCTAAACAGGTCTAGGTCAGTTTCAGGTCCCGCTTGAACATTTTGCTAAACAGGTCGTGTTTAGGTCAACCAGGTGATTTCACGGGTTGGCCCGTTTATTTTCTGATTGTTTTTAAATTTGTGTTTTACGTCACATGTATTTTATAAGCCAACAAAAAAAAAGTTGACATCAAGTTTCATAATTTAAACATAATTGTTTTATACATGTTTGTATTTTTGTTAAAAATGTATAATTTCTGAAATACAAAAAATAATAAAATAGCAAAAATTGGTTAGTCGTGTTTGTGCCAACCAACGAATATTCGTGTCGTGATCGGATTCATGTGTCTGACACGATTTTCGTGTCTGTGCAACCTGTGAACACGGCCCGTGTAGTATATCTACTTATGAATGGGTCGATTTAGTTTGTGAATTCTAAATTTATTATGTTTTTGGGTTTCAGAATACGCTTACACGATGAGAGTGACAATGGCTGGAAATGTGTATAGTTTTGGGGTGATATTGCTTGAACTGTTGACCGGGAAGACTGCGATTAGTGAAGGATCTGAATTAGCCAAGTGGGTGTCTACCAAATCGAAAGAAAAACGCAACATTGACCAAATACTTGACTCCACGGTTCGTTGGACATCACCGGCCGTTAAAGACCAGATGTTAGCCGTCCTAAAGGTTGCTTTAGCCTGTGTCAGTGACTCCCCTGAATCAAGGCCCGATATGAGGAGCGTGATACATATGCTCCTTAACACGAGAAACTAAGCCGAGATGCTGGTGTTTTCAGGCTTTTTCTCTATGGAATGAACATGGTTCATTCTTGATCTGAAGAAACCATGTCTGGGTGACATGTTAACAGTTTCTCATCTCACTATCGTTCTCTATATATCATAGGTGAAACATATGTACAGAAATATATATAGTTTTGCATATTTATATCTCAAATTGGTTTTTGTAATAAGCTACCTTATATACGCTATATATAAGTGTGTATATTGAAAGTTGAAACACCAGGGTTTTCGTATTGTAGAAAATATATTGTGTTTCAAATATGAAAAAACTATGTTATATATTTATAATTTTTCAAGATTAAAAGGTAGAGAAAGTTTTGGCCAATTCAAGGTCCGTTTTAGACGGAACTGGCTAAGACTATGCTCCTGAATAGACTTTACAATGAGTATGGATGCAAACGAGCCGAGCTACCCGAGCTTGACTCAGTAAAATCTCGAATTGCCGAGCACACAAGAGCTCAAGCGTATATCGGCGCTCATTAATAAATGAGCTCGATCTCGAACCAACAGGCTTATTATTTATATATGTACATGAACATGTTATTATACATAAAACTATAATAAAAGAAATATTTATAAGTATGTAGGACAAAAATATGTAGAAAAATTTATAAATAAAATATTTAAGCTTTAGAACAGAATTCTAGATGAGCCGAGCTCGAGCTCGAGCTCTCTTAAGTTAAACACACCATACTCAAGCTTAGATGAGCCCGGGCTCAGCCCTTTCAAACCCCAAACATGATGGATTCATCCAGGACACCTAATTTCGCATGTCAAACATAATGGCTTTTCGTATAATGCAAACAGAGTTGTCACATTCATCGTCTTAATGATGAACAAGAAGCAAATATGAAAAATTGAGCTTCATTGAAGATATAATTATAACAAAACATAATTAGTCTGAAATTTCACAAAACATACATAGTTTAGGATTGTTTAAAAATCTGCTCATGTTATTTCCCAATAAATTTGGAAAAAGAACGGACCCGAGTTTAACTAGAATGTCAGGTCTTTAGGATCCTCAATAATCTTTGCTAGTGTCTGCAAAAATTGAGCAAGATCCGCCCCATATATAACCCGATGATCAGCTGTGACATTTACCTGTATATATATACACCACTCTCTTAATTTACAATTTTGGCCCATTTAACCGACTCGCCCGTTTTGCCACCTCTATCTACTGGCGGGATTTTATAAATAATTATTAGAAACAGTTTTATGTAAGTATAACTGTGACAATACATACCTGCATCTGGGTCTTCATGCCGATTCGGCCATCCTTGGTGGCAACAACTGTGGGTTCAGATGCACCAACCGCCATGATTGCACCCTGCACAAACATGGTCACAAATTGGTTAAAAATAAGTGTATTACAATATGCAAAGAGTTTGAAACATTGGATACGAGAACTCACGGTCCCGGGTGGCAAGATGGCATCAAAGCGGTCAACACCAAACATTCCAAGATTGGAAAGAGTAAATGTACCTGCAAAATATTGAAATCGAGTATCACGCTTTTAAATTGAAGTTATAAAACCATATACGGAAAATATTTTTAAAAATACTTAATATTCCCTACATAATCAAATATCTATATCTGTATAACTTCGGGAGTGTTAGAATATGAACATAATATTAGTCCCAATATGTTGGGCGATGTGGTATCCCCGGACCCACATTTAGACAACTGCATATTAAAGGAGTTAGGGAGGTTATTTTTTTAGCCGGCCCTAACCCTATTGGGCCCAATTGGGTTCTAGCTTGTTTAGCAAGGGAGTAGCCCTAATATGCGGTCTATAAATAGTCTCTTGTACTTGTTATTATACATCACCAAAATAATACAAACCTAATTACCCCGTGGACGTAGGTTGTACACCGCAACCGAACCACGTAAAATTCTCGTGTTCTTTATCGCTTTGATTTCTTGTTCGTGTGTGCCTTTTGTTCCTAACAACTGGTATCAGAGCAAGGATCACACTATAAACCCCAGCCGCCAGTCGCCACCAAACCCTAATCAGAAACCCTAGCCGCCGCTACAGTGTTTCCGGCGTGTGAACAGTGCGCGCTACAGTACAATCTGTCTTTTGACCAGAAGAGGTCAAACAGTTCTGATCAGTATTGCAGGTTGCTTCCGTTAGAAACTCGGTAAAGATAATGACTGAGGACGGTAAGATCAGAATCGAGAAGTTTGATGGGCAGGATTTTGGATGGTGGAAGATGCAAGTCGAGGACTTGTTATGCCAGAAAGATTTGCTTCCATGTTTGAGAGGTCAAAAACCCGAGAATATGAAGGATGAAGAATGGGCCGATCTAGACAGGAAAGCCCTAGCAGTCATCAGATGCACGTTGGCTAAGAACGTTGCTTTCAATATAGTGAATGAGACCACTGCTAAGGGTTTGATGACCGCGTTGTCAAACATGTACGAGAAACCTTCCGCGTCTAATAAAGTATTCTTAATTAGACAATTGGTGAATACGCGTATGCGGGAAGGTGCGTCTGTTACCTCTCATATAAATGAGTTCAATTCTATCATATCCCGGTTATTATCTGTTGATATTAAATTTGATGATGAAGTGCAAGCTTTGCTATTATTGTCCTCGTTACCTGAAAGTTGGTCAGGAACAGTCACTGCCGTTAGTGGTTCAGCCGGAACCACCAAACTCACGTTCGAGGGTATTCGTGACTTGATCCTAGGAGAGGATATCAGGAGAAAGAATGCAGGTGAATCATCCAGTACTTTGCTAAGTACTGAGGGAAGAGGTAGAAAGAAAGATAAGAGGGTAAGTAACAGGGGAAGATCAAAATCAAGAGACAGAAAGGGGAGTTCAAAAACAAGAAACGACATAAAGTGTTGGAACTGTAATGAGAATGGTCATTTCAGAAGTCAATGTACAGAACCACCCAGAGACAAGAAAGAAGTGAATGTTGCCTCCTCAACAGCATCAGATTCTGATGATGCATTGATCTGCTGTATTGAGGATATAGTCGAGTCCTGGATTATGGACTCAGGTGCGTCGTTTCATGCTATCTCAAGCTCGAGAAAGATGAAGAATTTCAGACGGGGCAATTTTGGTACTGTAAGTCTTGCTAATAACCAAATCTTGGAAATTACTGGGTTGGGAGATATTGACTTGAAAACAAGTTTTGGAACAATTTGGACATTGAAAGATGTCAGGGTAATTCCAAAACTGAAAAAAATGTTAATTTCCATTGGGCAATTAGACGACCAGGGTTATGATGTAACATTCGGGGGAGGACAATGGAAGGTCGTCAAGGGTAGCATGGTAATTGCCAAGGGAAAGAAACGGGGTACTTTGTATATGGTTGAGGTTTCTGCAGGTAGTGCTAATGCAGTAACGAGTGGACCGAGTCTATCAAAGTTGTGGCATCAACGACTCGGCCACATGAGTGAGAAGGGCATGAAGATGCTTGTCGCCAGAGGAAAGCTTCCAGATCTTAAAAGGGTTGAATCTGAATTCTGTGAACCATGTGTTTTTGGAAAAAAGAAGAGGGTATCTTTTGTGAAGACAGGGAAAGCACCTAAAGCTCAGAAATTAGAGCTTATCCATTCAGATGTTTTCGGACCAACACGTGTTGAATCCTTGGGAGGCTCGAGATTCTATGTGACTTTCATAGACGACGCCACACGCAAGGTATGGGTTTACTTTCTTAAAAATAAATTTGAAGTATTTGATGTTTTTAAGAAATGGAAAACTGCTGTTGAACTTGAATCTGATCTGAAGGTAAAGTGCTTGAAGTCAGACAATGGAGGGGAGTACATTAGCTCAGAGTTCACTAGCTTTTGTGCTGAGCATGGCATTCGGATGATAAATACAGTTCCAGGTACTCCTCAGCAAAATGGAGTCGCAGAAAGGATGAATAGAACGTTAAATGAAAGAGCCAGAAGTATGAGGATAAATGCAGGGCTCCCTAAAATGTTCTGGGCAGACGCTGTTAAAACTGCTGCCTATCTTATCAACCGAGGTCTATCAGTTCCGTTGGGTTACAAAACACCTCAAGAAGAATGGAAGGGGAAAGCAGTTAATTATGAGCACTTAAAGGTTTTTGGGTGCAGTGCATATGACCTAGATCCGAATGCTGACAAGATAGATTCAAAAGCCAAGAAGTATGTTTTCATTGGTTACGGGTCAGACAAGATGGGCTACAAGCTTTGGGACTCGAAAAGCAGAAAAGTAGTCCGCAGCAAACATGCTACATTTAATGAGGCTGAGTTGTACAAAGATGTGATAAATCCAAACTCTAGGGTTCAGAAGCAACAGGTTGAATTCAAAATTGAAAACCAGAGATCTGAACCGATCCCCGAACCGGTTCAGGAACCCGCTACAGAAACTGAAGTCGACACAGTTCCTGAGTTTGAAGCTGGTGGAAATAATGAGTCAGAAGAAACTTCTGACAGTGGGAGTTCAGAGTCTGAAGACGAGGAGATCCCACAACAGCCTGACCAGACAGAAAATTGGGTCAGGAGATCCACCAGAGTTACTAAACAGCCAGAAAGGTATAGTCCCGGTCATTCCAATCCTTCAGTTAACTATATTCTTTTGACAGAAAACGGTGAACCCGAAAGCTACTCTGAAGCAGTCAAGATGAAGGATTCTCGCCAGTGGGAGAATGCTATGAAGGATGAAATGAGCTCTCTAGAAAAGAACAAGACATGGGACTTAGTCAAGCTTCCGCAGGATAAGAGAGCGTTGCAAAATAAATGGGTCTTCAGGGTCAAAGAAGAACATGATGGGTCTAAACGATATAAAGCCCGTTTAGTGGTCAAGGGTTTTCAACAAAAGAGAGGAGTTGATTATGATGAAATCTTCTCTCCCGTGGTGAAAAGGACTACCATCAGACTTGTTTTAAGTCTTGTAGCAGCAGAAGATTTACATCTACAGCAACTAGATGTGAAAACGGCATTTCTACACGGTGATCTTGAAGAAGACATTTATATGATGCAACCTGAAGGGTTTCGGGTTGTGGGGAAAGAAAATTGGGTCTGCAAACTAAAGAAGAGCTTGTATGGTCTGAAACAGGCGCCTAGACAGTGGTACATGAAGTTTGATAATTTCATGGAGAGGTCGGGGTTTAAAAGATGCCAGATGGATCATTGTTGTTATCTGAAGAAATTCAACAACTCTTATATCATATTACTGTTGTATGTTGATGATATGTTGATTGCAGGATCTGATATGAAGGAAATAAGCAAGTTGAAGAAACAGATGTCCCAAGAGTTTGAAATGAAAGACTTGGGTGCAGCAAAACAGATACTGGGAATGAACATCACTAGAAACAAGAAGGCAGGTACTCTAACACTATCCCAGGAAAAATACATAGGGAAAGTGTTAGAAAGGTTCAAGATGAATGATGAAAGAACCAAGCCTAGGAATACTCCATTGGGAAGTCATTTGAAGCTCACCAAAGATCAGTCTCCTAAAACTGAAGAAGAAAGATCGAAGATGACCAAAGTCCCATATGCATCAGCAGTCGGGAGTCTAATGTATGCAATGGTTTGCACTCGACCAGATGTTGCTCATGCCGTTGGGGTTGTTAGTCGGTTTATGTCAGATCCAGGAGAAAAACATTGGGAGGCTGTCAAATGGATACTTAGATACTTGAAGGGTACTCAGAAGATGGGGTTATGTTTCAGAAAAAAGGATGCCATACTCAGAGGTTACACAGATGCTGATCTGGGTGGTTGTAAAGGGACGTTCAAGAGCACTACCGGGTATGTTTTCACAGTGGGAGGGACAGCAGTTAGCTGGATGTCTAGACTTCAGAAAAGTGTGGCTCTGTCAACTACAGAAGCAGAATACATGGCTGTTGCAGAGGCCAGCAAAGAACTAGTTTGGTTGAAGACTTTTCTTGAAGAATTAGGAAAACAACAACCCGACTACTCATTGTACTGTGACAATGAGAGTGCAGTTAAACTTGCAAAGAATCCAGTGTATCACGGAAAGACAAAGCATATAGGGATGAGATATCACTTCGTGAGGGGGTTGATCAGTGAAGGAACAATCAGTCTGAAGAACATCCCAGGTGCTAAAAATCCAGCTGATATGTTTACCAAGTGTGTGGTGCTGGATAAGCTGAAGCTTTGCATAGCTTCAGCTGGTCTCCAGGAATAATGTTGAGGAGACAAGGGTAATTAGGATGGTTTGAAGATCAGGAGGGATTTTCATTTACAGAAGTACAGAAGAGATGGTGCATTTCTAGGTCCGAAGACACCAAGTGGGAGATTGTTGGGCGATGTGGTATCCCCGGACCCACATTTAGACAACTGCATATTAAAGGAGTTAGGGAGGTTATTTTTTTAGCCGGCCCTAACCCTATTGGGCCCAATTGGGTTCTAGCTTGTTTAGCAAGGGAGTAGCCCTAATATGCGGTCTATAAATAGTCTCTTGTACTTGTTATTATACATCACCAAAATAATACAAACCTAATTACCCCGTGGACGTAGGTTGTACACCGCAACCGAACCACGTAAAATTCTCGTGTTCTTTATCGCTTTGATTTCTTGTTCGTGTGTGCCTTTTGTTCCTAACACAATATTGTCCCCTGGGCTTCACTTAGACTAGGGCTATTAATCATCTATATATTGTGTAACACATTGACTCATTTGGACACTTTTAATATAGGCAATTCTCTTCATCTCTAATTACAATGTTATTCGGTATTTGAGAGAAGTAATACCTGTGTTGTATTCGTGGGGTTGCAACCGCTTTGCACGGGCCTTATCCACTAGCTCTTTCCACTTTCGTGACAACGAGTAAATATCAACCTTTAACAAACAATAAAACATATAAACACGCCTCGCACCACGACGGTGAAACAAATCAAGACTGTGTTACAGAAGTCAGTTAACAACCTTATCTGCATTCTGAAGAACAGGCGTAATCAATCCCCCGTCAATCGTCACTGCAACCGCAACATTAATATTGCTGTTGTATGTAAAGCTCTTCCCGTCTCTACAACTCGAATTAACAACCGGGTGTTTGGCCAATGCAAGCGCGGTGGCCTTTGCTAACAATGCCGTCATTGTCACACCCTTCGGCTTAATCTAACAAATATACACATACATTACATATATGTTATATTCATATGTTGAAACCATAATTGTATAAAACGCATCAAAACGAAACCTTTTTGTAGAGAGCATCAAGGGCATCGGTGGTAATTGTGTAACCCACTATAAAAGTAGGCACTGCAAGACTCTCAACCATGTTCCTGCTAACCGCGCCCTGTATTGTAGTAAACGGAACAACGGAACCCAGTTCAACCCCTGACGGGGTTGGCTGGGGCTTACTCGGCTCAGCGGTTGTTACTCCAACGGCAGTAGCAACCGCTGCAGCCTCAACATCCTTGGCCACAACCTGGCCCATGGGCCCACTCCCCACCACACCACTCAAATCCACATTCAACTCCTTTGCAAGCTTCTTGGCATAAGGCGAGGCCACAACCCTCTTGCCCCCATCCGAAGCCGGGTGGGTCAAAGCCACCGGACGGGCCACAGGTGTGGGCACCTGTGGCACGGGTGGGGCGGGTTCCGGTGTCTTGGACTCCACGGGAGTCGGGTTCGGGGGCGAGGGGGAGGAGGCAGAGGACGAAGAGTCCTTAGCTTTGGATAAAGCTACGGCGATTTCGTCCTCTGTCTCGGCGAGGAGTGCGATAGCGGAGCCTACGGCCGCTACACCGCCTTCTTCGACCATGATGGCGGCCAAGTAGCCGTCGTAGAAGGTCTCGACGTCCATGTCGGCTTTATCGGACTCGACGACGACGACGGACTCGCCTTTGTTGAGCTTGTCGCCTTCGGATTTGATCCAGGAGACGATCTTGCCTTCGGTCATGGTGGAGCTTAATGCGGGCATGAATATCTCGCGGATCTTGGCGTGAATTTGGTGGGGTCTTCTGGAGGTGTAGGTGGAGGTGGGTTGGGATTGGCGGCGGAGGGAGGTGGTGGTGGGGGTGAAGGAGGAGCTCAGTAGCTGCGCCATCGCTGACTGGTTGTTGTTACAATTGGAATTGGATCAAGAAGAAACGAAATGGGGTTTCTTTTCTTATGAGTGAAGTGGTTCCTGGGATGTATCGAAAGAAGGCGGAGGTTACTACGACCTTACCGGTGAGATGGTGATTAAATTTATGTATCTATGCGGTATAAATATAATCTTAAATATATATGAATTAAGCCTTCCGTAATTCTTTATTTCTAAATGAAGACTTGTTATGCATTTAATCAGAATTTACGGGTTTATGTCCCATTAAATCTAGGTAGTTTTTAAACAGGATATAACATCTCGCTAAATTAAAAATTAATCTCGTTAAATATTTGATATTAAATTATATACTAAGAATTAGTATTCGAATTTTCTTTTAAAAATAATAAATTATTTATAATTAATAAACATTTTTATAGTAAAAAAAATAAGCGGGTCATTGGTTTCACCAAACCCAAATAACTTTTAAACCAAGTTATAACATCTCATTTATTTGTGAATCTCTTTTATCATCAAGTCCTAAGTATATTATTAACTTTCTTACAATAAATAAACTAAAATTCAAAAAAGTATATAAATATTATAAACGAATAATGTATAACAACCCCGTAATACGAGGGATAAAAACTAGCATGATATAATTATATCTACGTTAAATTAAATAAATTCTAACATGTTTTGGTCGAGTTTATAATTTTACTCAGGAACCAAACTCAAAAACATAGGCTTCAAAACCAGTCAGAAACTCAAATACTAAGATAGTTTAAATTCAGGATTCAAAATTAGAAGACTCCCTTAGATGTTTGTCATATTCTTATAAATTTTTTTATAAAGATTTGATGAATTACATGTAGGGATGATAGTGGTTCGGATGTTGGGTAAAGTATTGGTAATTTAGTGGAAGTAACTACTCGGGTATAAAATTGGTCTCACACCCAACCCATATATGTCGGGTATTTATCAGGTAATTGTTCATCATGCATTAGAACTAATGTGACATTTGAGCCAAAACAAGGTACACCTCAGTACGTATTTACTGATTAAGCAAATAAACGCATTTTGCGTAACAAGCGAACGATTAACCGAACGGGTCGGGTTATGACCCAGATATCTCGGGGGGCCATTTATAAGTGATATACGATCTATACAAGTTAAAATATTAGAAATATGGTCTTAGTTTGATAGCAAACAAGTTAAACGAAAACATGCTCGTTTAACCACCCGCCATAGAATTAAACGCGAAAGATAGTTACAAACCAAGCATTGTATCATCCGTTAAGCCGAAAAAGAATTACCAAACACTTATTTGAAATGTTTTAAGCGATCCGTGAAAATATTTTTGATTTTTACAAACATATAGTATGTTTTTATAATTTTACACAAAACTAGCCGAAAAACACTCGTTTTCGCGTTGTTTAACGCACCCGATAAGTTTTTCGCGCCAAAAACCGAACCCGAACTAAATTTGGACCGGGCTTTTCGTATTTGGGCTTGAGAAATCAGAAACTTGGGCCAAAATGGGCCCAAGGTGGGCCCATGATGGTCCGATCGCAATCAGCAGCCCCCCCTTGTTTATTCTTTCACATTTAAACTAGGTTCAAGCCATTTTAACATCATTTCTTGGAAAACTCTGGACACCCCTTCTGTTTCAGCCAGAAAACTTCCAAAACCCTAAGGTAAGAGCTTAAATAAGTAGCTTTTTTACTTGTTTGAACTTGTTTAATACCATAAAAACATGTCTTGGTTACCAAAAATCATTCCTAACCGTGTAAAAATCCTAAAAATGGTCCATAAACATGTTTTGATCATACACATGTAAGGAACCTGTTTTGATAATTTTTTTGGCCATAAACACGGATTAAAGGGTTGAAACGACGTTTTTATGGTTCAAAAGTTCGTTTTTGTGCACTAGCCGAAACCCTAACTTAAGGGCTGTTATGTTGATGAAATATTGCTTGGTTTGTGATATAGGACTTGTACCTAGCTTGCTTAGAAGCACAAGAACCTGAAAACTTGATTAAAAGGTCGGAAACGAGCCAAACCCGCTGAGGTAATGCCGACACACTCGCTTACGGGCTATTTAGGTTAAGGTTGTGATGTGCATATTTTTAGGACTTGAAATTTTTCAGGGACATCAGGGACCATGTCAATGAGTTCCTGTTTAAATTTGGTAATTTTTCGACCATCCGAGAATATTTGGCGAATTTATTACCGAATTTGGACGTTTATTTGGGAAAAATAGCTAAAATACTTCAAAAATTATGAAATTTTTCTGGGAACTCAGATTTGATGTATTTTGGTTACATATGAATTTTGGGATCATTTGGAGAAGTTTAAAGGTATTTTGTTTATTCGCGTTCGTGTGAATTTTTACAGCCGAATCTGGGCCGAAAAGAATATCGCACGAGCTTTTTACATTCTGGAATTAATACAGGTTGTTTTGGAACATGATTTGAGTATTCAGGAATTTTTGGTGAATTTTTGGAAATTGTTTGGGGTAAACGGACGATTTTCAGACGAAATATAGCTGATAAAATGAATTTTTATAAATTAATAAATCAGTAAATAAATTCCAGAAATATTTTTATAAAAATCTAAATATTTTAATTGATAAGTGGTTAAATTTTCATAATTTAATGATTAACGATTAATTAATTATGCTAAATTGAATATTAAACAAATTCAGTTTTTATAAAAACCGGCAAGTTCGCGACTAGTGAATCTGCGGGAATATCAAAACACCAAGAGTGATCAAAAATCATATTTTTGGACTAGTTAAGTGAAAATGAACAGAAACCTGGACAATCCGGGTGGATTGTGCGCGTTTCTTCTCAAATCAAACTGAATAAGCGGAAACGGGCCCCGTGGCTAATCCGGGACCCCAGTATGTGATCTTTCTTTATAACTTAATCATTTTATTAACCAATACATTTACCTAAGCTTATTTTCCCATAACTGTTTTCTGAACGCGTAAACGAACAACTTGGTCCAGCTGGGAAAACGGGAATCTGAGCCAAGTTCAGTTTTAAGTATTAGACATTGAACAACATCACAACCTAAGCCTATTGCCACTTTCTGGGCGTTCCAGCTACACCCAGATTAGTTATACAGCCCAGTTTAGTATTGAGATTATAATAATATTAAAATATTAATATTATTATAATATTAATTATAGGAACTATTGATAGCGGACTGAACAAACCACGAGTTGATACAGTACGGAATATCTACAAAACCGTGAGTTTCATGACCCCACTTTTAAACTGTTTTACGAACTTTTGGGGTGAAAAGCATGTTTGCTTGTATCTATATACTTATCTGAAACATGTGATGATGTGAATTATCTAAGTGCTAACACACGAAAGTCCCCACAATCACAGTGATTAACTTCGAGCCGGTGGCTTGTGAATAGTACTATTGGTTTGACAAACCCAAACGGAATCGGCCTGGTTGCCGTGTCACATAGCGCCGTTTGCACATGACCATATTTAAACATACAGGCTATGTAGTGTTAGACATAGCTACCGGGGCATGTTGTGGGCGGAAGGGGAGCCACAGTGGTTGATTGAGCGTGGGAAATGGAGGCACGCAGCACGAACAGTCCAGGCTTCACTGTAGCTTAGCATAATTACATCACATACATCATTTACATACATACATACTTATTTCATAATTACAAGTGTTGACTTGTGAACACTCATTACTGTTTTTTTGAAACTCGTGAAACTCACCAACTCTAGTAGTTGACCCGTTTTAAACTGCTTTTCAGGTGTACCTAAATCGGAATGATTGGGTGATCTGTTACTTGCCTGAAGTGTATGGTTGATGCTATGTGAATAGAAGCAAGGGCGTTATTAGTAAGAATGTATAGTTAACGAACTAGTTTTGTTTGTATCGTTAGACTGTTAAACAATGATAGAACAAAGAAATGTAATATATTGTAAATTAGTTTGTAATGTTTGTTTATAAACAATGTATTGATATCAGAGGTGTCTGTTACATTCCCGTTTTACGCTTCCGCATTGTGCTAGTCGGGGTGTGACAGAAGTTGGTATCAGAGCCATTGGTTATAAAGGATTAGATTATCCCTTAGGGTACCTAAAATATAACCGTAGGCTCGATTAACTCTTGGAAATAATTAAATAATAAATTAATATTATATACTGATGGATGTCGGGATGAACTTGTAGGGCAAGTTAGTTATTGTGGTCCGGAACATAATAACAGACTTGCTTGTACGAGGGAATTCTGGGAGAAATCGCGTAACGTGTGGTTTGGTAAAAGTGGCAACATATGTGTATAAAAGGTAATGGGCAAGTATATATATATGTAACACTCATACGTGTTTATGTGGAACAAGGTGTATGAATATCTGTATGTACGATACTGTTGATAATGATACATTTTACTATGAATATTATATTCATTTATATTCAATATTGATTTAAATAATAATAATAATTAAAATCTTGATAAAGCTAATATTATATTCTAATATAATTAATATTAAATTTGGTTTAATTAATTAATCTCCTCAACAATAGTTAGTCATAGCAATAGATATTATTCTTATAACTAATCGTTGTGCAGAGTCATGTCAAGGAATAACGGCTACGTACCGGAAGAAGAACCGGTGATATCTGTAGAGGAGGATCCCGAAGAAGAATCAGAGGAGGATGCAGAGGAGGAGGATCCAGAAGAGGAGGATCCAGAAGGGGAGGACCCAGAAGAGGAACCGGAGGAGGAGGAGGAAGAAGTAGAAGAAGAAGTTATATGTAGAGAACTACCCAGGAATGTGCCTGATCTATCCGGTTACAGATGCGATAGTTATCCACCCAGGTCACCACGTAGGGATCAAGGCGAAGTTAACAGTCAGTATCGTTCACTAGCTAGAGTAGCCAGATTACCCACTCCACCTATACACCTGTCGCCGACGACTTCAGCTACTGCACGAGTCCGGCAGACTGCTCGTATTCGGGTAACCCCGATTGACCCTACCTCTATTCCATTCAGATCTACCCATGACCGGGGAGGACCTTCACGCCCTAGGTAGATACTTCATCTTCTCGTTCATTGAGTATACCTACCCCTCGTCCTGACTGTGACATCTGCCCCGATCCGACCCGACCCAGGTACCCGTTTCTCTGACCCGATCTTTTCTTTTATGATTTAAAATTTATTTATACTTATATTTTTCTTTTAATAATAATAATATATTTTCCTTCCCGCCCCTCTCTCTCTTTCTTTCCGCCGTCCCGTCCCTCTTCTTCTCTCTTTCCGCCTTCTTTTCCCTCTTGTCGCCGTCCCGCCCTTAAGCCTTGTTTCTCTCTTTTTATTCTAACTCTTTGCTTGTCCTTTATTCCTTCCCGCCTAAGGTTGTCTGCGCAGCTCCACGCGCCAGACTCCTTTCGAGGAAGCCTGCGTGAAGACCATCTGTTCCAGCGATACGCGAGACGAACTCTTCTCGCAGCGCGCTAAGAATTGTAATTCTTCTCGCAGCGCGCGAAGAACGGTAGTTCTTCCCGCGACGCGCTAAGGATTTGTAGTTCTTCTCGCAGCGCGCTAAGAATCGTAGTTCATCCCTTGACGCGCGAAGAATTATAGTTCTTCCCGCGGCGCGCTAAGAATTATAGTTCCTCCCGCGGCGCGCTAAGAAATATGATTCTTCCCGCGGTGCGCCTTAGCTTTCTCGCGCTATGTCTTAAGTCTTTTCTTCTGTTGAATCTAGCCGTTTGCTTTTGTGTTGTCTTATCTTCTGTGCTGTTGACCTAATCTGCTTTATGTCTGAAAAGTTACTTTCGGCGCAGCATGCGCACCAACCCCATTGGTTGGTAGAAAAAGTGACTGACATTATCTTTGGAGATTTGCTTTTTCCATGCTTGACCAGTACCTTTTTCTGACCCGCCCATGCCTGTTTACTGTTCCCCTGTCAGCTTTTCTCTTGTCCCCTGCAGCTGCCATATCTTTTGATATCTTTTGCTTTTGGAATCTTTTACTTTTTGGAGATCTTTTCCCCCTTTTCTAGGGATTGTGTTCCCTAGGGTTTCTCTATAAATAATAATAATATTTTCCTAACACTACACACACAAAACACTTAATCTCTCATGTTCTCTCTTGCTCCTTGCTCTCTCTTGCTCCTTGCTCTCTCTGCCGCCTCCTCTCTGCCTCCGTCTTCCTCCCTGTTCTGCCCTGCTTTTCCGGTATATATATTATATATAATAACTTACTTATTAATTATGCTAACTTATAATCAAGACTTAAAACAGATCATTAAAACAATAATCTTATTTATAGGTTAACTTGTGCTTGTTTAAAGTTGGTTCTTGCTTTATCTTACACCGCATCGTTTATCAAGTGAGTAATCTCGTACCTAATCCCTTTTTATTTTTAATGTTTTGGGATGTTCATGTGTTCATACAAACTTAGAGTCTTAAACTTGTTTATGAACTTTAGTCGCGCAGTATCCCATGTGTTGAGGACGTAGACTTGGCTGTTTATTTGTATGTGTGGATCATTAACCGTCTTGTCGGTCTATTCTGCAGTTCTCATGGTACCATTAGATGAACACGGGAGAACTATCGTTTATGATTTTCTCTTTTGTTTACACATGCACAGTTTGTCTTGTTTGTGAGCTCAATTGTGAGCACTGGCAGTCTATGAATCTTAGAGTTGATCCCGATCTGATTACACCCTTGTTGAAAACCAGACATACACGTGTTGCGCGCAGATTTATTGTTATCTATTATTATCTATTAAACTTGATTTCTCACCAACACGCAAGTGTTTGACGTTTATTTTAACACATGTTCAGGTTTGCAGTAGCTGTTTTGGAGCTTGTGGACACGTAGGACGTTTTTACTTTTGGACCTAGATTAAAATGTATCAAGACAAGTTATTGCTGTTCGAATATTATGATTTATAATATATTGATTTATGATGATTTATGTTATATTGTGTTTACCCTGCGCGTGCGCGAATGAATATATTTATTAAATATTGACACCCAAATAGTGTCACGAGTAATGAAACAATATGTGGCGCCCCGATGTATAATCCGCCTTTGGTCGGGGTGTTACAGATTGGTATCAGAGCTCCGTGACTTTAGGATAGGTGGTTAGACGTAACGGCCTAGAATACCTAAGAGTCCCTTCTCGCGCATGAGAGAAATCTCATGTTTGTGCGCTTATTGTTAATTACTCGTTGTTTATAAATATGCTTGCGCAGACGCAGTATATGATTTTATGTTTTATTTCGCGATATTTCGATTTTTGTTGAATTTCGATTTTTATTGATTTTTCTTACATATTCGTTTGTTGGATTTGAAAATCCGAAAAGTCATGGTGATACATGAATAGTTGATTTTCAGTTTCCATTTACGATTATGTTCTGAGGTTGGAGACTTGAAAAGTCATGGTGATACATGAATTGTCAACCTCCAATACTCATTTTCTGGTATATTTTATATTGAGGATTGAAAAGTCATGGTGATACATGAATCGTCAATCTCCAATACTCGTTTGCTCGTATATTTAAAATTGGGAATTCGGAAAGTCATGGTGATACATGGATTGTCGATTCTTGATTCGAATTTGTTACCTTTATTAAGTCTGCATTTAGGGTCATTTATTTTACTTTAACTTTTGACAGTAACTGACTCCGCGAAACCAAGCTTTTCGAGGTTATACTTTGCGCTAAAACCAAGATATTAACTAAAATTAAAATTTTTATAGAATGCCTCCGCTATCTCGTCGCCATCTCAAGAAGAAAGAAGCCGCGCGCAGACGTTCGCTGCAACGTTCCCAGGAAATGGCCACCGCGATAGCCCAAGCTTTGAGTCAAAACAATACCAACACC
The DNA here is from genome assembly GCF_021521415.1 of Bidens hawaiensis. Lineage (NCBI taxonomy): Eukaryota > Viridiplantae > Streptophyta > Magnoliopsida > Asterales > Asteraceae > Bidens > Bidens hawaiensis. Next base: position 115,431 of record NW_027492076.1, on the reverse strand, counting down.
TCTGGTTACAACATTAAATCCTTCAACGCGGGTAACCCTCCAAAGTTCACAGGTCTTGAAGGAGCCACCGTGATGCTCCAGTGGCTTGAGAAAATAGAAAACACTTTCCTCCACACCCAATGCCCCTCAGACAGACGAACCCTGTATGCTTCCAGTGTCCTGGAATCTAGAGCGCTTACATGGTGGAACGGAGTAGCTCATGCGCGTGGCGCAGAAGCTGCTTCTAGCATGACATGGGAGGAATTCAAGGAAATTCTGACGCGAGAATTCTGCCCTCCCAACGAAGTTAAGCGCCTGGAGGAGGAATTTTGGAATCTTAAGCAATACAGTGGCGAAGCGCGCGAGTACGCGACGCGTTTCCATGAACTAAGTCTGCTTGTCCCTCACCTTGTTACCCCTTCCCGCCGAGCCATAGAGAAATTCCTTGGGGGTCTCCCCATGGAAATTCAAGATTCTGTATGGGCCAGGAACCCAGTTACCCTCTCTGACGCTATCGAGTTGGCCGCTGTGCTCAGCGACAACCATGTCAGGGCAGGAACCCTGTTCCTGCGAGGATCTGAGAAGACCAAACTCACCAAGACTGCCCCTGAACCAACAGAAACCAAACCTGAACCCTCAAACCATAACCAGAAACGTAGGCGCAGACAAGCTTACGCGCTTACCAGCCCGCCCATAGTCCAGCAACCCATCTACCAACCTCCAGTTTACGCGCCTAACCCACTATCAGCCTACCCAACTCCCCCTATAGTCCACAACTATGCCTTAACAAATCCAGCACTCCCTGCCCCGCCAACTAAGAAACCTTACACAGGAAACCACCCCTTTTGCCCAACCTGTAGACTCCACCACCCACCTCAAGTCCCATGTCGACTTTGTACCCGATGTGGCCGCGCTGGTCACCTTGCAGAAAACTGTAGAGTCCTTCCCGCCAATCCAATTGCGCCAACACCACCCGTCTACCCGCAGAACCCACAACCAACCTACCAAAACCCACGACCCAGATCGTGCTTCAACTGCGGTGATCCCAGTCATTTCCGGAACGCGTGCCCGAGACTACAAGTTCAGATTACGCAAGCGAATCCGGTGAACCAGATTTCGAACCAAGTGACGCGCGAACGAGCTTTTAACATAACCGCGCACCAAGCGCAAGCGAATAATGACGTAGTTAATGGTACATTTTTGCTTAACGGATTTTATGCTTCTGTACTTTTTGATACTGGCGCCGATCGAAGTTTTATTTCTCGCGCGTTTGAGCAGAAGCTTGCGCGACCGCGCAACGATTTAAAAGAGAATTTTTCAGTTAAATTGGCTAATGGCAAAACTGTTTTAATTAACTCGGTGATTAAAGATTGCACGCTTAACCTTAACGAAAACGATTTTCTAATCGACCTCATCCCCATGCCTCTTGGAAGCTTTGATGTTATCATTGGTATGGACTGGCTCTCGAATAATCGCGCCGAAGTTATTTGCGCCAAGAAGATGATTCGCATACCTCAAGAAAATGGTGATCTTCATATCTACGGCGAGAAACCCTCCCGTGGTCTTAAGATTATGTCTTGCGCCGAAGCCCGAAGGCTCATGCGGAAAAGGTGTATTGCGTTCTTAGCCCATGTGGTTAAACCTGCTGAAGAGAAGAAGCTTCGCGATATCCCTGTTGTGCGCGATTTTCCTGAAGTTTTTCCCGATGATCTTCCAGGTATCCCTCCCGCTCGTGAAGTCGAGTTCCGTATTGATCTTGTCCCTGGTCTTCCCCCGTGGCTAAATCTCCTTACCGTCTTGCGCCCGCTGAGATGCAAGAATTGGCAAGCCAACTTCAAGAGTTGACTGCTAAAGGATTCATTCGCCCTAGCTCTTCGCCCTGGGGTGCTCCGGTGTTGTTCGTTAAAAAGAAAGATGGATCGTTTCGCATGTGTATTGATTACCGCGAGTTGAACAAACTCACCATTAAAAACCGGTATCCCTTACCGCGTATTGACGACCTCTTTGATCAACTCCAAGGTGCCTCTTGTTTCTCGAAGATTGATCTCCGCTCTGGCTATCACCAGTTGCGTATCCGCGATGAAGATATTCCGAAGACTGCTTTTCGAACTCGTTATGGCCATTTTGAATTTTTGGTCATGTCCTTCGGTTTAACCAACGCACCCGCCGTTTTCATGGATCTAATGAATCGGGTGTGTAGGCCTTTCTTGGATAAGTTCGTGATCGTGTTTATCGATGATATTCTGGTGTATTCTAAGACCAAGGCCGAGCATGAGCAACATCTTCAGTTGGTGTTGCAAAAGCTTAGAGCCGAGCAGCTCTATGCTAAGCTCTCCAAGTGTGAATTTTGGTCGGATGAAGTACAGTTTCTTGGCCATGTTGTTAACAAGATGGGTATTCATGTCGACCCATCCAAAATTGAAGCAATCAAGAACTGGATTACGCCATCCACTCCTTCTGAGATCCGTTCCTTTCTGGGCTTAGCTGGTTATTACCGGCGCTTCATTTCGAACTTCTCGAAGATCGCTTTGCCTTTAACAGCTCTAACGCACAAAGGTAAACCGTATATTTAGGGCTCGAAGCAAGAAGAAGCCTTTCTGACGCTCAAGCGTTTGTTGTGTGAAGCTCCTGTCCTTGCGTTACCTGAGGGTAATGAAGATTTTATCGTGTATTGCGATGCATCCAACCAAGGTCTCGGTTGTGTTCTTATGCAACGAGGCAAAGTTATCGCTTACGCATCAAGGCAACTCAAGGTTCATGAAAAGAATTATACAACTCACGATCTCGAACTTGGTGCAGTTGTTTTTGCCTTGAAGATCTGGAGACACTACCTTTATGGTACTAAGTGTATCCTCTACACTGACCATAAAAGCCTTCAGCATATTTTTGATCAGAAGGAACTCAACATGAGGCAACGCCGATGGAACGAACTCATCAGCGATTACGATTGTGAGATCCGGTATCATCCTGGTAAAGCTAATGTGGTAGCCGATGCGCTCAGCCGAAAACCCTGCCAGCTTAACTGTATTTTGCCGCGCACGCAGCTTCACTTCGCGCCGATTCAAAGCAACCTTGAATCGCGTATTCGTGACGCGCAGCGCGCATTCATCAGTAATGGTAACCTTCGCGCCGAGTTAGCGTGTGGCGCGGAAGCGCACTTTGTCCCTAATCTGAGTGGAATTCTCTGCTATCTTAATCGCATCTGGATTCCCTTTGATGAGAATCTTCGCGCTGATATCCTGAGTGAAGCGCACAAATCTCGGTATTCTATTCATCCTGGCGCTGATAAGATGTACAAGGATTTGCGCATTACTTATTGGTGGCCCGGTATGAAAAAGGATATTGCTATGTTCGTAGCTAAATGCCTGACTTGTTCTAAGGTGAAAGCTGAACATCAACGCCCATCTGGTTTGCTCGAACAACCAGAAATTCCTACGTGGAAATGGGAATGTGTAGCGATGGACTTCATTACCAAGTTACCTTTGACAGCAAGCAAACATGATAGCATTTGGGTAATAGTGGATCGTTTGACCAAGTCTGCTCACTTTCTGCCCATTCGTGAAAACTACCGTGTTGAGCAACTCGCGCAGCTTTATGTCAAGGAAATTGTCTGCCGCCATGGTACTCCTTTGAGCATCATATCCGATCGCGATGGCCGTTTTATATCTCGCTTTTGGAAATCTCTCCAATCTGCGCTAGGAACTCGCTTGGACATGAGTACTGCATATCATCCTCAGACTGACGGACAGTCTGAGCGAACTATTCAAACTCTTGAGGATATGCTCCGATCTTGTGTTCTTGATTTTGGAGGTAATTGGGATTCACACCTGCCTTTGATCGAGTTCTCTTATAATAACAGCTATCATTCCAGTATTGGTATGGCCCCATTTGAAGCACTTTACGGTCGTAAGTGCCGCTCCCCGATTTGTTGGAGCGAAGTGGGAGAAGCTCAAATCACAGGACCCGAACTTGTTCAAGAGACAACCGATAAAATCGCCAAGATCCGTGATCATCTGCTGACTGCCCGAAGCCGACAGAAGAGTTACGCAGATCGTAGACGGAAGCCTCTCGAATTTCAAGTTGGTGATCTTGTTCTCCTCAAAGTGTCGCCCTGGAAGGGTGTTGTCCGCTTTGGGAAGAAAGGTAAGCTTGCTCCTCGATATGTTGGACCATTTAAGATTCTCGCGCGTGTAGGAAAAGTTGCCTACAGACTTGACCTGCCGCCCGCGCTCAGTAATGTGCATCCAACGTTCCATGTATCCAATCTCAAGAAGTGTTTAGCTGACGAGAACCTTCACATTCCACTTGATGAAGTTCAAGTTGATGAATCTATGCATTTCGTTGAGAAGCCTGTTGAGATTATGGATCGCGAGGTTAAGCAAACCAAGCGCAGTCGCATCCCCATCGTGAAAGTTCGCTGGGAGTCCAAGCGCGGAGCCGAGTTTACATGGGAAAGGGAAGATCAGATGAAGATCAAGTACCCCCACCTGTTCTCTGCGCAACCTACTTCGAGATAAATTTCGGGACGAAATTTCTTAAAGTAGGGGAGACTGTGACATCTGCCCCGATCCGACCCGACCCAGGTACCCGTTTCTCTGACCCGATCTTTTCTTTTATGATTTAAAATTTATTTATACTTATATTTTTCTTTTAATAATAATAATATATTTTCCTTCCCGCCTCTCTCTCTCTTTCTTTCCGCCGTCCCGTCCCTCTTCTTCTCTCTTTCCGCCTTCTTTTCCCTCTTGTCGCCGTCCCGCCCTTAAGCCTTGTTTCTCTCTTTTTCTTCTAACTCTTTGCTTGTCCTTTGTTCCTTCCCGCCTAAGGTTGTCTGCGCAGCTCCACGCGCCAGACTCCTTTCGAGGAAGCCTGCGTGAAGACCATCTGTTCCAGCGATACGCGAGACGAACTCTTCTCGCAGCGCGCTAAGAATTGTAATTCTTCTCGCAGCGCGCGAAGAACGGTAGTTCTTCCCGCGACGCGCTAAGGATTTGTAGTTCTTCTCGCAGCGCGCTAAGAATCGTAGTTCATCCCTCGACGCGCGAAGAATTATAGTTCTTCCCGCGGCGCGCTAAGAATTATAGTTCCTCCCGCGGCGCGCTAAGAAATATGATTCTTCCCGCGGTGCGCCTTAGCTTTCTCGCGCTATGTCTTAAGTCTTTTCTTCTGTTGAATCTAGCCGTTTGCTTTTGTGTTGTCTTATCTTCTGTGCTGTTGACCTAATCTGCTTTATGTCTGAAAAGTTACTTTCGGCGCAGCATGCGCACCAACCCCATTGGTTGGCAGAAAAAGTGACTGACATTATCTTTGGAGATTTGCTTTTTCCATGCTTGACCAGTACCTTTTTCTGACCCGCCCATGCCTGTTTACTGTTCCCCTGTCAGCTTTTCTCTTGTCCCCTGCAGCTGCCATATCTTTTGATATCTTTTGCTTTTGGAATCTTTTACTTTTTGGAGATCTTTTCCCCTTTTCTAGGGATTGTGTTCCCTAGGGTTTCTCTATAAATAATAATAATATTTTCCTAACACTACACACACAAAACACTTAATCTCTCCTGTTCTCTCTTGCTCCTTGCTCTCTCTGCCGCCTCCTCTCTGCCTCCGTCTTCCTCCCTGTTCTGCCCTGCTTTTCCGGTATATATATTATATATAATAACTTACTTATTAATTATGCTAACTTATAATCAAGACTTAAAACAGATCATTAAAACAATAATCTTATTTATAGGTTAACTTGTGCTTGTTTAAAGTTGGTTCTTGCTTTATCTTACACCGCATCGTTTATCAAGTGAGTAATCTCGTACCTAATCCCTTTTTATTTTTAATGTTTTGGGATGTTCATGTGTTCATACAAACTTAGAGTCTTAAACTTGTTTATGAACTTTAGTCGCGCAGTATCCCATGTGTTGAGGACGTAGACTTGGCTGTTTATTTGTATGTGTGGATCATTAACCGTCTTGTCGGTCTATTCCGCAGTTCTCATGGTACCATTAGATGAACACGGGAGAACTATCGTTTATGATTTTCTCTTTTGTTTACACATGCACAGTTTGTCTTGTTTGTGAGCTCAATTGTGAGCACTGGCAGTCTATGAATCTTAGAGTTGATCCCGATCTGATTACACCCTTGTTGAAAACCAGACATACACGTGTTGCGCGCAGATTTATTGTTATCTATTATTATCTATTAAACTTGATTTCTCACCAACACGCAAGTGTTTGACGTTTATTTTAACACATGTTCAGGTTTGCAGTAGCTGTTTTGGAGCTTGTGGACACGTAGGACGTTTTTACTTTTGGACCTAGATTAAAATGTATCAAGACAAGTTATTGCTGTTCGAATATTATGATTTATAATTTATTGATTTATGATGATTTATGTTATCTTGTGTTTACCCTGCGCGTGCGCGAATGAATATATTTATTAAATATTGACACCCAAATAGTGTCACGAGTAATGAAACAATATGTGGCGCCCCGATGTATAATCCGCCTTTGGTCGGGGTGTTACACTGACCTCCCAAACGCAGGAAACAACTCTTGGATGGCTGTCCTGACTGACCGTGTGATAGACCACTCGATAGCCATAGCTAACATTAACCGGGAGAGGAGGGACGTGACTCAGTGCCTATCAACATTACAGCAGACGGTACTGAACTTGCAGCAGTCAGATGTCTACCACCACTGGTGTTTGGATATGGTGACAGTTCGGCTGTGGAACTGTTACTGGGTGATTACGGTGCTGTTATTTTTATGTTTGTGGCTAGCCTATCGTCTGTATGGATAGATGCGGAATATTACAACTATGTGTACATGATCTTTTGATACCCCATGTATGTATATAGTAATATGTTATGTTAATATGGGGCACAAATTTGTACATTATTACAAGCACTGACCCTTATAGGGTTAAGTCTAATAGTTACTTAGTGACAGATTTTGATATATACATGCAAGCACTGGCCTTTATCAGGCTAAGTCTATGTACCTTTTATTATCAATGTACAGAACAATTTGTGAAATGTCAGTATGTTATTTGGTTTACATGTACAACATTTATTGTGATTATTATTACACAGTGCCGTAGACTGGAATTAGTACTAATTTGCTTATATTTGTTTATCATTATAGAATGGCCCCAAAGAAAGCAAACCCTATGACTGAGGCAGAAATAGCCGAGATGATTGCTCGGCAAATGCAGGCAGTAATCCCGCTTATTGTAACACAAGTAACTGCCGGCGTAAACGCAAATATGCAAACAAACCAACAACAAAACAATAATGCTCCCCCAACCAACAATGAAACAGTTGCAATTAAAATTCCCCCACCTAATGCAAATACCCCTACCAATGCAAATAATCCCCCACCGAACCCAAACAATGACAATAACAACCCTAATCCCCCTCGAAGGGAATATTCGATCAAAAACTTCATGGCCTGTAAACCGATTGATTTCAACGGCACTGAAGGGCCAAACGGGTTAATCAAATGGATCGAAAAGACTGAATCTGTTCTCAATATTAGCAATTGTCCACCCGAAAACATTGTCAAGTATGTTGCTTCTACTTTCACTGATCACGCATTAATGTGGTGGAACACTACGGTACAGATAAAAGGTCAAGATACGGTGAATCGCATGACATGGGCTGAACTCAAAACACTGATGCTGGAACATTTCTGCCCAAGGAACGAAATTCAAAGATTAGAACACGAACTCTGGAGTTTGGAGATGAGAGGAGCGGATCATTTGGGATACACGAACCGCTTCAATGAATTGGCCCGCTTAGTACCATGGTTAGTAACTCCTGAAAATAAACGAGTTGAACGTTATATTTGGGGTTTAGCCCCGGGAGTGAGGAGTTTGGTGAACTCTGTGGGTCACACTTCGTTCGAGAATGTCGTGACTCAGGCCGGCATCGTAACTTTCGACTTGGTAAGAAGCGGAGTGTTGAGAATGGCCGGGGAATCATCAGGTATGAAACGAACTGACTATGGGACGAGAGAACAAGGAGGACAATCAAGCAAACGTGCACGTTCGACAATCAGAAATTATGCTATAACTGGTTCCGATACGAAGCAAGACAGGTATAAGGGACCCTTGCCAAAGTGTGACAAATGTAATTACCATCATGTGGGAGAGTGCAGATTACCAGTATGCCAAAAATGTGGTCGAACTGGGCATTATGCCCCTAATTGCAGAGTAGGTGTAGAGATTGTGAGCCGACCAGCCCAGACAACCCAACCCCGTCGTCCCCAACTACCGAGACCACAACCAATTCGTCAACAACCAGCTCAGCAAAACTCAACTGTAGTGAATCGTCGTGCTTGTTTTGAATGTGGGAGCACGGAACATTTTAGAAGGGACTGCCCCAAGCTGAATCGAGGAGCAATCACCGGTCGAAACCAAGCATCGACTTCAGGTGCGTCTCGGGGACGCGCGTTTGTTATTGGGTCAGGAGAAGCACGACAAGACCCGAACGTAGTAACAGGTACACTTACTGTTTCTGATCAATATGCTTCTGTGTTATTTGATACTGGTGCCGATAGAAGCTTTGTTTCCTCTAGTTTTGTATCCTTGGGTAACATGCCAGTTAGTGAACTAACAAATCCCTATACTATAGAGCTCGCTAACGGTAACTCTATAACTGTCAACCAAATAATCCAAAATTATTCCATTATTCTTAATGACCACCCATTCCTTATTGACCTACTCCCAGTAGAGTTAGGAAGTTTTGATGTTATTGTCGGCATAGACTGGTTAACCAAGAATAAGGCAGAGATTGTGTGTAACGATAAGACAGTTAAAATTCCCTTTTCGAATGGTGAGGTGATTGTAGTACAGGGAGAGAAGTCTGGTTCGATGTTACCTCTCGTGTCTCATCTCAAAGTATTGAAATGTTTACGCCAAGGTTGTATGGAATTTTTGGCAAACGTGACTATAAAGAACCCTTATGAGAAACACATAGAAGAAATTCACGTTGTACGTGAATACCCCGATGTCTTTCATGACGATTTACCTGGATTACCACCGAACCAACAGGTTGAATTTCGTATTGACTTAATCCCAGGATCAGCCCCTATTGCTAAGGCACCTTACCGGTTGGCACCTTCTGAAATGCAAGAATTATCCAATCAATTGCAGGAATTGTTAGATAAGGGTTTCATTCGTCCCAGTTATTCTCCTTGGGGAGCACCGGTATTATTCATAAAGAAGAAAGATGGAAGTTTTAGAATGTGCATCGATTACCGGGAATTAAACAAAGTTACCATCAAGAACCGATACCCTCTTCCACGAATAGATGACTTGTTTGACCAACTCCAAGGGGCAAACTACTTCTCGAAAATTGACCTTCGATCCGGTTACCATCAAGTTAAAATCCAAGAGGAAGACGTGTCTAAAACGGCGTTCCGAACTCGTTATGGCCACTACAAATTCTTAGTTATGCCGTTCGGACTGACTAATGCTCCCGCAGTTTTCATGGACCTTATGAACCGAGTTTGTAAACCGTACCTCGACAAATTCGTTATCGTGTTTATTGATGACATTTTGATATATTCGAAAACCAAGGAGGAACACGAGCAGCAATTGCGAACTATCTTAGAGCTGTTGAAGCAGGAAAGGTTGTATGCCAAGCTGTAAAAATGTGAATTTTGGCTACAAGAAGTACAATTTCTAGGTCACGTTGTTAATCGACACGGTATCCATGTAGACCCGAGTAAGATTGAAGCCATCAAAAATTGGCAAGCCCCAAAGTCACCGAAAGATATCCGCCAATTTTTGGGTTTAGCTGGGTATTATCGGCGTTTTATTGCTAACTTTTCCAGCATAGCCCAACCTTTAACTCTTTTGACTCAAAAAGATCGCGCTTACGTGTGGGGAGAAGAACAAGAAGCGGCTTTTCAATTGCTGAAACAGAAACTATGCCAAGCGCCGATACTGAGTCTTCCAGAGGGAACTGATGATCTGGTAGTTTATTGTGATGCGTCCCGGAAAGGTTTAGGGTGCGTACTTATGCAAAGAAACAAAGTCATAGCATACGCTTCTCGACAATTAAAGGTGCACGAGAAGAATTATACCATCCATGATTTGGAACTAGGCGCGGTTATTTTTGCACTCAAGACCTGGAGGCACTATTTGTATGGCACCAAGTGTACAGTATACGCCGACCACAAAAGCCTACAGCATATTTTCGACCAGAAAGAACTAAATATGAGGCAGAGGAGATGGGTAGAATTGTTGAATGATTACGACTGTGAGATTCGATGCCATCCGGGCAAGGCTAATATAGTAGCAGATGCTTTGAGCAGAAAAGACAGGATCAAACCACTACGGGTCCGAGCACTTGGAATGATCGTCCAAACCAGCCTCACCAAGCAAATTCGTATTGCTCAAAACGAAGCTCTGAAAGAAGACCACTTGGAAAATGAAAACTTGCATGGAACCGAACAAAACTTTGAAGAAAGAACTGACAAAATTCTATACTACAAAAACCGAGTTTGGATTCCCACTTTCAGTAATCTGCGTGACCTGATCATGGACGAAGCCCATAAGTCCAAATACTCCATTTACCCAGGAACAGATAAGATGTACAAGGACTTGAAGGAGTATTATTGGTGGCCCGGTATGAAGAAGGATATAGCCACGTACGTCAGTAAATGTTTAACGTGTGCGAGAGTTAAGGCTGAATATCAAAAACCTTCGGGAATGTTGCACCAACCGGAAATACCACAATGGAAATGGGAACATATTACCATGGATTTTGTAACACATCTCCCAAAAACTTCCCGAGGAAACGATGCAATACGGGTGATAGTTGACCGACTAACCAAATCCGCACACTTCCTTCCAATCCGAACCACTTATACAACCGAAAAACTTGCTCACATCTACATCAATGAAATCGTATCCCGACACGGCGTACCCGTTTCAATTATTTCTGATCGCGATAGCCATTTCACCTCTCGTTTTGGCAAGCCGTACAAGAAGTTTTGGGAACCCGAATTGACCTAAGTACCGCCTACCACCCCCAAACTGACGGTCAATCTGAACGAACCATTCAAACCTTAGAAGATCTGCTTCGCGCTTGTGTACTAGACTTTGGTGGAAATTGGGATCAACATCTTCCACTAGTTGAATTCTCATACAATAACAGCTATCACAGTAGCATTCAAGCGGCACCGTATGAAGCGTTGTACGGACGGAAATGTAGATCACCCTTGTGTTGGACTGAGGTTGGAGATACCCAAATTACACGATCTGACTTGATTCAAGAAACCATCGACAAAATCCGTAAAATCACAAGCAAATTGAAAATCGCCCGAGATCGACAGAAAAGCTACGCTGATGTTCGTAGAAAGTCGTTATCCTTTGAAATAGGCGACAAAGTTTTTCTGAAAGTATCCCCGTGGAAAGGCGTCATTCGATTCGGAAAAACCGGTAAACTAGCCCCGCGATACATTGGGCCATATGAAGTCATTTCTAAGATAGGTCCGGTAGCTTACCGACTGAAACTTCCTGTGGAGTTGAGTTCTATTCACGATGTCTTTCATGTTTCGAACCTGAAAAAGTGTCTTACTAATGAAACCGAAATAGTGCCATTAAAAGACTTAAACATAAACGAAAAACTGAATATCGTTGAAGAACCGGTGGAAATATTAGAGGGAAAAATAAAACAATTAAGACACAACAAAATCTCTCTAGTAAAAGTTCGGTGGAATTCACAAAGGGGACCCGAATTCACGTGGGAGCGGAAATCTGAATTCAAAAATAAATACCCGCACCTGTTTCCAAACAAAGACAAAGTTGAATACTCGAATTTCGGGGATGAAATTTTCTAACGGGGGGGAGAATGTGACATTTGAGCCAAAACAAGGTACACCTCAATACGTATTTACTGATTAAGCAAATAAACGCCTTTTGCGTAACAAGCGAACGATTAACCGAACGGGTCGGGTTATGACCCAGATATCTCGGGGGGCCATTTATAAGTGATATAAGATCTATACAGGCTAAAATATTAGAAAATATGGTCTTAGTTTGATAGCAAACAAGTTAAACGAAAACATGCTCGTTTAACCACCCGCCATAGAATTAAACGCGAAAGATAGTTACAAACCAAGCATTGTATCATCCGTTAAGCCGAAAAAGATTTACCAAACACTTATTTGAAATGTTTTAAGCGATCCGTGAAAATATTTTTGATTTTTACAAACATATAGTATGTTTTTATAATTTTACACAAAACTAGCCGAAAAACACTCGTTTTCGCGTTGTTTAACGCACCCGATAAGTTTTTCGCGCCAAAAACCGAACCCGAACTAAATTTGGACCGGGCTTTTCGTATTTGGGCTTGAGAAATCAGAAACTTGGGCCAAAATGGGCCCAAGGTGGGCCCATGATGGTCCGATCGCAATCAGCAGCCCCCCCTTGTTTATTCTTTCACATTTAAACTAGGTTCAAGCCATTTTAACATCATTTCTTGGAAAACTCTGGACACCCCTTCTGTTTCAACCAGAAAACTTCCAAAACCCTAAGGTAAGAGCTTAAACAAGTAGCTTTTTTACTTGTTTGAACTTGTTTAATACCATAAAAACATGTCTTGGTTACCAAAAATCATTCCTAACCGTGTAAAAATCCTAAAAATGGTCCATAAACATGTTTTGATCATACACATGGTAAGGAACCTGTTTTGATAATTTTTTTGGCCATAAACACGGATTAAAGGGTTGAAACGACGTTTTTACGGTTCAAAAGTTCGTTTTTGTGCACTAGCCGAAACCCTAACTTAAGGGCTGTTATGTTGATGAAATATTGCTTGGTTTGTGATATAGGACTTGTACCTAGCTTGCTTAGAAGCACAAGAACCTGAAAACTTGATTAAAAGGTCGGAAACGAGCCAAACCCGCTGAGGTAATGCCGAAACACTCGCTTACGGGCTATTTAGGTTAAGGTTGTGATGTTCATATTTTTAGGACTTGAAATTTTTCAGGGACATCAGGGACCATGTCAATGAGTCCCTGTTTAAACTTGGTAATGTTTCGACCATCCGAGAATATTTGGCGAATTTATTACCGAATTGGGACGTTTATTTGGGAAAAATAGCTAAAATACTTCAAAAATTATGAATTTTTTCTGGGAACTCAGATTTGATGTATTTTTGTGACATATGAATTTTGGGATCATTTGGAGAAGTTTAAAGGTGTTTTGTTTATTCGCGTTCGTGTGAATTTTTACAGCCGAATCTGGGCCGAAAAGAATATCGCACGAGCTTTTTACATTTTGGAATTAATATAAGTTGTTTTGGGACATGATTTGAGTATTCAGGAATTTTTGGTGAATTTTTGGAAATTGTTTGGGGTAAACGGACGATTTTCAGACGAAATATAGCTGATAAAATGAATTTTTATAAATTAATAAATCAGTAAATAAATTCCAGAAATATTTTTATAAAAATCTAAATATTTTAATTGATAAGTGGTTAAATTTTCATAATTTAATGATTAACGATTAATTAATTATGCTAATCTGAATATTAAACAAATTCAGTTTTTATAAAAACCGGCAAGTTCGCGACTAGTGAATCTGCGGGAATATCAAAACACCAAGAGTGATCAAAAATCATATTTTTGGACTAGTTAAGTGAAAATGAACTTTTCTATGAGAAACCTGGACAATCCGGGTGGATTGTGCGCGTTTCTTCTCAAATCAAACTGAATAAGCGGAAACGAGCCCCGTGGCTAATCCGGGACCCCAGTATGTGATCTTTCTTTATAACTTAATCATTTTATTAACCAATACATTTACCTAAGCTTATTTTCCCATAACTGTTTTCTGAACGCGTAAACGAACAACTTGGTCCAGCTGGGAAAACGGGAATCTGAGCCAAGTTCAGTTTTAAGTATTAGACATTGAACAAAATCACAACCTAGGCCTATTGCCACTTTCTGGGCGTTCCAGCTACACCCAGATTAGTTATACAGCCCAGTTTAGTATTGAGATTATAATAATATTAAAATATTAATATTATTATAATATTAATTATAGGAACTATTGATAGCGGACTGAACAAACCACGAGTTGATACAGCTCGAAATATCTACAAAACCGTGAGTTTCATGACCCCACTTTTAACCTGTTTTACGAACTTTTGGGGTGAAAAGCATGTTTGCTTATATCTATATACTTATCTGAAACATGTGATGATGTGAATTATCTAAGTGCTAACACACGAAAGTCCCCACAATCACAGTGATTAACTTCGAGCCGGTGGCTTGTGAATAGTACTATTGGTTTGACAAACTCAAACGGAATCGGCCTGGTTGCCGTGTCACATAGCGCCGTTTGCACATGACCATATTTAAACATACAGGCTATGTAGTGTTAGACATAGCTACCGGGACATGTTGTGGGCGGAAGGGGAGCCACAGTGGTTGATTGAGCGTGGGAAATGGAGGCACGCAGCACGAACAGTCCAGGCTTCACTGTAGCTTAGCATAATTACATCACATACATCATTTACATACATACATACTTATTTCATAATTACAAGTGTTGACTTGTGAACACTCATTACTGTTTTCTTGAAACTCGTGAAACTCACCAACTCTAGTAGTTGACCCGTTTTAAACTGCTTTTCAGGTGTACCTAAATCGGAATGATTGGGTGATCTGTTACTTGCCTGAAGTGTATGGTTGATGCTATGTGAATAGAAGCAAGGGCGTTATTAGTAAGAATGTATAGTTAACGAACTAGTTTTGTTTGTATCGCTTAGACTGTTAAACAATGATAGAACAAAGAAATGTAATATATTGTAAATTAGTTTGTAATGTTTCTTTATAAACAATGTATTGATATCAGAGGTGTCTGTTACATTCCCGTTTTACGCTTCCGCATTGTGCTAGTCGGGGTGTGACAACTAATCTCATACCCGTTGAGTTTCAAGCATACTCGTTACTTCGTTAGAGACGGCTCTTACACTCTAATCCTTCCAGTCTCGCTCCAACTACATTCACTCATTTTCATCCAAAAATCCGAGCAACCCCCCCCCCCCCCCCATTTTGCATTTTCATCAAATTTTGGTCACTATTTTATGTGTATTTGGATAATTTCATGTGTTCTTTAAAACACGAACAATATTATATTTATTATAAACTCTTAATTAAAACTATATTTGTCTTCGTATTATTTAGATTTAGGTAGGGATATTTACGAGGTGAGTCAAGTCGAGCGTGGCTTTAATTTTAAACAGAGCCAAAATTTTATTCTAGAGCTTTGGTTTTACAAAATTGACATTGTTTAGCACGAGTCATTCTAACTAGTTTACATTGTTAGAAATTAAAGAAAAGAAAATGTTTTCATGAACCAAACTGAATAATAGGCAAAGATTTAGGCTTATACGTAAGTCATAAAATACTATGAGTTAGTTTACCGCAAGAACGACTCGTTCAGAAACCGCACGAACTTCGGTTAACTTGTTTACAACCAAAATCAATTCAAGCGAGATTCAAGTCGCTAGCGATCTGTCCAACCATGTATCTTTTAAGTATTTACTTTATATTAACTTATTATTTAGATAAATATACATTATTAAAAATTTGTATGAATTGACCTTTTTTTTTTTTTCATTTTCATTTTCATTTTCATTTTCATTGTTACTTATCCAAAGAGAGAACACCAGAACGTTTACAGTTGCAGCTCCGGCAGTGTGAAGGTGATGATGGTGGACGTTCTCGATGCCCGTACAGCGATGGGCATGTATATAGGTGCTAATAATCAGTATACTCTCGGCTTCACTCCCCGGTGCACGAAGCTTAAAATCAAACCTAGCACTGCCGTAATTGCTTCCTCTTCTTATTCGACAAAAGGTCGAACAGTTGGTGTGCAAGCTTTACCGACAAAACATGACCTGAACAACAACCAAGTAAAGAGAGTAGTTGAAAATGATCATGATGGCGATAATAATAATAATAATATTATGACCAACAAGAAGATGATGAAGAAGACGAAACGAGTTTTCTTTTTGGATGTGAATCCAATCAGTTATAAGGGTAGCACCCCGAGTTTACACTCGTTTGCTCACTGGATTTCGTTGTTCTTCTCCCAAGTTAGCCTTACAGACCCTGTTATTGCCGTAAGCCCCCTGATCTTCGATTAATTCACTCGTTTATCGGATAAGTGAATGGTTCGCAACCGAAAGGAATTTCTTGTTCGTGTTCGTTCTTTAAGGAAATGAACTTGTTCATGGACGGTACCAACACAAATAATGTTTTATTTGATTTGGCTAGCATTCATATTCGTATACTAATTATACATATAAATTAATTACAAAATACTCATAGATATTTTTGTTTTATAGTTAATAATTTTGCGTATATGTATATGATAAGATTAGATTAAAAAACTTTCATGAACAAACAATGTTAACGACCAATAACAGACATTCACGAACACAATAGAGCGAACATAGCCTCTATTTGTGTTTGCTCATTTAGTTAGTCAAACGAAATCCCTTGTTCTTGTATATGAACAAACATAAACGAACTTCCTGCCGAACAGTTAACCGGACGTTTAGTTCGTTTACCCTAGACAATGATTAGCATGTTTCTAGAGAAGGAAATAATCGAAAATTACAAACTTTGGGGAAAAAATCTTGGTTAACAAAATTGGAACCGGGATTGGTGAAATTCAAGTAGAACTGTTGGTCTATTGGGTTGTTGGAGCAAATGATTTAAAACATGTTATAATTTGCAAGATATAAATCACTTTACTGGTTTGCACTTTATATGTCTGTTATATCACAATTTAAAGACTTTTAAGTGTTGATTTTTTTGCAGGTTTTTGACGGTGAAGGAGCTCATGAACATAGAAGACGAATTCTGCCTTCATATAAAGCAAACAGAAGAAAATTCTTACCATGGATATCTGCTTCCCGAGAAGCTGCAAAGAGTCCAGCAGGAAAATCACATCGACTCATTTCAGATATCCTTTCCAAATGTAATGTGCCGGTCAGTAATACTTTGTAAATCAAACCATTTTTATAGTTTTTGTTATACTTTTTTAATACTACATCTTTTTAATAGATTAACATATATCCACTTTATTGAGAGGGTCCTGTTTAGATAATGATGAGAAAGCATATGTAAGCTATCAATGGCGATCATTATAAGACAGTTAATGAATCTATTATACATTTAATTGAAGGGGTCGGATGCACCCAAACCATTTTCTTATGCTTTTAATCTTCTAAGTTACTTTAAGATAATATATTACTTCTGTCCCAAAAAATGAAGTTGTGCTTTATTTTGGGATGGAGGGAATTTTTACTTAAGAATATAGCTATTATAATCTTATCAAATACATTACTTATTTCTTAATTCCAAACTAATATAAATGGACAAAAGATGTTGATGGGTCGTTCAACCCCGTTTCCAAGATTATCCTTTTGTCCTTTGATCTTTTCGTTAATAATCTTGTTAAAATATAGCATGCATCTAACCTACCTTTATGTTTAACATTTAATGAAATTTTTATATTTAAACAGTTGCTATAAACTATAAAGCGGTGATATTTATATATGTAAGAAGATATGCAGATTGTGAAGGTTCCGGCTCAAGAAGCAGACGATGTGGTGGCAACACTGGTTGACCAAGTTGTTGAAAAGGGGTACCGTGCGGTTATTGCTTCACCCGACAAAGATTTCAAGCAACTTATATGTGAAGACGTGCAGCTCGTTATGCCTCTTCCAGATTTAAAAAGATGGTCTTTTTATACCTTGGATCATTACATGACTCAGTACAAGTGTGACCCGCTATCGGATTTAAGTCTCAGTAAGTATGCATAGAGCCTCAAATATATCTGCTAGATATATTTCCAGTACATGAAAATGAGGTGTTAATTTTATATTATTTTGATTTTATCTGCTAGCTACATTTTGAAATGAGCCAAGCTTAAGCGAGTTCAAGCATGTGCCAAAATTGGAGCTCATTTGATAAACGAGCTTAACCCCACAGAGCCTGACTAGGCTCGTAAGCCTAAGCGATCCTGGCTAGGCTCGTGTAGGGTTGGCAATTTCGGACACGACAAAAAGATATTAGGTTTTGGGTTGGCATATCCGACGTGTTTAAAAAGCGAGTCATGTTCAGGTTGACATGTTAAATCAAACGGGTCGTGTCCAGGTTGACCAACTAACCCATTAGACCCATTTTTGACTATTCGCCAACCTAATTGCACGCTTACAACTTAATTATTACCCGTCAACCCATTTGAGACGTTCTATAAATGGGTTAAATGAGTCGTGTTTGGGTTAACCTGTTTAATTAAGCGGTCGTGTCCTGGTTGACCTTTTTTAACCCATTTAGCTCAAGTCTACCCGCTAGTCTGTTTAACCCATTATTTACAACCCACCAACCCGATTAACACATTTACAGCCTGAATATTACCCGCCAACTGGTATAAGCCGATTCGAGATGGCTAATCTCCCAAGATAGTTAATCCGTTGAGTGGATCAAGCTCCAAAGAAATAAGAGAAAGAACAAGACATTTTACTTCATAATTTTCTTCTTCCTTTCATTAAACTTCAAAAGGTTTAAATACACAACGCAAAATGAAAACAGTTAACTAGTACATGGAATAATGCAAACGTGGAGACGCAAACGTGAATAGTGCATGGAACATGTAAACGTGCATTAATTTAAATAATCCTAAAGTGCATGCAAATTGTAAACGTGATAGATGGGCACGTATCACCAACCCTTTTGAGACATTTAGATAAATGGGTTAAACGAGTCGCGTTCGGGTTACATGATTTGGACTTTCTGAGTGTGTGTGTGGGTTAGGGTTGATGTTTCTGACACGAACGAAATATATGGATCATATTCGGGTTGAAAAGTTCAGCCCTCAAACCCGACAAAATTGGCACCCCTATGTTCACAAACCTATTATTTATTACATATTAAATATGATTATATATAAAATTATGATAAAAATAACAAAATATATATAATTTATTATATATAAGGTTATATTATAATATATGAAAACAATTGCATATGCGTATAAATAAAATAATAAAAAACAATAAAATAGTTAGTGAGCCGAGCCGAGCTTGAGTTTAGGCTAGCTTGGTCTTGACTCAGTTACATTCCTAATGCTAAGATTCGTGAACTCGTTTTATGTCCCTAAACTCTTATGATTGTTGGCGTATGCAGGATGCATTGTGGGTGATGAAGCTGATGGTGTTCCTGGAATTCAGCATTTGGTGCCCGGTTTTGGCATGAAAACCGCCTTAAAACTT
The DNA here is from genome assembly GCF_021521415.1 of Bidens hawaiensis. NCBI lineage: Eukaryota > Viridiplantae > Streptophyta > Magnoliopsida > Asterales > Asteraceae > Bidens > Bidens hawaiensis. Next base: position 96,162 of record NW_027492076.1, on the reverse strand, counting down.
TTAAAGAAGCACGGTTCATTAGAAAATCTGCTTAATGCTGCAGCCACAAGAACCGTTGGCAAACCGTACGTCCAAGATGCTCTTACAAAGCATGCTAGCCACTTCAGAAGAAATTATGAGCTTCTTTCCTTGAGGAGGTAACATTTCATTTGCATTTATATAAACTTACTATATGGGTTTTATATTTATTTTATTTTCTTATGTTAACATTTATGGCTTTTTTTCAATATTATATTGTAGGGATGTTGACATTAGGCTACAAGAAGACTGGTTGCATAAGAGATGTATGGATAATGATTTGGAAACTTTGTCAAACTTTCTTGATTTGTTAGCGGGAACTCAACGGTGGACGAGACCTTCCAACCGTGAGTAGTATTTACCTTATTTGTAGGTGGGAATATACGCATGATTGAAACTTGGGATGCACTGAGGTCGGGTTTTATCAACCTCGATCGAGTCAAACTTTAGCGTTGACTTCGATTTATAAACACTTGAGCCGAATTTTTTATAGATGTCTATTCTTATTGTTGGCTTCTGGTCCCGTCGGATTCATAACTGCTGAAAATGATGAACCCAACTGCAGATATTAATTTTTTTTTCTTATTTTTACTTTTAAAGAACTAAAATACACATAACATTATCAAAGCATCTCTTCTTCGCATCAGGTTCCATAAATCAGTTAGCTGCACAGAAGAGACATGTAAAGTACGTAAACAAGATGTTAGCTGTTTAGATCTTCATGTGGTCAAACAAGTTCAATTAAATTACAATTTTCTGGTGATTGTGAAGAGCTTTATAGACGTCGATGTTTTAAATTTAACAGATGGCTAAAAGATGTAGGTTAAATTGTGCCTTAATGGGTTTCTTGAAGTTGGTATTTATCAAAATCATGTTATAGGGAAACACTGTTTTTAAGTTTTAACCTAACTTGGAGAAATTAGTGCTTTCTGTTAGATGTTAATGTAATAAAGAGAGAATCATTATATATTGGTTTTAGAACTTATATTTCTCTTAGATGGTAATGTCCCATTTGATTTTGCTGACAACTCTGTCCTCTGAGATAAAATATCCACCATCAACTCTCAAAAAAAAAATAAATAAATAAACCAGTGTCCCCCCCCCCCCAATGATCTGCCGCGGCCGTTGTATTTGGTAAAAGGCGGAATATATTCATTGGTTCGGCAAAGCAACGCGTCCCACCGGAAAAATACGTCCCACCGGAAAAATACGTCATTGTCGACTAGTTTCTGAAACACCTAACCATGACAAAAGCAATGTTGCAACTCGTCATGACCGATGGCTTTCAAAAGATGGATTTGACGATGAGTTTTCTCTCTCGTAAATGATTGTGGTGCCGGATTTCTCACGACACGTCGGTTGCTGATTCCTCCCCTAATCTTACAGTCTTCTCAGTAAACCTTGCGTCACGACTGGGAATTTTTTCTATAATAATAGCATTATAGAAGTATAAAAGTATAATTTAATTAGAAAATTCAAATAATAAAAACACAATAATTTTAGGACGGCTTCAATCACTGCCTAAACCATTCTAATTGCGGCTGGTCCGCCTAGTAGAGGGGCCGTGCCTCGCAAAATTGGAAAGATATAAACGAAGGTCGCAAGTCGCTTGCTAGTTACTTTCATGACCAATGGGTTCATTCCCCCACCCCACAACCCTAAAATCAAAGAGTTCAACAATTAAAGATTGAGTTAGTTTGAAATTTTCTTTTTATTAGTTTTGTGTAAAATGAAAAAAATAATAGTGTCGGACTGTTGTTATATCACATGTGTACGTGTACCCTGTCATTTTACCACACCTTCTCATTATCCATTGGTTAACATTTTGAATGCGATCTCGTATCTTTTATTCACTTTCATAAGTTTTTACACGATCAAAAGTTTACTATTTTAAACTTTTTTATTTTTGTTAAAGAATTGTTGCATGTTAGTGCATAGCCCACTGTTATACAAGAAAAGGAATGAAGTGAATAACGAATATATATAAATTTAAAAAAGAAAAAGAAAACATAATCTTACCAACCAAAATTTAAATGTGTTAAAACAACATGAAAGTAACTTGATTGGAGATACCGGAAAACATCTTGTAGATGACATCAAACACTCGACATTTTCAACACGGCCATTTACAGTTTAATTTTCAAAACTTAAAAGTTTGTGTGTTACAATTGGAAACAATTTACAATTGTATGTATTAAGGTTAAGATAAATGATTAGTACTTGAAGTAGTATAAAAAACTATCGATTGAATTCTTCTTTCTTTCTTTATTTTTTGCTTGAAAAATAAAAAGTAATTAAAAAACTAGATAATATTGGATTTCTTTATAGTATAAACCGAGTTATCTCGCTCCCAATAGCTTAAGTTCCAAAACACAATTAATGAGAGACACGATCTTTAGTTAGGTGGAACACATGTGTTGCAATTAACCATTACACTAGAGCAGCATTGATTACTAATAAAATCAACTTATAATAACTATATATATATAACAAATACTTTTTTTTTTAAATTGAAGCTCAAAGCCCTAGCTTTGGTTTGTTATACGAGCGGGCCGACCCTATACGACTCTTTACACACACATGTTATCCTTTTGGACGAGTACAACTTGACCCGCATATGTCTTGGTATTATTCTAGTTTAACTCTCAATTTGAAATGCATGTCATATAACACGCTCAGTTGCTTCTTAGCTAAATCTCAAACGATACTTTCAATATCACTAGAGGCAGGCGTATGCGATAAAATTTTACATTATTAACACTAAATTCGTTCATATCAGCTATAACAAATTTTAGCTCATAATTATGTGTGAATTGCAAGAAATAAAAGCAAAGAAGAAAAATATCAAAAATTATATTTTATCCCCCGTATCACGGGGGTTGTTTTACATTATTCGTTTTTAATATTTATATATGTATATTTGGATTTTAATTTATTTATTGTAAGAAAGTTAATAATTAATATACTTGAGGTTTGATGATGAAATAGTTTCACAAATAAATCATCATCATCATCGTACTCAGTATATCCCACCAATAGCAATGTTATGGTAGGGTCTGAGGAGGGTAAGATGTAGACAGCCTTACCTCTATCCCATAGGGATAGAGATGCTGCTTCCGGTGAGACCCCCGGCTCGATAGTAGTTTTGAATCAAGCCTTGGACATAAGACACATAACACTCAATCATCGGGACACCGGCTGATTGGTGCATGTGCCATTGTCTTTCGGCTATCAACGCCACCACATGATGCCTGATTAACCTTCCGCCACTTTTAACGTTATTTTCACGTGATTAGTAAAATAACGTCAAAATTAGTGCAATTTTACTTTTGCCCACCCAAGGGTTCACACATATATACATTATATGTGCGCACCGCAAGCAGGGCGTGAGTTTCACAAATAAATGATATGTTATAATCCGGTTTAAAAGTTATCTGGGTTTGGTGATACCCATTACCCGTATATTTTCTTTATTATAAAATTGTTTTTTAATTATAAATAATATCTTTTTTTTAAATAAAACAGGATATTAATTTTTAGTATATTCATATTTTATAGGATTTTCATATCAAATATTTGATGAGATTATTTTTTTTAATATAATGAGATGTTATAACCCGTTTAAGAGCTATCTAGGTCTGGTGAGACCTTTACCTGTTAATTTGGGTCAAATGTGTGAGAAGCCTTCATTTACAGATAAAGTAATCTGATGGTTTGAGATAATGGTTGTTTTACATTTTTTGTTTTTTAATATTTATTTTTTTGATTTTAATTTTCTTTATTATAAGAAAGTTAATAATAGAATATGCTTAGGGCTTGATAATGAAAAGGTTTTATAAATAAATGATATATTATAACTCGTTTAAAAGTTATTTGGATTTGGTGACACATGACCCGCTTATGTTTTTTACTATAAAATTGTTTATTAATTATAAATAATATCTTTTTCTTTTTAAATTGGATATTAAATTTTAGTATATTCCTATTTTATAGGATTTTCATATCAAATAATTGGTAAGATTAAAATTTTAATTTAATGATATGTTATAACCGTTTAAGAACTATCTGGTTTTGGTAAGACCCATACCCATGAATTTGGGTTAAATCAATGAGAGACCTCTATTTAAAAATCAAGAAATCTGGTGGCTTCCACAAAAGGGGGGAGCGACCACATGACGACACATAGGATTTTTGGGTTTTCGTTTATATATATTATAGATAGATATAGATATTTAAAAGGCATAAAGAGAAATGAACAAGACATTTTCGTAGTCGTCTTCAATTTTATTATTACATAGGTATTATAAAACTTTTATAAAATGAAATAAAAAACAAACAAATTTTTTATTAGTAAAATGGTCTAAACGAATAATAACCCAGCAACTAGCAGACTTTCCCCATGACAAATCCCAGGGGTAATAAAGTAATTTCCCCCACCCGAACCACGCGCTAGGGCAGATCCAACCTCATCCGCCTATAAATACCCCTCTCTACCTTCATTCTCTCTTGATGCAACAAAGCCTTCGATCTGAAGTGCGATCCGCTTTAGCACAGCCATGCTATAAGCTAAAGTCACAATCAATCAAATCCAACCGTTAATTCAAACCAACACATCATATTAATCCGAATTCCTAATTCAATTCACAATTTCGTTTGTTCGATTTTCAGTATTTCAAAGCCCTAATTTGTTCGTTTGAGCGTTTCGTTGACGATCTGTGCGTACAGTGATGGATATACGGTTTCCGTACTCGCCTGCGGAAGTGGCGAAAGTCCGTGTGGTGCAGTTCGGCATACTCAGTCCCGATGAAATTGTAATAATTAACCGTTTTTCGTTATTTCAGTTGCTCTGTTTTTGGTGTGTTGTTTGTAGACGGTGAACTAGATGCTGTTTGTTCGGTTTGACATGATTTTGGAGGTTGTGAGGAGTTTTTATTGTTGGAGATAGCTATTGGCGTCATGTATCTGTTGTAAATTGCTTTTGACTTCTTTGAATTATTGGAATCAATAGGCTATTGACTTTAACTGAGAGTTTAAATGAGTAAATGACACTTTCTGTGTTTGTTGATGTGTAAGAGATGGTTTTGGATACTGAATTTTGTGCGACGAGAACAGTGAACAGTTTTTATTTTGAAGTTGAAATGTGTTGTATATTGCTTTTGAATTCTTTGTATTAATAAAATTAACACGTTCATGACTTGAAGCGAGAGTTTAAATGAGTAAATGAAGCTTTCTGTGTTCGTTTGTGTGTTAGAGATGGTTTTGGATACTGAATTTTATGCGAGGAGAACAGTTTTTATTTTGGAGTTGAAATGGATACTCTATATTCGGTTTAACATGATTTTGTTAGAACCTTTTTGAGTTTTCGTTGGTTTCTAGTTGGAGATAACCAGCGGTGTCTTGTGTGTGTTGTTCGGGAGGTGTATATTGCTTTTGACTTATTTGTATCACTAGAAGAGTAGAATCGATACAGTCTTTACTTGAACTGAGGGTTTGAATGAGTAACTGATGAGTAAATGAAACTTTCTGCATTTGTTTATGTGAAAGAGATGGTTTTGGATACTGAATTTTGTGCTAGTAGAACAGTTTTCATTCCGGACTTGAAGCAGATACAAGATGTTCGGTTTAACATGATTTTGTTAGAACGTTTTGAGTTTGTGACAAGTTTTCATTGGTTTCTAGTTGGAGATCACCTATATATATTGTCCTGTAGTGAATATGGCTTTTGACTTTTTATGTATCTTTAGAATGTGTAAACTGAAACTTTCTGCACTTGTTTATGTGAAAGAGATTGCTTTTTTGATACTGAATTTTGTGTTGTTTTCTTGTTGCAGAGGCAAATGTCTGTTGTGCATATAGAGCATGGTGAAACGACTGAGCGGGGGAAACCAAAGGTAGCAGGACTTAGTGACCCGAGACTTGGGACTATAGATAGGAAGATGAAATGTGAGACATGCACGGCTAATATGGCTGAGTGCTCGGGTCATTTTGGGCATCTTGAGCTTGCCAAGCCTATGTTTCATATTGGATTTATGAAGACTGTGCTCAGTATAATGCGATGTGTATGCTTCAATTGTTCAAAGATCCTTGCAGATGAGGTACCTTATACTGAAGTGATTTGGGTTTGTTGTGTTTATGTGTGCGATTACAAAGATTGATGAAAGCTTCGTCAGCATGTTGTACATTATTCTGAAGTTCGATACATAACTTGAACTGAAACATGAGTCCTGTTACAATGTTAATACACCGCACTTGCTATGTAAATAAGACTAGCTGCTAAGGTCTGTTATGTTATCTAGTTTTTACCTTGCATCATTTTGCTTGTACCTATTTCCTGTGAGTTAGATATAACCCTGAGGATTGAACGTTAGTCTAAGTGAACCAATTTTTAGTTTGTAGAGGGTGAAAATAATGTTGGAACTTAACTTTTCTGTAGGCATGCCACATACATTGCGACAACACCAACAAAAATGCTTTATATTACATAAATGAATGATGTATAAGTAGATGTATTTTGAGTTACTTGCTGGATTGCAGTTATGACGAATGCCAAAAGGCATGCAATTAAATGGTGCCTGTGTACGTTACCTGTCCTGTTCATTAATTTCAAGTGTAATGGAATTTGACTTTTCTTCCTAACAATAAATATACAATATCTTTGGTTTATACCTCTCCGTATAAGACGGTGAGGGAAAAGATTTTCAAACCCAAGAATGAAGAATCATTTTGCATGACTATTTGTCCCATCATATATATTTCTTGAAAAGTTGCTGAGAAAAATGATGCATAGTAACATATATGGTATTCTTGAGATTCTGTGTTGATCTCTGGATTTTCTGAAATTTGTTAACTCTTATGGATTCACAAAAAGCTTATAACCTCTTAAGGTGGGTTAATTTGTTGTTTTGTTGAATATATGCATTATTCAATCTCGTCTAACTTCTAACTTGTTGATCCTCTCCACATGTGCATCCTTTTGTTGGATGCAAGAAATTTACTTACATGTCCCGCCATTGTTTCTGCTTCTACAGGAAGATCATAAATTCAAGCAAGCTCAAAAAATAAGAAACCCAAAAATTAGGCTTAAGAAGATATTAGACGCATGCAAGAGCAAAACTAAATGTGAAGGTGGTGATGAGATTGATTCTCAAAACCAGGACATCGATGAGCCGGTTAAGAAGAGTCGAGGGGGTTGTGGGGCCCAGCAGCCCAAGATTACTATTGAAGGTATGAAAATGATTGCAGAATACAAGCTTCAGAAAAAGAAAAGCGATGACTCTGAACAGCTACCTGAGCCGGCTGAAAGAAAACAGCAGCTTTCTGCAGAAAGAGTATCATTCTGGAACTTGTCTCATTTTTTGCATGTTCACCTGCTGTGTTTCTTTCTTTTTAAGGCTTATGGGCACACCTTTTTCCAGGTTCTAAGTGTATTAAAGCGAATAAGTGATGAGGACTGCATACTTCTGGGCTTGAACCCTAAATATGCTCGTCCAGATTGGATGATATTGCAGGTCCTTCCAATACCACCACCTCCAGTTAGACCATCTGTGATGATGGACACTTCTGCTCGGAGTGAGGCAAGTTTCTTGATTATATAATCTGACCCCCACCCACCCCACCCCCTCTCACACAACACACACACACAAGTGCCCTGATTGATATCCGTATAATATCTTTAACATCTTCTAATGCTTAATTCTCATTTTTATCTGTCTTTTACTCGTTTTTGAAACAGGACGACTTAACTCATCAACTGGCTATGATAATCAGACACAACGAGAACCTGAGGAGGCAAGAGAGGAATGGAGCTCCTGCTCACATTATCTCTGAATTTGCCCAGTTACTGCAGTTTCATGTTGCTACATATTTTGACAATGAGCTTCCTGGTCAGCCAAGGGTATGCATATGCCTCTTCATATCAAACTATAGAATCGCAGTGTTCTTACATTCCCACGACTTAATATTTTGGTTATTCCACAGGCTACACAGCGGTCAGGTCGTCCTATCAAATCAATATGCAGTAGGCTTAAAGCAAAGGAAGGTCGGATCAGAGGTAACCTGATGGGGAAGCGTGTTGATTTTTCAGCACGTACAGTTATTACTCCAGATCCAACGATAAACATTGATCAACTGGGAGTACCATGGAGTATTGCTCTTAATCTTACTTATCCTGAGACAGTCACTCCTTATAACATAGAAAGGTCCGCAAACATTTGGGAATACTTTTCTTCTGATTCTTTGCTTCGTCTATTCGATTTATGGTTTTTAATTTTTGTTTTTCATTTTATGTTAGGTTAAAGGAGCTTGTTGAGTATGGTCCCCATCCCCCTCCTGGTAAAACTGGAGCTAAATACATTATCAGGGAAGACGGTCAAAGGCTTGATCTTCGTTACTTGAAGAAAAGCAGTGATCATCATTTGGAGTTTGGATACAAGGCATGCTTATTGTCTCGTCAAATTTATTTGTGTTCCATTGAAAATTAATGTTGTCAAGTGGTCATCTTTAACAATCTTGTCACAGGTGGAACGCCATTTGAACGATGGAGATTTTGTTCTTTTCAATCGACAACCGAGTCTGCATAAGATGTCTATAATGGGGCATAGGATTAAGATTATGCCATATTCCACCTTCCGGTTGAATTTGTCGGTCACTTCACCATATAATGCTGATTTTGACGGAGATGAAATGAACATGCACGTCCCTCAGTCATTTGAAACAAGAGCAGAGGTGCTTGAGTTGATGATGGTACCTAAATGCATTGTCTCACCTCAAGCAAATCGGCCTGTTATGGGTATTGTGCAAGATACCCTACTAGGTTGCAGGAAAATCACCAAGAGAGATACCTTTATTGAGAAGGTGATTATTACAATCTCGTTATGCCCTTTTTTGGGGTGCACACTAAAGGGGTGTTTGGTCTTAGGGTATGGGTTTGATAGTGTTTGGTAGGCCTGCAAACTAACTGGCCGAACACAAACGCTCGTATTTGTTTAATCAAACAAACGATTGAACACAACCTAATTGTGCTTGTCCTTTTCATGGTATATTCTGTTGTTTAATTCTCTCTACATATGCAGGATGTTTTTATGAACATTTTGATGTGGTGGGAGGATTTTGATGGAAAAGTACCAACACCTACTATTTTGAAACCTAGACCCTTATGGACAGGGAAACAGGTGTTTAATCTGATTATTCCAAAACAGATAAATCTCATTAGAACAGCAGCTTGGCATTCAGAAACTGAAACTGGCCACATGACACCTGGTGATACTCAAGTTAGAATAGAGAAGGGGGAGGTTATTACTGGTACTCTTTGTAAAAAAACCCTCGGAGCATCTACAGGAAGTCTTATACATGTAATCTGGTGTGTTTTCTGGAATGTAACTATCATATTTTCTATGATAACTAGTTTGCATGCATGTAATGCGTGATTATAATATTGCAGGGAGGAAGTTGGTCCAGATGCTGCTCGTAAGTTTCTTGGGCATACGCAATGGCTTGTTAACTACTGGCTTTTGCAACAAGGGTTCAGTATCGGTATTGGAGACACAATTGCTGATGCATCCACCATGGAAACAATCAATGAAACTATTTCTAAAGCTAAGAATGAGGTGAAAGAACTTATTAGGGCTGCTCATGATAAACAGTTGGAAGCAGAGCCTGGTCGGACGATGATGGAGTCATTCGAAAACAGAGTCAATCAGGTACCTGATTATTCTCCCTTACTTTTCAATTGCACAATAATTTCATTCTCATTATTCAAATTCAATATTTGTAATTACCATTATCTATATGTATAATGTGTATTATACTCTTATATTAATGCTATGCTTGTAGGTTTTATTTAGTAGCTACGAACTTCAATATATGTTGTATATTTAGTGTTTAAGAGGCACAAGATGGACCTTTTTATAATTCTAGTACATGTTATTTAATTTGTTAGTTTTAAATCAGTTATTTGTCTTTTGTTTTGGATTTGCACATATTGCGTTGTTTACTAGACTACTTTTCATATTAATGCTATGCTTGTAGGTTTTATTTAGTAGCTACGAACTTCCATATATGCTGCATATTTAGTGTTTAGGCACAAGATTGTCTTTTTTATAATTTTAGTACATGTTATTTAATTTGCTAGTTTTAAATCAGTTATTTGTCTTTGTTTTGGATTTGCACATATTGCATTGTTTACTAGACTACTTCTCATTTGCACAATCAATTCATTTTTGTTATTTAATATTTATAACTAGAATTATCCATGTATATGATCTGTATTATATTAATGTTATACATGTAAGCAACTCCAAGCTGTCAATATTATATATTTAATTTTTGGTTAGCAGAAAAATTTCCTTGTCATAGTTTTAGCATGTGCTAATGTGCCAGTTTTAACAGTTATCGGTTTTTCATTTTGGATTGCAGATACAAGCTTTGTTTTTAGACTACTTTTTACATTTAATTGAACCATATTGACATTTAAGCTTTCACAAGATGGAAACTATGATCTAGAATTGAAATCTTAAGTCTGTTCTCATGATTTTGCTTGCAGGTGCTTAACAAGGCTCGTGATGACGCAGGAAGCAGTGCCCAAAAAAGTTTATCAGAAAGCAACAATCTCAAGGCAATGGTCACAGCAGGTTCGAAAGGAAGTTTCATCAACATATCACAAATGACTGCTTGTGTGGGACAACAGAACGTGGAGGGTAAGCGAATCCCATATGGTTTCGTTGACCGAACTCTTCCTCATTTCACAAAAAATGATAACGGACCCGAAAGTCGTGGGTTTGTGGAAAACTCTTATCTTCGAGGGTTAACACCACAGGAGTTCTTTTTTCATGCCATGGGTGGTAGAGAAGGGTTGATTGATACTGCAGTGAAAACATCTGAGACTGGTTATATTCAGAGGCGTTTAGTAAAAGCTATGGAAGATATCATGGTGAAGTATGATGGTACAGTTAGAAACTCTTTAGGAGATGTTATCCAGTTTCTGTATGGTGAAGATGGTATGGATGCGGTTTGGATTGAGAGTCAGAAACTCGATTCGTTAAAAATTAAGAAAAAGGAGTTCGATCGACTTTACAAATATGAGATTGATGACCAGAACTGGAATCCTAGTTACATGTTGCCAGAACACGTTGAAGATCTGAAAACGATCCGGGAGTTCAGAAACGTGTTTGACGCTGAGGTGCAAAAACTCGAAGCTGATCGAATCCAGCTTGGGACCGAGATTGCAACTACCGGTGATAACTCGTGGCCAATGCCTGTGAATCTCAAACGTCTAATTTGGAACGCGCAAAAGACGTTTAAGGTGGATTTGAGGCGGCCTTCGGATATGCACCCCATGGAAATTGTGGAGGCAGTTGATAAGCTTCAAGAGAGGCTGCGGGTTGTTCCGGGTGATGATTTGTTGAGCATTGAAGCTCAAAAGAATGCAACTCTGTTTTTCAACATTCTTCTTCGAAGCACGTTTGCTAGTAAACGGGTGCTAAGCGAGTATAGGCTTACTCGTGAGGCGTTTGAGTGGGTTATTGGTGAGATTGAATCAAGGTTTCTACAGTCTCTTGTTGCACCTGGAGAAATGATTGGGTGTGTTGCTGCACAGTCGATTGGTGAGCCCGCGACACAGATGACTTTAAACACTTTTCATTATGCTGGTGTGAGTGCCAAGAATGTGACCCTCGGTGTTCCCCGTTTGAGAGAGATCATTAACGTTGCTAAAAAGATTAAAACCCCTTCGTTATCGGTTTATTTGAAGCCCGAAGTCAGCAAGACAAAGGATAGGGCTAAAAATGTCCAGTGTGCTCTCGAGTACACGACCCTGAGGAGTGTGACTCAAGCTACCGAAGTATGGTATGACCCAGACCCCATGAGTACAATTATAGAAGAAGATGTTGATTTTGTGAAATCGTACTATGAAATGCCTGATGAAGAAATTGACCCCGATAAGATATCGCCTTGGCTGCTTCGTATTGAGTTGAATCGGGAAATGATGGTTGATAAGAAGTTGAGCATGGCAGATATTGCTGAGAAGATTAACCTCGAGTTTGATGATGATTTAACGTGCATATTCAATGATGACAATGCTGAGAAGCTGATATTGCGTATACGCATCATGAATGACGAGGCTCCCAAAGGCGAGTTGCAAGACGAATCTGCTGAAGATGATGTGTTTCTCAAGAAAATCGAAAGTAATATGCTGACCGAAATGGCGTTACGCGGGATTCCCGACATCAACAAGGTGTTCATTAAATCGGGTAAAGTTAACAAGTTTGATGAGAATGAAGGATTCAAGCCGGAAGTTGAATGGATGCTTGATACAGAAGGTGTTAATCTGTTGGCTGTTATGTGTCATGAAGATGTTGACGCATTGAGGTCAACTAGTAATCATTTGATTGAAGTGATTGAAGTTCTTGGAATAGAAGCTGTGAGGCGGTCTTTACTGGATGAGCTTCGGGTCGTGATTTCATTCGATGGGTCATATGTTAATTACAGGCATTTGGCTATATTATGTGATACTATGACGTATCGTGGTCACCTTATGGCTATAACACGTCACGGGATTAACAGGAACGATACCGGGCCAATGATGAGATGCTCGTTTGAAGAAACCGTTGACATTCTTCTCGATGCTGCTGTGTATGCAGAAACTGATTACCTTCGTGGAGTTACTGAGAATATTATGTTGGGTCAGCTTGCTCCTATAGGGACGGGAGATTGTGCTTTGTTGTTAAACGAGCAGATGCTACAACAAGCTATTGATGTTCAGCTTCCTAGCTATATGGATGGGCTTGACATTGGGATGACACCTGGACGGTCCCCTATTACTCCTTATCATGATGGAATGATGTCGCCTACCAACTATTTACTTAGCCCAAATTTAAGATTGTCACCGTTTAATGATGCACAGTTTTCACCTTATGTTGGTGGGATGGGATTCTCTCCGGCTTCATCACCTGGCTATAGCCCTTCTTCTCCAGGTTACAGTCCAAGTTCTCCTGGCTATAGCCCGACCTCACCTGGTTACAGCCCGACCTCACCTGGCTACAGCCCGACTTCACCTGGTTATAGCCCGACTTCACCAACTTACAGTCCAAGTTCACCTGGCTATAGTCCAACTAGCCCTACCTACTCACCGACTTCACCTAGCTACTCTCCTACTTCACCCAGTTACTCTCCAACATCACCTAGTTACAGCCCCACGTCTCCCAGTTACTCACCCACATCACCTAGCTACAGCCCCACGTCTCCAGCCTACAGTCCCACTTCACCAGCATACAGCCCCACATCCCCGGCCTACAGCCCTACCTCACCATCCTACAGCCCCACTTCACCTTCTTACAGCCCTACATCCCCGTCATACAGCCCGACTTCTCCGTCCTATAGCCCTACTTCACCATCCTACAGCCCCACCTCACCTGCTTACAGTCCTACTTCTCCTGGTTACAGCCCTACCTCACCAAGTTACAGTCCAACTTCACCTAGCTACAGTCCAACGTCTCCGAGTTACAATCCATCATCTGCCAAATACAGCCCGTCTCTGGCTTATTCTCCTAGCAGTCCTAGACTGTCTCCTTCGAGCCCGTATAGCCCGACCTCACCTAGCTACAGGTACCAATGCTAATCTCTCTGTTTTGAAGCTTAATGTGTTTTTATAGGGTCTATGAGTTGCTTAAATTTTAAATAATTATTAATAGATTTTTCCTACTTAACTCCAATTTTAAATGTTGAGTTTTTTGCAGCCCGACTTCGCCGTCATATTCTCCAACATCTCCATCTTACTCGCCTTCAAGCCCAACCTACAGTCCCAGCAGGTATGTTTATTATATTGAATATCATTTGCAAGCACTGCTAACTCTTAATTGTCCGGCAGCCTAAAAAGAAACCAGTATATTTAATGTACAACCCGTTACTCAAATGTTTAGATTATTATCAAGTAGTATCACATTTGTGAATTGTATTTTGACACTAGTTATTCATTAAAAAATATGGATTGAAGTGTTTTGGGAGTTTTCAGATCTATTTAGTGTCATGGGCTTGATATTTGTGTCTTTCTGCAGTCCTTACAACCCTGGCGTGGGCCCTGACTACAGCCCAAGCTCACCACAATACAGGTGACTTCTTCATCTCATCTTTTGGTTTTCATTTATAGTTCATGGCGTTATAATACCAGATTACTTTTTAATCCTTGGAGGGCTTGTTTGAGCTCAGCTCAATTTGAGCGTAACGAGTTGTTTTTGAGTAGCTCACAAGTGGCTTGGCTTGGCTCGTTTACACCTTTAATTTAGAATGGTCTACAAATATTTTTGTACTAATAAATTATGGACTTGGGGCAAAATTGGCATTTTATAGTCGAATTTTTCGTACCATTAATTGTTGTTTCTGGGTTTATTTCAGTCCAAGTGCTGGATACTCACCAAGTGCACCCGGGTATTCACCATCGTCGACCAGTCATGACGGGTCGAGATCTTAAGTGGAAGTCGCATCAATTCAAATCCATTCAGTTTTTTAGTCGATGGTGTATGATACTATGACTTTTGACTTGTTTGGTATTAAAGTAAGACCAGACTATTGTGTATGAACAAAGTCAAGTTATATCATATTTGTTGGGACTTTGTTAAGACCTGAATCATGTCATATTTGTTTGTAAATATAGCTTAAAAGACAATTTGTTATTACATTTTAACATGTTTTTCTTAACAAAAGAATATTAATACTTGATTGTAAAATATATTTTAATTTTTGAACATTTATCTACCATGCCTTTTTTTCTTTATTTTGTATAAGTATTTTCATGTTTAAATGGTATAATATACCTTTCATTGGTTATTTTAGATACTCTTGCAAACTATTTAGTTTGTAGATGTATATTTTGTGTATTAATAACAATTTAAAAAAGAAAGATTATGCAACAGCTGATTAGCAGTATGAAAGTCTTAATGAGGAATAAAGTGATTGTGTACCTATGTTTATTAGGTGTTGTTAAATAGTTAAAAACTTTAATCTTATATTTACTATTTGCAAACTTAAGGTTTTACGAAGTTAATAAATAACTTTATTAAACTTTAGTGACAATCTTGATAGTTCAATATTCGTTAAAAGTACAAAATGATATATTATGGACTAAGAATAAGAAAGAAATGCATACAACAGAAAATGATGATACTTTAGAGAAGTCTAGACAGTAAAAGCATGTTTCAAAAGGGTGTATTCTTTGGCAAAAGCTTGAATACTGTTGTTGAAAAGAATAACAGGCTATTTGTTTGGTATTTGATGGGACCATTCAGATGTATGCATCTGATTTGGGCAAATATAAGGATCATTCAGAGCATTTGGATCGTTTAAAAAATGCACCTGAATGAATTTTTGAACCTCTGATTCGGTAAGCGGTAAACTGAAGCTTAATGAAAATAAGGATTAGAATAACCCTTGACCTAATAAACGTTCATTCTCCTACCCTCAACTTAATAGCACCTCCCTAAGAAAATGTATGAATAATGGAGCAATAATAAGACTTGTTTCTGTAGTTAGAAAAAATATGAATAATTTTATTTAAACAATATTGAATTCTGGTTGTTATTTCACAATTTTGTTTCTTTTATTTAAAACATTCTTACGTCATATACGAGAAAACTTTAATTTTAATAATCTAAATGTTGGCTCATTGGCTGATAATAACAATAACGCATACAAAATTTTGATCAATGATGATTTTAACTCACTTTGGCAAAAACATCATAGATGTTATACTTAATTTCGTTTGTCCTTATCTCCATTATGTTATACTTAAGTTTGGATACGTGTCTTCCTTCTATCATTTATACTTTCAGAATTTTACACAAATAAAACATAACCCGAATCAGTCCATTCATAAGCAAATGACTCACCTTTGTTCACACACCATTTCAGAACAATGGGTAGGTTAGATGCAGCCCCAAACATGCATGCAGAACATGAAGTAAAAAAAAAAGGCACAAATGAAAATGGAACTTGAATTTTATCTTGTTTACTTGAGAATTAACACAACTAATACAACAACAATTATATCAATTTCAACATCTCAAAATCTCTTCTCTCAAACTAGTCATATAAGTTCTTTAGATAAGTTTCTTCTTGTGGAAGAATCGTTGCAAGTACCATACCTGCAAAACCGAAGCTCCAATGCACACGCCAAGAGACATGATGCTAAACCAAGCCACTCTTGCATTCGTCTTTTCACTCACTTCCCTCATCTCTGCCTCCCTGTGTCACAAACATAACTTTATCTTATTTGGGTTTATAATAATATTGCTTGATCGTTTTCTTTGAATCTGATAATCCATGCATTTAAACCTAAATCATTTTAACTTTTTGAACAATGGTTCATATTTTTAAAATCTTATACTTCTTAAATACAAATATGTATGTACACAAAAAAATCGTTTAACTAAATATTTCATATGTTTTTTTTAATCGTCTGCCTAAGCATGTGTAGGTTCTGTATATAAACAAAATTTGTTCAAAGTTTATTTTTTGAATTTCAGGGGAGATGGATAAGCATCGCATTTCAACGAACTTTTATACTAGAAATTTTTAAAATTGTAAAAAAGAATAATTCATTTTCTTCTGCCTGTTTTCGAACGGTGTGTGTGTGTGTTAACAAAATACAAAGCCTTAAATAAACAAAATATGGAGTCTGAAGCAGTAAATGAATCAGCAAATGAAAGATAAATTAAAATTTTCACATCCGGTCTGACAATAGAGTCCAGTAACCGGCCGATGAAAATGGATTCGGTTCAAATAAATTCAACCGGACCGGTTATATATCTCTTACCAACTGGTCCGGTTATGAAAACATTGGATTAAATAGATGATTCTATAAAAAAGCAATATAATAATTCTAGAAAAAGGATGAAATTACCTGTTCTTCAAATAGATCAAATTTTCATGAATAGCTTCAACAGCACCTTCAAGTTTTGTCAATTCAAATTCGACACCCTAAACACAATTATCACTTTTGTCAATTCAAATTCGACACCCTAAACACAATTATCACGTGTAAATGAAGACGGCAAATTAATTAGAAGTGACAATTTCAACCCAAAAGCTATATGAAAGAACATCAATAAAAATTGCATTTTATTAAATATATAAAAAGATTAGCCGTAAAGAAAATGGGTCAAATAGTTTGAAATGTATTCAGATACAAACTACCAAATCGTTTTTATTGTTAAAAAGTATTTGGTAATCATATTAAATACATTAACTACTTACAAAAGTAGTTTTTATTGTTAAAAAGTATTTGGGTAATCATACAAAACTACCAAATTGTTTTTATTGTTAAAAAGTATTTGGGTGCGCAAAAGTGAAATTGCACTAATTTTGACGTTATTTTACTAATTTTGTGAAAATAGCGTTAAAAGCGGCGGAAGGTTAATCAGGCATCATGTGGTGGCGTTGATAGCCGGAAGACAAGGGTACATGCACCAATCGGCTGGGGTCCTGATGGTTGAGTGTTATGTGCCTTCTGCCCAAGGCTTGATGCAAAACCACTATCGAGCCGGGGGTCTCACTGGAAGTAGCCTCTCTATTCCTATGGAGTAGAGGTAAGGCTGTCTACATCTTACCCTCCTCAGACCCTACCATAGCTTTGCTATTGGTAGTACGATGATGATGATGAAGAACTACTTACAAAATTCAAAAAATGGAAACATAAAAAGTGTTGGCAGGTCAACCATGGACCCGCATCAAAAAATAACCCAATTGACCTGAACCCGTTAAGATCCATTACCCAACCCGCCCATTTTATTACCTCTTCAATGAACTAAAATTAATGCAGATTGCAGCAAATAAATATAATAACCTCTATTTTTTCTTTCTTTGCAACAGACTCCCAATCTTTCGCAGCAATACCAACTCGCCAGTCAAGACTAACAGTCAAACGATCACCAGCACGATGATTCCCGTCTACCCAAAAACATGCCAAGTAGTTGCCTGATTCCGTTGTTGTAAATGCAAATTGACCATGAGTTGCGTTCTCGTTATGATGAAGATTGTTTCCGTATGGCGAAGTTACCTTTAAAAATGTAACATCTATTATTATTATTATTATTATTCACAATTCTCATGATACAATATCAATCAGAAACTATAAATTTACAAATCTACAATAATAAACATCTAAAGATCCAAGAAGTGAAGTCAACTCCAGATTAAGGCTTTTGTAGCTTTCCATTGTCAAAATGTTTCCGATCTTATGTTATTTACATAGATGGAAGTTAATACCAAGAATTTCCACATAAAGAGTTTTTCTCAATATAGGCTATACTATAAAGTGATTTAACTAAGCACCTAAATAAAAGTTGATGTATTCTATAGCAAAAGTGAAAGTGCACTAATTCTGATGTTATTTTACTAATCTCGTGAAAATAACGTTAAAAGTGGCGGAAGGTTAATCAGGCATCACGTGGTGGCGTTGATAGTCGAAAGACAAGGGTAGATGCACCAATCGGCTGGGGTGTTGATGGTTGAGTGTTATGTGCCTTAAGTCCAAGGCTTGATGCAAAGCCACTGTCGAGCCGGGGGTCTCATTGGAAGCAGCCTCTCTGTTCCTATGGAGTAGAGGTAAGGCTGTCTACATCTTACCCTCCTCAGACCCTACCATAGCTTTGCTATTGGTGGGATGTACCGAGTACGATGATGATGATGATGATGATGATGATGATGTATTCTATAGCAAGTTAATGGACTATTTGATAATAGCATAGGAGCCACACTTGGATTTAAAATGTGTGTGGCGATTAGGGTCCTCGATACCAAGGGATGAGATGAAGATTCTAGCCTCGGTAGGTGAGGTTTATTCGAAAAATACTTATAAGTGAAATATGCATGAAAGGTAAAAATAATATAGTGATTCGCAAAACATGCAGAAAAAAAAGTAATACCATTATCAAAATATAACAGAAAATCTAACATAATTAGCACTTACAATTTATAATCATCCAATTAATATGAAAACTTATAACAAATCATAAAAGATGCGGCGATTTTAGCATCACTAATTATTTTATGTAATTGAAATATACACGAGATTTACACGATTCTCATGTGTAAATTCAGATAATCAGAGTGATATTAAAAGACCTCATTTAACACATGTCTTTAAATCTTTCCTCTTTACGTGCTATATTTAGATTTTACATATCAAATCTAGTACTCGCCAAATCTAAACCTGATCTCTTTAAGCAAATATTTCTTCTCGACACAAAGATCACAAGTGTTGGCGCGTATTGCTTACAGGGGCGGATCTAAGTATACAATTGCGGGTTCATGGGAACCCACTGAGTTTCGGATTTTATATAAAATGCCTATATAAAATATGACAGTGAACCCATATATAAATTGTGAGTGAATCCATAAACAAAGTGGTACTATGGTGTAGTGGTAAACTCCTTACCTTCTCGGTGAGATTACCTGTGTTCGATTCCCTTCAGCAGCATGTTTTGTTTTGTTTTTTTGTTCTTTTTTCTATAAACTGGTTAGTTAATTGCAGCCCTTTATATATTATGCTTTGAAGAACTTAGTCTGTGTATATGATTTTCTGAATGCAACTTAAATCTTCCATTTTTTAATTAATAATTGGTACCAGCTTAATAACAAAAATAAGCATTTTAACCTGTAAAAGTCTCCAACGAAATGCGCTACGTAGTTATCAATCTAAGAGATCTTATGTGTTTTTTTTTTAATTTCTATAAAGGATGTTTGTTTTTGGTTATTGTGTATTTTTGTTATGTGGTAATCCTTAACCGACCCATCCCGAATTGTCGAACCGATCCGAATCGTCGAGCCAACCCGAACAGTGAACCCATTGGAAAAAATTCCTAGATCCGCCACTGATTGCTTATGTTTCCAAAGGGAATGTTTGGATGTTGAATAACTTGTATGAGATAGTGCCTGGAATTATCTCTGGTTCTTAAAACCGTAATAATTAGTTTTCTTTGATACTAATATCACTTTGATTACCTAATCCCCTTAACAATTAAAGCAAAATCCAAACAATAGAAACTAATTATCACATAAATCTCTTAATAACGCACATCCAAACACCCCCTATTAGACGCACCATATCATCAGACTCAGCATCGTGTAGCATTCTAATCAAGATGCAAGTAGAGGCGTCCATTACTTGGTTTGAAACCGATTAAACCAAAAACCTAATCGAAAATACGGAAACAATTAAAACCTAACCGAATAAACTGAGAAGGATTAGTACCTGTCCGAATCCAATTAAAGCCTAGCTGAATAAATCAAATCCAATTAAAGCCTAGCCGAATAAATCAAATCCAATTAAAGCCTAACCGAATAAACCAACACCAGTTAAAACCTAACTGAATAAACCAAGACCGATTAAAACCTCACCCAACAAATCAAATTTAATTAAAACCTAACCAAATAAACCGAGACCGATAGAAAACCTAACCGAATCCAATTAAAATCTAACTGAATAAATCAAATTTAATTAAAACCTAGCCGAATAAAACTGACACAAACTAAAACCTAACCGCCGAAACCAATTAAAACCTAACCGAATAAACCGACACCGATTAAAGCCAAACCGAATAAACCTAAAACTAAACCTAAGAACACCTCTAGCTGTAATCAACATTTATCCCTTGCGATTCCTTAAATTCAACTTCTAATTCAATCAATTACTCATAATAAATCTAACTATCAACTCCAATTTGACCAATTAAAGTCAACGAGCTCAAGATCTAACTAACAAATTCGCATCGGAATCATCAAAACAGTCAGATCGAGGCTTGTTACCTTGACGGAAATAGTGGCAGCAGGATGCAGATGAGAGTCCTCCTGATGATTAATAACGGAGTAATCAGCAAGAACGACGACGTTGTTATGAATATCTTCGGATACACACTTGGTTCCTGATTCAGGTAGGTCTAACCAGATGCCTTGTGTTGTGGTGCACCATAATATCACAAGAAGAAGAACAACTGGTATGTGATGATTCCAGTTATTAGCTGCCATTGAAACAAAGAGGAGATCCGAGAGAGGTTGCCTCTTGTTCAAGATTGAATGAACTTGTATGTTGTTGTTGTTATTATTATTATTATTATTAGTTGAGTTGAGTTGAGTTGAGTTAGGTTGAGGACATTATGTAGACTTTGAGGTTGGCTAAATATGTTAACTATTTGTTACTCTTTTTCAATAGGGGAAGATAAAGTTGCCTTAAATTGGTAATTAACTGCTTTTAAACATTTCTTTACATTATGTAATAACCAATTCAGCTATACGGGGTAATCCAATGACAAAAGACTATTATACGTCCATACCAGCAAACAGTGCAGCACACAGGTTTTGTTGAGTTGAATTCCAGTCCAAATCTTCATTTTCTCTTTAATGAAAGTCGAGCTAAAACATCATTGGCTTATATAAATTGTTATTATATAAAAGAAAAGGTTTTAAAAAAGTTGAAATGATACTAAAATAATTTAGATATGGACGTATCTAACTGTTTCAACCATATAATTTTTTTTAAATAATTTTGGAGTGTGAGTTTTAAGTGGTGACAATATAAAAAAGCTTGTATAGAAATTATAGTAAGCTTAAAGCAATTGATATTATGGTATAATAACATGTAGGTGATGGTTAATGTTTGGGATTTTCAAAGTCTTAGGTTCAAAACATAACTTAAGAGGTTTTTCATTTTTCTAGAGTGATATGTTTTCTCTTTGATGGTGCCCATAAACCATGAGTGAGTCAGGTCTAGAGCGTCAAAATAAGTAGTGACGGTTGACATCCCATCTCAGAAAAACTCACTCAAATATTGGAGATATTTCCAAACGCTGTTAAAAAAGGTAAACTTACAATTCTACATGATTTTCGAGGCTTCTTCACTCTTTTTCTACTTTCTTGGGTTGTTACATGAAAGTATGCATCATTACGCATTCACAATGCTTTTGAATACATGAAAGTTTTATATATATAATAAAATCTAAAATCATTTGAAAAATTTTTAAAATACAGGCTACATAATAGATCATGAAAGCAAACTGTCGTTCATTACTAGCATACGTTATTGTATTGTATGATAGGTGAAGCTCGCAACAACGTTATCCACCATAAGCCTATGGTGCCAAATCATATTGCGCATCCATAGGTTCCCAAAATTTTCCTCAAATGATAACTACATGATTGTGATTGTGATTTGGACTCATTGTATTAAGTGACTTAATGAGTACCAAGTGAACCCTTATGCATATATGTAAATGGTACTATGACACTATCTACCCAACTACGTTCACATTCAAATTTAATGAACATGAAACTTTCATGATCAGAATGTGACAATTGAGTCCTCAACTTAATTACCATCAACAGTCTTAACTTAAGTTTGGTATGGAAGCTCACACATCGGTAAGAGTAAAAAGTTTTCAATTCAACATTTGTAGAAGCAAGTTTTATAAATATAAATCAGTGAAAGCTAATACACTCAATTTTAGATCATGAGAAACAATCCTCAAATGTAGGTTTTTCTTGGAAGCTTTGGTTAAACATAACACATAATGATTAGCACGTATCATGTATATTAGCATGCTAACACACAAATGGGCACCTCTCCTTCCCACGTATAGAAATTTACATAATAGACCACCTGCTCGCAAATGGAAGAATTGAACAACTCAAAACACACAAATCCTTATATACTCCATCAAGGTCGACCTTAATAGTGCAAGCCAGACAACTGATCAATGCCCGCAAATTTTGGGGGCCAATTTTTTTTATAGATTATATATATATATATAGGATGGATTAGGTTCATTTTAGAAGTATTTCTTATAGCGAGAAGTGCGATAAATGAATCCAACCAATAAGAATTTATCTTTAGTTTGATAATTTTTTTAATGATATTGATAGAATAGTAAAATGTGTGTTTGCTGTATATAGTAAGTAGTCTTTGGGGAAGTTACAAATGTTTTCAATATAAGTATTAAAACAAGTAAAAGAATAATATTTTTTCAAACAAATATAATATATCTCATCCTAAAAAAAAGGAAAAAAAAAGGCTAGGTTGAAACGAGAAAACAAAAATTTTAAATATTGTATGTATCTATTTTAATAACTCTAATACTATAATTACTTATTTGAATTCTATTCACTAAAAAATAATTTACAATATTATTTTAATTTCACTCATAGTATAATTGAACTCTAAAAAATAATTTAAAATATTATTTTTAATTTTATAAAAATTTTTATATAGATCATAGTATTTGAAATTAAATAGCTCATGCTATCACCTACACAGATTATAGTATTAACCTACACATACTAAGCTAGTTCATGCTATCACCTACACTGATCACAGTTTTAACCTACATCTCTTTTATATATATATAAA
This sequence comes from Bidens hawaiensis, assembly GCF_021521415.1. Classification (NCBI taxonomy): domain Eukaryota; kingdom Viridiplantae; phylum Streptophyta; class Magnoliopsida; order Asterales; family Asteraceae; genus Bidens; species Bidens hawaiensis. The sequence continues at coordinate 72,758 of NW_027492076.1, read as the reverse complement.
CTACGTATAAATGAACTAACAATCTATGTAGGTGAATTTAAGTTATGTGTAGGTGAAAATAAAATGAACTAATAACCTTTACCTACGCAGTCATCAACCACCATACATTGAATATTAAATCATTCACATCTATTTTATAATAATGGAATAATGCAACAACCTATATGTATACAACACATTATATTTACCTACACATTTACACACTATAATGTAGGGCGTTCTTTATGGTGTAGGAAACTTCCATGTGAAGCTAACATCGTTGTGTAGGTAACTACACTTTCACAAAATTACCCGCTACGCAACTAACAACCTTTACCTACACAATCATCAACCACCATACACTGAATATTATATCCTTGACATCTATTTTACATTAATGGAATAATGCAACAGCCTACGTGTATACAACAAATTATATTTACTGACAAATGCTACATACTATAGTGTGTGACATTATTTTCAGTGTAGAAAACTTCCATGGAAAACTAATATTGTTGTGTATGTAACTACACTTTCACAAAAACTTCTTCACAAATATGTATGCTTTTTTAATTTCATTGTGTATGTAGTATATTAACAAATCCAAAATGTAGAACATAATGATGCAAATATTATGTGTTTTATTAACAAATACTAATAACAAATAAACAGCACAACCATGAATTCCAAAAGTATCATAATTTTATTTAAAATTCGTAATGAAAAATGTAAAATAGTATTAATCATATTTGTGAAAAAGTGAAACTGCTAAGTACATTAATATCTTGTTTAATTAAGCCTACACTACAAAAGACATATCCATCATTCTAATTAAAAACATGTCATAAATATGTGTCTTTAATTATGAAGTTGCCATGTCTGTTGTAAACCATTGATTAAACATAATCAATAGTTCAGATTCATTTATCGCACTTCTCATTATAATATCACTTATCGTATGATCCATCCCCTATATATATATATATATATTCTATAAAAAATATAATACAGGTATGAATCTTAATCATTTTAAATAGGCGAATTGGAAATAAATAATCCTAACTTTTGTTTATTGGCCGATAATAACTCAAACTTTAAAAATCACTACCAGGGGTCCCAACTTTCAACTATTTTTGTCTCAACGGTCATCTGTTAAAAAACACTTAACACCATTATGTTTTTTCCCAAGTTTCAAACCGATGCTTTGGGGCTTTTAATCGGAAGAACGATACGATTCGACTGATGTAAAACTTATCTAGAAACGGTGATTCAAATGACTTAATTTTTGTTAATTGGAAATTCAAACACCCGAATTAAAACATTGTTTGTCGCTTGGATACTAGTTTCGAAATAAGTTTTACATCGGTCGAATTGCATCGTTCTTCCAATCAAAAGCCCTAAAGCATCGGTTTTTGAAACTTAGGAAAAAGACATAACACTGTTAAGTGTTTTTTAATAGAGGACCATTGAGACAAAAATAGTTGAAAGTTGAGACCGTTGGTAGTGATTTTTAAAGTTTGGATTATTATCGGCCAATACACAAAATTGGGATTATTTATTTCCAATTTGCCTTTTAAATATGAGAGAATTTCAATTTTGGTCTCTGTGGTTTCTTAAAATTATCAATTTTGGTACAATAGTTTATTTTAAACTTTTATGATACAATAGTTTCAGTTAACTATCAGTTTTAGTCCAACTATTAACGTCACTCACAAATCGTTAGTTAATACAACTTTGAGGGGCTTTTTTTTTTAAATCTATTTGAATGAATTAAATCCTCTGTCGGCTAATAAAACTCCAAAATGACTAATCTAATCTCAATATAGCCTGAACACTCAGAACTTGATCAAAATTCACACAAGTGTACTTCTTTGAACATAAAACACAAATAAATGATCATGTGAACAATTTCACCTTACATGACCATGTCAAGTTTAGCTATACAAGCCATGTGGTCGATATTAAAATCCACAAGTATGTTTGAGTTTATATAGCTAACTAGGTTAAATACCCGTGTATACACGGGTTGGATAAACTATGTTAACAAAAGAGCAAAACTATGTGAAATACTTATATTAGTTTGGTATTAAATGAATGAATATGAATATGTATTACAACGTTAAATAAATTGAAATTTTCATAAAATAAAAAGAGAAAAAGAAAATTAGAAAGTAAATTTTCATTAATCTCTAAAATTTCTTCATATACAACATTTGTAGTTATCCTTTTCATTGAATATTAGAAGATTGTTTCCATCTCTAGTATTAATCTAGAAAAGTGTGACATAAATCTTTAAAAACTTTTCTTGTATATAATGTTTAAAAATTACTTAACTAACTTTTCTTACTAATAACACATGATTGTTACTAAAAATATATTTTTAAGAAGAATAGTGTTTAAAAAAAAGAATGATACAACTCATACAAATACTTAAATAAACAATACACAAAGTTTAAATAAATATATTATCTTATAAAGCAATATAAATTAATATTAGTGTTTAACATTATATATATATATATAGGGTAAGGTTAAAATGAAAACCCACTTGAGTTGTGAAAACTATAAAAACTCATTTTCAACCACATGTTTTTAATTAAAGTTTAAATCTTGTGGTCCACAATTAAAGTGAATAAAAAATATAAATATAACTTTTTTTATCTCCTGAAAACACATATAAAAATTAGTAAAAAAATGTTAAAAAATAGCAAAACATTTTTTTTAATGTTTCGATGTTTTGTATTAAATGTTACAACATATATTACATGTAACAAAAAAAAAACGATGTTATATAGGGTTTTCACAACTCAAATAGGTTTTCATTTTATACTTTACCTATATATATATGTATATATGGGGAAAGTGAATACGGTGCTGTTAGCTGTCTAACCTTAGACGTAAAACCCATCAAAACGACGTAGTTTTGATTAAAAAATATTATAAAACATAATTTATTTTTGTTATTCTGTAAAATTGGAAAAGAAAAAACCCTAAAAATTGATGGTAAAAAAAAACACCATGTTTGCTCTTCCTCCCTTGCAAATACACTCAGACTTATTGTTCTTCCTCTTGATAAGAGCTCAACATATTTATTATGGACCAATTAAATACGTTAATTGAAAAGCCTATCCATTATGAGGTCAGCACATTCATATGTTTATTTAAGTTAGGAATTTTAGAAGTGTAATATTTAATTGATTAAATCGTCATATGTTTATTCAAGTTAGGAATTTTAGAAGTATAATATTTAATTGATTAAATCGTCGTTGAATAGATTTGCATATTGCAGGGATGAACAAACCAACAAGCAAGAATGTGCTTTAATTTCTTTTTTAGTGTTTAGCTTTATTTTTCTTTCCAGTTGCTTTGAGATCATTTGCAAAAAAACAAAATCAAAATTAATTTTTTAATCAAAACTACGTCGTTTTGATGGGTTTTACGTCTAAGGTTAGACGGTTAACAGCACCGTATTCACTTTCCCCTGTATATATATATATATATATAATCAAAACACCGGATACTAAGAGTTTAAAACAATGCTAATCCACAAAAACTGATAAAGTACTTTAAAAAATAAAAGAACGTTATCTTAAATATAAAAATTCGCTTCACGTTTTCAAAACATCTCAAACAATATGAAACCTATAGGTTTTGGATACCAACGACCGTAAGGTATTTTTGTCATATTCACATGTATTTTTCCTTCAAGATATTTATCTAGTTTTGATGCAGATGAGCATGTTGCAAACCGATAATGAAAATTACCGTTGTTGGATGGTTGTCCAAAACTTATAACATTTAAGCATTTGTTTTTCTTATGTGAAATAAGCAAATGCTCATAAAACACATAAGATAGTAAGATTATATAAAAATTAGTTTCTAAGCTTTTGACCATGTTATTATTATTATTTTTTAATATAATAGAAGTTATAATTATAGTTGGAAAGTGAAAGATTTTGAAAATCATGAATGCTTTTCAAAAATTAAAATGTTAAATGTAATTTTAGTTTAAATTAAAAATAAGATTAAATATAAAATTTAAGGCATTCGTTTTTAATCTGAAATTATTAAGACTATTATTTTGTATAAATCATTAAAGTATAAAAAAACAATGAAATGTTATATTAAAATTTTAAAACAAATACTATAAAAGGAAGTCATTAAGAAACTCTTTTTGTTAAAATTAAATATGTGATAGGGATAAATGGATAAGTTATGGAATGTTTTAAATGATTTATATTAATAAAATAATTAAGAATTAAAGATGAAAAGATAGAGGTGGCACTTGGCAAAATATTAGGCCAATTAGGGAATATGTGGTTGAACCATCATTTTTGTTTATTATAATAGTAGATCTTACTTAAATTCATCGACTTTTTATCACAAAAATCACCAAATTAAAAAAGTATATTTTTAAATAATAGTGATATTATAAGAATAGCTTTAATTTAAAAGTAAATCTTAATACAAATTATAATTTCCCATAAAAACGTTCATTTGTATCTCTTGGTATTTTAGGCTTTTAGCAACAACAGTAATGTTAGGATTAAGCACACTCGAACAATGAAAGCAACTAAACGAACACAATAATTTAACATGGTTCAATTTAGATTGATCTAAATCCACGAGTGCTAACTAAGAATTCTTATTAAATGATTAAATGACAAACAATTACAAGTACTTAACGTGATATTTATAAAAACTAATTTGGGGCTTGTAACTTATTAAACAAAAAATCTCAGTTGGGTTGGATTGGATTGGGCTTAAGGCTGACAGCCCCGTACCCATCTCCTCTTTTGACTTCAATTATTAAATCGGGTCCAAACAAGGCCTGCGAACTCAACAAGTAATTGTCTTGTGCCATATATTTGGATCCAGCTTAATTTCTTGAAGTCATCGCAATAATTGATCAATTTAGCCATTTAAAAAATAACTGACGAAGACCGCAATCAGTTAGAGCAAATTTATGATTCAACCCATAATTCAATCTGGTGTTCTTCAACTGAAGCTACAGTCACAATCTTAATTTCTTTGTGTTCTTAAACCTTTTAGCCCAAATAAAATGTTTATCGTTGTTTGATTTATGTCTAGGATTCAAATAGACTATTCTTTTAAACTTTTTCTCAATATTTTTAATATGTTATGCTATAGGAATTACCGGTTTACTTCTGTTCGAATATCAACAATAGCACAAATTTACGTTTATGGTTCCGAATATGATGAATTAATATATGAAAAAATAGGTTGCAAGATTTTCAATGGTTAATTTCTTATATTATTTTCATCTATAAATCTATACAAATATTTATACTGACACAATATTTACATTTGTAACGACTTATAATTTTTAGCATCTGATTATGTTAAGATGGAACGTTATCCCATTTTCAAAAGGATTGAAAAAAATGCTTTAATGATCTAGTTTAACAACGAAACAGAAGGCAAATGGGCAGCAAGCTGTCCTGCTACCCCCTTTTAAATTGCAAAACCCAATATTTTAAAGATACATTTGTTGATACTGGAGTCATAACATTACTATGCATGACCTAGCAAACACGGTTAACAAATAAATACATAATGATTGTCAAGACATTTTAACGCCTTTAGATGAATTTAATGATAACTTGTTATTTATTCAACCACATGTAACCTTGTCTTATGAACTACATTTTTGCCAATGATAATAGCAAAGACATTGAATGCTGAATTAAGTAATGTGAAACCATTCATGAACCTTTGACATTTTATATAAAAGTTGTGGAAAATGTCCATAAATCCTCCTTTTGGATCATGGTAGGTATACCATGACCTTTCTTTTTGAAACATCATATATATCATTAACTAAACCACGTCACATGCCAAACTAAAGAAAAAACGTTTTTGTCTTCTCTACACAATACCGTATATTCTTCCAATTTGAAAACAAACATAAATGACATTGGTTGATTTAGGATCAAGATGACCTAAGTAGACCATTGATATTAAGAAACTGTTAGGCTTGACGTGCTAATATTTTTGCAAGAATACGCGTAAAGATGATTTTTGTTTTTGATAAATTGATTTTATGAGCAAGCTAAATCTAAAACAAAAATCATGTTGTGTAGGCAATCTAACATCCACATAATATGTTAAAACCAGAATAATTTAAACTGAATATCATAATTGACCTGGAATTCTTAACTCTAGCTACGTTAGCCTTGATATCAGTGTCGGAATTCAAGTTAGTAAAATTTTATAAAAAAATGAATTTCTATAAACAGGTGTATATAACCAAAACATTTTATCAAAAAATAAATAAAAAGGTGAGCAAAATTTTAAGACACGGTCTTATTATTTTAGTGGACTTTCTTAAAAAAAAAAAATGCGTAGCGTAGGTAAAGGAGGAGCAGCCTTGCATTGACCTTTAGATTAAAAATAAAACCAACCAACCAAGCATTCATTCCCTGTTCTATAAATAAACACTTCCCTTAACAATGCTCTCTTTTTCCTTCCTCCTCCTCTCTTTTTACACGACGTCGTTTCAACCTCCACCTACCTCCGGCTGCCGGAGTTTTTCATTTTCCGGCATTTCATTTCCTCTAAAGGTATTCACTCTCTCTCTCACCTTCCGTACAGATTCCGTCACTTTTATATATAAACTACCTCCAGATCTCAAATGTTCATATAGCTTGTTGTTGTGGATCTAGCATATATCGTTGAGTAGTTTATGATTAAATGCACATTCGTTGATATTGTTATGTAATTAGGCTTTTTTGTTGATGTTTTTATAAATTAGGTTATGATTTGGATTGTTTAATATTGATTGATAGAAAGTAGCTTTTGTAATTTTTTTGTGATTTGTTACTATAGAATTTATGATGGAGATTATACTGCATTTATAAGATAATTATTTTTATTTCATTCATTTAATTTTATCTCACAATGACATGATCATCTGCCGGAGATTAGGCGTTTTATGTTGTTGTTTGGATAAATTAGGTTATGATTTGGATTTTTTTAACATTTAATGATTCAAAGGAACTTTTGTATATTTGTTGTATTTTTGTGATTTGTTAATTTAATTTCAAATTCAATTATTTGTGATGGAAAATTGAACTGCATTTATAAGATAATTAATTTTGTTTCTTTATTTCTCATCTTAAAATGACATTAACATCTGTTGGAGCTAACCGAAGGATTTAGGCGATTATTCTATCTTTTCTCTCCCAATTTTTACTCAGAAGGTCATAATATTATTAGATCATTAGAAATTAGATGTTTAGTGACAGTAGGATATTAATATCAACTATGTGTGAGTATAGTGGTTATAATATGTCTTAAGTTCAGAAAAGATTCACCCTAGGTAACTATTATTATGCTTGTTGATTTTTTCAAGTTACATATGGATAAGATCGATTACTAAGCTGATAAGTTGTCTTTGTCAGTTTTGTTTATTTATTCATTACTTTTTGTAGAGGGAAACAAAATGAGAGAGAGAACTATCATTAATGTACTCTGTATTTAATATATTATATATAGATATGTTCACACTTCAGTTTTTATAACTGTGCATTTCATGATGCAGAGTGTGATACTGTGAAATAGTTGAATATGGATTCTCATAAAGAAACCGGACTTCGAAATGTTAGCTCCGTTTGCTCCATTCCTGAAATGGATGATTTTGATCTAACAAAGCTTCTGGATAAACCGAAGCTTACCATCAAGAGAGAGAGATCATTTGATGAAAGGTCACTTAGTGAGATGTCTTTATCAAGGGGTCTTGACAATTTGGAACACTCATATTCGCCAGGTGGACGATCTGGAGTTGATACCCCGGGTTCATCCTCACGTAACTCTTTTGAGCCGCATCCAATGGTTGCTGAAGCATGGGAGTCTCTTCGTAGGTCATTGGTGCATTTCAGGGGTCAACCAGTTGGCACAATTGCAGCATATGATCATGCATCTGAAGAAGTTTTAAACTATGATCAAGTAAGTTGTTATTGCTCATAACTTATTTAAAAAACTGGAATCTACTGTTTTCATACTAATGTTCGTGTTTGTTTGTTTAACTTTAAATGAACAAATGATCGAACACGTACAATTAATTGAACAGGTTTTGTTGTTCGTGTTCATTTGTTAAGAAAATGAGTGTGTTCATGTTCGTTCTTAATAATATAAACGAACAAACAAATGGCAGCGAACATAAATGAAAGAACATAACCGAACTAACACCAATCAAAAGTAAACAAGAAATAAATTGTTGGGCTTAAAGATTGTAAAACTAGACTGAATTGTAATTACAATCATAAAACTAGACTAAGTTGTAATGGCCCTAAAGATTTTAAGTGAATATGTAAATGAACGGACTTAAACTCAAATAAACTAACAAACATAAATGAAAGTAAACGTTCACGAACATAAATGAACGAACAAGACATGAGTTCATGTTCATTCATCTAACTAAATGAACAAATGCTTTTGCTCATGTTCGATTGTATGTTCATTTGATAAGTAAACGAACTTAAACAAACTACCCACCAAACGGTTCATGAACAGTTTGTTTACATGCCTAAATGCTGTAAAAGAGTCTGGATGTAATGCATTTGAATGTTGTGATTACAATGTAGGAACCCTCTTTATGCAAGAAACCATGGGTGCGCATGGGTTGGGTCGGTTTTGGGCTAAAGCCAAATCTCAGGTTTTTTAGTTTTTAAAACCGCTTGGTTGTGATTTCGGTTCGGGTTTGCCTCGGTATCATTTTTTTGGGTTGTCATTTGAGCTTGAAACTTTTGGGGCGACAAAAAACTTTGCTCAAAACAGTGAATTTGGGCCTAATCCTTTTTTTAATTAATAACTGATTGATTATTATACATTTGGGCTAAAATATTTCGGTTACACTATTATATTCTTATAAATTACTTAAAATTCAAAATAAAAAATGAAAATCCATAAATTCGGTTAGTTTTTTTTGGGTTTTAAGTACATGCAAAACCGAAACTGAACTAAAAGTTCAGTTTTTACGAAGACATAAAACCAAACTGTCGATATTTGTTCAGGCTTGGTTATTTCAGTTCATTTATTTTGGTTTATGCAGACCCTTCCAGAAACCCTAGGCAAATCCATAATGGGCCTGTGGCTAAAGACAACTAAGCCTAATAAATAATAATGACTAATAATAATCTATATGTAACAATTGTAGGTATTCGTACGCGATTTTGTACCTAGTGCACTGGCTTTTCTAATGAATGGGGAGCCTGATATAGTGAAGAACTTTTTATTGAAGACACTTCAACTTCAAGGGTGGGAAAAAAGAATTGATAAGTTTAGGCTTGGGGAAGGGGCAATGCCTGCTAGTTTTAAGGTACTTCATGACCCGGAACGTAAAACGGATACGATTGTGGCGGATTTTGGTGAGAGTGCTATTGGTAGAGTTGCACCGGTTGATTCTGGTTTTTGGTGGATAATATTGCTTCGTGCGTATACAAAGTCTACTGGTGATTTGACTCTAGCTGAAACTCCAGATTGCCAGAAGGGGATGAGACTTATATTGACTTTGTGTTTATCTGAGGGGTTTGATACGTTTCCCACTCTGTTGTGTGCAGATGGGTGCTCAATGATTGACCGAAGGATGGTAAGAATTTGTTCTGTGTTATGACATTTTAATGTATTTTGCAGTCCACATCATTTTTCAAATTTTAACATATCTAAATGATATTATAATGGGGATTTTTTTTATTTGAAAGTTGATCTTTAGTGGCTTCTCTCTATATAGTTGATTGACCACCAGAATTTTCTTAGTGAAATGATGATCTGGCTGGGCTCACATGCTACTTTAAAGTTTCAAACAAAATTAAAGTTGACAAATGTTCTGATTAGTTGATAGTTATATATTAGCAGCGTGATTTTTTTAATATCGGAGATTTCAGATTGCTAAAATGGACAATCACTCTCTTGTCTGTCTTATACCAGAAATACCAACATTTGTTTTAATAATTTTTTTCCTCCATTTCGTGTCATGAAAATTGCAATAACTGACTTGACATGGTTAAAGGGATGTGCTTGGTTGATAATCGAATGTCCAAAATGCTCTTTGAGTAATGATAACTTGGTTTTGGTTTTAAATCAAGATGTAAACCCTGCTTTTAATGTTTTAATACGTGAGCCTATTTTCAAATATGTTGCAATTTTGGAGATAACATACGATTTACATTCTATCATCCAAAGAAATCATACCTGTATGAATTATTTGTCAATTTTTACCAGTGTGCTAGATTTTATCTATTAACAAAAATCCTTGATTTCTGCAATGCGTTAATCTCATGTATTAAGTTGAGACATAGTAATGTATTAGAAAATTTAATTTGTCAAACCAAAATAAATATACCAAAATTTGTCATTTTTTTCTAAGGCGTAGTCTAAAACTTCATATAATATAATGATGGAAAATAAAGGGTATGCTGTGATATAAACTAATATTGCAAACTTGAATAATGGCTGATTGCTTATGGTATTTAACCCATGTGTATATTCAAATTACTAACTATAATTTGTGTTTATATTCCAGGGAATTTATGGTTACCCTATAGAAATCCAAGCACTGTTCTTCATGGCATTGAGATGTTCCTTATCAATGATGAAACTTGACACGGAAGGAAAAGAATTTGTGGAAAGAATAATGAAGCGGTTACACGCGTTAAGCTTCCACATGAGAAGTTATTTCTGGATCGACTTCCAACAACTGAACGATATCTACCGTTACAAAACAGAGGAGTATTCACACACTGCTGTAAATAAGTTTAATGTTATTCCTGATTCAATACCAGATTGGGTTTTTGATTTTATGCCGACACGCGGTGGTTACTTTATTGGAAACGTGAGTCCAGCTAGGATGGATTTTCGCTGGTTTGCTTTGGGTAACTGTGTTGCTATTCTGTCTTCTCTTGCAACTCCTGAACAAGCTTCTGCAATTATGGATCTCTTTGAAGCGCGTTGGGAGGAGCTTGTTGGTGAAATGCCAATTAAGATTTGTTATCCTGCAATTGAAAGTCATGAGTGGAGGATTGTGACTGGTTGTGATCCTAAGAACACGAGGTGGAGTTACCATAATGGTGGATCTTGGCCAGGTTTGTTTTCTAAATTGTGTTGCTTTTTCTGTGGCCTGGTTTTAGACTGCATTGCACACATATCGCAATATGCGATTTAGAGCGCACCATCCTCGCATCGTGGAATCACAGAAAATCAGGAGCTCACAATGTGCAATGCGCTGATTAGATCGCATCAGGTGGAGCGATGCACTGTGATTCCATGATGTGAGGATGATGCATAATGCAGTCTGATGCGCGCAATGCGCATAAACTGAAACAAAACCAACGGTTTGGTTTTATGTTTTAGTAAAACCGAACTTTTTGTTTGGTTTCGGTTTTGCGTGTACCTAAAGCCAAAAACACTAAACTGAACTTATAGAATTTCATTTTTTTATATTGAATTTTAAGTAATTTATAGTAATATAATATGTAGTGTAAGTGTGTAACCCTGATATTTTAGCCCAAATATATAATAATCAATTAATTATTAACTAACAAAAGTTTAGGCCGAAATTCATTATTTTTGGCAATTCCTTTTTAGGCCAAAAATTTTCAAGCCCAAATGGCCTAACTGAAGAAACCAAAAATCGAAACCATAAACCGAAATCAAACTGTTTTAAAAAACTCGAAAACTGAAATTCCGGTTTTTGGTTTGGTTTGAACACAAAACCGACCCTTGCATACCCCTAGCGATCATTTCTGAGTTAAAGTGTGTTTTTGCATAGATTACTGGTACATTTTATCGTCTGCTGCAACTATGTTCGGTTTGTGATAATTGCAGTTCTTTTATGGCTACTAACGGCCGCCTGCATCAAAACGGGAAGGCCACAAATAGCAAGGCGTGCAATTGAGCTAGCTGAAAGCAGGTTGCTGAAGGACGGGTGGCCCGAATACTATGACGGGAAACTTGGTAGATATATCGGTAAGCAAGCTAGAAAGTATCAAACATGGTCAATTGCAGGTTATTTGGTGGCAAAAATGATGCTTGAAGATCCTTCACACTCGGGAATGATATCGCTTGAAGATGATAGACAATTGAAACCGATTATTAAAAGATCTTACTCGTTTTGAACACGAGGGGGTTAATCTAATTTTTTCATGAGAAACAGGACTCTCAGCTCATTGAATATTGTCTTGTGTAGATTAGCATTCAAGACGCGTCTGTTATTGCTTCTTCTAATAAAAACACGACAATGTGATTCTCGTATTTGTTTGCTATTTTCGTTGAGATATTTGGATCAAGCAATATGATAGTGTAAAGTGGCGAAACAGGCGGGTCGAGCCTAGTGAGGTAAAAATAAGTATATTTTACGTTTTCAAACTATGGAACGGTTTGGTTTGTGGATTATCTTCACTTAATTCTAGTGATATAACAAAACGACAATAATGTGAGTGTTACATCATACATGCTACTAGAAGTTAATAAAACCATTTTTTTCTTGTTACTTGAAAGGTGTATTTCTATGAAAAATGTTGCATAGTTCTTCTATAAGTTCAGGTCACTTCAACCGATGCCATACTTTGGACATGATTTGGTTTGGTTCGATTTTAATTTTTGACGGGCTGGTTTTTAGTTTACAGAGGCAAAAAGTGTCATAAAAGTTTACGTTTGGTCATCAGTTGATCTAAAACCGTCAAAATTGGACCATGAATACCCCGAAGATAGCATATATCTTTTATATTCTCATATTAACATGATAGATATGTTTAATCAACACGTCAAGATAAGTAAAAAATTAGAAGTATATTGTTAGTTTTTGTTAGTGTATGTAACCTCCTAAATCTTTTTATTATTAAAATGATATGATGTTTGCAATCATACCTTTAACGTATTAATTACATATAATTAATTTTTAAAAAACTTTAGGAAAATGGTTTATCCAATACAAAAGATATTTGTTTTAACTCATCACCCAAAATGCCTCACCCGTCCATTTTGTCACCACTCTACACAACACCGTTATTTGATAAAAAAAATCCGGTTTTCGCAAACAGACACACATCTTTCGTTCCAATTTGAATACAATAATAGACGTGTATTGAATGTGAATGTACGCAAAATGAAACATTCATTCAAACCTAAACAAGATGATTTTCATTTTCAATGTGCTTGTATTCTCATTTTCTATGAAAAGATTAGATTACTCACCTCGTGTTATCTCGATCTTAGGAGTTGATCTTTTAGTGACGGGTTTCAATTGCCTATCAATATTTAAGCCACAACATTCCAGAGTGCGAACATCTTCTAACATCATATTTGCTACCAAATAACCCGCTTCCACCATGTTTAATGCTTCCAAGCTTGTTTACCAACATATGTTCCATGTTTTCAATCATAGTATTTATCAAACCACCCGTCTTTTAGCCAACTGTATTCAGCCAGTTCAATGGCACGGCTCGCTATTCGAAGCCGTCCCATTTTCATAGTGATTTTGGTTCACAAAACAATTTTGATTTTGAATTTTATATAATTTTAATAATATGAAATTTTAAATTGATTACTTTTTAATAACTCGAATCGAATTAACCATAATTCAAAGTGAACTTGATTTAGAATTCGATCCATATTCCAACTTAAATTTTTTAATTTGAATAACTCAATTCGGTTAACTCGAATAACTCAAAATTTAATTCGTTAAACACCACTATCTAAAAACGAGTCGAGGTAAGTGTTACTATAATAAATAATAATAAACGGTACTTGTATTTAATTCATTAGTTTTAACAAAAGAATTAAAAGATATATTTAAGTGTTAGGGGTAAAAATTATCGATAAACATAAACTTGGAGTTGCTTTATCTAATTTGTTTGATAAATGTAGTGGCATTCAAGTGAGCATGTTTAACCTTTTTAATTAAGCATGAGTACATGATCCACCTATTTATTAAATAAGTCTGTCCACTTACGCATTTATGACTTGTTTAACCCATTTTTACAATTCACCAAGCCAATTAACATGCTTACAACTTTTATTACCCGTTAACCTGTTTGGCACCTGGTCCGCCCAGAACCTGTTCGATCCGATCCGAGCCAAACCAAATTAATATTCCAAGGCTTTTTTGAACTTTCCTTTTTAAGTGAAAAGATTATTAAATTCCAGTGAATATGAGATTAACTGAAATTGGTTTCAAAACCGATTCCTTCCATATTAATAGACAATGATAAAGAGAAAGAGTGACACTTGTCATTCTTATTCATAGATTGAACAGGGCTTACAACAAGCCCGTCTAGCTCAGTTGGTAGAGCGCAAGGCTCTTAACCTTGTGGTCGTGGGTTCGAGCCCCACGGTGGGCGTTTATTTTTTTATTTACTCTTTAATTAAAACCGATTGTTGTTTCAACTTTATAAATTTATAAAACTTGAACATACTAAATATCCACCATCTATGTTATATCGATGCTTTTGTCAACAAAGATTCTTAAAATGTGTTCATAACATACACTATATACAGGCTGTCTAGGTTCGAAGTTTGTTACCAACCATTTAACCAAATCGGCCGCTTTCACATTTAACAGGTGCTATATGACATCTTATCATTTGAGAAAATTGAACCGTAAAACCATGAAAGCTGGCCGGTTCGGTTTGTCTCTTCCCAAAACAGCGATTTGCAGTTCGGACTAAAATTTTAGTCAACGCCGGCCAATATTAGTCCCAGATTTCTTCTATATGCTGAAAATGATGCATCATGTGTATAGAATTTTGATATGAACTGCTTCTATTTTTGATAATTTAAAAGGTTATAGCAACATAAATCTAGGTTCAAAACAAATAGGAAAGGATACTAAACATAAACAAGAATCATGAAACAAACATAAACAGTCCCATAATCAATCCGAACCTATGCAACAACGTGTGTGTTCCTACAAAACCCACTTTCTAATCTTCCTTATCATGAGACATTCGGTTATCTGGTTCAGCAACAGAAGTTGAACCAGTATAATGAAATGGGTCCCGAGTATTATCACCTGCCAACGGTTCTTCTTTTCCAACGGTCGCAATGAGAAATACAACAGCAAACAAAAAGATGAGGATGTAAACGGTTCGCATGCCAAGAAGTGACATAAGATACCCGAAAAACGAAGGCCCGAGTGTTTTTTCTATTATTTTTCCCTCTCTGAATCTTTCAAGAAATAGTGTGATTTGGGATCCTTGATCTTCGCTTTGAATGCTTTCGGAACCGATAACCTGATTAACATTTAAACATGAGTACCTAATGGTTGTCTGTTTTGTAACCGTGAGAATTTGTTACCAGAAAAGTCACATGGCCCGCAAACAGGCATGGTCGGGTTGACCCGCAAACACATTTTCGCTCGTTAGAAAAAACAATATTGTTACAATAATCCAGATCTTTGAATTGAATGATTTGGAAGTTTGCATGAACAGAAAGAGTATGCAGGTCAACCCAACCCGTCCCAACTCTATTTGACCTAGGGGTGTCAATTGTGTCAAGTTGGTCCCAACTCTATTTGACCTAGGGGTGTCAATTGTGTCAAGTTGGTGCGCTGAATTTTTCAACCTAAAAATGACCCATATTTTTATTCGTGTAAAAAGCCTCAACCCTGACCCACATACACTTAAAGTGACCCATATTTTTTATTCGTGTAAAAAGCATCAACCCTAAACGTGTCAACCAGGTTGGTGACTAATAGTCAAGTTGTAAACGTGTTAATCGGGTTGGCGGGTTGCAGAAAAATGTGCTAAATGGGTCATTAGCGGGGGTTAGTGGGTGGGCCTGTTTAACTAAACATGTTGGCAGGTCAACATGTTTAACTAAACAGGCTAAACAGGTCAATCTGAAGACAACTCGCTTAACCCATTTATCTAAACATGTCAAACAGGTTGGCGGGTTGTGAGTAATAACCAAGTTGTAAATGTGTTAATCGGGTTTGGGTTGTAGACTAATGGCTTAGACGGGTCATAAACAGGTTAGCGGTGTGACCTGTTAAAATAAACAGATTGGCGGCTCGACAAGTTTAGCTAAGCGGGTTAAACAGTTCAACCTGAACACGACTTGTTAAACCCATTTATCTAAACGTGTCAACCGGGTCGGCGGGTAATAACTAATAATAAAGTTGTAAACGTGTTAATCAGGTTGGTGAGCTGTAAAGAAAAGGTCACATGGGTCATAAACAGGTCAGCGGGTCAACCCGTTTAACTAAACGGGTAAAACAGGAAACCCAAACACAGCACGTTTTTAACCGGTTTGTATAAGACAATCCAACCCATTTTAACCCGTTAAACAAGCGAAAACAACTCACCGAGAAAAAAATTTCATTTCCATCCCAAACGACCATCTTTGGTAATGAAGTTTTCCTACCAACTTCAAAAGCCTCAGCAAAATCTTGCCATTGGTTAAAACCAACATAAGCGAATACAAATTCACGGTTAGCAGATGCAGCAGCCCTTAATAACTTAATAAATTTCTTTGATTCATAATGTGTCTCGTCCTCGAAAATAGTCAATACAATGTTCCGTTTATCATCTTTTAATAGCTTAAGACTCTCTCCGGTTATCGGTAGGGTCAATGGTAAAAGATTTTGCTTAACAAATTCTTCCACAAACTTATCTGTGTATTCATAAGAGAAGGAAGACAAATATTAGAACAATGAAACTAAATATAAATTAAAGAGCTACTTTTTCCAGGGACCAACGTCTTACAGGTCAACCCCACCCAATTTGACCCATCAGTACAGGTGTGCATGAAACTGAGATAGCCAATCCATAACCGACATAACCGAACCAAAACAACTAAACCCAACTCAAAACCAATGGTTTGGTTTTCTGACTTTTCAAAAAATCAAGTTACCAGTTTGGTCTCAATTTTGTGTGCACCAAAAACAGAAAAACCTAACAGAACCCGTAAAAACCGAGAAAATCGACTTTTTTTAATTGAATTTATGGATTATAATTTTATTTTTGAATATTAAGTAATTAGTTTAATAAATGGTGTGGCCTATAAATTTTAGCCTAAATGTGTAATATCAATTAACCATTGATTAACAAAAAAGTTTAGATCCAAAATTTTCAAGCCCATATGGCAAAAGTGAACAACTGAAACCAAGCCCATTGTGAAAACCGAATGGTGTTAAAATAACTAAAAATGTATAATCATAAAATGTTTATATTAGTTCTTTTAAGTTATCTGTTAACTACGAATACAAGGGCATTAAAGTCATTTATTAAAATTTAGCAGCCAAGTTAACCTTCATCATTTTAGTCATTTAGGGACCGTCCTTGTTACAAAGGTGCAAATTATTGGACTAAAGGTGTAGTTTTTCAAACTTGGGGACCAAAACCAAAATCAGTGCATACCACAAAGACTATTCCGTGTAATTATTCAATAAAATCAAATAAATAACTAACCTTCAAAAGGGCCATAAAAGATAGTCTGTTCATTAAAATTTGGATGAAGAGCCAGCAAAGCAGGCACCTTATCAAAATCATATAAATTCATGGTTTTCTCTGAGAAATCTTTTGCAACAGAAAACCATGCGTTTTTCTTGAATCTAACCGCGAAACTTGATATTGCTGACTCCTCCAAACCAAAACCTATAAATATAGGAAAAGACGTCCCCGCCGACTCAACAAACTCAGTAATACCAGAATCGGATTCAAGAACAGTAACATCAGGAGCAACAAACTTCTTCAGGTACCGAACTAGCATGTCAGATTTTCTGGGCCCACGATAATCAGTTGGAACTCCATTCATAAAAATCTTTAAGGTCGGGAACCCACTGTTACATAACAGATGCGTGTTTTAGAGAAAAATAAAATCCACTGATGTTAAAAATCATAATGTAGAAATTAATAGAAAACAAATAACACTGATTAGAGGTGGCAAATGGGCAGGTCATGAGGTTTGGTTAACCGGTCAAATGGGTCATCTTTGAATCTGGGTCGATACGTAGGTTGGCCAAAACTCTTTTTGTCCAAAAGTTTAAATTTTTTATGAGCATTTAGTGTCATACATGATTAGAAATGATAATGTAGTTCCTTCCGTTAAATGATTTAGCAATTTTTTGGGTCCAAAAATATAAAGCCCATATTGTAAACCGAATAAATGAATGGAACCCAAAAAAAATAAAAAAAATGAAACGAACCGAATTTTTGGTTGTTTGTTCGGTTCGTTTTTTCCGGTTTGGCCAAAAATAATAATCTTGGGCCTAAATCTTTCTTTAATTAGTAATTAGTTGATTATTATACATTTGGGTTGTGCTATTTATTAAGTTCTTGCACATTGCTTAACATTCAAAATAAAAATCCATAGATTTGGTTTGGCTTGTTTTTTTCAGCTTTCAAAGCTGAAACCGAACGGAAAAACAAAATGTGGATTATGGACCCGCTTGACTCGGTCTTGTTAGCCTTTCAGATTTGATTTTATATTGCATGTTATAGCATGACCTGAAGTGATCAATTTATAAGAAAATGGGGTCGAAATTGCGACATCTAATATTGATTTTAGACTGAGTCAAAGGTTTAAAGTGAAAATAAGTTGGAACTGAAATGAAGGCATGTAATGTACTCAATTTCATATTTTGAAGCAATGCGGGAATACTTGTCAGCATCTATTTTTGCAATCACAACAGGGTTCTTCAATCCAGAAAGCAAAGGAGCTGCTTTATCTAACTGAAGGAAACATCAACAGTTTGTTAGATTTTATCAACCACTAATTACAAGTGAGCAAAATTATAAATTAGGCAATTATAAGAATCCAATAGGCGTATATAAATTAGAAAATGAGGCGGTCCTTGTGAGCTTTTGATGGTTGTATAACAAATAGAATTTGTTTTCTTTAGGATGTTTCCTTATTATTATTAATTAAAGTTACATTCTTTATCTTGTTGCCATGATTATTGAAAGTATTAATATTACACCCATCCCATCCTATCGTATAGCATTTAATAAATGTTTTCCTCTTCATGAATCATCTAATATTCATAATTAAAAAAACCCCTATTCATTTCCATTGCTAATACCTCGGGAGAAAGACGCTTGCAGTGGCCACACCAGGGGGCATAGAAATCAACGAAGACCAAATCAAAGGCGGAGATTGCCGCTTCGAAATTGGATTCGTCAAGCTCCAACACCTTCCCACCCTTGACGTTGAATTCATGGCACGAGATAATACAACAGAATGCGTTGATTATTATTAAGTGGAGGAGGACACGAGGAGACATGATGATGATTCTTGATCTAGGGCTTTAAGCACAGATCAGATCAGATCAGATCAGATCAGATCAGATAGTCCAGTTTTTGGCACCCAAACAAACAAACAGCGGTTGTTTTATGCAGCAGCAGCAGCAACCAACTTTGAATATTAATACTAACCGTGTGTGGGTGCGACGGGAATTTGATCGGACTTGATTAGACTCTTGGGCCGCGTAAATGAACAAATGATTAATATACTTGAATAAGAAACGAGTTGAATAAGAAATAAAAGGATTTTGATTAAAGTTTGATCTAACGATCTAAGTTTGAAGAAGGCATAACTGTATGACGTTTTAAAACGGTTGAGTTAGATCGGTTGTCGCAATTGATGTTAGATTTAATTTTGTCGTGTGTTATCACCAAACCCATTCTTGGTTTTAAACAATTTATTCCTTCCATTGAAAAATAGCCATTGTATTTTGTATTGTGTGTATGAGAGTATGTCTAGTACGTTGATTCCATCCATTATTGGCTCGTACGTCAACTGTGTATGATTTAGTCGGTATGAAGTTGGCGGTTTCATAATACAGGTACACGATTTGTGTATATGAAAAAAAATAAAAAAATCTACAAATAGCGAAAGATAAATTTTAATACGACGTTAATCATGCATAACTGCAAAAAAAATGTATAGGGCAAGTAATTATAACATGTTATCATAAAGAGCTGCTTTTTTGCATTGTGAAATACATCTAAGCGGAGGTGTAATGGTGGCCTCGTACCAACATCATAAAAAGTAATGAAGCTGAATTGTAGTGACAGCAACAAGCATCACAATAGCACATGTAAATATGTAAGATATAGATATGCATAGGAATATAGGCTTACTTTGTTTAAGTTGAACCAACTTCAAGTGAGATACGTAAAGAACTCGTTTTTGTAGCGTCGTTGAAAATGTGCTGACCTGGTTGATATGCTCATTAACATACAAAACCAGTTGCATTATGTGACCGCTATACAAATGCATTGCTTTTTTTTTTGTTAAAACGACAGTTTAGTAATAACAATATCAAATGTTATTCTTTGGTGTATAAGCAAGAACTTACGTGGTATCTTGCAGGAACAATCAAACTTGCATTGTTGTTTTATGAATCTCCCGGTTATTATTTTTTCTACAACATCTATATAAGAAGCACGGCATTTATCTTAGATGTATGTGTATTTATGTAGTGTGCATTTGTCATAGCATGTGTTTTAAACTTCATTTATGTCTGCGTACCAACAATTAGTTTGAGGTTCCTTCTTCGTAGGTGACTGTGAATGGAATGAGTTTTGTTTGTTGACCGATAACAATACTAAATTGCGTTAAACCATTAAGTATTGTTCATGCTTTGGTAAGTCCTTGTATTTGGAACTTTCGACATCTATTTATTATTATTTTTTTGTTCGATTTAAAGGAAAATGCACTTACTTTTTTTATTAATAAGGATAATTTTTTTTCATTGATGACAGCAGCCATAAAGTGTACCCAAACAAATGCCACGGTATACCGTATTTCACACCGTGTTAAAGACGAAAAATAGTCAATTGTGTAGTATGGCTCCATTTCGTTTAGGCGGTGTCGAAATTAAAATAAGATGTTAGGTTGTCCAAAAAAATATTGAATAAATAATTTTGGCGTTGAACGGTATCAAAATCCATGTAAGATAAAGCTAGGAATTCCAATTTCTTACGATAAATTCCTAAAATAGACGATAAACGTACAAATTTGTGCGATGATTTTTGTTTGGGGTCAAATTTATAATGCTTGGTAGGGCGTTTAAGAAAGGACAAATACCGTAAAAAACAACATATTTTTTGTTTTTTTTTCTCACAAAAGTTCCTTAATAATTTTGCACACAAAAGTCTCTGAACATGCTGATTTTGAACAAAAAATGACATAACTTGTAAAAACACATTTTTTTCCTTATATGACAAAAATTGACATACTATAGATGAATTTTATTTCATAATGTAGTTTATTATGCGGTAAATCTTGACATAAGCTTTCAGATATAATATTTATGGTTTCAAAAGCAAAAGCGATAATGGAGATGAAAAGAATATGGCAGTGTTTAGTATGCAAGAGCAGTAATGACAATGGAATGAACCGATTCATTGCGTCGGAATGAAAAAAATGGCATTTAGTTGCTCAATGAAATGAAATCATCCATTACACATGAAATCTCATTCCATCAAAACCATTCCCCCCCTTTTTTTCATTCCATTCATCCTTCACCCTACTTTCTCACCACCACCTACAACAACCACCACCACCACCTAGTTGCCACTGTCGCCATCGTCATCACCACCTCTGTCGCCGTCGCCACCACCACCTTACCATCAGTGCTACCATCGCCACCACCATCGTCGTCGTAACCACCGCAACCATTGCCACCACCGCTGCTTGACCATCACTGCTAGCACCACTATCACTGCCTAACCACCACCACCGTCGTCGCCACCCTACCATCGCCGTCACTACCAATGCTACCACTGTCTGACCACCACCACCACCACAACTACCGCCCCTGCCGCCTGACCCACCACCACCGTCGCCACCACCACCACCATTTTCGTCGCCGGAGCTTCCACACCGTTGCCATTGTGTGTGTGTGTTTTTTTTTTTGTAAAAAAAATTATTTTAAGATAGGAGTGTTTTTATTATTTCTATTTCATTCCTATAATTTTTTTGGATACCAAACAACATAAAGTAACAATTCATTTCATTCTCATCAGTTAACCAAACAAGACAAAAGAATTGTAATGATCCATTTCATTCCATCGTCCATTCCATTCTTTCTCCCATTTCATTCATCCTATATTCCATTACCCCTAACCAAACATACCCTATAAGAAAAAAAAATTGACATGAGTGGAGTGGAGTGTAGTCCACGGAAATACACCATGGGATTTTGAAAATTCTAACTTAGGATTGGAACTTAAACGAGTATAACTTATAGGTTAAAGTTAAATTTGTTTTCTAGTATACTTATAGGTTTTTTTGAAGCTTTTATTGGCGTAGTTTATTGTATATGAATAAATAGTTAATATATGTATTATAAAACATTTAATAAATTCATATATTTTCATGTTCTAGGGTCCAATTGGTATAAACTGTAAACCAAATCGTTCACTACGGTTTTAAACTTTTGAAACTGACCAAAAGTTTTGAAAAAAAAAACCGACCATGAAACAACGTTTGTATGGTTTCACGTTTTTATACCGAACAGTAAACACCCTAATGTCACCATAAGGAAAAAAATTATCTTTACAAGGTATGCCACTTTTTTGTTCAAACTTTACATGTAGAGGGATTTTAATGTGAAAAATTTATTGAGCAACTTTTATGAGAAAAAAACAGAAAACATGTTGGTTTTTTTTTTATATTTTCCCTTTAGGAAATCCACTGACGTTGAAAATTGTTAGCCAGTAGTTGTAGAAGCGAAGTTTGGTTTTAATTTTCAAGGACAAGCGAATTTTTTGTATAAAGCTGAGATTTTATTCACATACAATGTAAAAATTATCAAATAGGGTGGCCCGATAATGGTATGTGCCCCTGTTTTCTTCCGGAGGTGTAGGAGAGGCAATGTTTGTTTCTGACATCCTGAAAGTGTTGTATGCATTACTTGGATTAGAATTACCAATGAGTAAGATGCTGTAAGAATGGTAGATGCAATGTTAACAGGCTAGATGGCCAGGAATAATATAATATAGGAGGTAACATGAAATGAGGCAAGCGACGTATGAAATTTGGTTTTGGTTATGAGCACCAGGACCATATAGGGGTTGTTGGAGAAAATGAAACTGTCATTGAATGCATGCATCAATGGGTTAACTGGTAACTTGATGGAGTGTGGGTTTCATTTCTTGAATACGAATATACATTGACTAGTTATTAGTTAATATGAGTTTAATAGTGGTTAATTTCTTAGAAGAATGGTAAACTGGTAACCGATTTAAGTGTATGATTGAATGGGTGTCAATTTGTGAGTTGATGGAATTGTCTGTTTTCTTTGCTTTTAGTGAACACATAAACGAATATTTACTAAAAGTAAAAGTATTACCAAGTTAAACTCTAAAATACCATGATCATTAAATCCAACATTTCAAAATAAACCAGATATATAAAGGTTTTTAATCGTGATTGATCCGTTTGCTGGCTGTAATCAGTAGTAACCCGTAACCCGGTTGAGCTCAACTTTGATTTGACCCTCCATATTCCCTTAAAATCTAGAACGAATTGCTAGATCTGTAAAATAATCATATTTAGAGTATCGAAGGTCCGAAAAATGACACCGTCGACCATAACTCAAAAGTTCAGGTGCAAAGTAAACCAATTAAGCATGTGGGCAAACCATATTTCATATTCAAAAAAGCAAATGACAGCTGCTCCATGTAAGGCCCCGTTACCGGTAACCCTACTTTCGTGTTGGATTTACTCATAAACACAGTTCTAAATATCAGAGTTAATTAAAACATTTATGCGGAATATAAAACTTTCAATAAACATTACATAATTTATAACTTGTCTCAAAACATTTATTGTCTTTCACATTAAAGCATTAAAATTAACACATCATAGGTCTTCAGATGCCAGATTCTTGTTCAGTGCCATGTGTCTCCTCAAGCGAGTTGCCTCATCCTACTCACCTGCGTGCATACTAAAAGTCAGCTACGCTGAGTGAGTTCTAGTTAATCACATAATCATACAATACATTCTTACATTCCATACTTAATCTCTTAACTTTCTTTCATATACACCTAAGTGCTTTTACTTTCATTTTTACTTTCATACTTTCTTTACATACACAATCATACGTTCATTCTTACCTTCATACTTTCCTTACATACATAATCATACTTCTTAAAGAGCCTTTCGCCCTATAACCTCACAGATATTATAAGGGTCTGGTCCCTAGTTTTCGAATATTATAAGGGTTCGATTCCCTACCATCACAGATATTATAAGGGTCTGGTCCCTATCATCACAGATATTATAAGGGTCTGGTCCCTAGTTTTCGAATATTAGAAGGGTTCGATTCCCTAACATCACAGATATTATAAGGGTCTGGTCCCTATCATCACAGATATTGTAAGGGTCTGGTCCCTAGTTTTCGAATATTAGAAGGGTTCGATTCCCTAACATCACAGATATTATAAGGGTCTGGTCCCTATCATCACAGATATTATAAGGGTCTGGTCCCTAGTTTTCGAATATTAGAAGGGTTCGATTCCCTCTTCGTTACCATACAACCATACATCATACCTCGAGTATTATTAGGGCTCGGTACCCTTTTCGTAACCATACAACCATACATCATTATTTCCTTCTTTTATTAACCTTATCACATTTATACGCATGAGCATACATATCATATTTACCTTATACTTAACATTACAACCTGACGGTACGTGCAATATCCGAAGATCGTTCACGTACCATCAAGCAATCATTCATACATATCACATATATCACTTAGGGCATACACTTATCACTTAGGATAAATGTATTAACAACACATCAAGTATGCACACAGCCCCGAAAACATAACAAGGAATGGGGCTAGAAACTCACCTGAACACGGTTACGTTCTCCGTTGATCGTAATCCCTTTCTTCAGTTGTGCACGGCTGACTGTATAACAAGTATACATATCAATTTAACTATCACTACTTATAATGTATTTCTATCTTTATATGACCCACAACGAACGGGGGTCCGGGGGCAGCGCCCCTGGCAGCGGGGTCTAGGGACGGCAGCCCCTAGCAGGGTCCAAGGGGCAGAGCCCCTGGCTGGGGTCGAGCTGCCAGGTCAGCTTGGAAAAATTTTATTTCCATTAACTGTCTTAACACATTTTTCATTAGATTTTAATTTATTTTCTAATCGAACTTGACTTTAGGCGAAGTTAACCTTAGGCGAACTTAGCTTTAGGCGAAGTTACCAGCTAGGCGAACTTAGCTTTACAGCGAAGTTGCCATCAGGCGAACTTGGCTTCAGGCGAACTTGTCATCAGGCGAACTTGGCCTCAGGCGAAGTTATCATCAGGCGAACTTGGCCTCAGGCGAAGTTACCAGTTAGGTGAACTTAACTTTACAGCGAAGTTGCCATCAGGCGAACTTAGCTTGCAGGCGAAGTTCATCAGGCGAACTTAGCTTGCAGGCGAAGTTCGTTGCTTTGAAGGCGAAGTTGCCCAGACAGCCGCTGTTTTAGCTTCTGATAGGCATTTCGAGCGATTTTAACACCCTTGCTATGGTTCAATATCACCCACTACGCTACCCGGCCATTTTCGGTCGTTTATACACTAAAAAGCTTGGATCTTTAAACTTCAAAGATCAAGAACCATACCTTTTTGGGCTTGTTTGGATCTCGTTTACCTGCTTAATCACAACCAACCGCTCTCTCTTTATCGGACCTCGCTCTCCCTCTCCTCGGCTGCCGCCGGCGGTTGTAGGTGGTGTGTATGTTATGGAGTGTTTTTAGGAAAATGATGGAAATGAAGGTATTTTGGGGTTTTGGGGGTATTTATATCCATGAAATCCCATTCTCATTTAACCCATCTCAATTAATCCCAGTCCAAGACCCGCTCCTTACTCGATATTAATTAATTACGCGAAATCACTAAACATAACTTCCTTTATTCATCATTAAAATTTTAGGATGTTACAAGTCTCCCCTCCTTAAAGAGGTTTCGTCCCCGAAACCTAACTATTACATAAACAAAATAGGGTAAAACTTGCGCATCTCATCCTCGGCTTCCCAAGTAGCATCTGATCCCTTGCGGTGTTTCCATATCACTTTTACCAAGGGTATAATCTTGTGATGAAGCTGCTTCTCCTTGCGATCAACGATCTCTATCGGTTGTTCAATGTAGTTCAATTGTTCATCAACCTCAATGTCCATTAATGGCACGTGAGACGTGTCATCAGCTAGACACTTCCTCAGATGAGAAACATGGAAGGTTGAATGAATTCCTTCTAACTCATCGGGTAAATCCAGTTTATAAGTTACTTCACCCACACGACCTACAATCTTGAACGGTCCAATGTACCTCGGACTCAACTTTCCTCTTTTCCTAAAACGAATAATTCCTTTCCAAGGCGAGACCTTAAGCATCACATTGTCACCAACGTTAAACTCAATTGGTCGTCGCCGCTTATCTGCATAAGACTTTTGTCTGTCTTGCGAGGCTTTCATTCTTGCTTTGATCTGATCGAACTTTGAAGACGTTTCTTGAACCACTTCTAGGCTTCCCATTTCTTTCTGACCAATCTCACCCCAACACACCGGGGTTCTACATCGTCTACCGTAAAGCATCTCAAACGGTGGCATACCAATACTTGAATGGTAACTGTTGTTATAGGTGAACTCTTCCAGATGCAGATGATCATCCCAACTTCCACCAAAATCTAAAACACAAGCACGTAGCATATCCTCAAGGATTTGGATCGTCCTTTCAGACTGTCCATCGGTTTGAGGATGATACGCCGTACCGATGTTCAACCTCGTCCCCATAGCTTCATGGAATTTCTTCCAGAACCTCGAAGTAAACCGTGTATCTCTATCAGACACGATCGATAACGGTACTCCATGCTTGGTTACAACTTCTTTGATGAACAAACTTGCTAACGTTTCTGACGAGATGGCCTCTCGTATGGGCAGAAAGTGAGCACTCTTGGTCAAGCGGTCCACAATCACCCAGATGGTATCATGTTGCTTAGCTGTACGAGGTAGCTTAGTTATGAAATCCATGGTGATGTGTTCCCATTTCCACTCAGGTATCTCTAGCGGTTGCATCTTCCCATAAGGCTTTTGGTGTTCGGCTTTGACTTGTAAGCAAGTTAAGCACTTACCAACATAATCCACTACATCGTTCTTCATTCCTGGCCACCAGTAATCTCTTTTCAAGTCTTGGTACATCTTTGTAGCTCCTGGATGGATTGAGTACCTTGACTTATGAGCTTCATCTAAGATTCGACTTCTAAGATCACCATGGCGTGGGATCCACATACGGTCGAACCTAGTCTTAACTCCATGAGTGTTTTCCATCAACTCATCTTGCTGACCATAAATCCTTTCTTTCTTTACTAACCCTTCATCTACTAACACTTCTGACTGCACCTTGATGATTTCTTCAAAAAGACTCGGGTTCATGATCAACTTGTATGACTTCACTGTTGCAAGGACTTCCTCATTCTTACGACTTAACGCATCAGCGACCACGTTAGCTTTACCGGGGTAATACTTAATCTCACAGTCGTAATCCTTTATCAATTCTAACCATCTTCTCTGCCTCATGTTCAATTCTTTCTGCTCGAAGAAGTACTTTAAACTCTTATGATCGGTATAGATAGTACACTTAGTGCCGTACAGATAATGCCTCCATATCTTAAGAGCATGCACTACAGCTGCTAACTCCAAATCATGCGTCGGATAAGTACTCTCATGGACCTTCAACTGTCTAGACGCGTAGGCTATCACCTTCCCTCGTTGCATCAACACGCAACCTAACCCTTGATGCGAGGCATCAGCACAAACAACAAAATCCTCATCACCATCGGGTAAAGTAAGGATTGGAGCTTGCGTGAGTCTCTTCTTCAATTCTTCAAAGGCTTCCTCCTGAAACTTTCCCCAACTGAATACTATCGACTTTCGGGTCATACCGGTCAGCGGTGCGGCTATCTTGGAGAAACCTTCGATGAATCTCCTATAGTAGCCAGCTAACCCTAGGAAGCTTCTGTGACATTCATGACAAAACGAGGTACACTATATTCTTTACGTAACAAGTAAACGATAAATCGGTTAATTCGTAGTGCTTAAACGAGTAACCGACTGATACTAACTATGACCCGTATACATACTGAGGGGTCATATACGAGTCTTATATATGTTATAGAGGCTAACATATTGATATTTAGGCCTCGGTACGTTTAAAACTCTTTAAACGAAAAAGGTTTCGTTTATCGATACGCTATAAGCTTAAACGCAATCGTTAATATCAAAACAAGCATTGTAGCATCCGTTAAGCCGAAAAAGATTTATAAAACACTTATATGACATGTTCTAAGTAATCCGTGAAAATATTTTGGAATTTTACAACGATTCAGTACGTTTTTCTTATTTTACAAAAATAAGCTGAAAAACACTCGTTTTTACGCTATTTCTTACACCCGAATTAATTTTCTTGCGAAAAACCGGACCCGAACTAAATTTGAAGTGGGCTTTTCATGTTTGGGCTTGTATGTATAATTTAATGGGCCAAAACAGCCCATTAAGGGGCTCCAAGGAATTCCGATCGGCAGCCCTTAAACCCCCCACATGTTTTCTTTTATAAAGCTTATTCAACAAGCTTTGTTATTCATTTTAACATACAACAAACTTTCAAGTCCAGCAGCTCTAAACCCCTGTGCTCTCAACTTCCTTTCAAACCCTAAGGTGAGATCAAATTCCATAAAGTTTTAACAAAGTTTGATGTATATGATTAATATATAAACATGTTTTAATTAGTTTTAAACATGTTTAACCATCCAAAAACCCTAAAAATCAAGTAAAATTATGTGTTGATGTTAAACATGTTTACAAACCAGGAACATATACTTTTTTGGTCAAAAACGCGGATTAGAACATGAATACAACGTTTTTACGGTTAGAAAGTTCGGTTTGAACCCAAAACCGAAACCCTAATTATCAAGGCTGTTACATGGATGATTTATGCTTGGTTTGATGTTATATGATATGTAGATATACTGAGTTTGCAACCCGAGACCCGGAGAATCGTTTAAACTAGCAAAATTCATCGAAAACCGACAAGGTAAACCCGTAATACTCGTTTAGGGGCTGTTTAGTATTAGGTTGTGACGTGCTTGTTGTTAGCTTGTGAAAATTTGCAGGGACATTAGGGATCATATAAATGAGTCCCTGTTCAAATTTGGTAATTTTTCGATAAACGGAGAATATTTGGTGAATTTATTCCCGTTTATGAGCGTTTATTTGGGAAAAATAGCTAAACATATTGAAATATTATGAAACTTGGTTTTGGAGTTTGATATGGGATGGTAAGATCACTGGTAAAGTTTGGGAATCATTGGAAATGCCTAAGTATGGTTTGTGCAATCATGATTTAACCGAGTTTTAACAGCCGAAAAACGCACAAAAAGGCATTTTGTCAAAAGAGTTAGGTTCTGGAAATTTTGCAGGGGCTATGTAATCACATTGAGGCCATTGGTAAAAATTATCGGATTTTTCGAAGGTCGTTTGATATAAACGGGCCATTTATTACACGATTATAACCTATTAAATGAATTTTTATAAATAAATAATTAATCATAAAATTTCTGGAAATATTTTTATAAAATTCTCCATGTCTTAATGTATTTTTACAAAAATTTACATAATTTATATATAATTACATATTTAATTATGATTTATCAAAGATTTAAATTATAATTGTTTTAACGAAACCGGCAGTTTTGTGTTTAACGGACTGACTGGTATGTCAAAATGTCAAAAGTGGTCAAAGATCATATTTTTGAATGATATTGATAAAAACGAACTTTTTACGAGAATTCCGGACAATTCGGGTGGATTGTACGCGTTTTGTATAATCAAACCCGTGTAAAAACGGAAACGAACCCTGCAATCAAACCAGACACCGAAACCTTAAAATTCTTTCATAAATCAAATTATTTTATCAATCAATATATTTACTTAAGTTTGATGTGATCTTACCTAATCCCGAAACGTATAAACGATCAACTGAGCTAGGCTCGGAAAACGGTGAAACTGAGCCAAATCCAGTTTTAAACATTTCATAGTACACAACGTCACAATCTAAGACTATGGTCATGTTCTGGGCCTAACAGCTATACCCAGATTATCTATACAGCCCGACTTAGCTTAAACACTGTACTAGTAATAACAATACGATACCGTTTATAGGAATCAGGCTATAAACGAGACATCTGACTATTTGATACGTGATTTCTGTGCGAACTACGATAAGGTGAGTTTCACGACCCTCACTTTCTAAACTGTTTTACGAACTTTTGGGGTGAAAAGCATGTTTACATATACTGATATACTTGAAAACGTGTGATGATGTGGATTATCTAAGTACTAACACTTGACAAGTCCCCACAAACACAAGTGATTAACTTCGTGCCGGTGGCGTGTGGATAGTACTATCGGTTTGACAAACCCAACTGTGACAGAGCCGGTGGGGTAAGCCGGAACATATGTAAAAACCAGTTGCACATTGTCATTATATATTTACATACTGCTATGTGGTGTTAGACATAGTACATACATGGGGCAAATTGGCTGTTAAATGCCAACAGGAGTGCATGGGCAGGAGAGGCCATGCAGTATAGCTCGTTTCGGTTTCACTTGTGGCTTAGTATAATGCATCATACACAGACATATATACATACACACTGTAAACTTTACGAACTCGTGAACTGATTTCATTGATACTCGTGAAACTTGAAACTCACCAACTAGACGTAGTTGACCCGTTTTAACATGCTTTTCAGGTAAAGCAAAAGTGGAATGATTTGCTTACATGCTTGGTGTTAGAAAGACAAGTTGAATAGCTGTGAATAGACGCTGATATAATACTGTTTAAGAAGCTCGTAAACCGGTTATGTGTTTTTCACCTAGTTTGTAAACATAGTACCTACCCATGTAATATGATGTAAATTAGCTGTTGAATTTTCTTTATAAACAATGTTGTTGATACCAGTGTTATCTGTTACATTCCCGTATTACGCTTCCGCAACTACCTAGTCGGGGTGTGACATATATCAGTCGGATTCTGCGGAGTCTTCCGATTCGTTATCGCTTCAATCTTAGCTGGGTCCACGGTAATTCCTTCTGGATTAATCACGTGACCTAAAAATTGCACTTCTCTTAACCAGAACGCGCACTTCGAAAACTTGGCATACAACTTCTCTTTCTTCAGAGTCTCCAATACCTCTCTCAGATGCTCGGCATGGTCAGACTCACTCTTTGAATAAATCAATATATCGTCAATGAAGACGATAACCGACTTATCCAACATCGGCCGACACACCCTATTCATCATGTCCATAAATGCTGCAGGAGCATTTGTTAGACCAAATGACATTACGAGGAACTCGTAGTGTCCATACCGCGTTCGGAACGCTGTCTTAGGGATGTCTGCCTCTTTCACCTTCAGCCGATGGTAGCCTGATCTGAGATCTATTCGTGAGAATCAACTTGAACCTTGCAGTTGGTCAAACAGATCATCAATCCTTGGCAACGGATATCTATTCTTTACCGTAAGCTTATTCAACTCACGATAGTCTATGCACATCCTCATACTCCCATCCTTCTTTTTCACGAACAATACAGGTGCGCCCCACGGGGAAACACTCGGTCTTATGAAACCTTTGTCGAGGAGTTCTTGCAGTTGTGACATCAATTCTTTCATCTCGGACGGTGCTAGACGGTAAGGCGCTTTCGCGACAGGTTGGGCTCCTGGTATTAAATCTATCTGAAATTCTATCTCTCGCTCCGGCGGCAACCCCGGAAGATCCTCAGGGAATACTTCTGGGTAGTCGCGTACAATAGGAACATCTTTCATTTCTTTCGTCTCGGCCGCAACGTTGACGACATACGCCAGGTAGGCACGACACCCTCGCCTTAGCAAACCCTCGGCTTTTATCATCGAAATGACATTAAGCCCAGAACTTTCCTTATCACCATAAACCGTTACCGCACTACCATCCAATGACTTTAACCTTATCATCCTACTCTTACATACTATCTGAGCCTCAAACTCAGACAACCAATCCATACCCAAAACCACATCGAACCCTCCCAAGGTCATAACGTACAAGGTAACCGGGAACTCATGTCCTTCCAATTCGATCTTACAGTTCTTAACAATTTTTGTTATTTTAACCGAAGTGTCACTGGCGGTTTCTACTACAAAAGTTTCAGACACTCGGCAACATTTCATTTTAGCTAGTTTACTAAATGGTGTGGCTACGAAACTTTTGTTTGCGCCCGAATCAAATAATACAGAAGCGGAAACACCGTTCACTAGTAACGTACCTGTGACGACATCCGGAATCTGCTTGGCTTGTTCTTGGGTCAACATGTAGGCCCTAGTCCTCAGCCTTGCTTGTTCAGCACCTTTCATCCCACTACCTCCAGCCTCACCTTCAGTGCACTCCCTTGCCATATGGCCTGGCTTGCCACATTTGTAACATGCTGGCTTTGCTCCGCACTCATTAGCATAGTGCCCTACCTTTCCGCACTTATAACAGACATTCAACCCCATTCTGCATTCGCCACCATGAGCCTTTCCACATTTGAGACAAACACCATAACTTTTACCCCACTTGCACTCACCCCCATGCATCTTTCCGCAAGTCTTACACGATCTCTTCTCCCACACTCTCTGCTTCTTATCCTTGGGGTTCCACGACTGAGTACCGGGTCGTTTAGCAGAAGCGACCCATTTCTTCTCTTTCTTCTCATCTCCCACCATTACATCATCCGCAGCCAGGTCTGCATAGACCATTTCTGCGAGTTCAACAGCAGAATCGAAAGTAGCAGGTTTACTTGTCCTGACTAACATGCGGATTCTCTGTGGTAATCCCCTCACATAACACTTGATTCTCTTAGCCTTAGTGCTGACCATATCGGGTACCAACCTAGACATTCGGTTGAATTCTGTAGTGTACTCACGATGTGTCATCGTCCCAGCTTTCAAGTTTAGGAACTTCATCTTCGCCCTTTCAACCTCGGCGTCAGCACAGAACTTCTTCATTACTAACTCCTTCAGATCGTCCCACTTCATCTCTTTGATCTCTTCTCGGGTCTTCCTCTGCTCCACACTCTCCCACCAATACATAGCCTCATCTTCAAATGATTGGGTGGCATAACCGACAGCTTGGTCAGGACGACACTCGCTGATTCGGATAATTTTGTCCATGGCGGTTATCCACTGAAGAGTAGCGATTGCGTCTCCTAAACCAGTCAGCTTAGGCGGGTCGCAACCTTTGAAGGACTTATAGTTGCAACCGCCTCGGCCCCTCTTCCTATCATCATCTTTCACAGACCTTACCTCACTTGAGTCACCCCTTTCCCTCTCGTCATCCTTTCTGCCATTACCACCTGCCCCTTCAACAGTTCTTTCACGGCTTCCAGCAGACCTTCCCGGGGTAATATTCTTCACAGCAGTGACCACAGCTTGAACAATAGCTGCTTGAATTGCAGGATCCAGTTGAACTCCTTCATTGTTTTCCGGGTTCCTTCCCGCTGCGCTTCCTTCAGCTTCAGTGTTGGAAGCGGTCTCAACCGAAGGTTGCTGGACACGACGAGGCCTGCCGCGTCGTCCAGTGCGACCTCCAGCTCCAACAATGTCTCCGGCTCCAGCCATCGTATTCTAAAAGGGAAAACACAAACATCATCATTCAAGGAACTATTTAGTACAAGGATAGCAAGGCTAACAGGTAATAACAGTGGCCAGCTGTGACTAGCTGATCACATTGCTTTCCGTGTCCTATACACTTCCCTTTATGAGTCTATTTGTGCTGGTTCTACTTAAGCAATTAGTCAAATCAACAATCAATTATTCCTATCCCTTTTGTTCACATATATTTTCTTTCTCATTAACATATATCATTTAATCATACAATTTACCTTTACTGATCTTGCTTGAGCGACACATGGCATTCTTGGACTGACATCTTCTTTCATTTCTTACTTATATCCCATACTCTGTTCGAGTCTAAGCATGTAGGATGCTTAAATCTCTCGAACTTTGCTCTGATACCAACTTGTAAGGCCCCGTTACCGGTAACCCTACTTTCGTGTTGGATTTACTCATAAACACAGTTCTAAATATCAGAGTTAATTAAAACATTTATGCGGAATATAAAACTTTCAATAAACATTACATAATTTATAACTTGTCTCAAAACATTTATTGTCTTTCACATTAAAGCATTAAAATTAACACATCATAGGTCTTCAGATGCCAGATTCTTGTTCAGTGCCATGTGTCTCCTCAAGCGAGTTGCCTCATCCTACTCACCTGCGTGCATACTAAAAGTCAGCTACGCTGAGTGAGTTATAGTTAATCACATAATCATACAATACATTCTTACATTCCATACTTAATCTCTTAACTTTCTTTCATATACACCTAAGTGCTTTTACTTTCATTTTTACTTTCATACTTTCTTTACATACACAATCATACGTTCATTCTTACCTTCATACTTTCCTTACATACATAATCATACTTCTTAAAGAGCCTTTCGCCCTATAACCTCACAGATATTATAAGGGTCTGGTCCCTAGTTTTCGAATATTATAAGGGTTCGATTCCCTACCATCACAGATATTATAAGGGTCTGGTCCCTATCATCACAGATATTATAAGGGTCTGGTCCCTAGTTTTCGAATATTAGAAGGGTTCGATTCCCTAACATCACAGATATTATAAGGGTCTGGTCCCTATCATCACAGATATTGTAAGGGTCTGGTCCCTAGTTTTCGAATATTAGAAGGGTTCGATTCCCTAACATCACAGATATTATAAGGGTCTGGTCCCTATCATCACAGATATTATAAGGGTCTGGTCCCTAGTTTTCGAATATTAGAAGGGTTCGATTCCCTCTTCGTTACCATACAACCATACATCATACCTCGAGTATTATTAGGGCTCGGTACCCTTTTCGTAACCATACAACCATACATCATTATTTCCTTCTTTTATTAACCTTATCACATTTATACGCATGAGCATACATATCATATTTACCTTATACTTAACATTACAACCTGACGGTACGTGCAATATCCGAAGATCGTTCACGTACCATCAAGCAATCATTCATACATATCACATATATCACTTAGGGCATACACTTATCACTTAGGATAAATGTATTAACAACACATCAAGTATGCACACAGCCCCGAAAACATAACAAGGAATGGGGCTAGAAACTCACCTGAACACGGTTACGTTCTCCGTTGATCGTAATCCCTTTCTTCAGTTGTGCACGGCTGACTGTATAACAAGTATACATATCAATTTAACTATCACTACTTATAATGTATTTCTATCTTTATATGACCCACAACGAACGGGGGTCCGGGGGCAGCGCCCCTGGCAGCGGGGTCTAGGGACGGCAGCCCCTAGCAGGGTCCAAGGGGCAGAGCCCCTGGCTGGGGTCGAGCTGCCAGGTCAGCTTGGAAAAATTTTATTTCCATTAACTGTCTTAACACATTTTTCATTAGATTTTAATTTATTTTCTAATCGAACTTGACTTTAGGCGAAGTTAACCTTAGGCGAACTTAGCTTTAGGCGAAGTTACCAGCTAGGCGAACTTAGCTTTACAGCGAAGTTGCCATCAGGCGAACTTGGCTTCAGGCGAAGTTGTCATCAGGCGAACTTGGCCTCAGGCGAAGTTATCATCAGGCGAACTTGGCCTCAGGCGAAGTTACCAGTTAGGCGAACTTAACTTTACAG
This sequence comes from Bidens hawaiensis, assembly GCF_021521415.1. Lineage (NCBI taxonomy): Eukaryota > Viridiplantae > Streptophyta > Magnoliopsida > Asterales > Asteraceae > Bidens > Bidens hawaiensis. Next base: position 37,016 of record NW_027492076.1, on the reverse strand, counting down.
CGAAGTTGCCATCAGGCGAACTTAGCTTGCAGGCGAAGTTCATCAGGCGAACTTAGCTTGCAGGCGAAGTTCGTTGCTTTGAAGGCGAAGTTGCCCAGATGAAGGCGAAGTTGCCCAGACAGCCGCTGTTTTAGCTTCTGATCGGCATTTCGAGCGATTTTAACACCCTTGCTATGGTTCAATATCACCCACTACGCTACCCGGCCATTTTCGGTCGTTTATACACTAAAAAGCTTGGATCTTTAAACTTCAAAGATCAAGAACCATACCTTTTTGGGCTTGTTTGGATCTCGTTTACCTGCTTAATCACAACCAACCGCTCTCTCTTTCTCGGACCTCGCTCTCCCTCTCCTCGGCTGCCGCCGGCGGTTGTAGGTGGTGTGTATGTTATGGAGTGTTTTTAGGAAAATGATGGAAATGAAGGTATTTTGGGGTTTTGGGGGTATTTATATCCCTGAAATCCCATTCTCATTTAACCCATCTCAATTAATCCCAGTCCAAGACCCGCTCCTTACCCGATATTAATTAATTACGCGAAATCACTAAACATAACTTCCTTTATTCATCATTAAAATTTTAGGATGTTACACTCCAAGTTCCTGAAAGTCAATTTTTTTTTATATTGAAGTGATCAGCTTAGATGTAGATAAATATTTATATGTTCATAATTTAGGTTTTTTATTATGTTTTATTGTTACTGATTTTCAGCACTAAAGGGTATTTGAGGAAATTGCACAAAAGTGTTCAGAAGTCGGTAACTGTTTGACTTATGAAAGTAAAACGGATGAATAAAATGCGTTCACATTTTTACGAATAAATGGGTCGGTCGGGTACGGTACATTGTACAAAACGATTGAAAGTTTAAATTTGGTAGCGGATTTTTGGTTTTCAACTGCAATAAAAGTTTGCAACATGACAGTTCAAACCTTGTTTAAAGATATTATATTAGTATATTAATTGTGTAAGCTCAATTAGTATGTCATACCCAACCCCAAACGATTATGAATTAGCAAAAATGTAACCAAATGTGCATACTGTCATGTATATGAAAACGAAAATATGGCCCAGTTCCATACCAGCCGGTTGCGATTATCATTCCAAATTTGGCTCTGGGCGAACTGGTGTAATTTAACTAATATTTCAGGAGTGTTGCAAGATACAAGACTATCATCTATATATATATATATATATGGGAAAGTGAATATGAGGCTGTTAAGCATACAACCTTACATGTGAAACCATCAAAATTAATTATTATGATTAGAGCTTTCTAAAAATGACTTTATTCTTTTTCTTATGTCTCCTTTCTTCTACACTAATTTAACAAATTTAGATTAAATTCCTAATTCCTAATTCACCATGGTCGATTATCATTTTTTTTTTCAAATGATAAGCAAATCATCTTCTCAATCCTTCATCACAATCTCTAATATTAAAAAGCTCGGAACCTAATTCATTTAAAACACATCCTACCATTATGATGACTTATGCGTTAATCACAATTATCATCAATATTTCAATCTGTTTTCCATTTCTTATTGCTCTAATTTTTTAGCAAAACTATTAATTCATCGATGCAACTATTTTAAAACTTAAATATAAATAAATTATTTTGAATAGACAAAAAAAAAAGCTTGTGCTTGTGTTAATAGTGTCATGTCCAGGTCTCGAAAGATTAATTTTTATTATTATTATTCTTTTGAAACTCGTTTTTTCAAAGTAATTTAAATGAGTTGGGCTTGAGAGAATTTTAAATTAAGAAATTGCCATTGAAGAGTGAGGAAGATGACATGCTTACACGATGAAGAATTGGGAATTTAATCCAATTTTGCTAAATTTAAGGAGAGGAAAATGATATAAGAAAATGAATAAAGTTATTTTTAGAAAGTTCTAATCAAAACTAATTAATTTTGATGGTTTCACATGTAAGGTTGTATACTTAACGGCCCCATATTCACGCATTTGACCCAATAAGCTACTGCAACAATATTTCTAAAAAACCGCTAGTAATATATATTAGTTCACCAGAAATGATGGGCATGTTTGAATTGCAAAAGTCAAAATGATGAATAAAATGGGTCGAGTTTTTGACAATTAAAAGACACGATGTGGTAAAGCCATATATTTATACTTCATGGGTTGATCTAGTACACAATGCAATACGATTGAAAGTTGCCCGTGAAACCCAACTCACGAACAAAGTAACTACAATCATCTATATTCCCCTTAAACCAAAGTTACATGAAAAATTAGATACATGTATTAATAAACATCATAACAAAAATCAAGTCGTCATCACCGGAGTTGCAAAAGAATCACAACAAGCATCAATAAATTTTGGTTCAATTCCAAACAATTCATGTTTATTAAAGTGTTCCTGGTCCAAGGGCAATTATGTTAGAATAGAAAGATTACGACGAAGACAATTATGGTATTCTCAAAATCGTGACGAACAAATTTGTTGTGTAGTTACTGTAGTAAAGAGCATATTGTAACTTGAACAGGTGATTGAAACGGATACCTTAATAACCGAATCCCAGATACCTGTTGAACAAATTAAAAAACATGAAGCTTAAAACCAGAAATAAATATAAAATAAAAAAATTGAATAAGTGAGACCTGAAATACGTACCAGCTTTTGCAATTGTAGGGGGTGAAGCAATTGCAATGAAACATTGGCCATACTTATACCATAGAAGATAACCGACGGCCATTTATTGCTTGTTGATACTTTGATTGCATAGTGATTACGGGGGTTTCAAAACTTGATTGCAGGTTTGATTGGAAGTGATTGCAACAGTTTCGGTTAAGCCAGATTATTAATAAATAAAGAAGATGTAATGAACAAACTACCAGATAATGAATTGAAGGGACTTGCTTATTTCTTCAATGATTAACTGTTCAATGTCGTCTTCAATGATATGGCAGCCCAAGCAATCTTTGGTGATCAATTCTCATATTAAATAACTTTTTGCATCACAAAGGATGTAATAGTAATTTCATAAAACGTGAAGCTTCATCAAGTTGTACCGAACGTTTTAAGAACGAATCAAAGGATTGGCAAATTACTTTTTCTGTCCAATTGTGAAATGTCGTTTATGTCCTCGTCCTCTAATTGTGAAATTACACTTCTATCCATCACTCTTCCTTAATAATATAATATAGATATAGATTAGGTTATATTGTTATAAGTATTGTTTTTTTTTACTAAATAGCCGTTGTTATAATACATTTGTTGATTTTCTCTCTCAGCATGCGATGATATGTCAATTCCTTTATTATCTTAAAACATTCATAATTTTTTTATACGGTGTTTTTTTAAATCACCATAATAACGAGAGTTTTTTAATTTTAAGATGAGCACCATATTGTTATATAAAAATAAAAAAAATTAGTGGGTATTTTTATACATTGTGTTATTGTTTGATCATTGTGTTTTACAAAAAATGTATTTTTCCATTGTATCTTTCGTAGTGTTTTTTCATATCGTTTTTTTTTTCATTATGTTTTTAACATAATAGTTTTTTTTTCTATTGTGTTTAACATGGTGGTTTTTTATTTTCGTTATGTTTTACCATTGTGATTTTCAACTGGGTTATATTGTGTGTTTTAGTGTTATTGTGTTTTTAATCTCATTGTGTTTTTAATCAATTCTGTTTTACATGTAGAGTTATAGAGAAAACCAAATAGCAAAACTTTAGAAACTAACATATTGTGTTTTACATTGTGTTTTTAGTCCGTGCAAGTCCTAACTTATTGTTGAGCGTGAACGGAAGAACGCCAGTTGATGGTAGCTTTCCGGCTTTTACATGTAGAGTTACAAAGAACATCAAATAGCAAAACTTAGAAACTTATTGTGTTTTACATTGTGCTTTTAGTCCGTGCAAGTCCTAGCCTACTCTTGAGCGTGAACGGAAGAACGCTAGTTGATGGCAGCTTTCCGGCAACGCTAGGGCTTTAGCAACGTTCTCTTTGGTGGTGTTTGGCCGGTGGGCGAGGGTTCGCTGGCGAGAGAGGCGAGGATGGAAACAACATGGACTAGTTTTAAATAAAATACATGTAATATTAATAATTATTTTAATAACTTACATGCAACCTTATTAGTTATTATAGAATCTGTGGGTCATTTTGTTTTTCCTTTTTAACTAAGGGTATTTAGGTAATTCCATACTAACTTAAAGAATAAAGTTAACGGAGTTAACGAGACTAGTAGTCGGATTGTTATTTTTGTTAGCGTGAACCAAATAACTAACTGACTGACGCACACACGTCTTCTTCTACTTTTTTAGGGTTCCAAACTTATTAATTAAGATGCCAACAGTTCTCTGCAATTAGGGTTTTATCCTACAAATAACATGTCTTCCAATCACCAACACGACGACCTGGTGGGATCCTACTTCCTCCAACTATGGCAATCCACAGCATCAGCTTCCTATTCAAAAGGCGACGTTGAAATGATCAATTCCGATAACCAACACGAACAATTGGAAGAAGACGACGACGACGATGAGCCTGTTCCCACGGAACTGGATACGGTGAACAGTTCGGGCGGGTTCTCGATTGTGTTGCCGGATAAGTTATCGGTGCAGTATCCGAGTGTGAACTTGCACGGACACGATGTGGGCGTTGTGCAGGCGAATTGCCCGGCGCCTGTGAAGCGTTTGTTTTGTTATTTTGAGATTTATGTTAAGAATGCGGGCGCTAAAGGGAATGTTGCGATTGGGTTTACGACCGAGGGGTTTAATATGCGCAGGCAGCCTGGGTATGTTTATAAAATGATTGACACTTTGTTGCTTGATTTGGACCGGATATTGTTTTCAATTTGTGCTTGATGTATTGGAATATGTAATTGTGAATTGTAGCTATTAGTTTGATTAGTATTCTTATGTTGTGTGGAAGCCAGTTAGGTTATAATTGCAACATGAAGCCCTTGATTTTGAGTGAATTTCAAAGAGAATTTGAGGCATATGGCTTTAGGATGTTGTAACATATAGATTATTTATATGTTAATAATTCACATAAAGAGCTTATTTATCTAAAATTTGGGTATGTGATGGTAGAAACCTATGAGAAAATGAAATACTTATATATATACCTTGCTCCTCGCACTTCTTAAAATCAAGGATGACATGATAATTTTGTTGATTGACCATGTATATATCTCATATAGAGCCGTATTTACACTGAAATAGAAATACAAACCATAATTACTTATTCCCAAAATCACTTTTACTTTTCATCCTTTCTGGAACCTACATAAGACAAAACATGTTTTCTGACATCCAACATGAATGGTTATGTTGGAATTCATGTTTTCTTTTCATTATTCCTGAAAAAAGGATGTATCTTTTTGTAATGAAGTTGATTAAATATTTCAATGTACATATCACTAAATACAAACTTGATTATTATTTGCAAGTGTAAACTGGTTGCAAGAATGGACCATTGAGTTGTCTTTCTTTGTATAACTAGCTGTTGGTTATAGTTTATGCTGTTTACTTTGAAATGGTTTCTTTCTTTAACTAAAAGGTTAGAATATTATTTATTTGTGGCAGGTGGGAAGCAAACAGTTTTGGATACCATGGTGATGATGGTCTGCTTTATCGTGGACAAGGAAAAGGAGAGACTTTTGGCCCAACTTTTTCCACTGGTGATACAGTCGGTGGTGGCATTAACTATGCTTCACAGAAGTTATTTTTCACGTACTTTGTTTTCTAGCTTTTTTTGTTCTTTTTTTTTTCACATAAGATGGTTGTTATTTCATGTTTTAAAGGAATATGTTCCTGCTGTTTATGATGCCAGAAAGAATGGTCAAGTAGTTGGAACAGTTGAGAAAGATGTAAAAGGTCGTTTATACCCTACAGTTGCTGTTCACAGTCAAAATGAGGAGTAAGTTTGTGCTTTCTTTTTAATACCCATGTTTTTGAAAATTTCTTTGCTACAATTTAGTGTTAAAATGTAAACACCTGCCACTCAAATTGATAGTTACCATATGTGTAGAGAATACATTGGATATATCTTTTTTGCTTCAAACATATGAAGATATGGAATTTTGCCATCTTATTAAAAAGTTTGTTTATTGCAGGATTACTGTTAACTTTGGTAAAGATCCATTTCTCTTCGATATCAAGGTAGCATACAATATTCAAAATCCTTTCAACTATTTTTACTGTTTTGTTTGTTTTTGACCTCATTTGTAGCCTTTCAAGAATTCAAGTATTACTTTGGTTAAAGTGACAAGTTCATTTAGCACTTTCTGTTTATAAAAGGACTTGTGTGCAACCATCTATCCTATAACTTGAAGTTATTTGATGGTGAACCTGCTATTGGCAGTTTTCTCCAGATTATGTGGCTGCCTTAAAGTTTTACTTTTTAATGCCATCATATAAGAATACAATGTTTTGGTTAACTCTTTACCTAATATTAGATCAGGTTGAGATAAGATTATTCAATATGTATCATCTATTGCTTAAAATAGTTATGAAGGTTAAAAGTGTAAATATCTGTCAGATGCACCAGTCATAATATATGTTAACAGTACTTATTTATTTTGTGTCATGTATATGGTAGACAACATCAACTAAATTCACTGCATACCTTTTATTATCCCAAACTATTAATATTGTATCTTTTGTGCTGCTATATAATATTGTTGCGACATATTTTAAACTATTTATTTTGTATCTTTTGTGCTGCTATATAATATTGTTGCCACATATTTTTGTGTATGTATTAATGAACAGGCATATGAAGCAACTCAAAGGGCAAAGCAAGATACATCTATTGAAAAGATTAGTATACCACAAACAGCAAGTTACGGGTGTGTATCTTACTATAGTTTATTTCCACTGTAGTTAAGTTTGATCCATAATCGATTAGGCTAAAATGTCATTACTCATTAACTATCTTATTTGTATCAGAATTGTTCGGTCCTACTTACAACATTATGGATATGAGGAAACCTTGAATGTGTTTGATGAGGCTAGCCAAACCTCAGTTCCTCCTGTTACTGGTTTTCATGATAACGGGTTCAACGAACATGCCATGCATGCGTTAAACCATAGAAAAATTATTCGAAAGGTATGCTTATGATAGTTTTGGATTATTAGAAATGCATATTATTTATTTCTACATTTTCAATTTGATATGGATTTATTGTTTTTTATTTTTTGAAGCTGATTATGGATGGTCAAATTGATGATGCAATTGGTAATTTAAACAAGTGGTATCCTGAGACTGTTCAGGTAAACCACTCATTAGATATGGCCGTTTTTAATTTGACTTAATTGTTTATACATAAAAAAGTGATATACTCATGAAATGTTTGGTCTCTGCAGGACGACACATCAGCTATTTGTCTTATGCTATACTGTCAAAAGTTCATTGAACTAGTTCGGGTAAATGATTTATTATTTTGTTAAGGATTTGGATTATGTTTGGTTCAAAATTAGTCAAATATTGAGTCTCGAGGTGGCTGGAATGTGAATATGACTGAAAGGATTAAGAGATTATGATTGGCTAACGTGATTAAAAAGGTTGATATGTACAAGATATAGCTTTTGGTTGTACATAAGAGGCTGCATATGTATTGCTTTTCAGGTTGGGCGTCTGGAGGAAGCTGTGGATTATGGGAGGAATCGGTTTGAAAAGTTTTATAAAATGAAACACTATGAAGATCTTGTTAAGGTAATCTTCAAACTCAAAACCAAGAACTTATCACTAAATATCCATGGTTTATTTAACCACTCTGAGTTGTTGTTCATAATATTATATAAAAGTAAGGCCAATGCTAGCTAGGTTGATGGGCAGAGTTTTTTATTGACATCTAGTCAAATGGGCAGAGTAAACAAAATTAATCGGAAAGAAAAATGATCAATTTTCTTAAATGCTTTATCTAAATGCACCATATCTTAGTTTTATCTAGAGATGCAAAAATCAAGTTCTGGGCCCAAACCAATTTGGGCTGGGTCAAATAATGGTCAAATAGAGTTTTTGTCCATACAAAATCGGGTAGAAACTGGTATTTCAGGGGACAGGATCGGGTTGGACTAGTTTCGAGGTATAGGGTTACAAGCTGATTTCAACCCTACAGTTCGGTTCGGGTCCAAACCGGTTCCAACTCGGGCTCAATACCGGCTTAGTTCCCAACACTGTTTATGATAATAATTATAAAATTTATAGTCTTTCTATATAACATAATATATATTATTGGTTATTTTTTCGTAGTTATGTATATAGTTATTTAGATTATGTGATATATATATATATATATATATATATATATATATATATATATATATATATATATATATTATACTAAGCATAAGTCATTAAATTTGTATAAATAATGGGTTTTCTTATGAAACATGTATTTTTATGCACAAGCTTGTTTAGGCTCGGTTTTTAGTGGGCCGATCTTGAGTAGCTTACAATCGGCTTGACTTGTTTATACTGCTACATCCACCCTGTCTCTTGGCACGTTCTTACTTTTTAGAGAGAGTGATATTTTGTGTGTAGGATTGTGCTGCTTTATTGGCGTATGGAGAACCAAACAACTCACCAGTGGGGTATCTGCTAGAGGAATCACAGAGAGAAAAAGTGGCGGATGCAGTAAACGCCTTGATATTATCTACAAATCCAAACCTCAAAGACCAAAAAAGCTGTTTGCATTCTTGTCTCGAGACACTTCTGAGGCAACTAACTGCTTGCTTCTTACAGAAACGATTACTGAACGGAAATCAAGGAGAAGCTTTCAATCTGCAAAGAGTGCTGCTTACAAAAAACAGTTAGTTGCTTTAAACATTTGATTGTCACCATACTGTTGATATCGTGTGTTGACATTTTTTTATTCAAATGTTCCAGTTGTAACTAAATCAAAGCGGTAGCTTGTACATTTTCTCATGGTTTTCGGTTAACACTTTGAAGAATGTGTTTGGTAAGTTATGTAGGGTGTAATTTTTTCACAGTGACACGAAGAAAACATGAAACAAGTGGCAAGTGGGGTTAAGGAAATCAGTCGTAGTCTAAATGGGCTTGTGTTAGTTTTAGTGAATCCACACTCTTAGTTGACCGGTTTATTTTAAAAACTTCGTGTCTTATGTAATCTGATTTGGTATATATTATAAGTCAGTATAAAGAAATTAGCATAAACTTTTGTTCTTAAATGTAATTGTTTTATAGGCATATGGATTTTTGGCTATAAATTTCTAATTTTAGTGTATTAGTATTGTCAAGAAAATAAAGAAAAGAAAGTTGAACTTATGGTAATTGGTTATGCATGTTTCTGTCGGTAAATACGATTGTCGTACTTGAGTTCATATGCCTGTAATTGTCATCTTCATGTGGGGTTCAATCCGTTAGCAATTGAACACGGCCCATTTAACATATAAACATCTTTTTTTTGTTGTGATTACCATAATAAGGCGTGGTCTATGCTGAAGTATGAAGAATGGCATAATGATTGGAAATTTGAATGACATAATTACCTATCTTTAAGATAATAAATGGATACGGAGTATAACTCAGTTAGCTTTTGAAAATCTTAAATTTATGTTATGCTTGATGTTTTTGACTCTTTTTAAGTGTTGGAAGCAATACATAAATGTAAACACGGAGGTTAGGTACTCATGTAGTATACTGGTTTGAAAATTTTTTAATTTCAAAATAAAAGTATTATGCATGTAAAATTAAAAAACAATTATAATCATCTAAATATCTTCTTGTATACTTTGTAGTTACATGGGAAACATTACTTAATAAGCCCCCAAACATTTGGTGGCGTCTAAGTCTTTTAGAAAAGTAACTTTCTTTGATTTCATTATCCTGCTTGAAAATAAATTTATTACATTTCAAAAACCTATATGTAATTCATAAATAATTAAAACACTTATATTTACTAGGATGTCGTAGATGAGGCTAGTTGTATGATTGATGACGAGAACCAGGACCGTTGCCAATTAACAAAAGAATTGCGTGTTGTTGAAAACGAACAGTCTAATATGAAGTATGGTTGTGTATATACAGTTGCTTTAACCTCTACTAATATCCATTTAAAACAATTATATACAATCATCCATTGATAGATAGCATTGAAATCAAATAGTTATATTCAGTTAAGAGACAAAAAAAGTTGGAAGAAAAAGGTATTAATGAGATTCATTTTCTTTTTGTGTTATATGCTTATATGATGAATTATTTTCAATAGTGAATTTCATAAACCTCTCTTTTAACGAAAATTTCCAATCACGTAGTATCAAATATGTAAATTTCATAGAATAAGCCGTAAAATTTTGTTAAACTCTGAATGTCTACTATTAAATTTTCTTTTAGATGAGTTCTATTTAATAGAAAAGAAACACTACTTTAATTTATTGTTGGCTTGTATGATGTAGAAGAGTATTTAATATATTTAATTTTTTTCTTTGAACAACAAACTTACTCCCAAATGCTAGTATAAACCACATATACCGCAGTTTACATGATTTTAACCCTCAACCTCTAGTAAAGATTAAAGAGAGAAGATACCTTACCACCACACAATGTCCCTTGAAACATTTAATATACTTTAGAGCATTCATACTGGAGTCTCCATTTCTGTGTCTATAATTTAATTAAAAAATACATTTTTGTTCAAATTTGTTTAATTTTCGAAAACCTCCAACATCCAACTCTCTATCTTAGTCACTATAACTTATTATTATAATTATTTTTCATCCTTGTACAACTTACAACAATATATAGAAGCTTGTGTATGAGCCTCTAAACATCGAGACGTACTCTAGATTCTATATGTTCTTAACAGATATATGGTGTAAAGTTAAGTTATCCTACAAAAGGTCATGAAAATGAGAATGGTGAGAAAGATTTAGGGCCTTTAGGGGTATTTTTAGTTTTTTATTTATATTTTGAGTTATGATTTTTTTAGAGGTTTTTTTATCTTTTTTTTTTTTTGAGTTTCTATTTAATTAATTTTTAGTTTCTTTTAATTTCTTTAATCATTTGTGAGCTTCTATTTTATTAACTTTTAATTTCTTTTACCTGCCAATTGGTTCAAATAGTTGTATTGGTTCTATAAATACGTTCATTTATTCATTTATTTCCGTTTACGTTATATGATAACAAAAGCCACAAGCATTTGGTCTATAGATACAATCAAACACTTGAAAAACAACACAATAAAATGAGTGGAAATTGAAAAAGACATCTGTTTCATTAAGTTTTACACTCACTTGAAGGAAGGAGAATATAAAACGAAAATTCCCCATTATACAAGAAATCTAGACATGATTACAACAATGAATGAGTGTATTTAATGTACAAAATCACACATGTAGCATCTAAACAGCAGAAAGGCTGGCCCATTTCCCCAGCTCATTCGGATCCGGATAATAATATAATTTCACACGGTTTGCTAACAAGAGGCCTCCAGCCAACGGGCCTTGCAGGTCGAAAGAGTCCTCCAGATCAGCAGGATCATCTGCAAATGAAGCAACATCTCCACCTAGTCTAAACAAGACACGCCGAGCGGTCAATGGTCTTGGAAAGTCAAAGTACATAGGTGTTCCAGTCTTCACCTCCGGTAACCGGTATTCTGCAACTACCACCATTTTTCCATTGTCCTGCAAGAACAGAAACAATTAGCTACCTAGAATTAAAATTATTAATTTTGTTCTCGCAATAATTTAGTCTTTTGTAATTAGGCCTGTAAACGAACCGAACGTTCGGCGGGAAGTTCGTTTATGTTCGTTTATTTAATAAATGAACGAACATGAACAACAAATTTGCGTTCGTTTAATTAAACGAACATGAACACATGTTCCGTTCGTTCATTTATGTTCATGAACATTTGTTTATGTTCGTTTATGTATTAATGGAAAATAATTAAATATTATCTAGATAGGTCATCTTCTTAAAAGTTTTATATTTGTTAACTTGTTTCATTTAAGTTCCTTTATATTTGTGTTCATTTACATCTGTTCATACATGCATGTTCGTTTATCTTTGTTCAGTTATGTCCGTTTAGATCTTAAACAAACCCACAAAGGTCCATTTTTAAATAAACAAACATGAACATAAATATTTGTTTGATTAAGTGTCTATGTTCTTTTAAAGTTAAATGAACGAACACGAACATGCCCTTATTCGTGTTCGTTCGATTCATTTACAGACTTTCATTATTCACATTGATGAATACATCGGCCTCAATCTTTAGGCTCTGCCGATTTATTTGTGTTCATTTGTTTTCGTGAACCATTCGTGAACACATTAATTTCCTTAATGAACGAACACGAACATAAAATCTCGTTCGGTAAGTGTTTGTGAACCGTTCGTGAACACATTATTTTCTTAACGAACGAACATGAACAAGGCCTTGTTCGTGTTCGTTCAGGCCTTGTTCGTGTTCGTTCGGTTCGTTTACAGCCCTATTTGTAATGAACCTCTCTTCTATATACGATAGACGACAAGATATTTCTTATAATAAGTACCTGTAAAACGGATACTTGAATGTAAAGAACCGCTGCAGATATGAATCTATCTTCCCAAACAACCGACAACGACGGTGAGTGTGTAACCCGGGGCCTTATGGCACTAAACCCGTCAAGCCGGAACCCAGCGAGCGTCGGTGAAGCTGGAGATAGATATTGCTCCAAAGCGAGCTCGTTGGCAATCAACCTCTCGGCCTCAATGGGAACCTTGAACCGGTTGACTGGTGGCGCTCTCTCCAACCAGTTCCTCACACCACTTTGGTACGAGGTTTGTGTTGGCATCTCTAACTTCACAGGACTTCCAACTACAATGATTCTCTTTGCATGCAGACACGGGTCGGGTACGGGTTCTAAAGACAAGCTTCGGGAGAACGGGTTTTCATCCAAGGATAGAAGGTCAAAATCCTTGTCAAAGTTTAAAGAAGAGGTTGAACCGGTTTTTTGGATACTGAGTTTGATCCAGATGATTCGACAGCGAACCGGGCTTTGAAATGAAAAGTTGATGTGTCTTGGGCATGTGCTACCGGGCTTTTCGGGCCCGGTAAGTTCGGGAGAAGATGTGATGAATGATCCAATATCCCATTTTCCCATTATTTTTCTTTCTTCCTTGTCTATCTTATTGCCTGCCCATATTTGCACCTGCATGGTGAACCAGAATGAATCTCCACTACAGTGTAAATGGGTGGGCCAAATCAGCCAACAGGTCGAAACATGTTAACGAGCCATTTTTAAAAAACATTGGTTTGGTTCGGGCCAAAAGAGGGTTCGACTAAAATGGGCTCGCCTTGAAAAGTCTAGGGGAGTGCTTGGGTCGGGTTTGGGCTCAAGCCAAAAATTCGGTTTTAGAGTTCTTAAAAACTGTTAGGTTTCTCTCTTTTTGGTTTTACCATTTGGCCTTGAAAATTTTTGGCTGCAATAAATTTGGCCTAAAATGATGAATTTGGGGCTAAAACATTATCTTTTTCGTTAAGTGTTATTATAATTTGGGATACAATATTTGGGTTACACTACTATTAAATTCTTGTAAATTACTTATCAATATTAGAAATTAAAATCCATAAATATTGTTCAGTTCGATTTTTTCGGTTTTGAATCTTCATCACATGGAAAACCGCGACCAAACCATGGTTTTTGTTTGGGTCTGGTTCTTGGATAATGTTTTACTTACAGAAAAATAAAATGAATTTTGAAGAGGATTTTGATCATCTTTTGGATATTCGGTTTCTCTTAATAAATATAACTGTGGGAGTATTTGATAACGAGTTATGTTTTTACTTACAGTAGGAGCATCAGACATAGAATAGCCACATGGACTAAGAACAAGGACAACACTGGAGACACTGGAAAGATTGCCAAGAACAATAGCAAATTCAGCGCAAGTGTTTCTAGAAGGTGCTTTCCAGTATGATGAGTCTTGTGACACGCTGTCCAACGGTGCGAGCAATGATAACACTGGTGCTGAACCGGGAGCTGATTCAATCTAGTAAAAGCAAAAAGCAACAAAAGATTTTAGAATCCGTCACATATATACATATATCTATATATACATATAGATGATATATCTATATGTGCATACCATACATACATGATACATATAGTAAAGGTAAAGAGAGATTTCTATTGATATGTTTTAACTATCATACAATGTACGTATATATAGACAAAGTTACAAGAACCCTAAGGGGCTTAGCCAACAAGCTTATGACCACTAACCCTAATATGTGTGTGTGTATTCAAAATTGTTAGTTTGTAATAAATTTTTTGAAATAATAGAATTGGTTCATGATCATGATACATATACATAACTACATCTTCCAAAAACACCCATGACTTAGCAAATTGGATGGTATGACAAGGCTTGTAAGACCTCAAGGTTTCAAATGAAGAAAAAAGAAAAACTTTTGATGAAAGTGGCGAGTGTGAACAAAACCTCAGGGACAATTTCAGCAGTTTACTCAATAAAAAATATACATAATAATAAAGGTTAAATAGCCTGCTCAGTTTACATGGTCGGTTCCAAGTTTCAAACAGAACCAAACGATTAAACCGTCAAACCTTGAAAACTAAACTGCGAACCAAACCGTTTGGATCTCAAACTGACCGACTTGCTTTGGTTTCAACGGTTCGGTCGATTCAAGTTTTTGAACACTCCTTAGTTTAAGCAGGTGAGTATTTCCAAATTTACTTAAAAGCAGAAATTAAGTTTGGCATATACTTGTGAGTGGGACAGAAACAAGAGTAACTAATTGATGAGAGAGAATACCGAATGCAAAATGCTACCAAACGGAAATTCAGCTAATGATTGCTGTCCTTTAAGTAACCGTTGGATGGCATTAGGTCCATTTCTGTCAGACTTGATCATCACTCTTCTGGAAATATAGTCTCTTCCTACAACTTGGTCTAATGCTTTATAAGCAGCAAGATCAGACCTACTACTTCTTCTCTGGTTAACCAAAACCCTAACATAGTCCAGAAGCAATGCATCAAGCACACTATCATGACAGCACAGCTTACAAATAACCCCATCCGTACTAGCAGACCGACTAGACAAATCACCATTATAACTTCCTACAAGAAGAAGAGCTCCTTTACCCCCACAACAAGCCCTGCAAACCTTACGCCGACACTCATTGCACGTGTACACGGAATCCGATGAAGATGTTACATCTTCAGCACGAACTTGACACGGGGCCCCACAACAACCCTCGCCTATTTTATTAATGTTCCAGAAATCAATGTCAATATTATCATCAAGATCAGTTGAATCGAGACCGATAGACCCAATAGTTTTGTCTTCTAGTGAAATGTGACCGGCAAGTGCGAGTGCATTGGCAACCTTGCATAATGAAGACACATAAGATTCTTCAAGCAACAAGTTGGGATTTATAGTGGCGGGATCAATGCCAATAGACAATAAAGCTCTATCGCGTTCAGCAGCAGATAGATTTAGGCTGAGACGTTCGATTTCTAATTTCATAGCGTCAACAAAACTTAACTTGTTAGCCTGCAAAAATTTATTAACATTGTGTATTTATGACCTCAAAAGAAAACAACTTGCATCTATATTGTCTATTGAATGAACTGCAGCATACGAAGGTAGTTACTTTATAACAAGATTTACATATAAAAGTAGAAATGAGTTCCATCTGCATTGTCAATGACTCATATTCGAACCTCTTGAGTGTGTGTAGTTGTCACTCCGCTGTTATTTTATAAATATTGTTTTAACGCTCTCCTTAACATATATAATGATATACAAAACCTACACATGGGTGGCTTCTATATATACATGAATTTTGTTTATGTATTTTTTATAGAATGTTAAAAGAGATGACTAACATTGCCCTTTAACCAATTTTCTTGTATTTTAATACTTTTTTAAATTGAGAAAAAAATATTATTTACTTTGTTCTCTCTTTTCTTGCAAAAAAAAAACCCGTCTTTTGCATAGAACTCTTTAGGGTATTGAAGAAATCAATGTGAATGTGGCAACTGAATATACATATCGATTTTTATTTTGGAAAATATTATCGAGCTGCACACAGATACAATGCGGTAAACAATGGAGTGTCTTTTTCATATGCACCTATAACCGTATTCTACACCAAAACATGACCTTGACCAATCAATTTCAACATATGCAATAGCAAAAGCATATAAAAGAAATAACATACCACATGTGAGGCAGTCAAATTCTTAAAACAACTTATATATTGCTGAGGACCACTTTCAGTTGGCTTTTTATCTTGTACAGAAACCTTAGGAGGAGAATCATATGCTTCATCATCATGACCATGAAACGGGTTGAGAAATGGGTCATGGAAAGCAGGTTCTTGCACTGGTTGTGAAATGGGTCCTGATATAAAGTCATATCCTGATAAGAGGTCCACCCAAGTGCTGGTGGGATTTTCAGATTTTGCAGGGGGCAGTACATCATCAAATGCAAAAGGATTGCTGTTGATATCAGATGGAATAGGATCGGTATCTTCATTAACATTACTGATATGATCCCATAACTTCATTCCAGGTCCATCAGAAGTGAAAAGATCTCTCCATGGAAGAGTGATTCCAAGTATCTCTACCTGTTACATAATCCGGAAAGAGCAACAAGTATAAATTAAATCAACCACCACTGTAATAATAAACGTTTCAACATCAACAGTGACACACACACACAAGCAGTGATTAATTTAACTAAAGATTGAGTGCATCAATCAGAATTGTTGTCACCAGTGTTAATTTGGTTAGAGATTTGTTCACCAGACTTATTGTTAAGATTTAGGAAGTGTTGTCATCACACATGAATGGCATGCTATTTGGATATAGCAATTCAACTGACCCTCCATTTACAGTTCATAACATGCAGATCAACATCTATCATAATTCATCTCTAAGAAATCATACGCTCTCACGGTATTTGAAGCCAAATTAAATGGCTATACCAACATGAACATCATGTCACACCTAAACAGTTAACGTAACAGTATGGTGTAGGTGACGGAAAGTAAATCACTAAATCTAGGGGAAACCATATTGGAAGTTAATCCTAATTCGTTCATATGTGAAAATTTAAGAGCTGAGCAATAAAAGAGTCCACAGATAGGATCAGTTTTATGTTTATCGATTTATTTTGGTATGTTGAATTTAGTATGGCAAGAATATTATGTTTATATGTTTTCCTAATTCGAGTTATAGTATGATTAGAAAGTTATTTAATATTAAATAGAAAGTTATTTAGTATGGCAAGTTTTTCTTTAGAAAGTTATAAATGATGCATTGCAAAGAATTACCCGGTTTTAAATATAGGCATGATTTGGTTAGGGATGTTCTGTGCGATGTTCTTAAACAGGGATTTCTGCAAAAAAGGAGACCCCAGTTAACTTTCTTACAGATCCGCTCGAAGGGAGGTCCATGTTACGACCAGCTGATATTCTTGTGTTTGGGTGGGCAGGGGGGAAACACGCTTGTGTGGACCTTACAGGAGTGTCTCCTCTTGTCGGGCTCAGGGACCGTGGATTTGTTGTGGGTCAGGCTGCGTTGAAGGCCGAATCGGGCAAAGTTGCCAAACATGAGAAAGCCTGTTTAGAAAATCAACACGTGTTTCTCCCTTTTGCTTTTGATACATTTGGGTTTCTGGCCCCGGGGGCCGTGAATTTTCTGAACAGGGTTCAGCGTGTCGTTCATGGTACTTTGTCGTCTCCTACGACCCAACGCTTTGTTTTTAGTAGAATTGGTTTTGCTTTCAAAAGGGGGGTTGCGGCGCAGCTTGTTGCCCGTTTGCCTACCACTTTATTGTAATCATTTTGATTTTAATGATAAATTAATATGAGATTAAGGTTTAATAAACAGAAAGAGTCGTGATCATAGTTTGATCATAAAATCCAGTGTGTTTGTGTGTACTTACGGAATCTGGGCCAACAAACCTATGAAGTAGTTACCAATTACTATTTTTTTTGGAATCAGATGATGCTTGATCAATTTTAAGAAAATACACACCTACTTGTAGAACTAATAATATGGCATTACCGATAAAGTAATATTTTAATATTCACTGTACCTCCCCGAGTGTGATTGGGGTTTTGGCTGACATGGCAGGATAGAAAGTGAGCACAACCACACGAGTAAGAAAATCCAGTTCGCCTTCCAGTTCTTCGAAATCATACAAAAATGGAAGGTTGGTTGTATCTTGGGCATGTAGGCGTGCACCAGCACCCGTCACAGCCATATCCTCTGCACTACTAGGTCCTGGTATGGGTATTGCAATGTTTGTACCACTTGCACACTGAGGAATAGATGCTCCCTGTAACGAAAGATAAGCCATGTTTAACTATTCTAGTTAAGCTAAAACCAGAACATTGCCTAACGTTACCAAGTTCAATATTATACATATTAATATTTAACCAGCTCAAATTTCCATAGTAATTAAATTTTCGAATGTGCATGATGTTTCTTGAACTGCCCAGAATCAGACCGATAACTTTGTTATAGTAGATCAAGCTAGACCAAACTTTTTTTCTTGTTGCTTTTTATAGCATGATTATTATTTCTGACTTCACTGTTTTCTTCTATAATATATAAAATGCAAATGATGAGGGACAACCATATATTAACATTATTTTGTCATTTTGTGACAATCAGTTAAACATATAACTTCTATCAGATATTAAATAGAGTAAAAATGAATCTGAAACAAAAAAAAAGAATTATGCATAGTCAGTTCGTATGTGTGACATTAAACCTAGGTTTTCTCAATTGCAGGTTCATTATCAAAATTTTAAGACACCACAACCTACATTTGTGTGTTACTAATAACCTGCCATAAACCTAGAAAATCTTACAAGCATTTGTGTGCTAAAGCAACATTTAGCCCATGACTTTGGTCTTATCTATCAACAACAGATGTGCTGAATGAAAAAGATAACAATCATGTGTCTTCATTTTGAAGTCAACTTGCTTATGGAATATACATGTGCTCTATTTGATTTCTTTATAGAGAATAGTTGGGTTCTAACGAATCCTTGGTGATTAAATAGGCCAAACAACTTAGGGATGCAGCCACAAAAATGAAGGCTAACTGCAGTTCTTAGAGCTAAGAAACTGAACACACTTGGAAAGATGAAAATGTTAGTTAAAACTAGCATTGTGACGAAGGTTGACTGGAAATAATTGCAATGAAAACTCCTGAAATTTCTATGTTAATAAGCAAGCCTAGAGAAGAAAATTCCAAAAAAGATTCCTGTGCCTTTATATAAGTTTATCGTAACACCAATTAAAGAGAAAAAAAAGTGTGGATACTAATTTAATATGTGGAGTGCTAGGGAAGATTAATCAGACCTCAACAACAAGTTTAAGCCCATCTAGATCATGTCCGGTTCTCACATCAACCCTTGATGGAAATGTTGAACTATCTGCACCATGTGAAATTGTGAGAAGAACCTGGCAAACATGACAGGGCTCGCCAAGATGTATAAAGAGTTCCATTACATCTGCTTCCTGTGGTGAAACCTGTAAAATAGAAACTGGATGGTAAAACTTCAAACTTGTAATTAGCAATAAAGGTATGTCCATGTTTAAGCCTTGGAAAACAGAAACATATTATGGTTACCCAGATAAGATCTTTTTGCTTAAAGCTAAGAAGGCTGCCCCCATCATCAGGACTTGGCATAATGCTGGCAACCGGCTTAAGAAGGCAACCAAATGGTCTACTGGTCACCTGTCAGGGAAAAAAAAAGATGTGTGAGCTGGCGCTTTATTGCAGGCTTCAGACAATGAACAAGACTCGTCAATTTCTTGCTACATTTGAGATCGTGAAACATAAAGGGTGCGACGCTAGTTAATTCTACTTATGAGATTTAAGATAATTGACTAAACAAAAAAAATGAGAAAATTGTTGCTAACTTGTTACTGCATTTCCTGCAAGGTAAAAGCAAAAACTATGTGCAATTTCATGGGTAAAAGCAAAAACAAAATGAGTTCACTAGAATACAAAAACAGATTCTCAATGTGATCAAAAGAATGTATAACACAAAAATAAAGGGTATTTAAAATGCATGTTTTGCAAAGTATTGTTTGTGGAAGCCCTATACCAAACACCAGAGGTAGGTAGGTCCCTGCAGGCAGCTACTGTGTGGGAGCAGCTTCTAAGAACATAATTCACTTTGGATTTCAAGAAATCAGAATTCCATAATACATACAGATACGTAATATCAGACTATGCTCTCCATCTACTGGTATGCATTTGCCAGCATATCAACAGGATAGTTTCAGGCAGGAAGACAAGAATTACTTTGCGAAAGTTCAATATCAAAAACCAGGTGATTAGTGAGGTAATATTGTATACTGAATCTTTCACCAAATCAGGTCAAATTGCTATCCAAAATTTTCGATGTACTACAATTTGGAACAAAGTTCAGGTATCCTAGTCCACTGCTATATTAAAGACCCCCAATTCTAAAATACCAACATGCAACTTTCTTTAAATAAATATTACTAAAAAGTAGTTATTTTATTAACAAAGAAAACCAAGATTAACAGCAAGCTCTGTCTTGAAATTCTCATGAAACCCCATAGATTAATCATAATTTGCTTTATGTAAAATAACGGTGTTTATGACAGAGTGAGATTTTATACTGGTATCCCCACACCTACAAAGTACAAACCATAATATAGAGTAACAGAAAAGGTTCTCATACATTAAACTTAGTTTTAGAGACAAAACTATACATTAGCAGCGTAAGAGAAAAAAAGATGTAACTTAATAAAGGAAGCAAAGTGGGTTCAATATTAGAATATATACTGCAATGAGAATATCCACAGTACAAGGCATGAATGAGTTATTTAAATCCATATTATTTTAAACTAAGCATGCATCACACTGGGACATGAGCTAGTTATAAAATGAACTTTATTATGTTATTACTCGACTATTTACTAACATATTAACCTAACGAAGTAACGAGTTGTAATTTACATGTCGTATTTCTTCATACTTCCCTCATGCCTATGCTAGTAATGAGCCACTCGTGACTTCTTTCAGTAATGCGTTAGGCAAAACATAAATAAGAAAACAATACATCACAAGCAGTTACATACATGTAAGGGTTGGACTGGAAGTGATGGAAGATGCTTGAAAAGCCGTATACCAAGAAACATCTCTAACTGCTTCTGACGAGAGCTATCAACAACTGCATTTTTATATCTTCTCTGCAAAGTTATTTTCACATTTTGTGCAACAGAAAACTGCTGCTTGAACTTTCCCGCTTGCTCACTAAATATACTAAGAACCTGACTATGCATTGCTTTAGATCCAGTATAGAGTGTTGCATGAATATCACCAGCACTTAGAAAAAGGTCAGCCAGTATACAAACTGGTGACAAAACTGTAGACCTTTTAAATTCCTCAAATGACATGTCAAAACGCTTCCAAGATTTATCGGGACATGGATGATTCCACGTTGTAGTCCTAGTATTATGATCAATATAATATGATTTTCCCGTTACAGCATCGGTTCTTTTTTCCCAACCTGGTGGCAAAGGGGCATAGTTTTTAGCAGATTGATAATCAATAGCCAAGTCACTATCAAGAGATATTCCAAGGCGCCTACACTGCTCTGTGAAAACTTGAAGAGCACCAAAATAACTAGCAGCATTTGTGCGGTCCAGAGAATCAGCACAGTTGAAACGAATGACTCCATTTTGATGTAAACGTAAGCAAAACGCGCCCACAAGGTCATCATTGAAAATTACTTCACCTTGACAATCCTTCATTCTCTGACGAGAGGGCAGATAATCTCCTTCTGAAATGCCTATGGATATTGTTGGTGCTTTTAGAAGGTCCCACAATCCTTCAATGGTTCGTTGTTCACCTTTTAACTTAGTACTTGCGTGCCAATCATAGTTTATTAAATGCACTCTAGTGTTAGGAAGTTTCCCGGTTGATCTGATATGGTTCATAGATTTCTCAAAATGGTGAACTAGAATGGATTCTGACTTACCTTCTGCGTTGCGTAACAAGTTAATCAACACAATTGGAACTGCAGAACTTTTCTTTTGATTTGAACCAACCATGGTTATATTTCTTTTATCATATCTTTTAGTTAATCTTTGATAGTATTGTGCACTTCCCATATATGGGTCACGGTCTGAAACATAAATTTCTGCCTCTGCAGCAGTCATCTTTAGTTCTGCACCCCACCACATAGGAATAGTGCCACGTCTCCATATATAGGTGTTGAAAGGAACACTTTGGCCTGCCTTTTTTGGAACCCATACAAGTTGCTCACACTCAACTTCATTGCCTGTTCAGAAAAGATGGCAGTTAAACTGATCAAATGAATCATGAACCACTGACAGCTTGATGTGCAAACCTCCTATAAAAACATGATAAAAGTTAAACTGTTCTAACAATTCTTACTACCACCTATCAACTAAACAACCTGAAGAAGTTCACTCATTTCGTTACTGTGATAACTTCAAACTTCAAATCATATGCTAATCTCTTATTTCCCCTTTTATTGTTGATGCTTCACAAAGTGTATTAGCATAAGTGTAGTGAACCGCAGGGTTGTATGCTGGTTGCTAAAGGATGATCAATTCACTAGTAAGGCCTCATCTTTTTTTTGGGTAAAAGTATGATGCCCTGGCTAATTTTATCATTTTTATGGGTAAAAAGTACGATGCCTGGCGAACTTTATTAATGAAAAAATAAGCATATACAATCAGCTGTCATTTACATGTCCAGTTTGTCTAGATATACGGAAAGCAAAATCTACTTATGAAATGTGATTTTAATCCTATTAGTCTACCAACTCTTGATAGCGTACTCTGTGGGCTAATCCTATACCATTTTTTTAAAAGGAAGTGGATAATAATTACAATAATGTAAGTTTCATAATCACACTTGACACAAATTATTTGTAAAAGAAACAAAAAAAGTTAGCAGAGAAGTGTTAACCCAGACCAAATATGCCACGTTACCAAACCCGTATGACTTTCCCATGCTGCCAACTCCCCCATTACAAGTAATGGTTTCAAGTTCCTCCAGATCATTAAACTATTGCAAGGAACTAAACATGAATTAGATCTACAATCTACCAAATTCTACAAAGTGATAGCTCTAATCATGTTTGTGGGTCACGGGTTAATATTGAAGTTGGCTATTAGCTGTTTTCTGTATGGGAATTGTCAAATAAAAGCTATATGCATCATTGGATGTCCCCCACAAACCGGTCCCACAGCCAACATGAGGGAGGTAAATCACGTTTACATTAGTAAATAGTAAATCGGATGATGCCAGGGTTTGACCCCTGGAGCTCCACAACAAATTCTCACCTCCTTACCACTGAGGCACCTTCATGGGGACAAGGGAATTTTCAAATAAGGTCTAGGGGTATATTTGAGTCCTTTAATATTTGGTTTTTAACTGGTATAAATTTCAGTATTTCGGTAAGGTTTAATTAAGGTTTATAAGTGTCTTTCTTTAGTCAAATTAGGGTTACTTAATGATTTAGGGCCTAGTCTATTAAAAGGGTCATTGGGTTCATTGTAATGTACCAGTTTTTCAATTAATAAAAAAAAAAGAGTCAATAGTTGTTTGATCGGGCATGCATCTTCTGGTTGTTCCTTTTCTGTTTTGAACCAATTCTGTCTACACAAAGAATTAGGAGATACAAGATTGAACTTTTAAAACTTGTTTCGACTAAAAAGTTTGTTCATATTTATTAGACAGTTAATGACATAACTTAATATTAGATGGATACAAAGTGTAAATATGTATTCTATATATTCCATGTAATCATCATAATATCATAATACAATACAAGTACAATTACTTTGTTTAACTTGGTCTCACAGCCAGGTTCCACCCTAACCCTAACTGCCGCCAACTCTTACAACCTCACATCTTCGAACATTTTTTTCCTGTTTGGCTGAACAATGGCCTTGATTGCTGCCTTCTCCACAATTGAGAAAACCTCTCACAACTCTCATAAGTTCGGTTTTACTTTGTCCCCATCAAACTATGGCTTTTGGTAGACGATGATCCACCCTATTCTTGTCACAACAATTTGATAGGCTATGTTGATGGCACCATTCCCTGTCCACCGGCTGTGATCGAACAACCGGCTTCATTAGACAGGGACACTCCCAAAGCATCTCAACCTAACCCTAATCATGCTATATGGGTTGCTAATGATGCCCACGTCCGTATGCTGATTATCTCCACTATATCAGAAGCCTCCTTTTCACATGTTCAAGGTACTACATCTCGAGAACTATGGCTTTCCTTAGAACATGCTTATGCGCCTCATACGGCTTCCCGGGAATACACTTTGAAGACTCAACTTTTGAAGCTCCAGATGAAGGGTGATGAAACCCCTTCTGCATATCTCAACCGGGCAAAAGAATATGCTGATGCCCTTGCTAATATTGGTGAACCTTTTAAAGAAAAAGACGTTATGCTTGTGATTTCCAGCTTGCGTGAGGAGTATAATGGATTCAAATCCACTACTCTTGGTCGACAGGTTCCCACAGCGTTTAATGAGCTCCATGGCCTGCTCTCGGATCATGATCACATGGTCAAACAATCTGCACCAGTTGTGCCACCCCCACAGGCTTTTGTCACAGCTGCCACAGGAACACACCTCTTGCAACAGGACCCTTACAACAGGATTCCTTGCAGGCTCTTTCTCAGCTTGCTTCACAGCTTGGACAGCTTGGTTTTCAATTACAACCCACAACTCAACAATCACAGGCATTCTTTACTTCCTACAATCAGAACAGCCGTGGGCGAAATCGTACCACCAACAATCGTGGTCGTGGTCGTGGTTCAAACAATCGTTACTCTGGGTCTGGGGGAAACCGAAGTCAGTTCAACTGGGCATCCAATCAGAATACAGTATATGGCACGTGCAACCGGTGTGGAATTGGACATCTACCATCAGATTGTCCTAATCGTGACCCTGCTACCATTCGGTCCAGGCAGCAGCCCTCGGCAAATCATGCTGACTATCGTTCTCAAGCATCCTCTTGGCTTCCCGACACTGGTTCTAATAGCCATGTAACCCCAGACCTTTCTAGCCTTGGCACTACTGAATCGTACTATGGCGAGCATGCTCTTCATGTTGGCAATGGTGAGGGTTTACCTATTTTACATGTTGGTTCCACTCGCTTTTATTCACCTAACAAAACCTTTTCCTTGTTAAATGTCCTTCATGTTCCACAAATTAAAAAAAAATCTTCTTTCCGTTCAAAAATTTTGTCACGATAATCATGTTTTCTTTGAATTTCATGATTCTTTTTTTGCTGTGAAGGACAAGGTTACACGCATTACCCTCCTCACGCGTCCAAGTGAGAATGGGCTCTATTCCATCCGTCTTCCTCAAATTCAACAAGTCTCCAAAGTTGCTTTCACTACTGTTCGTGCTCCTGTCCACACTTGGCATCAACGGCTGGGTCACCCTCATCCACAACTGTTGCATTCCATGTTATCTAAGTATTGTCTTCCTGTTTTGAATAAAAGTTCGAGTATTCCTTGTAATGCTTGTCATATTGGGAAATCGTCGAAACTCTCTTTGTCATCCTCTAATTTTAAAAGCACTTCTATCTTGGATTTGGTTTTTTGTGATGTTTGGGGACCGGCTCCTATTACTTCTTATGATGGACATAATTATTTTTTATTGTGTGCTGACCATTTTACACGCTTTATGTGGATTTTCCCTTTAAAACGAAAATCAGATGTATTTGCAATTCTTACACAATTTGTAGCTATGGTTGAACGGCAATTTAAAACAAAACTTAAGTCTGTCCAAACGGATTGGGGTGGAGAATTTAGGAACCTGTCCAATTTTTTCTCTCAACTTGGCATAATCCATCGACGCTCATGTCCACACACTAGTGAGCAAAACGGTTTCGTTGAACGCCGTCATAGACGTGGTAGAAACCGGCCTCACCTTACTTGCCCAATCCGGTGTTCCATCTCGTTTTTGGCATTTTGCGTTCGATACGGCTGTTTACCTTATCAACCGAATGCCCTCTCGTACCTCCTCCCAAATTTCTCCATTTGAACATGTTTTTTCTCACAAGCCCGATTTCTCCTTTTTGCGTGTTTTTGGTTGTCAATGTTACCCTCACATACGTCCGTACAATAAACACAAAATGGAATTTCGTTCCCTCTCATGTGTATTTCTCGGGTACAGCCCCATCCACCACGGGTATCGACGTTTTGACCCGAAAACTGACCGCATCTATATCGCTCGTCATGTTCGTTTTAACGAGCTTCACTTTCCTTTTCTACAAATATCCTCTCCACAACCTTCCCCTCCCACACCAGAACCTTATATCACCAGCTATCCTTCACCCACTATACCCATCGACCCTCTAAAACCTGCTACCTCACCCCCAATTCCCCCATCTCCTACACATGTTCCTGTTACCAATCAACCCACACCTCCTCTTAAAACCTACAGCCGTCGTCCCACACAACCTGCCCAGACCACACCTGTTGCAGTGGTTGCTCCAGCTCCTGCTCCAACCGTGGCCGACTCAGCTCCACCAGCAGTGGCTGACTCAGCTGCTGACCCATCCTCCCCGCCACGTACTCGGCCTGCCAATCTTCGCCAGAATCCTAAAAAGCGGGTTCCCTTTAATCCATCAGCATACACTGCCTCTACCACTCCTTCCGACATTGAACCCACCACCTTTGCTGCTGCCAACAAATCTCCTCGGTGGCGGGCTGCCATGGCTGAAGAGAATGCCACGTGGTCCCTTGTTCCACCTGTTTCTAATGCAAAGGTGGTTGATTGTAAATGGGTTTACAAACTCAAACGGGATCAAACAGGTGCCGTTACTCGTCACAAAGCACTTCTAGTGGCCAAAGGGTTTAAACAACAAGGAGTGGACTATCATGAAACATTTAGTCCAGTTGTCAAGTCCACTACCATTCGCACGGTTCTATCTCTTGCCGTGACACAACGGTGGACACTTCGACAATTGGATGTTCAAAATGCATTTTTGCAAGGAGACCTTACTGAGATAGTTTATTTAAGACAGCCACAAGGCTTTATTGATCCAAAGAGACCGAATCATGTTTGTCTGCTTCATAAAGCCCTTTATGGACTCGAGCAGGCTCCACGTGCATGGTTCAATCGTCTAACCCGGGCCTTAGATTCTCTTGGGTTTAGAGAATCTAAAACAGATCCCTCTCTTTTTATTTATTCCTCTCATGGAACTCTATTATACATGTTGGTTTACGTTGATGACGTAATTCTTACGGGCAACAATCCTGATGTGATTAATCATGTCATTCAATGTTTGGGCCAAACATTTGCCATACAGGATTTGGGATATCTTTCATATGTTTTGGGTGTTGAAGTTGTTCCTCAGGGTTCAGATATGATTCTATCTCAAAAGAAATACATTTTGGAAATACTGCATCGGGCCGGTCTTTCACAGGCAACACCAGTCACATCCCCGATTACTCCCACTGCTAATTTGTCTCTTGGTGACAGCCCTTTGTTTGACAATCCAGTTCGCTATCGTCAGATTGTCGGTGCCCTACAATATGTCACCTTGTCTCGCCCGGACATTACTTTTGCAGTTAATAAGGTTTGTCAGTTTATGCATGCTCCAACTGAAAACCATTGGTCCGCAGTCAAAAGAATACTTTGGTATCTCCAAGGAACGTTTGATTATGGTCTCCTTATCCAACAAGCCTCAGGTTCCTCTCTAAATGCCTATACTGATGCTCATAATTCCTCTCTAAATGCCTTCTCGGATGCGGACTGGGCTGGTTGTCCTGATGACTGACGATCCACCGGGGGATTTGCAATCTATCTTGGTTCCAATCTTATTTCATGGTCTGCCAAGAAACAGCAAACTGTCTCTCGGTCATCAACAGAATCTGAGTACAAAGCCTTAGCTGATACTGTAGCCGGGCTTGAGGCTCTTCTTCGAGAACTTAAGGTTCCTACGTCATCGGCTCCTGTTCTATGGTGTGATAACTTGGGTGCTATATATTTATCTTAGAATCCTGTATTTCATGCTCGCACGAAACATGTTGAGGTTGATTTCCACTTTGTCCGAGAAAAGGTTGCTGAAGGAAAACTTGTTGTGCAATTCATTTCCACACATGACCAGATTGCAGAAATCTTTACCAAGCCGTTGTCGTCACAACGATTTTCCGAGTTACGGTCCAAGCTACAGGTCGTTACCCGGCCTTAGCTTGCGGGGGAATATTAGACAGTTAATGACATAACTTAATATTAGATGGGTACAAAGTGTAAATATGTATTCTATATACATCCCATGTAATCATCATAATATCATAATACAATACACGTACAATTACTTTGTTTAACTATATTCAACTATTGTGCACAACCACAATAGCAATGATGGCTATCAAGTTATAGTGTCAGCTGTTCAAGTACAACTTTTTTTAAAAGTTGAACTACAAAACTATATTGAAAGAACGCATTGGAAAACAGCTTAGACTGAACAAAAGATATAGAAGATCGATAAAAAACACTACAAGAACTCAAGCACTCATGAGTAACCAGACATATTGATAAAGACATAAAGTAACAAACATAATACATTTCCACATAATTTCACAAGATGAATATAACTATAATAAAAAACATAAACAGTATGGGCTTAGAAAATGTCAGCCTACCTGTGCTGTAACATGAATTTATGCCTCTTGCTAAGTATCGTGTGCCTGGATGAAGCCTGCTCCGACGAGCTATAAGAGCAACAATGCCTTCTTGCGGGCCTAAGCTTAGGAAACTTTTACATTCAGCAAAACCCTGTTCATTGACGTAGATTGGTTAAGCATGTGATACTATTGAATCTCATGCTATATGAACTTACCATGTTACAAAATGAATATCATGCTATAACTCTTATTAATAAGGTTATAACTTATA
The DNA here is from genome assembly GCF_021521415.1 of Bidens hawaiensis. Classification (NCBI taxonomy): domain Eukaryota; kingdom Viridiplantae; phylum Streptophyta; class Magnoliopsida; order Asterales; family Asteraceae; genus Bidens; species Bidens hawaiensis. Next base: position 8,107 of record NW_027492076.1, on the reverse strand, counting down.
AGAATAAGAGACATATTACCAGTCTGTAATTGGATAGATGTACTAATTTCTTAATTTCCAAGGTTATAACACACAAATTACCTGCAGTAAAACGACACAGTGCTGCTCTAAACCAATTTTTTTAAAAGAACTTGAGAACCACCCATTCCAAACAAACTCCTCATCAGGGTTCCTTACAGTAGTGTGACTCGGAAATGGATGAGTTAAATCCCTTGTTTCACAGAAATAGTGTTTTCCATCAATATCAAGTTCAGCCAATTCTTGAATATTCTTTTTCTCTCCTTTCCCTTGAGGTTGAGGGTTTTGAAGTACAACTTTGACCCACTGACTCTCACTAATAGTGTACACACAGCCATCACCAGGCAGATTCGGAATGCTAGCAGTCAACTTTGTTGCAACTAGCAGCAAACCGGAGCTCCCAAGCACTGCATAACCTAATATGGCTGTTGCATAAATTATACTCTTACAAACTGACCTTGAACCATTTGTGATGTAGTTTAATGCCTCATCTTCAGAGTTAAAAACATCATAACCTTGCTTCCGCTCATGTCTAAGATAACCCGTTGTCGGGTCGATATAAATAACCTGAGTGTCGTTCCTGGAAGACAAGCTAGCAACTATGTACACCTCATTGGTATCAAGTGTAAGTACAACAACAGATGTAGCCCTCAATCTACCAGCTGCAACAGATGTCAAACAAAATCAAGAATGAGAATCCAAAAGTATAGCATGCTAATAAAGGTGGCCTAAGACTTGATAAATCTATAAAATCTTCAAAAAGTTTCTAGGATCTAACCAGGTGATTCCATGATCTCAAGATAAATCTGTCTTATGTGTTGATGACAAGGTTCAACTTCATGATTCCTGTTGTAGAGAACATAAAGTTACATAAAAATATTATGATAAGATAACCGATGCATAGCTTCATCATTATACATCTTTCTTAAAAACATACATAGCTAAAAAGAACAATATGTAATTTATGTATGCACAATCTATAGCTACAACAACAAAAAATGCAGTGCCTAACTGCCTACAGATCCCAACACAACAACGTTCTTACATAACAATTAGATACACCAAATAGTATAATAACATACCTAATTATGGCAATGTAATACAGAATTAGGATAAAAGTTAAACCTAATCTTCAGAGAGTAAAGAGATCATAATTCCAGCTAATAATAACATAGCAATCAATAGCAACAGAATACTAATAAAACAGATCTGATACACATACGAATTCTAAACTAATTAGACGATGATCAAAATAGAAGAAGCGTGAAAGAATGATTTAATGTTAACTACAGACTGTGAAGGTTATAGGTGTAAATAGTTGAGATGATGAAGTGATTGAAAGGATCTGAGATCGATCGATGAGAGAAAGCATAAAGCTTACCGCGTAGTTGACTAAATATATATGAGAAATTATACGATCGGAGCATAAATGGGGCGCCGCCGTGCCGGAGATCGGCTGCGAGGTGTCAACTGTCAGATATAGATAGAGAGGAAGCGATGCGATCCGATCCGATCCGATCCGATCCGATCCGATCCGATCCAAACCAAACCGAATACGAGTCCCCTAGGCTGTATCTTTATTACTTACTTTCATGTTAAGTCTACTAAATATATATATTTTTTATTTGGACTACCAACGCCGGGTACTTCGTACGCGGCCCTCATTGGCTAAAGGTAGCCCGAGCAGGCCATGAGTCCGGACATTCGGAGCCCCTAGCAGTCCACCTATTGAGGGATTCCCCGGATAAATCCCGACCCCCACACGGCATGACAGCGAGGAGCTGGTCAAACCGGGTGAGATCAGGACTCGAACCCTAGCAAGCCAGGGTCATCCATCATATCTCCCATATAAATTGATGATAGTGAGTTTTGACCCCCCTACCTCTCACTAGTAAAAACTGTTGAGTGCTCAACCATTAAGCCACATCCAATTTATAAAAATATATAATTAGATTATAACTTTTTTTAACCATTCTATTATGTTACTTTTTTTCCGGTAAGTATTATTGTTTTTTGATTTATAGATGTAGCAGTAGAACATGATGTCGTGAGAACCAAGCCCAGGTTTAGGGTCAACCAAGTGAGGTATTGGTTTTAGACCTTCAATGTTTCAAGGACTTCAATTTTTAAATACACAGATTTGGATCGGTCTCTAGTCACAGAGATTTGAGCGGTGGTGGAACAAAATTAGGTTTGGGAAGTTGTGAAGGAAACTATTCAAGTACTCCATAGAAAATATAATTTCTCGGTTTGAAATATGCAGTTATATTAAATTAGTTCGCTTAATGTTTTCAGATTTCTAATCCTCTTCAATTATTCCATCTGCAATTGCAATTCTTGAGGTATCCATCGTAACTAGTTTTTATGTTTTCTTGATTCATTAAGCTAATAGAGTTTTTATGTTCTCTAATGGGTTGTTCGTTATTGGTTTTGTAACTAATTTCATGGGTTTGTAACCATATTTTCATGGTTGTCTGTTGTTCATGATTTGATGATTTTGTGTCTCTAAACTTAACTAGAAGTTCTGTGCAAATTATTATCAGTTTTAGAATTCCTGTTAATGTTCTTGAAGTTGTAATTGCTTCGGTCTCAATTCTTTGCTAAAGTGAAATTAGAGTTGTATAGAACAAGTGTAGTTCTTGGACAACTTGTGAAAGCATTACACCATCAAATATTAATTCACAATAGTTCATGTTGTATCTTGCATGTTACATTCAATATAACTAATATGTCATTTGCCATCTCCTTTTTTCTACATATCATTAGAAAATTTATTTGCATTTACAAATATATAAATAAGATTACAATAAGAAATAAAGGAAATTATGAGAATCGGTATATTTTATATGTTGTGGTATGTTGTTCACAAGTATAAAAAAACTGTTCACAAGTACAAAAAACTGTCATTGATTTACAATAGCGGGGGGGGGGGGGGGGGGGGGGGGGGGGGGGGCGGGGCGATATTTGCGCACTTTTGAAGAAGCAGATTGAGTTGCTTGTTTGTATATGCAGGAAACCAGCATTTTAATTTTCAATTTGTTTAGTATCCACTTTAATTGAATATCTTAGTTTATAAAGAAACTGATAATTATGGCATTTATATGACCTTTTAATTGGCTTGGCTCATATGTTTAGTTAGTTATATCATTACCTCGCTCACATAGAGTTACATTTTTTATGAAAAAAGGCCTCAAAACCTGATTTCATTTTAGAACTTCTAGAGGGTTTAGCCGACCCTGGTAAGAACTTCCGAATTCCAGCACCAAAACACTGTAAACCACCTTGTGATTAAACTTATTGATGATGTTAGTGCATGTATTGGTAATTATACTACATGTATTTACTTTTTATGTTGATGATGTATATGTGTACATATTGGTTATTGCATTACAGTTGGTGCCTTTTAAAACATTTGTATATAAAAGTTGTGTGCGCTAGTGATTACTTTGCATGGGCTATTAATAATAAGTATTTGCGCATACAATATGTATATTGCATGCATGATACATAGAGTATACGACGAGTGCTAGGGTGAATGGTATCATCCCTGCCTTCATTGCTCTTCACCTCCCTAACTTTACCGATTGACTTTCATCAGCCTTCCTCCCTCACTCTCATCATCGTGGCTTCATTGGCTTTCCACACCATTCTTCAACGCTAGACGCCCTTCATCACTCTGCCACCTCACAAAAAATACCCTTCATCTCACCATCCCTTTTGTGTTCCTGTGTCTGTACCCTCATAGGTACAATAAACGATGAAAAGCACTGAACATTAAATCTATAATATATATAAACGAAAACCCAAAAATCCTATGTGTCGCGATGTGGTCACTCCCCCCTTTTATGGAAGCCACCAGATTTCTTGATTTTTAAATGGAGACCTCTCATTGATTTAACCCAAATTCATGGGTATAGATCTTACCAAAACCAGATAGCTCTTAAAAGGGTTATAACATCTCATCAAATTAAAAATTAATCTTACCAATTATTTGATATGAAAATCCTATAAAATAGGGATATACTAAAATTTAATATCCAATTTAAAAAGAAAAGGATATTATTTATAATTAATAAACTATTTTATAGTAAAAAACATAAACGGGTCATGGGTCACCAATCCAGATAGCTTTTAAACGGGTTATAACATATCATTTATTTATGAAACCCTTTCATCATCAAACCCTAAGTATATTATTAACTTTCTTACAATAAAGAAAATTAAAATCCAAAAAATAAATATTAAAAAACGAAAAATGTAAAACAACCATTCTCTCAAGCCATCAGATTACTTTATTTGTAAATGAAGGCTTCTCACGCATTTGACCCGAATTCACGGGTAAAGGTCTCACCAAACTCAGATAGCTCTTAAACGGGTTATAACATCTCATTATATTATAAATTAATTTCATCAAATATTTGATATGAAAATCCTATAAAATGAGGATATACTAAAAATTAATATCCTATTTTATTTAAAAAAAAGATATTATTTATAATTAAGAAACAATTTTATAATAAAGAAAATAAACGGGGTAATGGGTATCACCAAACCCAGATAGCTTTTAAACCGGATTATAACATATCATTTATTTGTGAAACCATTTTATCATTAAACCTCAAGTATATTAATTATTAACTTTTTTACAATAAATAAAATTAAAATCCAAATATATATATATATATAAACATTAAAAACGAATAATGTAAAACAACCCCCCGTAATACGGGGGATAAAATCTAGTATATTATATTTGAGTCTATAAACCATAGAAGCCGGAATAAGTCGAAATTTGAGATACAAACCCTTTGGTTTACGGTTCATTTTGATGCTTTAATGGTTAACGATTTGGTTTGGAATCTTTTTATTTATATTTTTCTTGCATATTTTTAATCTTTAATTATTTATATAAATTATAATCATCAACCAATTTTCTCATTTTAAAATTTTTTAAACAAACTACTATTTAAAAAATAAATAATCAAACAGCCAATAGTTGTTTGGCCCGAACTTTCATCAAAACTGTTAAAACAACGCCATGAACAGTTGAACGCCCCTAGACCGGGAAATTCACTACGCACACGCAAAAACATTTGAACTATATGCATGTATCTGTGCATAAATGCATTATAAATAAACAAAAACTCGAACTAAAACAGGCAGTGCCACGGTTCATCTGTATTGTTTTTTTGTGTAATAATCTCAGCATCTAAACTTAAATCCATAGAATACCAAACAACCAGATTTTGTTCAAGTGGCATAATGTCAATCAAGCGGATTAAAATCATATGTTAACATAATCGAACACAACTTGCGAACATAATAAGAGAGAATTGAAATAGATATAATCAGACAATAATTCTACGACTAGTCATCAGACAAAAAGCTTTTAACAACAGAACAAACAACAGTTTATATCAGTTGTTTGCCAGGCCAGTGGGCAATGCTACAAAAACAATTTCAAAATATAGAACATAACAATTCACTCATTAATAAGTTTGCATTATTGGGATTGAAAACAACGAAAACAAAAGGATATCTGATTAACCAGATGCAGTCTTCTTTTGCTGGAAGATGACAGCATAAATCGGGACCCCGACACCAATGCTGAAAGCAGTGAACACACCAAGAGTCATGGTCAGCTTCTGGTTTTTCATCCGGTCCAAGTTGTACATGTGCTTTGAGTGCAAGTAAGCTGGCTCATCATGACCCCCATGTCCGCCCATTCTCTTAGCTCCCGTTGAATGAAACCCTCTTTGAGCTGAAATCAATTTACAACCACATTAGCTGAACCGTTTGTAGCTAACTAAATTGAACCATGCACACCACTAACTCAAACAGTCAACCAAACTTCTCATATCTAAAAGGGTCTAAATTTCCCTATCTAGTCAATACTGATACAAACAAACAAACATTAAGCACAATGAATCATGTCGGTTCTATTAAATATAATAATATATTTACAAGACAATATATGATAAGCTAATAAATAAAGTTCAATCACCTAAACCCTTTCTGCCCATTTCATTTTTGCCAAGTTCTAAAAGGAAAACTGTTTGAAATACTACATAAGGATGCAATTATGCAAAGAAGCCAAGCGAGGTCAGATAAATAAAAAGCTCAAGCCAAAGCCTCAAATAAGGCTCGAGCGGAGCCTTATCGAGCCAACGCCTCAAATAAAGCTCGAGCCATGTGTAGAAAATTGTTTAGAATCGTCAAGCCTTGTGTATTTTTAGATTTTAACCCTATTGGACTTCTATGTAAAAATTTCACACTACACAGCCAAGCTCGAGCTCGTTTAAGATACGACACACGAGCTCAAGCCAAGCTCAGGCTCATTTAACGTTTTTCGCATTTTAGCTTGAGCAGAGAATAGCCAAGCTGATCTCAAGCTTCAATTTCAGTATACGAGTTAAGCTCGATCACAGAAACTTATCCCTAATCCAAGCAGAGCTCAAGCTTTAAAAAGGCGTGTTTAGGCTCGGTCTCAGCTCATTGTACCCCTAATACTACATAGCCACACAGTACAAACACATTAATCATGTGTTTTTCAGAGAAATGATCAACTAAAACCAAAATTATCATATCAGATGCTCATGTAGCCACATATGTAGATATTAGCATCATAATAAATGTAGAACTCAGAAAATTACTGTAGTTGCTTATACTTTGACGATTGTATAAATAACTGATTATATTTAACATCATAGCGGAGATTTAAAAAACCGCAATTACATGCTTTCATAACTGAAATAACTGATTACATTTAATGATAATAAGAAGAAAGCAATGATTAAACAGATCAAACAAAAGTGATAGCAACAAAACTGAACGTGATTTAAACATACTAAAACCCATGGGAAAGTTTAAGGTCTTTCAAACGTTATAAGCGAAAGAAATTAACACGTTACGCTTTGAGATTGGAAACCCAAAGTTCCTCTTTTTTTTCAAATGATAGTTTCCACAACTGTAGATAGTTATGGATAAATCTTAGTGAGTTGGACCAAATATTCTTCAACCTCAAGGCCTCCGATATCCACTGCGTAACTATAGTTCTAATTTGATTCGGGCATAAAACCAAATGATATACATAGCAATCTCTTTTTTTTAAAAAGTCCACATCCATTTTAAAAAAATTAAGAAGCTTAACAAAAAGATAGCTTTGCAATATTTAAAACTCGTGTAACCAAAAAAAAAACATATCACACGGTAAAGCTGACTTTCAAAAAAAATAAACAACTTTCAAAATTTTACAATACACATAAATTGCAGAGTTTGAATAAACACAGAATTTACAATCAATCTTTAAATAATATTATTAATGGCAAATGCAAAATAAAAATAAACAAATTAAATCCTTCAATTCTGCAATTTGAACCGTTGAGTGCAATTACTTACACAGAAATCTAATTACCTTAATAATACATCAACAACAAATTATATAGCATAAAAACAATCAAGATCTAAAATATAACACACAAAACATTAACCAATAACCAACAATAAGCAATCCAAATCAATCAATCAGCTCGTTCGTTCGTTGCAACGAATCATTAACAAATGATTAGCTATTATTCAACATTAACCGCCAACACGTTACAAAAATGATTAGGTAAAAGGATTGTTACCGGATTTTGGCGATGGATGAATCGACGGACACGAGTAATTTGGAAGAGAGTGATCTAATTCCACAGTTCAACGCCATGGATACCGAATTAGGGTTACGTTTGTTGCCGGAAAATGAAATGATGTAAACACACAAAATAAAATAATTGTCCTGAGATTAATAATGTGTGTGTGTGTGGGATAAAAGGAGTGAAAAGTGAAATGAGACGGGATGTATGGGCTTGGACCGTTGATTTGGCCCAATAAGGTTCTATAAAAAACTTGAGATTTTTTATATTTTATAATGCATTAATGCTCAATCGAATTTCCTCGTGTTGTCGTGAATTTCTTATTCAGTTACGTTGTAGTGAGAAAAAAACATTACAAAAATCGGCTTGTATCAAAATCGAATATCATAAGATTGAATACTGATATTGATATTGATATTGTTTGGGTAGTATAAGTTCGGTAAAAAATTATGTGT